>NC_134547.1:27886418-28486418 GCF_050624435.1 Tenrec ecaudatus
ATATTCTGCATGGTGTGTGCGTGCGTGTGTGTGTGTGTGTGTGTGTGTGTGTGTGTAAAAAGGACCCGAAATCAGAAGCCCTCTAGAAATTCTGCAAGGTTTGAGTGTGTGTGTGTAAAAAGGACACGACCTCAGAAGCCCGCTAGATATTCGGCAAGTGTGTGTGTGTGTGTGTGTGTGTGTGTGTGTGTGTGTGTGTGTGTAAAAATGACATGAATTCGTTACTGGCCACTGGTCACGTCTGCAGGAAGACAATGGTGTTGGTTGAAGGCTAGCAGTTGCCTGAATGTTGACCCAAACATCTGAACAGGTTGGATCCAAGGTGCATGTAGTCTTGCTGCCTAACCCAGATGGAAATGCATCTCTCAAACACTCACTGCCACCGAGTTGATGGTGATTTATAGCGCCACCATTGGACAGGGTAGAACAGCCCTTGTGTATATTTTGGTGGCTGGAACACTTTTCTGGCCGTAGCAAAACACTTCTTTCTCCTGAGATAGGGTCCAATGGTTACATATATTTGACCATTTGTTTAGCAGCCCCATTTTACAATTCCACCACCAGTCCTCCTAAATTGTGTTTTAATAGGGGGGAAAGTGGCAATCCAGATGCTTCCACTCTTGGCAAAACTCTGTCTGTCACAGACCTATGCTCCATTGGTTTGCCAAGGCTTACAGTTTGGAAGTAACCTCAGGACTTTCTCTGAGGTACCTCTGGATGGATTCAAATGGCCAGCCTTTTGCTTAGTAGCCAAGCCCCTTAGCGTTGAATAACCTATATGCCTGATTATTTTTTAATTGACTAACCACAAAGTGGATGATGTGGGGAGATTTATCAAGCCCATTTTTCAAACAAGGAAACTGAGGCACACTAAGTCACCGCTTGAGTTGGAAGAACGCTCATGCAGAACTAGGAAGTTTGTTATCTAGGCAGTGAGCCCTCCTACTCAGTCACAATCACCGACTACTCAGAACAGTTTTGGAGACAGGAGAGACTGTATGTAAAGACTCCACAAAGGATCAATGTTCAGGCTGGATTCTGGAGGGATCAATGTATTAAAGATACTTGCTTGTGATTGTGTCACTTTTATCCCTATCAGTTTTCTCAGGCCACCAAAACTCAGTCACAGGAGGATGGCAACGACAGTAACCAGACTGTGCTGTCTGAATACTACAGTAGGACACATAGACCATCTGAATAGACCCTTTGATTCTGTGCCCCTCTCCCTGCCATAGACAAAACTGCAGCCAGCACCAGACCTGAAACCTGCATATTAAGAGTTTTTCAAAAGTCTAGAAAGAGATGTCAATACCCTGAAAAACTAGCCTGCAGAAGAGAATACAAAGAATCAAAAGCATCAAGTAAAAAAAAGAATCTCAAGGTGAGTGGAATTCAGACAACCGAGACCAATGATAACACTAGAGCTTCTCAGAGTGGTTCACGCTGGTTTATTGGTAGTCAGGTTCAAGTCACATTGGTTGAATCAGTGTCTCCACCCAAATCCCTAGGCTTATGAAATTCCTAGTACCCTGTGACCTGCAGTCCCTGTAACCCAATAACCTGCTGATCCTACTTTATAGCCACCTTCTCATTCGTTGAGGCTTCTGATTCAAAGTGATTCTGCAGGACAGAGTAGGAAACCCCACCGGAATTTCCAAAGCTGCGGATATTTATGTGAGCAGCCAACTTCATCTTTGTCCTGTGGAGTTGTCTGGTGCTTTTCTAACACCAAACTTGCAGTTAGCGTCCAGATGTTAAACCCCTACACCAATTTTTTTCTGTTTGAGGTTTATAATCATCCACTGCTATTAAATCTATTCCAATATATAGTGATCAAGTGGACAGAGCAGAACTGATCGCTAGAGTTTCTGTTTACTGGAAAGCCTCACTTTGGTCCTGGTGGTTTCAAACCGCTGACCATGCGGGTAGCAGGCACAACACACTACACCCCCTGTGCTCCTCAGTGTGAGGTCCCAACAAAAAAACCACTGCTATCGATTCACTTCTGAGGTTAGTGGCCCTATGGATCAGAGTAGAGCTGTCTCTGTGGGTTCCTGAGATTGCAGATCTTTGTGGAAATAGAAAGCCTCTTTCTCCAGAGAAACATCTGGTGGTTTGAACTTTTGACCTTACAGTTAGCAGCCCGTCGTGTTATGCACTTACACAAATGTGTTGTGTGAGGACTCAAAACCAAACCAAACTCACTAGCTTCGAGTCCATGTTGACTCCTACTGACCCTCTTGGATAGATTAGAACTGCTCCTGTGGGGTGTTGAAGCTGTAATTCAATGAGTATAGACATCCTCAACCATCTCCCAGATGAAAACATATGGAGGAAAAATATTATCTAAGGGGGTTAATGGAAAGGTGACTAGAGTCTATCCCCTAAGGAGCAAGCCCTACTGGCCATCGAGGCAATTCTCATAAAATTATTTCCTAGGTGGCAGCAGCAGCAAACTGGTTGCTGGAGACCTTCTATGTAATCTAGAGCCTGCATAGTGTCACAAAATTAACAGCTGAAAATGGAAAGCTTGAGTTACATTCCTTTCCCTTGGTTTCAATCCACATAGGACTAGTGAATCATGCTGCAGGAGTGAGGAAAGAACTATAGGTGAGGTGAGTGCAAGCTAACTGGCCACTGGTCACGTCTCCAGGAAGACAATAGTTTAGGTTTAAGCCTAGCAGTTGCCTGAACGTTGACCCAAACATCTGAGCAGGGTGGATCCAGGTTGCATGTAGTCTTGCTGCCTAACCCAGGTGGAAGTGCATCTTTCAAATACTGACATCCATCGCGTTTAGGGTGACTAATAGTGCCACCATGGGTAAGGTAGAACTGCCCTTCTGTATGTTTTGGTGGCTGAAACACTTTTCTGGGAGTAGCAGCCCTCTTCTTTCTCCTGAGATAGGGGCCAATGGTTATATACTTTTGACCATTTGGTTATTAGCCCCATTTTACACACATTCCACCACGAGACTACCTGAATTGTGTTAAAATACGGGGAAAATGTGGCAATTTAGCTGCTCCCACTCTTGGCGAACCCCTGTCTGAAATAGAACTCTGTTCCATTGGTTTCCCAGGGCTGAGAGATTGGAATTTTTACACCAGGCCTTTCTTCTGAGGGACCTATGGATGAACTCAAATAGCCAGCCATTGCTTATAGCCAAGTCCCTTAACTTTAAAAAACCTATAGGCCAGATTAGTTATTTAATTGACTAACCACAAAGTGGATGATGTGGGGAGAATTATCAACCCCATTTTTCAAACAAGTAAACTGAGGCACATTAAGACACCGATTGAGTTGGTAGAGCACTCATGCAGAACTAGGAAGTTTAATATGAAGGCTGTGAGCGCTCCTACTCAGTAACAATCACCGACTAGTCAGAAGTGTCTAGGAGTCAGCAGAGACTGTATGTAAAGACCCCACAAAGGATCAATGTTCAGGCTGGTTTCTGTAGGGAACAATGTATTAAAGATACTTGCTTGTGTTTGCATCACTCTTATCCCTATCATTCTTCTCAGGCAACCAAAACTCAGTCCCAAGCAGAGGAGCAACTACAGTAACCAGACTATTCTGTTTGACTTCGACAGTAGGACACATACACCATCTTAATTGACCCTTTGATTTTTCTGCCCCTCTCCCTCCCATAGAAAATATGCAGCCACCACCGGACCAGAAACTTGCAGTTTAAGAGTTGGTAAAAGTCTAGAAAGAGTTGTCAATACCCTGAAAAATTAGCCTGAAGAAGAGAAGACACAGAATCAAAAGCTACAAGTGAAAAACAAAAAAGAAATTCCAGGTGAGTGGAATTCAGACAACCGAGACCAATGAAAACACAAGAGCTTCTCAGAGTGGTTCACGCTGGTTTAGAGGTAGCCAGGTGCAAGTCACATTGGCCAAATTCAGTGTCTCTACCCAAATCCCAAAGTTTCTGAAATTCCTAGAACTCTGTGTCCCGCAGTTCCTATTACAAAATAACCCTGAAGATTCTACTTTATAGCCACTCTCTCGTTCGTTGAGACTTCTGATTCAGAGTGACTCTGCAGGACATAGTAGGAAACCCCACCGGGATTTGCAAGGCTGTGGATCTTTATGTGAGCAGCCAGCTTCATCTTTGTCCTGGGGAGTTGTCTGGTGCTTTTCTCACACAAAACTTGCAGTTAGCATCCAGAAGTTAAACCTCTGCACCAATAGAGGGTTTCTTTTTAAGGTTTATAATCATCCACTGCTACTTAATCTATTCTGATATATAGTGATCAAGTGGACAGAGCAGAACTGATCCCTAGATTTTCTGTTTAGTGGAAAGCCTCTTTTTTGGTCTTGGTTGTTTAAACTGCTGACCATGCAGTTACCAGGCACAACACACTACACCCCATGTGCTACTCAGTGTGAGGTCCCAAGAAAAAATCACTACTATAGATTCAATTCTGAGTTAGTGTCCCTATGGACCACAGTAGAGCTGTCTCTGTGGGTCTCTGAGTTTGCAGATCTTTGTGGAAATAGAAAGCCTCCTCTTTCCCCAGAGAAGCATCTGGTGGTTCGAACTGTTGACCTTAGAGTTTGCAGCCCGTCGTCATATCCACTTAGACAAGTGCGTTGTGTGAGGACTCAAAACCAAACCAAACTCACTACTTCGAGTCCATGTTGCCTCCTAGTGAACGTCTTGGATAGAGTAGAACTGCTCCTGTGGGGTGCTGAGGCTGTAACTCAATGAGTGTAGACATCCTCAACCATCTCCCAGGTGAAGCTTTGTGGAGGAAAAATATTATCTATGGGGGTTAATTGAAGGGTGACTAGAGTCTTTCCCCTGAGGAGCAAGCCATTCGGGCCATCAAGGCAATTCTCATAAAATTCTTTCCTAGGTGGCAACAGCAGCAGCAACCTGGTTCATGGAGACCTTCTATGTAATCTAGAGCCTGCATAGTGTCACAGAATTAACAGCTGAAAATTGAAAGCTTGAATTACATTCCTTTCCCTTGTTTTCAATCCACATGGGAATGGTGAATCATGCTGCAGGAGTGAGGAAAGAACTATAGGTGAGGTGAGAGCTAGCTAGCTGGCCACTGGTCACGTCTGCAGGAAGACAATGGTGTTGGTTTAAGCCTAGCAGTTACCTGAATGTTGACCCAAACATCTGAGCAGGGTGGATCCAGGTTGCGTGTAGTCTTGCTACCTAACCTAGATGGAAGTGCATGTCTCAAACACTCACTGCCACCGAGTTGAGGGTGATTTATAGTGCCACCATGGGACAGGGTAGAACTGCCCTTGTGTATGTTTTGGTGGCTGGAACACTTTTCTGGCCGTAGCAGACCTCTTCTTTCTACTGAGATAGGCTCCAATTGTTACAAATTTTTTACCATTTCGTTAGCAGCCCCATTTTACAACAATTCCACGACCAGGCCTCCTGAATTGTATTAAAATAGGGGGGGAAGTGGCAATATAGCTGCTCCCACTCTTGGCGACACTCTGTCTGTCATAGAACTCTGCTCCATTGGTTTCCCAGGGCTGAGAATTTGGAACTAACACCAGGCCTTTCTTCTGAGGGACCTCAGTATGGATACAAAAATCCAAACTTTTGCTTAGTAGGAAATCCCCTTAACTTTAAATAACCCATAGGCCTAATTATTTTTTAATTGACTAACCACAAAGTCGATGATGGGGGAGAATTATCAACCCCCTTTTTCAAACAAGGAAACTGGGCACACTAAGACACCGCTTGAGTTGGGAGAGAGCTCATGCAGAACTAGGAAGTTTCTTATCTAGGCAGTGAGCCCTCATACTCAGTCACAATCACCAACAACTCAGAACTGTTTTGGAGTCAGAAGAGACTGCATGTAAAGACTCCACAAAGGATCAATGTTCAGGCTGGATTCTGGAGGGATCACTGTATTAAAGATACCTGCTTGTGATTGTATCACTTTTATCCCTATCATTCTTCTCATGCAACCAAAACTCAGTGTCAGGCAGATGGCAACGACAGTAAACATACTGTACTGTCTGACTTCTACAGTAGGACACATAGACCATCTGAATTGACCCTTTGAATCTGTGCCCCTCTCCTCCCATACACAAAACTGCAGCCAGCACCAGACATGAAACCTGCATATTAAGAGTTTGTCTAAAGTCTTGAAAGAGCTGTCAACACCCTGAAAACTAGCCTACAGAATAGAAGACACAGAATCGAAAGCTACAAGTGGAACAAAATAGAAGATCCAGGTGAGTGGAATTCAGGCAACCAAGATCAATGAAAACACTAGAGCTTCTCAGAGTGGTTCACGCTGGTTCAGTGGTAGCCAGGTGCAAGTCACATTGGCCTGAATCAGTCTCGCCACCCAAATCCCAAGGTTTCTGAAATTCCTAGTACTCTGTGTCCCGCAGTCCCTATTACCAAATAACCCTGAAGATTCTACTTTATAGCCACTCTCTCGTTCGTTGAGACTTCTGATTCAGAGTGACTCTGCAGGACATAGTAGGAAACCCCACCGGGATTTGCAAGGCTGTGGATCTTTATGTGAGCAGCCAGCTTCATCTTTGTCCTGGGGAGTTGTCTGGTGCTTTTCTCACACAAAACTTGCAGTTAGCATCCAGATGTTAAACCTCTGCACCAATAGAGGGTTTCTTTTTAAGGTTTATAATCATCCACTGCTACTTAATCTATTCTGATATATAGTGATCAAGTGGACAGAGCAGAACTGATCCCTAGATTTTCTGTTTAGTGGAAAGCCTCTTTTTTGGTCTTGGTTGTTTAAACTGCTGACCATGCAGTTACCAGGCACAACACACTACACCCCATGTGCTACTCAGTGCGAGGTCCCAAGAAAAAATCACTACTATAGATTCAATTCTGAGTTAGTGTCCCTATGGACCACAGTAGAGCTGTCTCTGTGGGTCTCTGAGTTTGCAGATCTTTGTGGAAATAGAAAGCCTCCTCTTTCCCCAGAGAAGCATCTGGTGGTTCGAACTGTTGACCTTAGAGTTTGCAGCCCGTCGTCATATCCACTTAGACAAGTGCATTGTGTGAGGACTCAAAACCAAACCAAACTCACTACTTCGAGTCCATGTTGCCTCCTAGTGAACGTCTTGGATAGAGTAGAACTGCTCCTGTGGGGTGCTGAGGCTGTAACTCAATGAGTGTAGACATCCTCAACCATCTCCCAGGTGAAGCTTTGTGGAGGAAAAATATTATCTATGGGGGTTAATTGAAGGGTGACTAGAGTCTTTCCCCTGAGGAGCAAGCCATTCGGGCCATCGAGGCAATTCTCATAAAATTCTTTCCTAGGTGGCAACAGCAGCAGCAACCTAGTTCATGGAGACATTCTACGTAATCTAGATCCTTCATAGTGTCACAGAATTAACAGCTGAAAATTGAAAGCTTGAATTACATTCCTTTCCCTTGTTTTCAATCCACATGGGAATGGTGAATCATGCTGCAGGAGTGAGGAAAGAACTATAGGTGAGGTGAGAGCTAGCTAGCTGGCCACTGGTCACGTCTGCAGGAAGACAATGATGTTGGTTTAAGCCTAGCAGTTACCTGAATGTTGACCCAAACATCTGAGCAGGGTGGATCCAGGTTGCGTGTAGTCTTGCTGCCTAGCCCAGATGGAAGTGCATGTCTCAAACACTCACTGTCACCGAGTTGAGGGTGATTTATAGTGCCACCATGGGACAGGGTAGAACTGCCCTTGTGTATGTTTTGGTGGCTGGAACACTTTTCTGGCCGTAGCAGACCTCTTCTTTCTACTGAGATAGGCTCCAATTGTTACAAATTTTTTACCATTTCGTTAGCAGCCCCATTTTACAACAATTCCACGACCAGGCCTCCTGAATTGTATTAAAATAGGGGGGGAAGTGGCAATATAGCTGCTCCCACTCTTGGCGACACTCTGTCTGTCATAGAACTCTGCTCCATTGGTTTCCCAGGGCTGAGAATTTGGAACTAACACCAGGCCTTTCTTCTGAGGGACCTCAGTATGGATACAAAAATCCAAACTTTTGCTTAGTAGGAAATCCCCTTAACTTTAAATAACCCATAGGCCTAATTATTTTTTAATTGACTAACCACAAAGTCGATGATGGGGGAGAATTATCAACCCCCTTTTTCAAACAAGGAAACTGGGCACACTAAGACACCGCTTGAGTTGGGAGAGAGCTCATGCAGAACTAGGAAGTTTCTTATCTAGGCAGTGAGCCCTCATACTCAGTCACAATCACCAACAACTCAGAACTGTTTTGGAGTCAGAAGAGACTGCATGTAAAGACTCCACAAAGGATCAATGTTCAGGCTGGATTCTGGAGGGATCACTGTATTAAAGATACCTGCTTGTGATTGTATCACTTTTATCCCTATCATTCTTCTCATGCAACCAAAACTCAGTGTCAGGCAGATGGCAACGACAGTAAACATACTGTACTGTCTGACTTCTACAGTAGGACACATAGACCATCTGAATTGACCCTTTGAATCTGTGCCCCTCTCCTCCCATACACAAAACTGCAGCCAGCACCAGACATGAAACCTGCATATTAAGAGTTTGTCTAAAGTCTTGAAAGAGCTGTCAACACCCTGAAAACTAGCCTACAGAATAGAAGACACAGAATCGAAAGCTACAAGTGGAACAAAATAGAAGATCCAGGTGAGTGGAATTCAGGCAACCAAGATCAATGAAAACACTAGAGCTTCTCAGAGTGGTTCACGCTGGTTCAGTGGTAGCCAGGTGCAAGTCACATTGGCCTGAATCAGTCTCGCCACCCAAATCCCAAGGTTTCTGAAATTCCTAGTACTCTGTGTCCCGCAGTCCCTATTACCAAATAACCCTGAAGATTCTACTTTATAGCCACTCTCTCGTTCGTTGAGACTTCTGATTCAGAGTGACTCTGCAGGACATAGTAGGAAACCCCACCGGGATTTGCAAGGCTGTGGATCTTTATGTGAGCAGCCAGCTTCATCTTTGTCCTGGGGAGTTGTCTGGTGCTTTTCTCACACAAAACTTGCAGTTAGCATCCAGATGTTAAACCTCTGCACCAATAGAGGGTTTCTTTTTAAGGTTTATAATCATCCACTGCTACTTAATCTATTCTGATATATAGTGATCAAGTGGACAGAGCAGAACTGATCCCTAGATTTTCTGTTTAGTGGAAAGCCTCTTTTTTGGTCTTGGTTGTTTAAACTGCTGACCATGCAGTTACCAGGCACAACACACTACACCCCATGTGCTACTCAGTGCGAGGTCCCAAGAAAAAATCACTACTATAGATTCAATTCTGAGTTAGTGTCCCTATGGACCACAGTAGAGCTGTCTCTGTGGGTCTCTGAGTTTGCAGATCTTTGTGGAAATAGAAAGCCTCCTCTTTCCCCAGAGAAGCATCTGGTGGTTCGAACTGTTGACCTTAGAGTTTGCAGCCCGTCGTCATATCCACTTAGACAAGTGCATTGTGTGAGGACTCAAAACCAAACCAAACTCACTACTTCGAGTCCATGTTGCCTCCTAGTGAACGTCTTGGATAGAGTAGAACTGCTCCTGTGGGGTGCTGAGGCTGTAACTCAATGAGTGTAGACATCCTCAACCATCTCCCAGGTGAAGCTTTGTGGAGGAAAAATATTATCTATGGGGGTTAATTGAAGGGTGACTAGAGTCTTTCCCCTGAGGAGCAAGCCATTCGGGCCATCGAGGCAATTCTCATAAAATTCTTTCCTAGGTGGCAACAGCAGCAGCAACCTAGTTCATGGAGACATTCTACGTAATCTAGATCCTTCATAGTGTCACAGAATTAACAGCTGAAAATTGAAAGCTTGAATTACATTCCTTTCCCTTGTTTTCAATCCACATGGGAATGGTGAATCATGCTGCAGGAGTGAGGAAAGAACTATAGGTGAGGTGAGAGCTAGCTAGCTGGCCACTGGTCACGTCTGCAGGAAGACAATGATGTTGGTTTAAGCCTAGCAGTTACCTGAATGTTGACCCAAACATCTGAGCAGGGTGGATCCAGGTTGCGTGTAGTCTTGCTGCCTAGCCCAGATGGAAGTGCATGTCTCAAACACTCACTGTCACCGAGTTGAGGGTGATTTATAGTGCCACCATGGGACAGGGTAGAACTGCCCTTGTGTATGTTTTGGTGGCTGGAACACTTTTCTGGCCGTAGCAGACCTCTTCTTTCTCCTGAGATAGGGGGCAATTGTTACATATTTTTGACAATTTAGTTAGCAGCCCCAATTTAAAACAATTCCACCACATGTCCTCCTGAATTGTGTTAAAATAGGGGGGGGAGTGGCAATCTAGCTGCTCCCTCTCTTGGTGACACGCTGTCTGTCATAGAACTCTGCTTGTATGGTTTCCCAGGGCTGAGAGTTTGGAAGTAACTCCAGGCCTTTCTTCTGAGGGACCTCTGGATGGATTCAAATAGCCAGCCTTTTGATTAGTAGCCAAGCCCTTTAACTTTAAGTAACCTATAGGCCTGATTAGTTTTTAATTGACTAACCACAAAGTCGATGATGTGGGGAGAATTATCAACCCCATTTTTCAAACCTGGAAACTGAGGCACACTAAGACACCGCTTGAGTTGGAAGAGCGCTCATGCAGAACTAGGGAGTTTGTAATCTAGGCAGTGAGCCTTCCTACTCAATCACAATCACTGACTACTCAGAACTGTTTTGGAATCAGGAGAGACTGTATGTAAAGACTCCACAAAGGAACAATGTTCAGGCTGGATTCTGGAGGAATCAATGTATTAAAGGTACCTGCTTGTGTTTACATCATTTTTATCCCTATCATTCTTCTCATGCAACCAAAACTCAGTCCCAGGCAGATGGCAATGACAGTAATCAGACTGTTCTGTCTGACTTCTACAGTAGGCCACATAGACCATCTGAATAGACCATTTGAAGCTGTGCCCCTCTCCCTCCCATAGACAAAACTGTAGCCAGCACCAGGCCCGAAACCTGCAGATTAAGAGTTTGTCAAAAGTCTAGAAAGAGCTGCCGATCACCTGAAGAACTAGCCTGCAGAAGAGAAGACACAGAATCTAAAGCTACAATTGAAAAAAAAAAAAAAAAAAAAAGAAGCTCCAGTTGAGTGGAATTCAGACAACTGAGATCAATGAAAACACTAGAACTTCTCAGAGTGGTGCACGCTGGTTTAGTGGTAGCCGGTACAAATCACATTGGCCTGAATCAGTGTCTCCACCCAAATCCGTAGGCTTCTGAAATTCCTAGTACCCTGTGTCCTGCAGTCCCTATTACCCAATAACCCTGCTGATTCTACTTTACAGCCACTTTCTCCTTCTTTGAGACCTCTGATTCAGGGTGACTCTGCAGGACAGAGTAGGAAACCCCACCGGTATTTCCAAAGCTGCGGATCTTTATGTGAGCAGCCAGCTTCATCTTTGTCCTGGGGAGTTGTCTGGTGCTTTTCTCACACTAAACTTGCAGTTAGCATCCAGATGTTAAGCCCCTGCAACAATAGGTTTTCTTTTTGAGGTTAATAATCATCCCCTACTATTAAATCTATTCCGATATATAGAGATCAAATGGACAGAGCAGAACTAATCCCTAGATTTTCTGTTTAGTGGAAAGCCTCGTTTTGGTCCAGGTGGTTTCAAACGGCTGATCATGTAGTTAGCAGGCACAACACACTAAACCCCTGTGCTCCTCAGTGTGAGGTCCCAACAAAAAAAAATCACTGCTATCGATTCAGTTCTGAGTTAGTGACCCTATGAATCACAGTAGAGCTGTCTCTGTGTGTTTCTGAGATTGCAGATCTTTGTGGAAATAGAAAGCCTCCTCTTTCCCCAGAGAAGCATCTGGTGGTTGGAACTGTTGACCTTACAGTTAGCAGCCCGTCGTGTTATCCACTTACACAAGTGTGTTGTGTGAGGACTCAAAACCAAAGAAAACTCACTACCTTCGAGTCCATGTTGCCTGCTAGTGACCCGCTTGGATATAGTAGAAGTGCTCCTATGCGGTGCTGGGGCTGTAACTCAATGAGTGTAGACCTCCTCAACCATCTCCCAGGTGAAGACTTGTGGAGGAAAACTATTATCTAAGGGGGTTAATGGAAGGGTAACTAGAGATTGTCCCCTGAGGAGCAAGCCCTACTGGCCATTGAGGCAATTCTCATAAAATTCTTTCCTAGGTGGCAACAGTAGCAGCAACCTGGTTCATGGAGACCTTCTATTAATCTATAGCCTGCATTGTGTCACAGAATTCACCGATGGAAATGGAAAGCTTGAGTTACATTCCTTTTCTTTGGTTGCAATCCACATGGGAATAGTGAACCATGCTGCAGGTGTGAGCAAAGAACTATAGGTGAGGTGAGAGCTAGCTACATGGCCACTGGTCACGTCTCCAGGAAGACAATGGTGCTGGTTTAAGCCTAGTACTTGCCTGAATGTTGACCCAAACATCTGAGCAGGGTGGATCCAGGTTGCATGTAGTCTTGCTGCCTAACCCAGATGGAAGTGCATCTCTAAAACACTCACTGCGTTTCAATTGAGGGTGACTTTTGGTGCCACCATGGGATAGGATAGAACTGCACTTGTGTATGTTTTGGTGGGTGGAACACTTTTTTGGCCGTAGCAGACCTCATCTTTCTCCTGAGGTAGTGTCCAATGGTTATATATTTTTTACCATTTGGTTAGCAGCTCCATTTTACTCCCATTCCACCACCAGGCCACATGAATTGTATTAAAATAGTGTGAAAATGTGGCAATCTAGCTGCTCCCACTCTTGGTGGCAATCTAGCTGTTCGTACTCTTGTCGACCTCCTGTCTGTCATAGAACTCTGCTCCATTGGTTTCCCAGGGCTGAGAGTTTGGAAGTATAATACCAGGCCTCTATTCTGAGGGACCTCTGGATGGATTCAAATAGCCAGCCTTTTGCTTAGTAGCCAAGCTCCTTAAATTTAAATAACCTATAGGCTTAATTAGTTATTTAATTGACTAACCACAAAGTGGATGATGTGGGTAGAATTATCAACCCCATTTTTCAAACCTGGAAACTGAGGCACACTAAGACACCGCTTGAGTTGGAAGAGCGCTCATGCAGAACTAGGGAGTTTGTAATCTAGGCAGTGAGCCTTCCTACTCAATCACAATCACTGACTACTCAGAACTGTTTTGGAATCAGGAGAGACTGTATGTAAAGACTCCACAAAGGAACAATGTTCAGGCTGGATTCTGGAGGAATCAATGTATTAAAGGTACCTGCTTGTGTTTACATCATTTTTATCCCTATCATTCTTCTCATGCAACCAAAACTCAGTCCCAGGCAGATGGCAATGACAGTAATCAGACTGTTCTGTCTGACTTCTACAGTAGGCCACATAGACCATCTGAATAGACCATTTGAAGCTGTGCCCCTCTCCCTCCCATAGACAAAACTGTAGCCAGCACCAGGCCCGAAACCTGCAGATTAAGAGTTTGTCAAAAGTCTAGAAAGAGCTGCCGATCACCTGAAGAACTAGCCTGCAGAAGAGAAGACACAGAATCTAAAGCTACAATTGAAAAAAAAAAAAAAAAAAAAAAAGAAGCTCCAGTTGAGTGGAATTCAGACAACTGAGATCAATGAAAACACTAGAACTTCTCAGAGTGGTGCACGCTGGTTTAGTGGTAGCCGGTACAAATCACATTGGCCTGAATCAGTGTCTCCACCCAAATCCGTAGGCTTCTGAAATTCCTAGTACCCTGTGTCCTGCAGTCCCTATTACCCAATAACCCTGCTGATTCTACTTTACAGCCACTTTCTCCTTCTTTGAGACCTCTGATTCAGGGTGACTCTGCAGGACAGAGTAGGAAACCCCACCGGTATTTCCAAAGCTGCGGATCTTTATGTGAGCAGCCAGCTTCATCTTTGTCCTGGGGAGTTGTCTGGTGCTTTTCTCACACTAAACTTGCAGTTAGCATCCAGATGTTAAGCCCCTGCAACAATAGGTTTTCTTTTTGAGGTTAATAATCATCCCCTACTATTAAATCTATTCCGATATATAGAGATCAAATGGACAGAGCAGAACTAATCCCTAGATTTTCTGTTTAGTGGAAAGCCTCGTTTTGGTCCAGGTGGTTTCAAACGGCTGATCATGTAGTTAGCAGGCACAACACACTAAACCCCTGTGCTCCTCAGTGTGAGGTCCCAACAAAAAAAAATCACTGCTATCGATTCAGTTCTGAGTTAGTGACCCTATGAATCACAGTAGAGCTGTCTCTGTGTGTTTCTGAGATTGCAGATCTTTGTGGAAATAGAAAGCCTCCTCTTTCCCCAGAGAAGCATCTGGTGGTTGGAACTGTTGACCTTACAGTTAGCAGCCCGTCGTGTTATCCACTTACACAAGTGTGTTGTGTGAGGACTCAAAACCAAAGAAAACTCACTACCTTCGAGTCCATGTTGCCTGCTAGTGACCCGCTTGGATATAGTAGAAGTGCTCCTATGCGGTGCTGGGGCTGTAACTCAATGAGTGTAGACCTCCTCAACCATCTCCCAGGTGAAGACTTGTGGAGGAAAACTATTATCTAAGGGGGTTAATGGAAGGGTAACTAGAGATTGTCCCCTGAGGAGCAAGCCCTACTGGCCATTGAGGCAATTCTCATAAAATTCTTTCCTAGGTGGCAACAGTAGCAGCAACCTGGTTCATGGAGACCTTCTATTAATCTATAGCCTGCATTGTGTCACAGAATTCACCGATGGAAATGGAAAGCTTGAGTTACATTCCTTTTCTTTGGTTGCAATCCACATGGGAATAGTGAACCATGCTGCAGGTGTGAGCAAAGAACTATAGGTGAGGTGAGAGCTAGCTACATGGCCACTGGTCACGTCTCCAGGAAGACAATGGTGCTGGTTTAAGCCTAGTACTTGCCTGAATGTTGACCCAAACATCTGAGCAGGGTGGATCCAGGTTGCATGTAGTCTTGCTGCCTAACCCAGATGGAAGTGCATCTCTAAAACACTCACTGCGTTTCAATTGAGGGTGACTTTTGGTGCCACCATGGGATAGGATAGAACTGCACTTGTGTATGTTTTGGTGGGTGGAACACTTTTTTGGCCGTAGCAGACCTCATCTTTCTCCTGAGGTAGTGTCCAATGGTTATATATTTTTTACCATTTGGTTAGCAGCTCCATTTTACTCCCATTCCACCACCAGGCCACATGAATTGTATTAAAATAGTGTGAAAATGTGGCAATCTAGCTGCTCCCACTCTTGGTGGCAATCTAGCTGTTCGTACTCTTGTCGACCTCCTGTCTGTCATAGAACTCTGCTCCATTGGTTTCCCAGGGCTGAGAGTTTGGAAGTATAATACCAGGCCTCTATTCTGAGGGACCTCTGGATGGATTCAAATAGCCAGCCTTTTGCTTAGTAGCCAAGCTCCTTAAATTTAAATAACCTATAGGCTTAATTAGTTATTTAATTGACTAACCACAAAGTGGATGATGTGGGTAGAATTATCAACCCCATTTTTCAAACATGGAAACTGAGGCACACTAAGACACGCTTGAGTTTGAAGAGCGCTCATGCAGAAATAGGAAGTTTGATATCTAGGCAGTGAGCCCTCCTACTCAATCACAATCACCGACAACTCTGAACCGTTTGGAGTCAGATTACACTGTATGTAAAGACTCCACAAAGGATCAATGTTCAGGCTGGATTCTACAGGGATCAATGTATAAAAGATACTTGCTAGTGTTTGCATCACTTTTATCCCTATTATTCTTCTCGTGCAACCAAAACTCAGTCCCAGGCGTATGGTAACGACAGTAACCAGAGTGTTCTGTGTGACTTCTACAGTAGGACACATAGATCATTTGAATAGAACCTTTGATTCTGTGCCCCTCTACCTCCAATAGACAAAATTGCAGCCAGCACCAGATCTGAAACCTGCAGATTAAGAGTATGTCAAAAGTCTAGAAATAGCTGTCAATACCTTGAAAAACTAGCCTGCAGAAGAGAAGACACAGAATCACAAGCTACAAGTGAAAAAAAAAAAAGAAGCTCCAGGTGAGTGGAATTCAGACAACCGAGACCAATGAAAACACTAGAGCTTCTCACAGTGGTTCCCGCTGGTTTAGTAGTAGCCAGGTTCAAGTCACATTGTACTGAATCAGTGTCTCCACACAAATCCCTAGGCTTCTGATATTTTAGTACCCTGTGTCCTGCAGTCCCTATTACCCAATAACCCTGCTGATTCTACTTTATAGCCACCTTCTCCTTCGTTGAGACTTCTGATTCAGAGTGACTCTGCAGGACAGAAAAAGAAACCCCACCAGGATTTCCATGGCTGCAGATTTTTATGGGAGCAGCCAGCTTCATCTTTGTCCTGGGAAATTGTCTGGTGCTTTTCTAACACCAAATTTGCAGTTAGCCTCCAGATGTTTAACCCCTTCACCAATAGAGTTTCTGTTTCAGTTTTATAATCATCCACTGCTTTTAAATCTATTCTGATATATAGTGATCAAGTTGACAGAGCAGAACTGATTCCTGGAGTTTCTGTTTAGTGGAAAGCCTCACCTTTGTCCTGGTGGTTTCAAACCGATGACCATGCAGTTAGCAGGCAAAACACCCTACACCCCCTGTGCTCCTCAGTGTGAGGTCCCAACAAAAAAATTCACTGCTATCGCTTCAGTTCTGAAGTTAGTGTTCCTATGAATCACAGTAGAGCTCTCTCTGTGGTTTTCTGAGATTGCAGACCTTTGTGGAAATAGAAAGCCTCCTCTTTCTCCAGAGAAGCATCTGATGGTTCTAACTGTTGACCTTACAGTTAGCAGCCCTTCATGTTATCCACTTACACAAGTATGTTGTGTGAGGACTCAAAATCAAACCAAACTCACTACCTTTGTGTCCATGTTGACTCCTAGTCACCCTCTTGGATAGAGTAGAACTGCTCCTGTGGGGTGCTGAGGCTGTAACTCAATGAGTGTAGACATACTCAACAATCTCAAAGGTAAGGACTTATGGACGAAAAATATTACCTAAGGGGGTTAATGGAAGGGTGATTAGAGTCTGTCCCATGAGCAGCAAGCCCTACTGGCCATCCTGGCAATGCTCATAAAATTATTTCCTAGGTGGCAGCAGCAGCAGCAACCTGGTTGGTGGAGACCCTCTATGGAATCTAGAGCCTGCATAGTGTCACAGATTTAACAGTTGAAAATGGAAAGCTTGAGTTACATTTCTTTCCCTTGGTTTCAATCCACATGGGAATAGTGAATCATCCTGCAGGAATGAGCAAAGAACTATAGCTGAGGTGAGGGCTAACTACTTGGCCACTGGTCACGCCTCCAGGAAGACAATGGTGTTGGTTTAAGCCAAGCAGTTGTCTGAATGTTGACTCAAACATCTGAGCAGCATGGATCCAAGTTGCATGTAGTTTTGCTGCCTAACCCAGATGGAAGTGCATCTCTCAAACACTCACTGCCACCGAGTTGATGGTGATTTATAGTGCCACCATGGGAGAGGGTAGAACTGCCCTTGTGTATGTTTTCGTGTCTGGAACACTTTTCTGGCCGTAGCAGACCTCTTCTTTCTACTGAGATAGGCTCATTTGTCTCATCCACTGCTGGTGGGACTGTAAGTACGTACAGCCACTATGGAAATCAATCTGGTGATACCTAAAACAGATGGAAATAGAGTTACCATATGACCCAGCAATCCCCCTACTGGGCATATACCCAGAAGAGGAAAGAAACAAACCAAGACCAGACATCTGTGCTCCAATGTTCACTGCGGCACAGTTCACAATTGCAAGGAATTGGAAGCAACCCAAATTTCCATCAACTGACGAGTGGATTAAAAAACTGTGGTATATACATACAATGGAGTACTACGCATCACTAAAAAGCAGTGATGAACGTATGAGGCACATAGCAGCATGAGAAGAACTGGAGGAAATCATGCTAAGCGAGGTAAGTCAGGCACAAAAGGACAAGTACAACATGAGCCGGCTGAGGTAAGAATTAAAAATTTTTTTAAAAAAGCAAAAGTGGCATAGGGGAAAAAGCTACCGTATACAAACATTTTTGGGGTGAAGACTGTGTAGTATGGCAGAGATCAGACAAAAACCAGGGATGCACATGGTAGACAATGGATGAATATAAGGAAGAAAAGGGTAGTGGGGGCATGAGGCACTAATCCACGCAAGGGGAGGGTATTGTTTATATCTCCACAGGGAAAGTGGGACTAGACTTCAACCCAGTGCCACAAGGTGTGAATGCAATATCCTGGCGTGGAGTAGGGAACCAGTGGAGACGTCTGGGAGGCTGACCCCAGCACCATAAATGAAGTGGATTCCTGCCCCTCCCCCAAAAAGAATTTGTTCCAAAGGACGACATTGACTCTGCAGCTCCAGGAGATGGACGTATCTGATCAGAGCACACGGGAGCAGATGAAGGGGCAGGAGGAGAGAGTGGAACACAGCCTGGCCCACCAGGCCATGAGAAGGATGTTCCTGAGTAGAGCAGCAAGCCCACAGAGAGAACAACATGGCTGGCCCCACTATGAGAAATGATGCCCCTCAGTGGCCAAGGGCGATACAGGAGACAGTACCGGAGACACAGTGGGGGAATTGCACCTGACCTGATCCCACCACACCGAGGCAAAGCACTGGGGGAGTGCAGCGGAACAGCAAGGGAATGGAGTGTCAAGGTCCCCAGGGAATGCTGAAAGTGGACTTTGGGGCCAGGGCATGGTGCCCCAACAGACTGGACCAGAAAACGCTCCTAAGGGCCAGCAAACGATCCCTGAACTAACTACAAGCTTTTCTCTTGTGAAGTGTTCTGTTTTGCTCTTTGTCAGTGGTTTGTTTTCGTTGTTTGGTTTTCTGGTTGTATACTGTTGCTTTGTTTTCCTCTGTCTTCTTTTCATGCATGTTAGTGTCTCCACAGGTCTGTCTGAATAGGACAGGCTGGATGAACTATCTGGAGGAAAAATAACGGGATCAACAGTTCCGGGGGACTTGGGGTGGGGGGTAGGGGGATATGGAAGTGGTGTTAACAAACACAGGGACAAGGGAACAACGTGGGACCCCAAATGGTAGAGAGGGGGGAATGGCAGGCCTGGTGGGGAATGATCAAGGGTAAGGTTGCGTAGAGAAGAGGTATTCTCTAGCCCAGGTGGCGACGAAGCATGGTGGTAGGGCAGGAGGAAAGTCAAGGGGGATGGAGGAAAGAGCTAGGAGTCAAAGGGCATTTATGGAGGTCTAGACAAAGACATGTATAGGCAAATATATATATAGGAGGATGGGGAAATAGATCGATGTTTCTATATTTATAGGTTAAGCATTAAGGTGGCGGAAGGACCTTGGGCCTCTACTCAAACACTCCCTCAATGCATGAATACTTTCTTTTATTAAATTGGAACTCTATGATGCTCACTCTCCCGACACAACAGCTGGAGCCAAAGTGGGTGAACAAGTAAATGTAGTGAAGAAAGCTGATGGTGCCCGGCTATCAAAAGAGATAGTGACTGGGGTCTTAAAGGCTTGAAGATAAACATGCGGCCATCTAGTTCAGAAGCAACAAAGTCCACATGGAAGAACACACCAGCCTGTGTGATCGAGTGGTCCCGAAAGGATCAGTTATCAGGCATCAAAGAACAAAAAATCATATCATTGACTGCACACCTCCATTATAGGATCGCTGAAGACAAATGGGTGCATAAGCAAATGTGGTGAAGAAAGCTGATGGTGCCCGGCTCTCAAAAGAGATAGTGACTTGGGTCTTAAAGGCTTGAAGGTGAACAAGCAGCCACCTAGCTCAGAAGCAAAAAAGCCCACCTGGAAGAAGCACACCGGCCAGTGCGATCACGAGGTGCCAAAGGGACCAGGTATAAGGCATCATGCAAAAAAATATATATGTGTGTGTATATGTATATATATATGTGTGTGTGTGTGTGTGTGTATGTATATATATGTATATGTGTGTGTATGTACATATATATATAATATTGAATGAAGGTGGAAGTGCAGAGTGGAGACCCAAGGCCCAAGTGTCGGCCAATGGAGATCCCCTCACAGAGGGGTTCAGGAGAGGAGATGGGTCAATTAGGGTGTGAGGTAGTACCGATGAAGAACACAGCTTTCCCCCAGATCCTGGATGCTTCCTCCCCTCAACTACCATGATCCGAATTCTACCTTGCAGGGCTGGATAGGGCAGAGGTTGTACACTGTTACATATGAGGGCTAGAGGCACAGGGAATCCAGGGTGGATGATACCTTCAGGACCAAGGGTGTGAGGGGCGATGATGGGAGAGTGGAGGGTGAGTGGGTTGGAAAGGGGGAACCGATTACAAGAATCTACATGTGACCTCCTCCCTGGGATAAGGATGGCAGGGAAGGGGGGGAAGGGAGACTCCGGATAGGGCAAGATATGACAAAATAACGATGTATAAATTACCAAGGGCACATGAGGGAGGGGGGAGGGAGGGGAAAAAATAGGACCTGATGCAAAGGGCTTAAGTGGAGAGCAAATGCTTTGAGAATGATTGGGGCAGGGAATGTATGGATGTGCTTTATACAATTGATGTATGTATATATATGGATTGTGATAAGAGTTGTATGAGTCCCTAATAAAATGTAAAAAAAGAAAAGAGGAGGAAAAAAAGAAAGTGATTAGGGCAAAGAATGTACAGATGTGCTTTATACAATTGATGTATGTATATGTATGGACTGTGATAAGAGTTGTATGAGCCCCTAATAAATTGTTAAAATTTAAAAAAAAAGAAAAAAAAAGTTTAGTGTTATGGTGAAGGTTACGGTTAGGATTGGAGTTAGACTTAGGGCTAGGGTTCTGTTAGGTTTAGGGTTCAGGTTAGTGTTAGTGTTAGGGTTAGGTTTGTGGTTATACTTAGGGTTAAGGTTGGCATTGTACTTAAGGTTAGGATGAGCTTTAGGTTTAGGGTTAGTGTTAGTTTTATTGTTAGATTTGGTGTTAGCCTTTGGATTAGGGTTAGGTTTAGGATTGATTTTAGACTTATGGTTATTGTTAGGATTAAATTATGGTTACGGGTGTGTTAGACATAGGCTTAAGGTTAAGGTTAGGCTTAGTGGTGTTGTTAGAATTAGGGTTAGCGTTACAGTTGGTGTCAGACTTAGGGTTAGGGTTAGTGTTAGTCTTAGGGTTGGTGTTAGACAGGGTTAGGGTTAGATTTAGGGTTAGGGTTGATGTTAGATTTGGATTTAGTGTTAGTATTATTAGTAGGGATGGTTTTCGACTTAGTGTTTGTTTTAGCTTTAGGTTAGGGATAGGTTTGTCTTAGACTAATGGTCAGAGTTAGGTTCAAGTTTTGGGTATGGTATGTGTTAAATTTATGGTTAGGGTTAGGGGTCAGGATAGGCTTAGGGTGAGGAATAGTGTTAGGTTTGGTGTTGGTTTAGATTTTGGTTTAGATTTAGGGTTAGGGTTCATGTTAGACTTAAGATTAGGTTTGGAGTTAGGGTTAGGACTAGGCATGGGTTAGTGTTAGGGTTAGGATTAAGCTTGGTGTTAGGGTTAGGGTTGGTGCTAGACTTAAGGTTAGTGATAGTTTTATGGTTGATGTTAGACGTAGCATTAGGGTTAGGGTTAGAGTTGGAGTTGGTGGCAGACATAGAGTTAGAGTTAGGGTTAGCTTTAAGGTTAGGTTTAGTGTTCGTCTTAGGTTTGGGGTCTTAACCCTAGCCCTAACTCTAAGTCTATCACCAACCCTAACCCTAACCCTGTCTAACCCTAAATCTAACACCAACTTTAACCCTAATACAAACCCTAACCCTAAGTCTAATCCTAACCCTACATCTAACTCTAACCTTAAACCTAAGGTTAATCCTCACGCTAACCATAAGCCTTACACCAACCCTAATCCTAACTGTAGCCCTACCCTAATGCAAAGTCTAACACCAACCCTAACCCTCAGCATTACCCAGACATTAAGTCTAACACAAACCCTAATCCCATCCTAATCCTAATCCTACTCCTAAACCTTACCCTAAGTCTAACCCTAAACCTAACACTAACACTACTGGTAACACAAACCCTAACCATAACTGCAACCATCAGTCTAACACCAACCCTAACCATAACCATAATGCTAACACTAACTATAACACCAAACTTAACCAAACCTAACACTGCCTAACAGTAACTCTAAATCTAACACCAACCCCAACCCTAACCCCACTCCTAAACCTCACACTAACCCTAAGTCTAACGCTAATGCTAAACCTAAACCAAACCCTAACCCTAAGTCTAACAGCAAACCTAAGTCTAATCCTAACCCTACCTCTAATCCTAGTTCTAACCATAATCCTATGGCTTCCTCTAAGCCTAACACAAACACTAACCCTAACTCTAAAAGTGCAACCCTAACACTAATCCTTGGTATAACCCTAACCCTAAGCCTTATCTTAACCCTAGCTCTAACTCTAAGGCTAAGTCTAACCCACACCTTAACACGAACTCTACTCTAATCAGCCCCTAAACCTAACCAAAAGTCTAAGTCTAAACCTATCCCTACCACTAACCCCTAAGAATAAGTCTGAAACCAACCCTAGCCCTAGCCCTAAACCTAACCCTAACCCTAACCGTAAGCGTAACCCTAAAGCTAACCCTAACCCTGATCCTTGTTCTAAACATAACCCTAAGTCTGACACAAACACTAACCCTAACTCTAACAAGGCTAACCCTAGATCCAACACTAACCCTAAACAAACACTTGGTCTAACACCAACCGTAACCATAATGCTAACCCTAACCCACAGTCTAACACTAACCTTAACACTAAACATAACCCTAATCCAAACCCTATCACCAAGCCTAATCCTAACCCGAATGCTGATTCTAACCCTAACCCTAAGTCTTACCCTAACCTTAAGTCTAACATCAACCCTAACACTAATCCTAACCCGAAGTCTAACACCAAACCTCACCCTAATACTAAATCTAACCCTAAATCTAACACCAATCCTAACCCTAACCCAAAGTCTAACACCAAAGAAATCTAAAACTAACACTAACCCTAAGTCTAACACCAAACCTAATGCTAACTCTAACACTAAACCAAACCCTAAGTCTAACGTTAACACCAACCCTAACCCTAACACCAAGATTAAAGCTAATTCAATCCCTAACACTTAACAGAACTCGATCACTGATCCTAAATCCAACCCTATCCCTAACGTGAAGTGTAACACCAATCTGAACATTAACCCTAACCCTAAGTCTAAGACCAACCCTTTTCTTATCTGATGGCCAGGAACAAAAAGATTAATGGTTTTCCATAGACACACGAATCTCCATTGGACAATGCTGTTCAGAGAGAAGAGAAACTAATTGCCAGAGACATGGTTGTACTTGCGAATCACCACATCCAGGAGTACATTAGCCACTAAACACATATCTGTTTGATTCAAAAATGATCTGAGACCCTGTCCCAAAACCTACCTTTAGCACTAAAACAAATCCTAAATATAACCCTAATCCTAACCCTAACCCCAAGTCTAATTCTCAACTTAATCCTGACTAATACCCTAAAGAAAACCCTAACCCTAAGTCTAAAACAAAACCTACACCTAACTTTAACCCAAACCTAGCCCTTAACCTATATCTAACACCAACCCTAAACCTAACCTTAAATCTAACACCAACACTAACCTAATCCTAACTCTAACAATAATCCTAACAGTAAATCAAACACCAAACCTAAACCTAGCTGTAAACCTAACCCTAATTTTAACCCTAAGTCTAAAACTAACCCAAACACTAACATCAACCCCAACCCTAACCCTAATCATAAACCTACGTCTAAGTCTAACCCTAACCATACCCTTAACCCTAAGTCTAACACCAAACCTAACCCTAATTCTAACCCTAATCTTCAATCTAATCATAACCCTCAACCTTCCCCTAAGTCTAATACAAACACAAATCCTAACTCTAACTCAAACAAGGGCAAACCTAATTCTAATCCTAGGTCTCACCCTAACCCTAACCTTAAGTCCAACACTAAACCTAAAGCTAAGTCTAACACCAAACCTAACACTAAACCACATCCTAGCCCTAGCCGGAACCCAAACCCTGAGTGCAACACCAAACATAATGCTAACACTAACACTAACCCTTAGTCTAACTCTAACCCTAACCCTAAATTTAAATCTAAGCCAAACCCTAAACCTAACCATAAGCATAACCCTAACCTAAGTCTAACAGCAACCTGAATCCTAATGCCAAACTTAAGTCTAATCCTAACCCTAAATCTAACACCAATCCTAACCATAATCCTTACACTAAACTTAAATCTAACCCTTAACCTAACCATAACCATAACCCTAAACCTAACCTTAACCCTATCCCTATGTCTAACACCAACCCTAACCATAACCATAACCCTAGGTCTAACTCTAAACCTAACCCTAGGTCTAACTTCAACCCTAACTCTATCCCAAACACTAAGTCTAACCCTAAACCTAATCCTCAATCTTAAACTAACCCCAATCCTAATCTTAACAATAACTTTAACCCTAAACTTAACAAACTCTAATTCTAACACCAACTTTAAACCTAAGCCTTACTCTAAGTCTAATGCTAAATCTAAAACCATCCTACACTTAACGCTAACCTTAACTCTTGGTCTAACAGCATCCCTAACCCTAAACATAACCCTAACACTAACCCTAAGTCTATCCCTAACCCTAACCTGACCCTAATCCTATCCCTGACCATAAGTCTAACACTAACTCTAACTCTAACCCTAACCCTAAATCCAAAATCAATCCTAATGTTAATCCTACCCCTACCCCTAACCAAAGTCTAATAGGAACCATAACCATCGCTCTAACACGAAATCTAACCCTAACCATAACCATAACTATAACCATCATAACCCTAAGGCTAAAACCAACCTTAAGCCTAAATCTAACCCTAACATCAATTCTAGCCCCAACCCTAACATAATCCTATGTCTAACACCAAGCCTAGCCCTAACTCTACTCCTAATCATAAAGCTAACCTTATCCCTAACCCTATCTCTAAGTCTAACACCAACCCTAAATCTAACCTTAACCCTAATCCTAACCCTATGTGCAAACTGAATTTTAAATCAAACACCAAGAATAACCCTAACCCTACCCTATCCTTAAGCCTTGTCCTAAGTCTAAGTCTATCACCAAACCTAACCCAAATGCTAAACCTAACCCTATATGAAACTTAACGCTGTCTAACACCAACTCTAAACCTAATCCTAACCCCCAAACTAAACTTCATGTACCCCTAACCCTAAGTCTAACACCACCTAACTGACACTAATCCTAAGTCTAATACCAATACCAACCCTAACCCTCACAAAACCTAAGCCTAAGTGTAAGACCAAGTCTAACCCTAACCCTTATGATAATCCTAAATCTAACCCTAAACCTAACCTTAAGTATAACACAAACCTTACCCCTAATCATAACCCTAGCACTACCCCTGTCTATCCCTACCCTTAACCCTAACCCTAAGTCTACCACCAACCTAAAACCTAACATTAACACTAACCCTAAGTCTACCACCAACCCTAACCTTAAACCTAACCCTAACTCTAACTCTAAGTCTAACACCACCACTAAGCCTAAACCGAACCCTAGCTCTAACACCAACCCTATGTCTAACACCAATAATAAACATAACCATAACCCTCACACTAAGTGTAACCCCAACCATAAACCTAACCCTAAGTCTAACACAAACCATAACCCTAATCCTATCCATAAACAAGATTCTAAATCTAGCACCCATCGTAAGTCTAACCCAAACCCTAATATCAAACCTAGCCCTAAATCTAAGTCTAAAACCAACCTTAACCCTAACTCTAAGTCTAAAACAAACCTAAGTCTAACACCATCCCTAAGTCTAACAGCACCCTACTACTAACAGTAACCTTAAGTCTAACACCAACCCTAGCCCTAACCCTAGCCATAAATCTAAGTCTAAAACCAACCTTAACCCTAACTCTAAGTCTAAAACAAACCAAAGTCTAACACCATCCCTAAGTCTAACAGCACCCGACCACTTACATTAAACCTAAGTCTAACACCAACCCTAACCCTAACCCTAACCCCTACCATAAGTCTATCACCAAACCTAAGCCTAAATCTAACACCAAGCCTAACCCTAACCCTTACCATAACCCTAAGTCTAACCCTAAACCTCACCCTAATCTTAAGTCTAACACCAACCCTAAACCTAACTGTAAAACCATCCCTACCCCTAACCCTAAATCTAACACCAAACCTAAGCCTAAACCTGTCCCTAATACTAAACCTAATCCTAGCTCTAACACCAATCTATGTCTAACACCAAACCTAAGGCTAACCATAACACTAACCCTAATACTAAGTCTAAACCCAATGCTAACGCTAACCCTATCACCACTACTAACCCTTACTCTAAGTCTAAACCTAATCGCAAACCAAACCCTAAACCTAAGTCCAACACGCACCCTATGTCTAGCCCTAACCCTAACACAATCCCTCATTTTAACGTTAAAACTAAACCTAAGTCTAAAAACAACCATAACCTTAACCGTTAACCTAATCCTAAATCTAAAACAAACTCAACCCTAACCATAAGCCTAGTCGTAACCCTTACCCTAAGCCTAACACCAATCCTAAATGTAACACCCACCCACCCTAATCCTAACCCTAAATCTAACCCTAACCCTGTCCTTGAATCCAACCTACTGTTAAACCTAAACCCCACTCTAACACCAACCCTAACCTTAACATTAACAACCACCCAAAGTCTAACCCTAACCCTAAGTCTAATTCCATCCAAGTCTAACACCCACCCTAATCCTAAACCTTAACCTACCCCTAAATCTAATCCTAACCCTAACCACCCACCCTAATCCTAACCATAACTATAACCATAACACTAAATTGAACCCAATCCTAACAATAACCCTCACCCAAGCCCTGACCCTAACCCTAAGTCTAACACCAACCCTTACACTAACACTAACTCTAACGCTAAGCCCAAGTCTAACAAAACACTAACCCTAAACCAACCCTAACACTAACCCAAATCCTAAACCCAACCCTAAGCATAAGCATAACCATAAACCTATCCTGAACCCTAACCCTAATCTGAACCGAACCCTAAACCTAACCCTAATGCTAAGTCTAATACCAACCCTAACACTAATTCTAACCCCCACTCCAATCCTAACCTTACCCGTAAAAAAAGCCCTAATCCAAAATCTAACACAAACCCTAACCCTAAACTGAACCCTAAGCTTAACCCTAATTCTAACACCGCCCTAATACTAACCCTAAAACTAAAATTAAACCTAAGCCTTACATCAACCTAACCCTAAACCTAAGCATAAAACCAACCTATCACTAACCCAAAACCCAAGTCTAATACCACCCCTGACCCTAAACCTAACATTAATCCTAATCCTAACCCTATCCCTACCCTAACCCTAAATCCAAACCTAAGCATAACCCAAACTCTAACCCTAATCCTAAACCTAACCTTAAATCTAACACCAACCCTAATCCTAACACTGACAGGAACTCTAAGTCTAACTCAAACCCTAACTCTAACACCTACCTTAACCCTAACTCTAACACCAAGCATAATCCTAACCCTAACCCAAATGAGAACCCCAAATTTAAGTCTCACCCTAACCCATACCCCAAAACCCAAAATTTAAATCTAAGTCTAGCCCTAACCCTAACTCAAACCCAAACCCTAAACCAAACCCTAACCTAGAGTCTATCAACAACCCTCACACTAACTCTAAACCTAAATCTGACACCATCCCTAAACTTAACCGAAATCTAACCCTAACTCTAACTCTAACACTAAGTCTAACACCAACTATAACACGAATCCTAACCCCTACCATAACTCTAAACAGAACCCTAAGTCTAACACCACCTTAACACTAGCCCTAACCATAAGTCTAACATCAACCCTAACCCTCACTCTAAAATAATCCTAACAATAAACTTAAACCTAAGTCTAACACCCAGCCTAACCCTGACCCGAAGTCTAACACCAAACCTTACCTGAACCCTAACCCAAACTATAAACCTAAATCTAATCCAACATCTAACCCTAAGCCTAAATCTAACACCAACCTAAATCTAACCCTAACCCGAATCGTAACTCTTAGTCTAAGCCTAAACTTAAATCTAACACCAACCAGAACCCTAATCCTAGCCCTATCCCTAAGACCAACCCTACCCCTGATGCTAAACCTAACCCTAACCCTAAGTCTAACCTGAACCATAACCCTAACCTTAACTCTAACCCTAACCCTATGTCCAAAACCAATGCTAAGTCTAACACCAACCTAACCCTTACCTTTACCCTATCCCTTACCCTAACACTAGTAGAACACAAACCCTAACTTTAATCCTCACCCAAGCCCTAACCCTAACCCTAAATCTAACCCTAAGTTGAACACAAAACAAAACCTTAACACTAACCCTATGTCTAACAACAACCCTAAATGTAACCCTAAAACAATATAAACACTATGCCTAATCCTAACCCTAACCCTAGCATTAAGCCTAAATCTAAACTTGAAACTATCAAGAATCCTAACCCTAACCCTCACCCTAATCAACTCTAAACCTCACCATAACGCTGTCTAATACTAACTGAAAAATGAATGCTAACCCCCACCCTAACCCTAAGTCTAACACAACCCTAAAACTAACCCTAAGCCTTAGTCTAACACCAATCCTAATCCTAAACCTAACCCTAACACTAAGTCTAACACCAACCTCAAGTCTAACCCAAACCCTACCCTAACACAAGCCCTAACCCTAACTCTAAATGAAAGTCTAACACAAACCCTGTCTAGCACCCACCCTTACCCTAACCGTAAATCTAAATGCAACCCTATCTCTATGTCCAACCCTAACCCTAGCCCTAAACCTAACCCTTACCCTAAGTTGACATCAAACCTAACCCTAACACTAACAACAACCCTACATCTAACACCAACCCTAGCCCTAGCCCTAAAACAACCTTGACACAAAACTTAATCCTAACCCTAACCCTAACCTTAAGCCTAGCCCCAAGCTTAAGCCTAAACTTAAACCTATCCAGAACCCTAACCCTAATGGAGCCCTAAACCTCACCATAATGCTAAGTCTAACACCAAACTTAAACCCCCACCCTAAACCTAAGTCTCAAACAACCCTAACACCAACACTAACCCTAAACCTAGCCCTAACCCAAAAATAAACCCTAGCTGTAATACCACCCCTATGTTTAACACCAACCCTCAGCCTAACCATAACCCTAACACTAACAATAAGTCTAACCACAAACCTAACCCTAACTCTAGTATAACACCAGCCCTAACCCTGTCTAAAACTAACCATACACCAAACCCTAAAGCTAAGTCTAACACCCACCCTAAGTCTAACCAAAACCCTACCCTAACACCAACCCTAGCCCTAACCCTAATGCTCACCCTAAACCTAAATCTAACACCAACCCTAACCCTAAACCTATACCTATGTTCAACCCTAACCCTAACCCTAACACTAACCATAACCATAAGCTTAAGCTTAACCCTACATCTAACACAAACCCTAAGTTTAACATCAACCTAGCACTAACCCTTACCCTAACCCCAACACTAAGTCGAACACCAAACCTAACCCTAACCTTCACCAAAGCTTAATCCTAAATTGAACACCAAACACTAAACCTAAGTCTAACACCGGCACTAACCCTAACCATAAACCAACCCTAACACTTAGCCTAATTCTAACCCTAACCCCAAACCTAGCCCTAAAACTGTCTAACCATAAACCTACCTGAACCCTAACTGAAACAAACCTCACCTAAATGCTAAATCTAAATCCAACCCGAACACTAATCCTAATCTGCCCCCTAAGCCTAAATCTAACACCAACTCTAACCCAAACCCTAAATTTATCACCAATCCTAACTCTATGTCTAACACCAAACCAAACCCTAACCCTTAACCTAAACATAAGTCTAACCCTAACGGCAACCCTAACCCTAACCTTCACCTCACCCCAACCCTAACCTTAGGTCTAACACCGACCCTATCCCTAAACCTAACCCTAATTCTAACCCTAAATCTAACTCCAATTATAACCCTGTTTTACACCAACCCTAACCCTAACCTTAACACTAATGCTAGCCTAACCCTACATCTACCACCAACCATAACCCAAAGCCTAACCCTAAATCTATAACCAACCCTAACCCTAAAACTAAGCCTAAGTCTAACCCTAACCCTGGCCCTAACCTTAAGTCTAAGACCAACCCTAACCTAAGGCTAACCATATTTCTAACACCAATCCTAACCCTAACCTGACCCTGAACCCTAGCCCTAAGTATAATACCAACCCTAACTCTAACCCTAAGTCTAAATCCAATGCTAAACCTAAGCCCAACCCTAACCCTAAGTCTAACAGAAGCCCTAAAACTAATCCTACCCTAACTCTAATACCAATCCTAACTCTAACCTTAACAATAAGTCTAACACTAACCCTACACTTAACCCGAACCCTAACAATAAATCTAAACCTAAGTCTAAAACCAAGCCTAACTCTAAACCTAACCCTAAGGATAACCCTAATCTTATGTCCAACACCAACCCTAACGTGAACCATAACCCAAATACTAACACTAACCCTAAGTCTAACACCAAACCGAAACCTAAAGATAACCCTAACCCTATGTATAAACCTAACTCTAACCCTAGCCCTAAACTTAACACCAAGCCTAATCCTAACCCTAACCATAAATCTAACCGTAACCCTAACCTTAAGTGTAATACCAATCCTAACCTAAACCTAACTAACACTATTTCTAACATCAACTCTAACCCTAACCAAGAACCTAATCTGACCCCGAACCCTAACACTAATTCTAACACCAACCCTAACCCTAAGCCTATCCCTAACTCTAACCCTATGTCTAAAAGCAATGCTGACTAAACCTAACCCTAAGTCTAACACCAACTCTAAAATTAACACTAACCCTAACCCTAAATCTAACACCACCCTAACATTAACCCTAAGTCTAAAAATGACACTAATTCTAAGCCTAATCATAAACCTAAACCTACCCTGACTAGAACCCTAAGTCTAGTACTACTCCTAACCCTAAGACTAACACCAAACCTAACACTAACCCTAAGTCTAACACCAACCCAAAGTGGCACACTAACCCTTAACCTAACCCTAAGTCTAACACCAACCCTAACCCTAACACTAACACCAAGCCTAATCCTAAACCTAACCCTAAATCTAACACCAACCCTACCCCAAACTTTACATTAACAATCAATCTAACACCAACCTGAACACTAACCGTAACCCTAACTCTATGAGCAACCCTACTCTAACCATAAGTCTAAATCCATCCCTATCATAAACCTAACCCTAAACCTAAACCTGTGTATAACAATAGCTCTAATCCTAATGCTAACCCTAAGTCTAACACCTTACCCCAAACCCTAACACTAACCCTTAGTCACCAAAGCTTACCCTAACCATAACCCTAACTCGAACACCAGTCCTAACCCTAAACTTAAATTCACTCCTCACCCTAACCCTAAGTGTAACACCAAACCTATCCCAAATGTAACCCTAAGTCTAATACCAACCCTAACATAAGCCTTACCTTATTTCTAACACTAAACCTAAACCTAACCATAACCTGACTCCAGACCTTAACCCTAAGTCTAACACCAACACTAACCCTAGGTCTAAAACCAACGCTAACCCTAAACCTAAACCTAACAGCAACCTTAACCCTAATCCTAACCTTAAATTTAACACCTATCCTAACCTGAACCTAACCCTAAACTAACACCAATACTAAGCCTAACCTTACTAAGCCTAACCTGTTTAACACCAACCTTTACCCTAACTCTAACCCTAAACTTAACCCAATGTCCATCACCAAGCCTAACCCTAAGTCTAAAACCAATCCTAACCCTAACTCTAACCCTAACTAACCATAACCCTAGTCTAACAACAACTCTAACTCTAAATTTTAACCTAAGTTTAACACCAACCCTAACGCTAACTTTAACCCAACCCAACCCTAAATCTACCACTAAACCTAACGCTAAGCCTAACCCTAAATCGATAACCAAACCTAATGCCAAGTCTGACCTTAACACTAACTTTAATTCTAACACCAACCCTAACCCTTAGACTAACCCTATTTCTAACATCAACCCAAACCCCACCCTAAGCCTAGACCTACTCTTAACCATGACACTAAGTCTAACACCAATGCTAACCCTAACGTTAACCCATAGTCAAACGCTAACCCAAAAATATAACCCTAACCCTAAGTCTAACAGAAACGCTAACCCTAAACGTGACCCTAAGTCTATCAAGACTCTAACCTAAAACCTAATCCTAACCCTAACCCTAAACCTACCTTTACCTGTAAACCTAACCCTAAGTCTAAAACCACCCCTAACCCTAAACTTAAGTCTAAACCAAACCTAACCTATGACTAACCCTATTTCTAAAACCAAACCTAGCCCTACGCATTACCTGACCAATAAACCTAACACTAAGTCTAACACCAATCCTAACTTTAAAGTTAACCCTAACTCTAACCCTAAATCTAAAACTAACGCTAACCCTAAGTCCAGCACCAAGCCTTAAAACTAACACTAATCATTGCCAGAAGTCTAACATCAACCCTAATGCTAGCCCTAAGTTTAACACCAACACTAAGCCTATCCCTCACCATAAACCTAAACCTAACCTGGCTCAAAACCTAACCCTTTGTCTAACAACAACCCTCATCATAAACCTTACCCTAACACTAACCTAAGTCTAACACCACATTAACCCTAACACTAACCCCAAACCTTGCACTAACACTAACCTTAAATCTAAAATCAGTCCTAAATCTAAATGTAACCATAACCCAAAGTCTAACACCAATCCTAACTGTAATAGTAACCATAAACCTAACCCTAAGACTAGAATTAAAACTAACCCTAACCCTACACCTAACCCTAACACCAAGCCGAATCTTAACCCTAGCCCTAACCCTAAACCTAACTCTAAGTCTAAACATAAACCTAACACTAACCCTATCCCTAAGATTAACCTTCACCATAAGCCTAAACTTATTTCTAACACTAACCCTAACACTAACACCAAACTTCACCCTAAACCTAACAGCAACACTAACTATAAGTTTAACTGTAACCCTAACACTAACACTAACCCTAAGTCTATCACCAACCCTAAACCCTAACTCTAATAACAAGCCTAAACCTAACCCTAATCCTAATCCTAATTCTAGGTCTAACCCTAAACCCAACCCTAATCTTAATCCTAACCTTAGGTTTAACACCAACCCTAACCTGAACTATAACCATAAATCTAACACCAACCCTAACCCTAAGTCTAACATCAGCCCTAAACCTAACCCTCAGTTTAACACTAACCTTAACCCTGTCCCTAACCCTATCCCTAACCCAACCCTAAAATTAACCCGAAGTGTATCACCAACTCTAACCCTAAGTTTAAAACCAAGCCTAACAATAACCCTAACCTTAAACTGAACCTTAAGTCTAACTCTAACATTAACCCTAACCTTATGTCTAACACCATCCCTAACATGAACCATAACACTATGTCTAACATCAACCCTAAACCTAAACATAACCCTAACCCTAAGTGTAAAACCAATCATACAACCATACAACTAACACTAACCTTGACACCAAGATTAATCCTGACACTAACCATAACCCTAAATCTAACCCCATTACTAACCCTAACACTAACCCAACCCTAACACTAACCCAACGCCAAATCTAAACCTAACACTAAAACTAAATCTAACTCCAAACCTAAACCTAACTCTAATCCTGAATCTAACAGGAACCCTAAACCTATTACCCTAATACCAAGGCTAAACCTAACCCTAAGTCTAACCTTAACCCTAATCCTAACATGAAGTCTAACACCAACCCTAACACTAACCCTAGGTCTAAAACCAACCCTAATACTACTCCTAACCCTAAGCTTACGTCTAACACCAGTCCCACACCAAGCCATAACCCTAAGTCTAACACCAACCCTAAGCTTAGCCATAGCCCTTCCCCTTCCTTAACCTAACCCTAACCTAAAGCCTAACACTAACCCCAAATCTAAATATAACCCACCCCTAAACCTAAGTATAAAACCAACCCTAATCCTAACGCTAACCCTAACACCAAGCCTAATCCTAACCCTAACCCTGACCCTAAATCTAGTCTTAACTCTAACCCTAAATCGAATCCTAACCCTTACCCTAAATCTTATACCAAACGTAAACCTAACACTAAAACTAACCCAAGTCTAAATCCAAACCTAACTCTAAAGCTATATGAAAACCTAACTCTAATCCTAAATCTAACACCAACAGTAACAGTAAACCTAAGCTTAAATTGACACCTAACCCCAAATTGACACAACCCCAACCCTAAGTCTAACACCAACCCTAACAGTAGCACTAACACTAACCCTAAGTCTAACACCAACCCTAACCTTAACCTAACCCTAAACCTGACCCAACCAATGTAAACCCACCAATCTACGTCCAACACCAATCCTAACCCTAACCCTGACCCTAACCCTAACACCAAGCCTAAATCTAACCTTAACTCTAACCCTAGTCTAGCCATAAACCTAACCCTAACCTTAACCTTAAGTCTAACATGAACTCTAACCCTAATCCTAAACCTAACCCTAAATCTAACACCAATCCTAATACTACCTCTAACCCTAACCCCAAGTCTAATTCCAACCCTAACCTAAACCTAACCCTACGTTTTTTCTTTAAATCATTTTATTAGGGACTCATACAACTCATATCACAATCCATACATAATCAATTGTGTCAAGTACATTTCACATTTGTACATATGTTGCCATCATCATTCTCTAAACATTTGCTTTCTACTTGAGTCTGTGGTATCAGCTCCTCATTTCCCCTCCCTCCCTGTTCCCCCTTCCCCACGAACCCTTGATAATTTATGAATTATTTTGTCATATCCTACACCATCTGATATCTCCCCTCACCTACTTCTCCGCTGTCTGTCCCCCAGGGGGGAGGTTCTATGTAGACCCTGTAATCTGTTCCCCTTTTCTCCGTCACCTTCCCTCCACCCTCCCAGTATCACCACTGAGGGGTTCATCTGTTCTGGATTCCCTGATTTCCAGTTCCTATCTGTGCCAGTGTACATCCTCCAATCCAGTCGGATCTGTAAGGTAGAATTGGGATAATGATAGTGACGGGGTGGGGGGAAGCATTCAAGAACTAGAGGAAAAATGTATATTTCATCTTTGCTACACTGCACCCTGACTGGCTCGTCTCCTACTCACAGCCCTTCTGCAAGTAACCCTATGTTTAACAAAAACAACCCTAACCCTAAATCTACACCAACCCCAAAAGTAAACCTAACACTAACCCTAAACCTAATCTGTCCCATACCCTAACCCTGTCTAACACCAACACTAGACCTAAACATAACCATAACCCTAAGTATAAAACCTACCCTAGCCTAACCCTAAACCTGATCCTAACCCTAAAGCTAACCCAATCCTAATCCTAACCCTTATTCTGTTTAACACCAAGCCTAAACCTACCACTAAAACTAACCCTAACTCTAACTCTAAACCTAAACCAAACCCTAACTCTAATCCTAAATCTACACCCAAACCTAACCCTAGCTATTACACTAACACCAAGGCTAATCCTAACTCTAACCCTAAATCTAACCTTAAACCAACCCTAACGTGAAGTCTAACACCAACCCTAACCCTAACCATAACTCTAAGTCTAACACCAACCCTAATCCTAATCCTAACCCTACATCTAACACAAACCGTAACCCTAACACTAACCCCAAATCAACCCTAAACCTAAATCTAACACCTACAAGAACCCTAAGTCTAACCCTAAATTGACACCTAACTTAACTCTAAGTCTAACACCAACCCTAACCCCAACTCGAAGTCTAAAACCAACCCTAAACCTAAGTCTAAAACCAACTCTAACCCTAAGTTTAACATGAACTCTAACCCTAACCCTAACAATAACACCAACCCTAACACTAAGCCTAACCCTAAGTCTAACGCAAACCTACTCTAATCCTAAACCTAAGTTTAACCCTAACCATAATCTTAAACTTATGTCTAACACCAACCCTAACCCTAACCTTAAGTCAAAGACCAACCCTAACCCTAACCCTGAATCTAAATTGACCCCTACGCTAACCCTAACCTTAAGCCTAACCCTACTGCTAACATCAAGCCTAGCCCTAAATCTAATCCTAACCATTACATAAAAGATAACCTTACCCATAAATCTCACATCTACGCTAACCTAACACTGTTTAACAGCAACCCTAACACCAACCTAATCCTAACCCTAACCCTAAGTCTAGCCCTAACCCTAACATTAAACTTCACTTTAAGTCTAACACAAAATCAAACCCTAAAATTAACCCTATGTCTAACACCAACCCTACCCTAACCTAACCCTGAGTATAACACAAACCATAACCCTAACTGAAACTCTAAGTGTGACACCAACCCTAACCCTAAGTTTAACACAAAACCTAACTCTAACCCTAACAATTAACCTAACCATAATCCCATGTCTAACACTAATTCTAACTCTAACCCTAAACCTAACCCTAAGTCTAACGCCAAGCCAACCCTCACCCTAATCTTCATCCTATCCCTAACCTTACCCCAAACACTAACTCTAACCCTAAGACTAACTCCAACCCTTACCCTAAACCTAAGCCTAAATCTATTACTAATCCTAACCCTAAGTCTAACACCAAGACAAACACAAACCCTAACACTAAGTCTTACCTAAACCCTAACCCTAAACATAAACCTGTCTAATACACACACTAACTCTAACCCTTACCATACCCATTCCCTAACATAACCCTAACCCTAAGCGTAACCCTAACACTATCCCTAATGATAACCTGACCTCCAACTTTAACCCTAATTGTAACTCGAACCATAACCCAAATCCTAAGCCTAAACCTAAAACTAACCCTAACCCTAAATCTAACACCACACTAACCTTAACCCCAAGCCTAACCCTAATTCTAATCCTAATCCTAAACCTAAAACTAAGTATACCACCAACCCTACCCCTAACCCTAACTCTAACCATAGCCCTAACCACACAACTACTCCTAACCCTAAGATTAACACCAAACCTAACCCTATATCTAACACCAACCCTACCCCTATGTCTAACAAAAACCCTAATGCTAAATTATAACTATTCCTAACCTTAACTTTAACAGTAACCCTAACCGTAAATCTGACACCAACACTAATGTTAACCTTGACCCTAAGTCTTACATTAAGCCTAACCCTAACTCTAAATCTAATCCTAACCCTAACCCTACCTTAAGTCTAACACCATCCCTTACCCTAATCCAACCTTAGCCCTAAGTCTAACACTAACCTTAACTCTAAACCTAACTCTCACCCTAAACCTAAATTTACACCTAACACTATGTCTAACACCATACCTAACAATAACCTAACCCTAAGTCTAACACCAACCCTCCCCCTAAGCCTAACCCTACCACTCACCTTAAGTCTAACGCCTAACATAACCCTAAACCTTACGCCAACACCAAGCCTAATCCAAACCCTAACCCCAACCCAAATTTAGCCCTAACTCTAACCCTAACTGTAATCCTAATCCTAACCATAAATATAACCCAGTAATAACCCTAACCTTTACCCTAAGCCTATCGCCAAACCTAAACCTAACTCTAAAACTAATACTAAGTGTAGCATGAACCTAGCACTAAACTTAACCCTAACCCTAAGTCTAACACCAACACTATCCCTAACCCAAACCGTATATCTAGCCCTAACCCTAATCTTAAATCTAACACCAACTCTAACCCTAATCCTAAATCTAAAACCAACCCTAACTATCAACCTAACCCTATGTATAACACCAACCCTAACCTTTCCATAACAAAGAGTTTTCAGGAAACATGTATATAACTGGGCAATGTTCTTTGAAGAAAAGAAACTGCTGGAGCCATGCCTGGCCTGAGAAACAGGAGCGCTGTTGGCCTCAGGAGCTAGAAGTGTCACAACTCAGAATTTTAAGAAAACTCCACCAAACTCACTGAAGTTCTATTTTCTCCAGGATCATCAATCTCCATGAGTAGTCTTTGTTCTAAGACACTTGAACTACCAAAACAGAGTTTTCCTGAGACCCATCCATCTCCACTGGGTATTTTAATTGTGAGACAGAGGAATCTGCTGTATTCACAGTTTTCCATAGACTCCTTAATGCCCAAGACTGAATGGTAATCTCAGAGAAATGAAATGGCTGGATGTATGGTTGTACTGAGAAATATAAATTTCCATTAGTCAATGCAGTTGTGAAACACAGGTACCTCCACATTTCACCATTTCCCATGAAACTCCAGAAGGTAAAGTTGAACTCAGAGAAATGAAAGCTGCCGGAGGCTCCACTGAACAGAGGCAGGTGAAACTCCAAGAGGCACCTTTGTGGTACAACATCAGAACTTCCATGAAGAAGTTTTCATGAGAATAAGGAATATTCACTGGGCAAGGTTGATCTGAGAGTATTGAAACTGATGAATGTATGGTTGTACTTACAAACACACATCTTCATGAGGTCGTAACAGTAACGAAGCCCAGGAACATGCGTGATTCACTGTTTTCCATAGACCAGTTATCTAGAAAAGGTAAATGAAATTGAAATGAAACTGCTGGGAGGCAGGTGAACCTCAAAGAGGCCACGTTTTTGTGGGGGGAAAACTGAACTTACATGACAGAGAGTACTCACGAATTTCAAGGGGCAATATTGTTCTGAGAGAAAAGAAACTGCCAGAGGCACGCTTACACTGAGAAATCTGTGGGAATTTCCGTTTTCCGGTGGACAGATGAATCTCAGAGGCAATGTACTTCCGGGAAAAAAAGAAGCTAACTGCAGGAGGCGCTGTTGTACTTGCAAACAGCAACCTCAATGAGCACATTAGCCCAGAAGCTCAGAATTCCATTAATCTCCATTTCATGGAAACGCAGTGAAACTCCGTGAAATTCACTTCTGTGCAGCAACGTGACCCTCCAGAAGGCACAGTGGTTTTATGACACATGAACCTTCATGAACCAATGCAGTTCAGAAACACAGGAACATACAGGATTCACTGTTTTGTCTTATACCCATGAATCTCTATGAGGCAATGTTTCTGAGAGGAGTAACTGCTCAAAGCCTTTGTAATGCAGTTTGACCTGAGACAGGTCAGACGCTAAGGGGCAGTGTTGTACTGAGACACCTCATGAAGCTACATAAGCCATAGTAGTTTTGAAACACACCATCCTGAAGGATTCACGGTTTTCCAAAAACCCGTGAATTTGCAAGTGACAATATTTTCCAGAAGGAAAAGAAACTAACTGAAGGAAGCACAGTGGTACTGGCAAATATTAGGTTACGGTTAGGGTTAGGGCAAAGGTTATGGTAAGGCTCTGGGTTCGGGTTAGACCTAAGATTAGGGTTTGGGTTAGTGTTAGCTTTAGGGATAGTGTTAGGGTTTGGGTTAGGGTTTGGACTAAGGTTGGGTTAGGGTTGGGATAGGGTTAGGGTTAGACCTAGACTTAGGGTTAGGGTACAGAGTAGGGTTAAGGTTAGACTTACATTTGGATTTAGGGTTAGGGTTAGGATTGGACTTAAATTTAAGGTTAGGGTAAGGTTTAGGGTTACAGTTAGATCTTGGATTAGGGTGAGACCTAGGATTAGGGTTAGACCTAGGATTAGAGTTAGGATTAGACTTGTTAGAGTAAAGGATAGTGTTTATGTTAGACTTAGGGTAAGGCTTGAGGTTATGGTTAGATCAATGATTAGGGTTAGGGTAAGGGTTAGGATTAGGGGTAGGGTTAGGTTTAGATTTAGAATTAGGGTTAGGATACTGAGTAGAGTTAGGTTTAGGGTTCAGCATAAAGTTAGGGTTGGGGTTCAGAGTAAAGTTAGGGTTAGGGTTAGACCAAGATTTAGACTTATGGTTAGGGTTAGGGTTGGGGTTGGTATCAGTGACAGGATTAGGTTTAGATTTAGGGTTTGGGTTAAATGTAGGGTTAGGGTTAAGGCTAGGTTTGGGTTGGTGTTCGATGTAGGTTTAGGGTTAGGTTTAGTATTAGACTTAGTGTTCGGGTTGGGGGTAGGGTTAGGGTTTGCTTTAGAGAGGTTTAGGGTTAGAGTTTGTGTTAGCTTTAGACTTAGGGTTAGGGCTAGGTTTGAGGGCTGGATTATTGTTAGGATTTGGGTCAATGTAAGGCTTAAGGTTAGGGTGCGATTATTGTTAGGATTTGGGTCAATGTAAGGATTAAGGTTAGGGTGCGTGATTGTGTTAGATTTAGCAATAAGGTTAGGATTAGGGTGTGTGTCAGTGTTAGGGTTTGAGTCAGGGTCTGTGTTAGGGTTTTAGGATTGGGGTCAGACTTAAGGTTAGGTTAGAGTTTGTGTTAGATTTAGGGATAGCAATAGGGTTAGATTTAGGTTTTGTGTGAGACTTAGGGTTAGGGTTAGATTTAGGCTTTGTGTTAGTGGTAAGGTTAGGTTTGGGACAGGGTCTCAGATCATTGTTGAACAAAACAGATATGCATCCAATGGCTAATGTACTCCAGGATGTGGTGGTTCACAAGTACAACTGTGCCTCCTGCAGTAAGTTTCTTTTCTCTCTGAATAGCATTGCCCCATGGAGATTCATGTGTTTAGGAAAACCACAAACCCTGCTGGTTCCTGGCTATTAGAAAAGAAACTTATTGTGGCATGGTTGAACTGAGAAACATCATGCTGCAGAAGCTCTTTTGCCCTGGGGAGTTCTGTGCCACGACTACCAATTTGAAGGGTTAGGGTTAGGGTTAGGGTTAGACTTAGGTTTAGGGTTAAGGTAGACTTAAGGTTAGGGTTAGGGTGAGGGTGAGGGTGAGGGATAGGCTTAGGTTTGGTGTTAGACATAGTGTTACACTTAGGGTTAGTATTAGGGTTAGGTTTGGGGTTAGTGTTACTCTTAGTGTTAGGGTAAGGGTTAGATTTACTGATAGGGTTAGGGTTAGGTTTAGGGTTAGTGTTAGACATAGGGTTAGAATTGGGTTTAGGGTTTGGGTTAGGATTGGTCTTAGACTTAGGGTTAGGTTTAGGGTTAGGTTAGACTTAGTATTAGACTTATGGTTAGGGTTAGGGTTGGTGTTAGGGTAGGGTTATGCTTGGGGTACAACTTAGGGTTAGGGTTAGACTTAGATTTAGGGTTGGTGTTAGACAGGTTTAGGGTTAGGGTTTGTGTTAGATTTAGAGTTAGGGTCAGGGTTAGAGCTAGTTTTAAGTGTAGGATTACTGTTAGGGTTAGAATTAATGTAATGCTTAGGGTTAAAGGAGTGTTTGTGTTAGACTTAGCGAAAAGGTTAGGATTAGGGTGTGGGTGAGTGTTAGAGTTTGAGTCAGTGTCTGTGTTACGGTTAGGATTAAGATTAGACTTAAGGTTAGATTAGGGTTTGTGTTAGATTTAGGGTTAGCATTAGGGGTAAGGTGTGTTTAGTGCTAGCTCTCGTGTGAGACTTAGGGTTAGTGTTAGGGTTAGGGCTAAGGTTAGAGTTAGATTTAGGATTTGTGTTTGTGCTAGGGTTAGGATTAGCGTTAGACTTAAGGCTAAAATACCGTTTGTGTTAGATGTAGGGTTAGCGTTAGGTTTAGGTTTAGGGCTAGCTTTGTGTGAGACTTAGGGATAGGGTTAGGTTATGGTTTTGGTTATGGTTAGTGTTAGATTTAGGATTAGGGTCAGGGTTAAACTAAGGGTTAGGGTTAGGGTTAGACAGGTTTAGGGTTAGAGTTAAGTTTTTGGTTAGGGTTAAGGTTAGATGTAGGGATAGGGTTAGGGTTAGCATTAGTGTCAGGGTTAGATTTAATATTAGGGTTAGGTAGACTTTGGGTTATGGTTATGGTTAGAGTTAGATTTATTGTTAGACTTATGGTTAGGCTTAGGGTTAACATTAGGGCTAGAATTGGACAAGGCCTTGGTGTTAGACTGAAGGTTAGGGTTAGTTTTGGTGTTAGACTGAAGGGTAGGTTTAGGTTATGGTTCTGATTATGGTTGGTGTTGGATTTAGGGTTTATGTTAGCATTAGGGTTAGATTTAGACTTAGAATTAGGGTTATGTTTAGGGTTATACTTAACTTTAGGGTTAGTGTTAAGATTTCTGTTAGGGTTATGGTTAGAGATACAATTAGCATTAGGGATAGGGTTAGAGTTAGGGTTAGACTTCAGATTATGGTTAGGTTTAGGGTTAGGGTTAGGGTAAAGGTTAGTTCTAGGGTTGTGGCTAGGGTTAGGGTTAGGTTTAGAGTTAGGGTTATGATTTGCATTAGGGTTGGTGTTAGGCTTAGGGTTTGGGTTAGGTTTAGTGTTGGTGTTAAATATTGTTTGGTTAGGGTTAGACTTAGGTTCAGGGTTAGGAATAGAGTTGCTGTTAGTCTACAGTTTAGGGTTAAGGTTAGGGTTGGTGATAGATTTGGGATTAGGGTTAGGTTTCATTTGGGGTTGATGTTAAACTTAGGCTTGGAGTTGGTGTTAGACTTTGGGTTAGGATTAGATTTGGGATAACTGTGTTAGTTAAGATTAGGGTTAGACTTACGATTATGGTTATGCATAGGGTTAGACTTATGGTTAGGGTTAGGTTTAGGGTTGGTGTTAGAGTTAGGGTTTTGCTTAGGATTAGGGTTAGGGTTAGGGTTAGACTTAGGTTTAGGGTTAGGGTTGGTATTAGTCTTAAGGTTTATGGTTAGGGTTGGTATTAGTCTTAAGGTTTAGGGTTAGGGTTGGTGATAGATTTAGACTTATGGTTAGGGTTAGGCTTAGGGTTAGGGTTTGCGTTAGACTTAGGTTTAGGGTTAACATTAGGGTTAGACTTCGTTTTAGACTTATAGTTAGAGGTTTAGTGTTATGATTAGGGATAGGATGAGCTTTGATGTTAGACTGAGGGTTAGGGTTACATTTGGTGTTAGAGTTATGGTTATGTTTGGGTTATGGTTCGGGTTAAAGTTGGTTTTAGAGTTAGGATTAGAATTAGGGTTAGACTTAGGTTTAGGGTTAGGTTTAATGTTACACTTACAGTAAGGGTTAGACTTACGATTAGCATTAGGGATAGGGTTAGACTTAGGGTTAGGGTTAGGGTTGGTGTTAGACAGAGGGTTTGAGTAAGGGTTAGGGTTAGGCTTGGTGTTAGACTTAGGGTTAGGTTTATGATTGGTTTTATATTTAGATTGAGGGTTAGTGTTTTAGATTTAGGGTTAATGTTAGTGTGGTGTTATACTTATGGTTAGGGTTATTTAAGGTTATGGTTGGTATTAGACTTAGGGTTAGCGTTAGTGCTAGTGGGAAGGTTAGGATTAGGGTAGGGTTCAGGATTGTGGTTAGGGTTCATGTTAGACTTACCATTAGGGTTAGTGTTAGGGTTAGTTTGGGAGTTCAGTTAGGGTTAGGTTCTGTGTTAGATTTAAGGTTAGGGTTAGGGTTGGGGTGGGTGTTAGACTTAGGGTTAAGTTTAGACTTATGTCTAGGGTGAAGGTGAGGTATGGTGTTTAATTTAGAGTTAGGGTTACCTTAGGGTTATGGCTATTTTTAGATTTACACTAATATTAACCCTAAGTCTCACACCAACCCTAACTCTACCCTAAGTCTAATCTTATACATAATACTAACTTTTTATCTAACACTAACCCTAACCCATATAATACTAACACGAAGTCTAAAGCAAATCATAACCATAACTTTAAATCTAACACCAACCCTAAAGCTAACTCTAAGTCTAACTCTAACCTTCACCTACCTCTACTCCAGACCCTAACCCTAACCCTAAGTCTAAGGTTAAACTAACCCTATCTCTAACCCTACCCCTACCCCTAAACCTAAGCATAACCCTTAAGCTAATCCTAACCATAATCCTAATTCTTCATATTACCATAACCCAAAGCCTTACCATAAGTCTAACACACACACTAACCATAACTCTTACAACTCTAACCCTAACTCTAATCCTAGGTCTAACCCTACCCCTTAGCCTTACCCAAAACTTAACCATAACCCTAAGTCTAAGTGTAACCCTAACCCTACACCATACTCTCATGCTAACTGTACTCCATACCCTAACCCTAACTCTAACCCAAACCCTAACCATGGGCAATGTTTTTTGAGAGGGAAATGAAATTAACCGAAGAAGGCACAGTGTGTTTGCAAACCACCACATCCAGAAGTACATTAGTCATTAGAGGCATATCTGTTTGATTCTACAATAATCTGAGACCCTGACCCCAAACCTAACCCTAGCACTACCACGAATCCTAAATCTAACGCTAACCTGAACACTAACACTAACCCCAAACCTAAGTCTAATGCAAAACCTTACTGTACACTTAACATTAATCCTAACACTAACTCTATCTAGCAGAAACCCTAAACCTAACCTTAAGACTAATCATAATCCTAACCCTATTGCTAAGTCTAACACAAACACTCCCCCTAACCATAAGCTTTACACTAACCCTACCACTAACAATAACCCTACCCTTAAACCTAGCCCTAACTCTAAATCTAACACAAACCCTAACCCTAAATTTAAGTCGAAAATAAACCCTAACATTAACTGTAAGTCTAATTGAAACCTTACCCCATTCCTAACCTAGGTCTAACCTTAACCCTACACCTAATCCCAACTTTAACCCTAACCTTGTCTAACACCAACCCTAATGCTAACCCTAACCCTAGCCCCCAAGTCAAACCCTAACCCTAACTCTAACCCCAAACCTAACCCTAATCATAAACCTAAGCCTAACTTTAACCATAAGTCTAATACTAACCCTAAACCTGACCATTACCCTAAAGACAACCCTAACCCTAAGCCTGAAACAAAACCTATCCCTACTACATCCCTAACCCTAAAGCAAACCTAACCCTAACCCTAAGTCTAACACCAACCCTAAACCTAACCCTAAATATAACAAAAACATGAACCCTAACTCTAACACTAATCCTAACCTTAAATCTAAAATCAAACCTAAACCTACCCCAAACACTAAATCTAATTTTAACCCTAAACCTTACCCTAACCTAAGTCTAAACCTAACCCTAACCCTACACCAACACTAACCCTAACTCTAATCCTACTCCTAAGCCTAAACCCAACCCTAACCCTAGCCCTAAGACAAAATCTAACCCAAACTCTACTCGTCACCCTCAGTCTAACACCAACCCTAACCCTAACCATTACTAAAACCCAAACTGTAAACCTAAGTCTAACCCTAACCCTAATTAACCCCAAATATAGCACCAACCCTAACCCTAAACCTAAACCTAACCCTAACCCAAATTTTAACACCAACCCTAACCCTAAACCTAACTCAACACAAACCTGAACCTTAAATCTAACACAAAACCTATTCCTAATGCTAACTCTAACCTATGTCTAACCCTAATTCTAACCTTAATCCTATATCAGACCTTACCCTAATCCTAAACCTAACCTTAACTTTAACCCTAAGTCTAACTCTAACCATAACCCTGAGCATTATACTAAAGATAATCCTAACCGTAAGTATAAAATAAAACCTAACCCTAGCACTAAATCTAACCCTACACTGTCCCTAACTCTAAAACAGACCTAACCCTAAGTCTAACACAAACCCTAAACCTAATCCTAATTTTAACACCAACATTAACCCAAACCTAATTCTGACACTAATCCTAACCCTAATTCTAAACCTAACCCTAAATCCAACCAAAACCTAAACCCTAACCCTAAGTCTAAATCTAACACAAACATGATCACCAACCCTAACACTAACCCTATTCCTAAACCTAACCCTAAGTCTAAGTCTAACCCAAACCCCAACTCTAACCCTAAGTCTAACAACAATCCTAAACCTAACCATAAGTCTAGCCCTAACACCAACTCAAATCCTCAAATCCTAGGTCTAACCATAACCCTAAGCCTTACCCTAAGTCTAACGCAAACGCTAAACCTAACCCTAATGCTAACAAGTCTAACCTAACTCTAATCTGAGGCGAAACGTAACCCTCAGCCTTACCCTAACCATAACCCTAAGGCTAAGTCTAACCCTAACCCTAACTCTACACCGTACCCTAACCATAAGTCTAAGTCTAACACTAATCCTACCACTAACCCTAACTCTAAGTCTACCAAGACCCCTAAACCACCCTAACCCTAACTCTAACACCAACCATAAGCTAACCCTAACCCTAAGTCTAACACCAAACCTACCCATAACCCTAAGTACCCTAAGTATAACTCTAACTCCAACCATAACCATAACCCTAAACTTAACCTTAACACCAACCCTTAACCTAATGCTAACCCTAACTCTAACCCTCAGTCTAACACCAAACTTAATCCTAACCATAACCCCAACCCAAAGTCTAACCCTAACTCTAACACTAACCCTGTCTAAACTTAACCCTAAGTCTAACCTTAACCCTAACACTAATCCTAAATCTAGCACCAACCCTAACCACAACAATAACCTACCCTTAAACCTAGCCCTAACATTAACCCTAGCTCTAAATCTTACAAAAACCCTAACCCTAAACCCAAGTCTAACAAACTTTAACACTAACTGTAAGTCAAACTGAAACCCTAATCTAGCCCTAACCCTAAACCTATATAAATCTTACACCAACCCTAAAAATAACCTTAACCCTAAAATAAACCTAACCTTAAGTCTAAATCAGACACTAAACTGAAATCTAACACTAACCTGAACCCGAACCTTAAATCTAACACCAAACGTAATCTTAACCCTAACCTACATCTAACCCCAAATCTAACCCTAATCCTAAACCGAACCCTAAATCTAACTCTACCCCTAACTCTGACCATTACCCTAAAGATAACCTTAACCCTAAGTCTAAAACAAAACCTAACCCTAACTCTACCCTAAAGCTAAACCAAACCTGACCCTAACCCTAAGTCTAACAGCAACACTAACCCTAACCCAAACTCTAACACTAATCCTAAACCTAAATCTAACACCTAACACTAACCTTAAACTTAACTTTAACCTTGACCCTAACCCTAAGTCTAACAGCAACCCTAACCCTAATCTAAGTCTAACACCAACCATATTTGTAACTCTAACCATAAACCTAACCATAACCCTAACCCTAAGAGTACGTGTAACACCACCATTAACCCTAACCCTGACCCTCAGTCTAATACCAACCTTAACCCTAACCCTAAGTCTAACCCTAACTCTAAGTCTAGCATTAAATCAATGACAGCATTTTTTTTTTTGAAACACCATGAAACTCACTGAAGTGCATTTTTCTCCAAGATCATCGCCTCCATGAGTTAACTTTGTTTTGTGACTCCTGATCTTCTACAGAATGACTCTGCACCATTCATCATTTTCTTTCAACTCATGAATTTCCAGAAGGTAGAGTTGAACTGAAAGAAATGAAACTGCTGGAGACACAATAGAACAGAGGAACGTAAACTTCCTAGAGGCATTACTGTGGTGAAAAACTTGCACTTTCATGACAAAAAGTTTTAATGAGAATAAGGAATCCTTAGGAGGCAATGGTGATCTGAGAGGAAAGAAACTGTTAGAGGTACCTACCATTGTACTGCCAAACTAATCTCTGAGAGGCGACGCAGTTGTGAAGCAAAGGCACCTGAGCAATAAACTATTTTCTGTAGACCCATAAATCTAAAATTGTAATAGTGAACTAAGAGAAGTGGAAACTGCAGGAAGCACCACTGTATATAGGCAGCAAACCCCCAAGAGGCAATGTTGTGTGAAACATCCAAAATTCAATGACAAACACTTTTCGTGAGTATAGGAATCATCACAGGTCAATGTTGTCTTAGAGAAAATAAACAGCGAGAGGCACGCTTGAACTGAGAAATATCATGCTGCAGATTCTCAGTTGCCCTCAGGTGCAAGAAGTGCCAGTATTCAGCATTTTCCGAAACCCCACAAAACTCACTGAAGTTCAGTTTGTTTGTTTTTTAATCATTTTATTGGGGCTCATACAACTCTTATCACAATCCATATATACAGCAATTGAATAAAGCACATTTGTATATTCATTACCCTCACAAGTTTCAAATATTTGCTGTCCACACCGATGCTTCTTTTTTTAAAAAAAAAAATCTATTCTGCCACTATGTGGCTTTTTTACTTTTTTAGCACATTTGTACATTTATTGCCCTCATCATTCGCAAAACATTTGCTCTCCACTTAAGCCCCTGGCAACAGCTCCTCATTTTCCCCTCCCTCCCCACTCCCCCTTCTCTCATGAACACTAGATAATTTATAAATTATTTTTTAATTATTTATAAATTATTATTTTGTCATGTCCTGCCCTGTCCGATGTCTCCCTTCACCCACTTTTCTATTGTCCATCACCCAGGGAGGAGGTTATATGTAGGTCCTTATAATTGGTTCCCCCCTTCCAAGCCACCCTGTTTCCACTCACCCCCCTCCCAAATATCACCACTCACACCACTGGTCCTGAAGGGATCATTCAATGATATAATTTTTGTTCTGATGATACCTGCTTCCTGATCCCTTCAATACCTTGTGATTGTACAAGTGGTGTGCTTCTTCCATGTGGGCTCTGTTGCTTCTGAGCTAGATGGCTGCTTGTTTATCTTAATGGCTTTAAGACCCCAGATGCTATACATTTTGATCGCCGGGCACCATCACAGAAGGTTTTATAGACAACAGACACATAAGAACAAGGCCGCTGGCTCTCTGCTCCTCCTCATGTTTGGTCTAGGGTTAAGGTAGGGGTTAAGGTTAGAGTTAGGGCTAGGTCTAACTTTAGGGTTAGGGTAAGGGTTAGTGTTAGTGTTAGAGATAAGGTTAGGGTTAGAGCTAGGGTTAGGGTTAGGGTTAAGATAGAGCTAAGGTTAGGGCTAGGGCTAGGGTTAGGGTTAGGTTTAGGCTTAGGGTTAGGCTTAAAGCATGGGTTAGGATTAGGTTTAGGTTAAGGACTAGGGCTAGGGTTAGGTTTAAATCCGGGTTAGGCCTTAAGTGATAACACCAGAATAAAGGATTAAGAGTTAAGGGATAGAGTTAGAATTAGAATTAGGGTTAGGGTTATGTTAGGGTAGGAGGTAGAGTTTGGTTTATGGTTAGGATTAGAGCTAGGCTTTGGGTTAGAGTTGGGTTTGGGCTAGGGATAGGGCTACGTTTAGGTTTAGGATGAAAACTAAGACCAGGATTAGTTTTAGGGTTAGTGTTATGGTTATGGTTAGTGTTATGTTTAAGGTTAGGGTTATGGTTCACATTAGAGGTAGGGTTAGCCTTAGGTTTAGAATTAAAGTTACAGTAAGATTTTAGAGCTAGGCTTTGGTATTTGGTTAGGGTTATGGTTAGGGTTAGGGTTAAGGCTAGAGTTAGGGTGATGGTAAGGGTTTGGGTGAGGGTTCGGGTTAGGACTTGGACTATGGTTAGGAAGTGACTAGGCCTAGGGTTAGTTCTAGGGTTAGGGTAGGGTTAGGGCTCAGGCTGTTTTGTTTAGGGTTTTATTTAGGATTACAGCTAGGGTTGGGGTTTCAGCTAGGTCTAGAGTTAGGGTTAAGTTTAGGCTTAGGGTTAGAACTAGTGTTAGAGATAGGGTTAGAGCTTGCGTTAGGGCTTGGGCTAGGTTATGGTTATGATTTGGTTTAGGGTTAAAGCATGGGTTAGGGTTAGGGTTAGGGTTAGGTTTAGGTTAAGGGCTAGGGCTAGGTTTTGGGTTAGGGTTTGTGCTAGGGCTAAGGCTAGGATTAGTGTTAGGGTTAAGATTAGGGTTAGGGATAGGGTTAATGTTAGGTTTAGAGATAAGGTTAGAATAAGGGTTAGGATTATGGTTAGGGTTAGGGCTAGGTTTGGAGCTAGGCTTACAGTGAGGGCTTGGGTTATGGTTATGGTTTGGGTTACATGGTAGATTAGTGTAAAGATATGGTTAAAGTTAGAGTTTGAGCTTGGGTTAGGGCTAGGGCTAGGTTTAGGGTTCTGGTTAAGATTAGGTTTAGGGCCAGGTCTACCTTTAGGACTAGGGTTAGGGTTAGGTTTGAGGCTAGGGTTAGGTTTAAATTAGGTTAAGTCTTAAATAATAACACCTGAGTAAAGGATTACAAATTAAGTTATATATTAGGGTTATGGTTGTGGTTAGAGCTAGGCTTACTGTGAGGGATCGGATTTGGTTTAGAGCTAGGGCTTGAGATAAATTAGGGTTTAAACTCAGGTTAGGATGAGAATTAGAGTTAGAGTTTTGTTTAGTGTTAGGGTTTTGTTTAGTGCTAGGGTTTGGACTAGATTTATGGTGAGGGTTAGGGTTAGGGCTCCGGTTTGGGTTAGGGTTGGAGTTAGGGCTAGGGGTAGGGTTATGGTTATGGCTATGGTTAGGGTTTGGTTTAGGGCTGGGGCTAGGGCAAGGGCTAGTTTATGTTTAGGGCCATGTTTAGGTTAAAAGTCAGGTTAGAAGTCGAATATTAACACCTGGGTTAAGGATTAAGGTTTAAGGGATAGAGTTAGAGGTGGGGCTAGAACTAGGGTTAGGGTTAGGTTTATTTTTAGGGTTATTGCAAGGGTTAGGGTTTAGGCTAGGGCTAGGTTTAAAGTTAGGGCTAGGTTTAGGGTTAAGGTTAGGATCAAGTTTAGGGTTAGGTTTAGGGTTATGGTTAAAACTAGGTTTAGGGTGAGGGTTAGGGCTAGGGTGTGGGCTAGGGCTAGGTTTAAACTAGGTTAGGCCTTAAGTGATAACACCTGGGTTAAAGTTTCAGAGTTAAGGGAAGAGTTAGAATTATGGCTAGGCTAGGATTAGGGTTAGGCGTAGGCTAAGGATTAGGGTTAGGGTTAGGACTAGGATTAAGGTTAGGATTAGACTTCAAGCTGGGTTAGGACTAAGGCTGGTCTATATATGGCTGGGGCTAGGATTAAACCTAGAGTTAGGTTTAAAGCAAATTTAGGGCCTTAAATCATAATACCGAGATTAAAGATTAAGAGTTAAGAGAGAGATTTAGAGTTAGGGCGAGGGCTAGTGCTAGGGTTGGTGCTAGGGCTAGAGTTAGGGTTAAGGTTGTGGTAGTGTTAGTGGCAGTGTTAGGCTTAGAACTGGGGTTAGGGTTAGGACTAGGGCTAAGATAGGGATAGGGATAGGCTTAGGGTGAAGCAAGGGCTAGGGTTTACTTTAGAGCTAAATTTAGGTTAGAGTTAGGGTTAGGGTCATGCTATTGCTAGGGGTAGGGCTAGGTTTAGAGTTATGGTTAGGGCTAGGGTTACTGTTAGTGTTTGGATTAGAGATAGGTTAAAGTTAGTGTTAGATATTAGCACTAACTCTAATCCTGACCTTAGTCCTAATCCTAGCCTCCACCAGCTCTAAACCTAATTCTCTCTGTTTTAACTCTTAGTACTTAACCCAGGTGTTCTCACTTAAAGTCTAACATGGCTTTTAACCTAACCCTAGTGTAGGCCTAGCCGTAGGCCTAGGTCTAGGCCAAACCATAACCATAACCCTAGCTCTAACACCAACCCTATCCCTATCACTAACCTTAACCTAAATCTTAACCCAAACCCTAACCTTAGACGTAACCTTTATGCTCACCCAAATCCCCGCTCTAAACATAACCCTAACCCTAAACAGAGCCTTAACTGTAACCTTAACACTAACCCGAACATTAACCCTAGCCCTAACACTAATCCTAACTCTAGCACCAATCCTAACCATAAACCTAATCCTAGCCCTAACACTGACCATAACCCTAACCAAAGCCCTAATCCTCACCATAACCCTAAAGGAAACCCTAATCCTAGCCCGCATTGTAACCCTAACACTAATCCTAAACCTGGCCCTAATCCTAACCCTAACATTAACTGTCCATCAAGACCTAACACTAACACTACAATGAACCCTAGCCAAAATCCTAACCCTAAACTTAAAAAAAAATCATTTTATTGGGGGCTCATACAACTCTTATCACAATCCATACACAGATTAATTGTATAAAGCATATTTGTACATTCTCTACCCTCATAATTCTCAAAACATTTTCTCTCCACATAAGTCCCTGGCAAACTTCTCATATTTCCCCCTTCTGCCCCGCCATCCCCTTCCTCATGAACCCTTGATAATTTATAAATTATTATTTTGTCATATCTTACACTGTCTGATGTCTCCCATTCATCCACTTTTCTGTTTTCCAAACCCAGGGAGGAGGTTATATGTAGATTCTTATAATCAGTTCCCCTCTCTACCCCACCCTACCTCTACCCTCTCCGTATTGCCACTGTCACCACTGGTCCTGAAGGGATCATCCACTCTGGATTCCCTGTGTTTCCAGTTCCTATCTGGACCAGTGTACATCCTCTGGTCTAGCCAGATTTGTAAGATAGAATTGGGATCATGATACTGCGGGGAGGGGCAGGAAGTATTTAGGAACTAGAGGAAAGTTGTATGTTTCATCATTGCTACACTGCACCCTGACAGGCTCATCTCCTCCCCATGACCTGTCCATAAAGGGATGTCCAGTTACCTACAGATGGACTTTGGGTCCCCACTCCGCACTCCCCCTCATTCACAATGATATGAGTTTTTGTTCTTTTATGCCTGATACCTCATTCCTTTGACACCTCGTGATCACACAGGCTGGTATGATTCTTCCATGTGGGGTTTGTTGCTTCTGAGCTAGATGGCTGCTTGTTTACCTTCAAGTGTTTAAGGCCCCAGACACTATACCTTTTGATAGGCAGGCACCATCAGCTTTCTTCACATTTGCTTATGCACCCATTTGTCTTCAGTGATCTTATCTGGGAAGTAAGCACACAATGATATGATTTTTTGGAGGTTTTTTTATGCCTGATAACTGATCTCTTTGGCACCTCATGATCACACAGGCAGGTGTGCTTTTCCATGTGGGGTTTGTTGATTCTAAGCTAGATGGTCGCTTGTTTACCTTCAAGTCTTTAGCACCCTAGACACTATATCTTTTGATAGCCGGGCCCCATCAACTTTCTTCACCGCATTTGCTTATGCACCCACTTTGTATTCAGTGATTGTGTCGGGAAGGTAAGCATCATGGAATGCCAGTTGAATAGAACAAAGTATTCTTGCATTGAGGGAGTACTTGAGTGGAGGCCCAATGTCCATCTGCTACTTTAATACTAAACCTATAAAAATAAGTACATAAATCTACTTCCCCATCCTCATAAAATTTATTTACATATGTGCATTCATTTATTTAGACCTCTATAAATGCCCTTTGCCTCCTAGCTCTTTCCTCTATTTCCTTTTACTTTCCTCTTGTCCCACTATCATTCTCAGCCTTCATCTGAGTTACAGTAATTACTCAGTTACATTACCCTTGATGACACCTTACCAGGCATCCTACACCCTCCTCACCACCTATTTGGATCACTTGTTCCCTTGTCCCTGGATTTGTTAACACCACTTCCTTTCCCTCATCTCCCCCTCTCCCATGTCCCCCGGAACTGTTGGTCCCATTGTTTTCTCCTCCAGATTGTTCATCCAGCCTATCTTATTTAGACAGACCTGTGGAGATAATAACATGCACAAAAACAAGACAGAGCAAAACCAAACAAAACAACAACAAAAAAGCCAATGAAAGAAAACAACCAAAAAAGAATCCCACAACACAACAACAAAAAAGAAAAACTTGTAGTTAGTTCAAGGACACTTTTTTGGCCTTTAGGAGTGTTTTCAGGTGGATTCTGATGCGGTGCTAAACCTTGGGCCCAAAGTCTATATTTGGTATACCCTGGGGACTTCTTTGTTCTGTTCCCCTTGCTGTTCAGTTGCACACCCTTAGTGTTTTGCCTCGGTGTGGTGGGATCAGATCGGGCGCAATTCCTACAGTGTGTCTCCAATGTTGTCCCCTATAGGGCTATGGGTCAGTGAGGGATGTCATGTTGCATAGTGGGCCAGGCTATATGGTCTTCTCTGTGGATTAGCTGCTCTGAGCAGGAATATCATCCTTAAGGCTTGGTGGGCTAGGATGTGCTCCACTCTCTCTTCCTCCCCCTTCATTTGCAACCATGTGCTCTGATCAAACATGTCCCTGAGCTGCAGCTTCAGTGCTGTCCTCTGAAATAAATTCTTCTGGGGGGAGAGGCAGCTGTCCACTGGTTCCCTATTCCATGCTGGCATGTTGTATTCACATCTTGGGGCACTGGGCCTAGCCTTAAACTTAATCTAACCCTAGCTCTAACCCTAACTCTAATCGTAGACCTAAACATAATCTAACCTTTATACTAGCCTAACCCTAACCTTACCCTGTTACAAACCATAACCCTAATATTACACTAGCCCTAGTTCTAACCCTCACCCTCACCCTAAGTTTACTCTTAATTCTAAACCTAACCTTAACCATAATCCAAGCCTTAAATCTAATCCTAACCTGAACCCTAAGCCAAGCTCTATCCAGAAACAATCATTAACTTAACTCTTGCCCTAAACCTACCGCTAGCATTAACCTAACTCTAACCCTAATATTTGCCCTAACCCTAACAAATCCTAATCCTAGCCCTAAAAATAATCATAACCCTAACCTTAAGCATAACCCCATCTCTAAACCTAAACCTACCCCTACCCCTGCCCCTAATCCAAACAAAGCAAGAACTTCCCACTAGCCAATCCAAAACAACACAAAATAGCGACCTTGTTCTTTTTTTTTCTAGGTACAGTGTACTTTATTGATGGTGCATAACAAGATCGGGCTCTCTAAGCCCCTCCCCTTCCTTCAGGGGGTTCCGATGTTATATTCTCAGTATGTTAAGGGACTGAATTAGGGGCAAAGACTCCCCAGCAACTGAGAGCCTCTCTTCCTCCAGTGCTGTTGCTGGGGCTGCTGGGCCAGGGGGGCTTTAACTCCTTAGAGGCCATGTGGACCATGAGGTCCACCACCCTGTTGCTGTAGCCAAATTCATTGTCATACCAGGAAATGAGCTTGACAAAGTGGTCGTTGAGGGCAATGCCAGCCCCAGCATCAAAGGTGGAAGAGTGGGGGTCACTGTTGAAGTCACAGGAGACAACCTGGTCCTCGGTGTAGGCCAGGATGCCCTTTAGGGGACCACCGGACGCCTGCTTCACCACCTTCTTGATGACATCTTACTTGGCAGCTTTCTCCAGACGGCAGGTGAGATCCACGACGGACACATTGGGGGTAGGGACACGGAAGGCCATGCCAGTCAGTTTCCCATTCAGCTCCAGGATAACCTTGCCCACAGCCTTGGCAATGCCAGTAGATGCAAGGATGATGTTCTGGGCAGCCCCATTGCCATCGCGCCAGAGTTTCCCAGAGGGGCCATCCACGGTCTTTTGGGTGGCAGTGATGGTGTGGACTGTGGTCATGAGTCCTTCCATGAGGCCAGAATTGTCGTGGATGACCTTGGCCAGGGGGGCTAAGCAGTTGGTGGTGCAGGAGGCATTGCTGACAATCTTGAAGGAGTTGTCGTACTTCTCGTGGTTCACGCCCATCACAAACATGGGGGCATCGGCAGAAGGGGCAGAAATGATCACCCTTTTGGCACCGCCCTTCAGGTGAGCCCCGGCCTTCTCCATGGTGGTGAAGACACCGGTGGACTCCATGACATACTCGGCACCGGCCTCGCTCCACTTGATGTTGGCAGGATCTCGTTCCTGGAAGATGGAGATGGCCTTCCCATTGACGACAAGCTTCCCATTCTCAGCCTTGACGGTGCCATTGAACTTGCCGTGGGTGGAATCATACTGGATCATGTAGACCATGTAGTTCAGATCAATGAAGGGGTCATTAATGGCAACAATCTCCATTTTGCCAGAATTGAAAGAAGCCCTGGTGACCAGGTGCCCAATGCAGCAGAATCCGTTCACTCCGACCTTCACCCTCGTTGTTTCGGGGATGCAGCTGGGATTGCACGGGAATGGGAGAGGCAGCTGTCTGTCGCATGAGGAGGAATTGTAAATGAGAGGGAGAGTGCGGAGTGGAGACCCAAAACCCATTTATAGGCCATTGGACATCCCCTTACAGTAGGGTCTCGAGGAGGAGACAAGTCAGTTAGGGTGCGATGTAGCAACGATGAAACATGTAACTTTCCTCTAGTTCCTAAATCCTGGTTCTGGGGGGACATGGAAAAGGGGGATGTGGGGAAAAGGAAGTGGTGTTAACAAACCCAGGGACATGGGAACAACAAGTGATCCAAAATCATGTCGAGGAGGGTGTAGGAGTCCTGGTAGGGCTTGATCAAGGGCAGTGTAACCAAGAGGAATTACTGAAACCCAAATGAAGGCTGAGCATGATAGTGGGAGAAGAGGAAAGTAAAAGGAAATAAAGAAAAGAACTAGGAGACAAAGGGAATTTATTGAGGTCTAAATACAGGCATGTACATATGTAAATATATTTATATATGATGATGGGGAAATATATCTATGTGCATATATTTTTAGGTTTAGCATTAAGGTAGCAGATCGACATTGGGCCTCTACTCAAGTAGTACCTCAATGCAAGAATACTTTGTTCTGTAAGTAACTGGACATCCCCTTACAGAAGGGTCACAGGGAGGAGACTAGCCAGTCAGGGTGCAGTGTAACAATGATGAAACATATAACTTTCTTCTAGTTCTTAAATGCTTCCTCCTCTCCCGGCAACCGCCCCCCACTATCATGATCCCAATTCTACCTTAAAAATCTGGCTAGATCAGAGGATGTACACTGGTACAGATAGGAACTCAAAATGCAGGGAATCCAGGGCAGATGATCCCTTCAGAACCAGTGGTGAGAGTGGCGATACCTGGAGGGTGGAAGGAAGGTGGGGTAGAAAGAGGGAACTTATTACAGGGATATACATATAACCTTCTCCCTGGGGGATGGACAGCAGAAAAGTGGGTGGAGGGAGACGTCAGACAGTGTAAGACATGACAAAATAATAATAGTTTATAAATTATCAAGGGTTCATGAGGGATGGGGAACAGGGTGGGAAGGGAAAAATAAAGAGCTGATAGCAAGGGCTCAAGTAGAAAGCAAATGTTTTGAGAATCATGAGGGCAACTAATGCACAAATATGCTTGACAAACAATGAATGTATGGATGGATTGTGTTAAGATTTGTATGAGCCCCCAATAAAATGATTTTTTAAAAGAAAATAAAGAAAATGTACTTGTATTCATTTGATTGTGGGAGGTAAATAAAGTGTGGTAGTTACATATTTTCATGTCAACTTGATAAATAAATGTAGGGTGGTGTCTATTCTTTTAATCAGATTACAGTCTGAAAATGACTCCTGATGGGTTTGGCTTTCACATGAGGATTCTAGGAACCTCCATTCTTTCTCCCTGGAGGTGGGACACTCTCTGATTCACTTTCCTATTGAGGAGTCACACTTAGAAAGCTGGAGAAACTACGTGAAGACCCATGCCAGCACTGAGATACTTACACCAGCATTGGCTCCACAAGACTTTTCACCCACCAGCCTGTTATCTTCCTGCATTTGGCATCATTGCATGTGCTGCGTGAGCCTGAAATAAAATTTATGGACTAGTATTGGACATATGTACTTATATAAGACTTATGGAATGATCTGGACTGGGCTGGGGTGTTTCCTCAATATACAATTGCTCTTTAATATAAAGCTCTCTGTTACACATATGAATTTGTTTCTCTAATCAACCAAGCCTAACACAAAATCTAAATGACATTAAAGCATAGGCTCAGAAGGCAAGGGGTACTTTTCCTGAAGACACTCAAAGGTGCTTTCAAGCACTAGAATGCGCCAAAGCCAGCAGTATGTTCAACAGCTTCAAATATGTTCAATAGCTTCAAAAGAATTCTCACCAACTGTCTTCAAGGTTTTCATTATTATCTCATCCATCTGAGAATTTATATGCAAAGTCATGAGATTTGGGGCAGAGATGTTTATCATTAGGTTTATCATTAGGTCCCACCCATAACCTGTCGATATTAAACAAAACAAAACAACCTGATTGTTTCCCATCTTCAATTTTTGTACTTTCTGAAGGGTAATATTTTCTATGATCAAGTCATAAACCATGTAATCACACTTCATTTCTTCTTAATCTGAGCTATTATGATCCTGCATGATAATTCCTTTTGCTCTTATAAAGATGATTTAGGAGGTAACCAGTTTAGCTACTTTTATCGGTTATAGTTTTATTTTAAATTCTAAGGGATCTGACATTAAAGGGACATTTTTAATATATTTCAATTTCCCTAGTATTCCAAGCTCCTGAACAATCTTGAAATAACACCTTGAGTCAATGTAAACACTTTTTGGCTATTCAGAAGCCAGTATGCAAGCCTTCATGAGTGCTACCAGTTCAGTCTGTTGAGCTAAGGTGACTTCAGGAAGGGCCCTGCTTCCAAGAATTTTGGTTAAGGTATTAATAACATAGTCTCCCTGATGGTGAGAACTGCTGGGATCAGATCTTAAATATGATTCATCTACCAACACAATTAGATCAGAATTATAACAAGGAATTCCCTTCAAATCCTTTCTCAAAGACAAAGTTATTCAGTTACATCTAAGCAATTGTTTGTGGGTTGATTGCTGGCAATTGTGATCAAAAGAGTGTCTGGATTTAAGCCAGCTACTTTACATATTCAAACATTAGAGGCAGTTAGGAGAAGGCACTTATAAGAATAATACAACCTGTTAGCTGACAAATGTTGTGTTAAAGAGTTTTTAAAATGGAAGACACTGTATGAGTATAAATCCAGGAATTTTCCTAAAGCTACATTTGCCATTGCTTCCACTATTTTGACTATAGCAGCTCCAGATATCTGAATCCTGTTGAAGACTATATTAGCCACTGGTCTTTGAAGTTATTCATGTGTCTGAGTGAGGACCTCTAAGGCATTCCCAGACACTCTATGAACGAAAAGTGAAACACCTAAGTGATAATTAAGGAATCATAAAGCTATGGTATTAATTAATGACTAGTTTCATGTTACAATGGCCTTTTCCCCCATCTTCTGAAAACTGAAAGGGGTCAGGCATTGAAGTTTTAGGTACTTATTCAATGACTGGGCCAACAAAGAAAAAATTGCTTTCTAATTTGTGCAATGTCCTCAAAATTCATTAAGTTCCCTTAGCTGTATTTTCCCTTTTTCTGTTTGTATTGAGGATAGGGAACATGGTTTTCTTTCTTTTAGAATAAGTAATGATACATTTTGTTGAGATTATATGTCCTATCTATTTAAGGAACAACTAGGCTAATTACCACTTCTGTGTTTGAGGCAAGCTTGTTGCAATTCAGAGCAGACCAGTAAATCATCAACATATTGTAACAAAGTGAATCCGTGTACAAATTTTCAAGGTTAGCCTTCGCATTTAAATCTGAGAACAATAAAAGGGGGCAGGGCTTCATTAATTCTAAGATAGCACAGTTCAAATGTATTGCCAGTTTCCCAAGAAAAAGAAAATGAATATTCACTATCAGGATGTACATAGATACTAAAAAACACACGGCAAATATCAACCTCTCTAAAGTGAGTATTTTGGGGGTGCAGTGTAGGAAAGTAGTAAATATGGATTAGGAACCACAGAAAATCTAGGAAATAACAATGCGGCTAATAGCACTTAGATCCTGTATAAACCTCCTGCTGCAATTATTTAGCTTCTTAACAGGGAAAACAGGAGTGTTAGTGCTGGGAATAACTATACCTTTAACAAGAAAATTCAGAATTATTGCAGCAATCCCTTCTGTTGCCTTTCATATAAAGGGTGCTGGAAGGTTTTAGGTAAAGATTTGCAGTTATTGATTTAAATTACACCAGAGTCTGCTGACACAGCATCCAGAAAACATCTGTGGAAGTTGTGGCCCATAAGGTTTTTGGTTCTAAAGAAATTAAAGAAGAGAGTAGCTTCCTTCATCTAGGAGCAAAGTAAGTGATTTAAGTAACATAAAACTTCCCCCATGAACTTCTCTCAACTTCATGGTGAGTATCAGGGAGTTAGTTGTAAGGAGCTCTGGTGGTGCTGCTGGTTAAGTATTGGATTGATAACTGCAAGGTTGGTGGTTAAAACCCATCAATTTCTCTGTTGGACAAAGTTGAGGCTATTTGCTCCTCTAAAGATTTATAGATTTATGAAAAAATAAAGATTTATGCAATACAGGATTGATGAACCTATAGAAACAGTAAGTAGAAGAGTTTCCGGGGAGGGTGGTTTAGTGGTGGAGGGAGTATTAAAGGGAGACAATTTCAAGGGGTCTATGTAGAAAAAGAATTTTTAGAAAGTGATCATGGTAGCAATTGTACAATTCCACTTGGCATGATTGAACTATGGAATATATATATATATACACACACAAAACCTTGGAAACCCTATGTATATAAATTCATATATATATATATATATATATAGAAATTCATAGCCTTAGAAACCCTATGTAAGTTCACAATGAATCATAATTAACTTGATAACAGTGAAGGGTATCAGAGAGTTCTAATAATATTTCTCTCTTCATTAAATTTTATATGATGATTCAATCTAGCTGGAAAGTCTCTTCTGATTAAATTAACTGATGTATAATGACTAAACAGGAAAAGAATGTAGATCCTACACAGAATTGAAAAGAGTAAATGTGCCTAGAGTGAATTTGAATTTGTTCTTGATTAGTATGATGGTTAGGAATTATGTCAACTAGACATTCCTGGGTAAGGATAAGGGTGGAACCCAAACTATCAATCAGGTTGCAGCCTGATGACACCTCCTTAAGGATGTGGCTTTTGTGTAAGAGAGAGACTGAACAGAGTCCAATTCTCTTTGACCTTTTACCTTCTGCTGGAGCTAGATCTTGCGTCTGGTTCTTCAGCTACCTCTTGTGTACACTGGCAATCCCAGGAGCCATCAGTACACTACCAATGGTGGATTCATTTGCCACTTTGGATTCATTTACCTCTGCATCCACCAACCTGTGTCTCAACTGCCTCTGCATCATCTTGCTTTTTGTTTGTCAGTTTCTATGAGTCAGACGAAGCTTGACTTGAACTGGACTTGACTTATCTATTCTATAGTTGTGTAAACCATTTCACGGTATAAATTTCTTTCTATATACAAACACATACAAATGTCACTGGGTTTGCTCCATTAGAGAGCTCAGTCTAATATAATTAGTGACTCCCAATATTTCTGAGATTTTAGTACTCTGGCTCAGAGGCTTCTGTAAACATGTAGGGTTGGTAGCTGTGTAAACATGTGGGGTTAGGATTGGTAGTTGTCACATAACAGTGTCACAGCAGTGTCAATTAAAAATTTACAAGACTTTCCATTGACTTGAGGAATTATTTCTCCATGAGGATTTAAAGCCACCACAAGAAAAGCCCCTGTTTTGCTAAAGAGCCCCTTTATTCTTATTTGTATTAAATTTTATATAATGGTAAGTTACTTATTTTATCATTTTTTAAAATTCCATCTTGAAAGGAGATTTTGAGAGTGACTAATGAACATGGGAGATGGGAGGGAGCACTAGAATGTATTGTGATCGCATACATCATCTTCAAGGTGATTTATCCATGGGGGTGTGCCCTAAAGTTGATTTGGGGTGATTGTACAATCTCTGGGTTGTGATTGGATGAAATATATGATGTGCAAATTACTTGCTAATAAAACTGTTTGAACAAACTCAAAACCAAAAACAACAGCACCGTAACACACAACCCACCCACCCCCAAAAAGTCCCTTCTTATTAAGCCAGATTATTTATAATAATAACAAGCAATAAGTCCCACCAAGGGACTTAAATCCCTTTTAATTTTTGTTGTTAGATGCCATTGAGTTGGTTCTGACCCATAGTGACGCTGTGCACAACAGAAGGAAACAATGCCAGTCCTGTGCCATCCTCATAACTATTCCTATGCCTGAGCCCACTGTTGCAGCCACTGGGTCAAATATGGAGGGTGAAAGGCCAGAGATAAAGATGTTCTCACTATCTAGTTTCTAAAAATGACACACCTCTAAGGGGGCATTATAAGCTGTAACATGACTGATAGATTGGACTCTATCCCTACATCTTCACACAGGTTCAAGTTGACATAAAATATAACTGCCATACATATGATCTGAGAGACATGAATTTCCATCAGAGGAAGGCTGATTTGTTCTATGTAAAATGACTAATAAAGTATTCTTTTGTGGATGTATGTATGGATTGTGATGAGAGTTATACAAGCCCCCAATAAAATGATTTTTTTAAAAGATCCACGCACACATCTTATTTTTAGACAGTTTCATTGACACTTCATCCATATGTCATATAATTCAATAATATCAAGAAGAGTTGTACAATTATCACCACAATCAATTCTAGAACATTTTCTTCTTCCTTGTACTCATTGTTATTAATCTAGTTATCTTTATAAAGTATTCTATATACCTATCTATAACACTTTACACATCCTTTGTTACATGTGAAATGAATACATTGGGGTTAATAGACTGTATATATATTTCCCTTCTTGTAGAAAGTGATTAATCACATTATAATGAAAGAAAACTGATTAAAATGTTCAGTTTCACTGTGCCCAGAACGTCATTGAATTCTGTATCAGATATTATCTGTGCATCCCTTCTTTTGCTAGACAGTGACCAGTCTTCACCTTCCAGAAGTTTCTTGATTCCTGGTTGGGCCTTCTGATGCTGGGTATGGGGACATCTGAAGCACTCACACATGGGCAATCTGGAAGAGTAGGGGAGATAACATCTCAAGGTAAATTCTTAACTCATAGGAGATAGAAACCTTTGAAGAGAATCGTCTTCCTTTTCTTCGTCTTTTTCTTTCTTTCTTCCTGCCTGCCTTTCATTCATTCTTTTGTTTAAAAAAATCATTTGGGGGGGGGGGGGGCTTGTAGAACTCTTATCACAATCCATCCATCCATCCATTGTGTCAAGCACATTTGTAATTTTGTTGCCATCATCATTCTCAAAATATTTTCTTTCTGCGTGAGCCCTTGGTATTGGCTCCTCATTTCCCCCTCCGTCCCCTCCCCTGTCTCCTTCTCTTCTTCCCTCCCTCCCTCATGGACCCTTTATAAATTCTTATTATTTTTTCATGTCTTCCCCTGACCGATGTCTCCCTTCACCCACTTTTCTGTTTTCCCAGGGAGGGTGTTATATGTAGATCATTATGATCTGTTTCCCCTTTCTCCCCCCACCTTCCCCTTACCCTCCTGGTATCACTACTCTCATTATTGGTCCTGAGGGGTTTATCTGTCCTGGATTCCCAGTGTTTCCAGATCTTATCAGTACCAGTGTACATCCTCTGGTCTAGCCGGATTTGTAAGGTAGAGTTGGGATCATGATAATGGTGGGGAGGATGCTTTCAAGAACTAGAGGAAAGTTGTTAGTTTCATTGGTGCTATACTGTCTCTGACTAGCTACTCTCCTCCCCGCAACTCTTCTGTAAGGGGTTTCCAGTTGCCTACTTATGGGCTTTGGGTGTCCACTCTGCACTTCCCCTCATTCACAATGATATGATTTTTTTGTTCTTTGATGCCTGATACCTGATCCCTTCAACATCCCATGATCAAACAGGCTGGTGTGTTTCTTCCATGTGGACTTTGTTGTTTCTCAGCAAGAGGTCACTTGTTTATCTTCAAGCCCTTAAGACCACATATGCTATATCTTTTGATAGCCGGGCACCATCAGCTTTCTTGTCCATATTTGCTTATGTACCCACTTTGTCTTCAGTGATTGTGTTGGGAAGATGAGCATCATGGAATGTGAGTTTAATAGAACAAAGTGTTCTTGCATCGAGGGAGTACTTGAATGTAGGCCCAATGTGTATCTGCTACCTTCATACTAAACCTATAAATATATGCACATAGAGCTATTTCCCCATTGTCATATATAAATGTGTTTACATATGTACCTGTATTTAGACCTCTATAAATGCCCTTTGCCTCCTAGTTCTTTCCTCTTTTTTATTTTTACTTTCCTCTTTTCCCACTCTCATGCTCAGCCTTCATTTGGGTTTTGATAATTCCTCTCAGTTACATTGCCCTTGATCAAGACCTACCAGACCTTCTACACCCTACTCACCACTGATTTTAGATCACTTGTTGTTCCCTTGTCCCTGGGTTTGTTAACACCTACTTCCTTTCCCCAAACTCCCCTTCTCCCTTGTACCCCCCAGGGCTGTCGGACTGTTGTTTTCTCCTCCAGATTGTTTATCCAGCCTATCTTATATAGATAGACCTGCAGAGATAATAATATGTATAAAAACAAGATAGAGCAAAACAAAGCAACAAAAGAAAACAAAACAACAACAGCAAGAAAACCAATGACAAAAAAGAAACCCCGTAAATAGTTCAAGGTCTGTTTGTTGACCTTTAGGAGTGTTTTCTGGTTGAGTATGATGGGGTGCCACTCCCTAGCCCCAAAGTCTATTTTTGGTATTCCCTGGGGAATTCATTTCCCTGTTCCCCTTGCTGTTCTGTTGCACACCCTTAATGTTTCATCTCAGTGTAGTGAGGTCAGATTGGGTGCAACTCCTGCATTGTGTCTCCAGTGTTGTCCTCCTCTGGCACTATGGTCAGTGTCTCCTGGTGGGGGCCCTCCCTATGGTCCTCTCTATGGATTGGCTACTCTGAAGAGGAATATTACCCTCAGGGCTTTGGGGGCCAGGATGTGTTCCAATCTCTCTTCCTCCCCCCTCATTTGCTCCCATGTGCTCTGATCAGACATGTCCCTCTCCCTGAGCTGTAGCTTCAGTGCTGTCCTCTGGAGTGAATTCTTCTCTGGGGTAGTGGGGGTTTTCACATATTGGGATTTGGACCGATCCCTCAGATCTCTCTGTTGATTCCCTGCTTCACGCCAGAATGCTTCAGTCATGTCTAGGAGTACTGTGTTGAAGTCTGGTCCCTCTTTCCTTGTGGAGATATAAAAAATACCCTCCCCTTTGGTGGGTTAGTGCCCTGTTCCCCAGCTACAAATGTCTTTATCCCCCACCCCACTCCTTTTTTGGTGGTCCCATATGTATCCCTAGATTTTGTCTTTCCCCTGTCATACTACCTGGACCTCACCCCGGGAACATTTCTTCATTCTTTCTTTTTTTTCCTCTGCAGAGTGGTTGTGGTGTGATTCCAAGACCCATTTCATTAGGGTACTCAAATGTTCCCAAGGGTTTGAGTCACAGCTAAGGCATGAACAATTTAATAACAGCCAGGATCAACTCTACCTTCTTCCTTGTTTTTCTTGTCCTGTACCTGCACATCCACTATCTCTGAACATAAATGAGCCCATTTCTGCTTTGCAAGAACTCAGACCAAGACAGGTGCCTTCAGAATGCTTTCCAATCCCTGGTGCCTCTTTCCTACAGGTGGCCCTTCCCTTCTTGCCCAGTGAGAACTTTCTTTGTATCACAAGTTGAGTCTTCTGCTCTTCAAGAAGTTATCTCCTCTTGGGTAAGTCATCTCAGCTTGGATTGTGGACATTTAGAGTAAAATTGCAATTGGAGGTGGAAGAGGACTTTCTTTATTAGTTAAGCTAAACTATTGTTTGACTTAAAGAAATCATCAGAGGTATTTCTGGTTTAGGATTTAAATACTATCTCTGGACAATCGTTTTGAGCTTCATCTAGCTCCATATTCCAAATAGTCAAGAATGCATGAGAATGAAATTTTCTTCTTCATTTTCCCTTTTGGTCAAGAGTCTTCTTAGAATCTTTAATGAAAAAGTTTAGTAATGAAAACTGGGCAGCAACCAGTTCTGGTCTCATACTTTAATGTTACGATCTCAATTTAGGAATTCAAAATGTGGAGTCATAAATAATATGGCTTTAATTTAATGTTAAATATTTGTTCCATCATTGAGATGCAAGTGTGCCTGTGTGCGCATCCACATGTGTTTATGATTCTCCTCCTTTCCTTGTCTCTCCTTCCTCATCACCCCAGATTGCTGATTGAATTTTTTACCTCAACAGAGTTTTAATGGGCTGTGAGCAGAAGCAAGGAAGAAAATGATAATTTGACTGATACTTTTAAATTTTACTTATTTATTTTTGGTGGTTGAGCATATTGTGGTAGCAAAATAATCTGGTGCCAACTTGAAACTATTAAGAATGAAAGAGTGGAGTTTAGTGTGTCAATCAGGTCACTGCTTGATGACCTTATTTGGAGATGCTATGGCGATAAATAGCTCACCAGAGGCAGGACACATACTCTCTGCTTCGTATTCCTGATGACAAGACACATGGAGCTACTAGAGCTTTGGAGATGTAAAAACCACGGGGATACCCATGCCAGCACTAAGATGCTTCCACTGCCACTGAATCCACAAGACTTTCCACCAACTGGACTGCGATCTTCCTGCATTCAGCATCATTGCAGGTGCTGTGTGAGTCTGAACAGACATGTGGGCTAATATCAAATTTATGGACTTTGCCTGGACTGGGCTGGAATGTTTTCTTAATGTACAATTGCTCTTTGATATAAAGTTTCTCTTACACACATGTCAGTGTCTCTGTATTCGTTTCTCTAGTCTACCTGGACTCACACAAATATATATATATATTTGATATATATATATATATATCAAAACATGCAACAATTCAACAGTTTCTACATGTAAAATTCAGTGACACTGGTTACATTCTTTGAGTTGGGCTACCATTTCCATCCTCATTTTCTAAGTTGTTCCTCTTCTACTAACATAACCCCACGATTTCAGTCTAATTTTTCAAATTGCTTTTGCCAATTAGATTCCATATAGATTGTTCCTAAAAGATCATAATGATCAAGGCAGACCCTTTTATTAGTTAAGCTAAACTATTGATTGGCTTTATGACGCCTTTAGAGAATTTTGTTTTTTAGGGTTTAAAGATGATCTCAGGGAAATAGTTTCAGGGGTCCATGCAGCCTCCATGGTTCCAGAAAGTCTGCAGTGCATGAGAATGTGAGATTCTCTTCTGCCTTTCCCCATCCTTCTGATCAAGAGCCTTCTATAGAATCCTTTTAAAAATTATGGTTGGACACCATTCAGTTCTTTTGGTCTCAGGTCAAAGGAGGTCATTGTTCAATTAGCCACACATTTTATGTCTGCCACCTATTTGTGACTCTTTCCTTCTGCTCTTTTCCAGACAAATAGAGACCAATTGTTATAACCTAGATGGCCTACTGTAAGCATTTAAAATGTCAAGCACTATAGAACAAACTAGAAGGTATAACAGAAGCACTAAACATGTTCTTAGGCCAATAAGCTGGAATAGTTCATGAAACCATGAGCTTCAAATTACCAAGAAGCAGGAAACGGGCAAAATCCCCACTGGTAGAGGATGGATAAAGAAACTCTGGAACATACACACAATAGAATATTACGCATCTTTAAAAAATAGTAATGAAACACTTCCTGACAGAGATGGACCTGGAATCCATTATGCTGAGTGAAATTAACCAATCACAAAAGGACATTTATTGTATGAGACCATACTATAAAAAGACTCTTGTCTGTAGCAGTGTGCATGCACTGGTCTAATCCTATTTGTAAGGTAGAATTGAAGTCATGATGGTGGGGGGAATGGTTTTATTCTGGGTCTTAGATGCCCAGAATAAAACCATACCCAAGGTGAATGGGGGAGGGGCCTGAAGTGGAGACCCAATGCCCATCTGTAGACAATTGGACATTCCTTCGCAGAGGGATCATAGGGAAGAGATGAGCCAGTCAGGGTGCAGTATAACACTGATGAAACACACAACTTTCCTCTAGCTCGTTGGTGCTTCTTTCCCCCCACTATCATGACTTCTATTCTACCTTACAAATAGGATTAGACCAGAGCATGCACACTGCTACAGATAAGAGCCTGCAACACAGGGAATCCAGGATAGATAAACCCCACAGGGCCAACAAGGAGAGTAGAGGTACCAGCAGGATTAGGGGAGGTGAGGGAAGAAAGGGGGAATCAATCACAAGGATCAACCTAGAACCCCCTCTCAAGGAGATGAATAATGAAAAAAATGGGTGAGGGGAAACAGAGGATGATGTAAGATATGGAAATAATAATCTATAACTTATCAAGGGTTCATGAGGGAGGGGGAAGAAATGGGGAGCTGATATCAGGGGCTCAAGTGGGAAGAGAATGCTTTGAAAATGATGGTGGTGGCATATGTGCAAATGTGCTTGACACACTGGATGAATGTATGGATTGTGAAAAGAGAGGTAAGACCCCCCCCAATAAAAGTATTGTAAATAAACAACACACACACAAATGAGCTAATAACACTGAGCACAAGGAAGAAGAAGTATCCTGGAATTGATTGTGGTAACGGTTGCACAATTTTTATGAATGTGACTGAACTATTGCGATATGTAAGTGAATTGTATGTTGATGAAATTGTTCAAAATTAACTTTAAAAAACACAACAACCTTCAAACCTAGGAATGAAATCTCATGAGTTCTTTGTTCATAAGCAGCCTCAGAAGCTTTTCTTTCTTGGTGTTGTAAATCTACCAATCACACAACTTTTGCCAATTCAAATATTTACAGGTTTGACTGATGCACTTGTAAGGTAACTTTATCCTTCCTAGACCTGGGAAATAACCTTTACAACTTCCTCTTACTGCCTGCCTCTTGAATTGAGCAAGGACTGCTCCTTTGCTTGGTCCTCTTATTTCTTCATAACTTCCACTCTAATGTAATGCGCCCACACCTCTTCCTGTTGTGACTCATTGCGGAGAAAGCAACCATGCAGTAGACAGGATCCTTTCTCGGATGCCCTACTCAGTCTTTGGCCTGCTTGCTCTGAAGAGAGCTGCCATCTGCCCTATTGCCCAGTCACCGCCCCTCCCCACCCCAGCCATCTCCCCACGCTGAGCTCCCAGGGGGTCCTTTGATGTCTCTCACTAGGCTTGGGTTAAAAGGAGATGCTCACTCACTGCAGTGTAACCTAGGGTACAGTTCAATTCACCAAAATTTCTGTCATCATTTTTTCCCTTTAGTTTCAAACTCCAAGGCTTTTTCTGTCCATTCTGAAAGTGAAGGTTTCTTGGCCTCCAACTTTCAGATTGTCCACAACAGTCAACTTTCTATATTCTGAATTATAATAGTCCTTATGTAAAACCATTACATCCACTGCTTTGTTTTGCCAAGCCTTTTTAAAGGCACATTATCCAGTACCCTTTCCTTATTCTTTTAGCTTTAGCTCACGTATGCCTGCCGTAGGCTTGCTATGATGCCAGGCATGCTTCAGCCATAGTTCCATGCTAAGATAGCTTAGGAAGAAAGGCCTGGGTATCTACTTCTAAAAAGCAGCCAATGAAAACAATGTAACTCACAGTAGTTCAATCTCAGAGCTTCGTGTGCACAGGATCACTCTGAGTTGTGGGGGTGACTCAATGATAGCTAAAAATGGTTTCCCATTTTTCTGTACATTCAGCATGACTCTGGGTGATGTTATCATTAGACTTTGAGATGAAATGTTGCTGATTTGAGTCTTCTGTTTTTAAAAACGTCATCTTGGAAATGGGATTTCTTCATAATTTCGTTTCCACTGTCTTTATTTTATGCCAAGGCTCTGAGTAGAAGCACCTTGTTTCTGAATTGTAGTTACAGGTGTATGATGCATGAGTTTTTCTCCGATTTAATCCCTAATGAACCAGAAGAGATCTGACAGAACTAGGACATGTGAAGCAAAAAGTCAATTAAAACTGTTTTAATTTTTTAAGAGTCACATAAATGTTGTAAACGTGCCACATACTCAAGCCATTTTAGCAGTTTTCCATCTGTTTTTGTTGTCTCTACAAAAAAAGATGTTTTTTTCCCTGGATTTTCTCTGAATTATCTTAAGTGACTTAGATCATCACAGTGCATGGGGTGGGGGGTTCCTAATTCTTAATGTTTCAGTTTGCCTCTGAAGTTGAGAGCAAGATGCACTCATTCATTTAGTTAGTTTTGCCTCCTTTCCACAATTGTGGGTTGTTGTCCAAATGCATTTCCTACCGGTGCCAATCTCTTCTTGGGCATAAACAGGCTGCTGCTAAACATACAGACATTCAGGAAATTCTATAAATTGTATCTTCCATCTTCTGCTAATATGGCTTTTGGCAATAAAGCCATTATCATGAAGTGCCATAAAAGGCATCTTTTTTTTTCATCTCTTGCCTGTTCAGCATGGGGTTTATTGCTATTTCAAAGTCTGATTGCTAAATGCAAAAATAGACAGGTCACCCTGCAGTTAATGAATATATGGATAGATGTTATGCCACCTGCTGTCTTTCAAAACAATTCAAAACTTTTTTAGTGCAAGACCTAAAATGGCAACGGGGGCATGACCCCTGTATTTTATTGTTATTATTTTAATGTGATTTTATATGTACATACATACATAAATTGTGTTTTCAGTGAAGACATACATGGCCATGCAGGTTCCCAGTCTACAACAATTTCTACACAAATTGTATAGTGACATTGATTACATTCTTCACAATGTGTGAGCATTCCATTATCATTTCCATTCTTGCTGTTCTGTTTTCATTTGTCTAGTTTTCCTATACCCTTACAGTCTCATTTTGGTTTTAAAGTAACCACTTGAAACTATATAGGTGTTCTTAAAAGGAGCACAGTACTATAATATATCTGGAGATATTCATCAATGCCTTAATCAATTTGTCCTTTAGCTACTAGGCGACTTCAAGGGTAAGTTTAGTTCAAGGTTTGATTCAAGGTGTCAGGGCAATACTTTCAGGGAGTCCTCCAAACTCAACCAGTTAAATAGATCTTTTTTATTTAAAGAAAATTAAAATTCTGTTTCACATTTTTCTTCTATAGTATCAAGAAAAATCTACTGTAGCCCTGATCAGAATGACTCATAGTGATAGCTAGCTACTATTTCGTTCTCCTGGTCTCCGAGTAGATGAGGTCCACGTGGACTACTTTGTCTTGTAGACTGATTTCTTCTTTGAGTCCTTTGATTTCCTGCTTTCTCTTTTCCTCTGAATGAGTAGAGACCAATAGTTGTATCTCAAGGGGTTCAAAGTCTCCACACACTAATCACCAAATGTAGGGCATAAGTGTATGAACTATCTTGACCAGGATGCCTCTATGATCCAAACCCTTCAGACCTAGATTCCCAATGTCATGAAGTGTTTTGTTAGATGGATCCCTTATTTTTTATGGTTAGTTGGACAATGTGTTGATTGGGTAGAACCAAGATAAGTAGGTGTGTAGAAATGAGTCTGAATACATCTTTGGAGTCAGATACTGGGTGAGGGGAGAGATTTCCCTAATAGAAAAGAGATGGAAGCAGCAACTCTGTGGGAGAGAGAGTGGGTTTGTACTCCCGCAAACAGTTACAGTCTCAGAAACCCACAAGGGTCACTCTGAGTCAGCAGTGACTCGATGGCAGTGAGCTTAGTTTGCTATTTTGGTTTGACCCATTTTTAAGTTGCTTTAGGTTTTTTTAAGTGAAGAGCAAATCCATGTGAATTAAGCATCTACTGAATACCTTCTGACTATAGACTAGTACACGGCTCTACTATCTGAATAGCCTTGCCATCATACAGAAGTGTATTGAAGAGTAGATTGTTACAGATGCAGATAGGTTAACATTTAACGCTTGATCATTGGGCCTCCCTTTTGATCTATTTTAATTTTATTTTAGTTTTTAATATTTTCTGCTTTATTTTTAATTGAGGTGATTTTTCCCTCTAAAATAATTTCATCCTGGCATAATCCAGACATCATACAATTCAATAGTTCGGTCATATCAAGCCAGTGTCATAAAATTGCTGCCACAATCATTTTCAAAACATTTTCTTCTTTCTTGAACTCCTTGATTTTGGCTCCCCATTAACCCTTCCCTCCCCTGATACACCCCCCAGGAAACCTTATACTATTACTGTCTCTATAGATTCACCCAACCTGAGTTCCATAAACCAAAAGAAAGAGACAGCGAGACATAACAGAGAGTCAAGAATGGTACCAACAAAAACAAAATAAAGTAGAAATAAGCTCCAGTCTGAAAATATTAAAAACCAGATCAGTTTCAACGTGTATTCAAAGGGAAATCAAATGGCAAGATTTTAGCCATTCACGTCAGATTTATTATTTTGATACACTATAATCATCTCTCCAATACACTCTGTCTGACAATTAGGTTATTCCCATCCCAAACTCATAGTCAGAGGGGAATCACCAGAGGCTTATTCTCTGTGTAAATATTGCAAATGTCTTTTGGACCCCCACTGTCACCCATAGCCTTCTACAAAACAAAATTTCACAATTTAAGCTCTGCTACCATTCCCTCATTCAGATTTGGATTATATAAAAATATTCATATAATTATATATATATTTATATAAATATAATGCACATTTATATATTTATGTAAATACATGGTATATATTTATATAATATATATAAGTATTTTCTGTTCCTTGGATCACAGATATTGGTGTGCTTTTCCTATGTGGGCTTAGTTGACATCTCACTTAGATGGCTGCTTGTTTGAAAACAAACCTTTAAGGTCCCAGTCGCTGAAAAAAGCTGATAGTGCCCAGTTATCAAAAGATAAAGTGTCTGGGGTCTTTAAGGTTTGAAGATAACAAGTAGCCACCTAGCTGAGAAGCAATAAAGCTCAATGGAAGAAACACACAAGCCTGTGTGATCACGGGGTGTCGATGGGATCAGGTATCAAGCATCAAAGAACAAAAAATTCATATCATTATGAATGAGGGGGAGTGCGAAGTGGAGACCCAAAGCCCATCTGTAGGCAACTAGACATCCCCTTACAGAAGGGTTGCGGGGAGGAGATGAGCCAGTCAGGGTTCAGGGTAGCAACAATGAAACGTACAACTCTTTAATTCCTACATGCTTCCCACCCCCGCCCCACTATCATGATCCCAATTCTATCTTTAAAATCCAGCTAGACCAGAGGATGTACACTGGTACAGATAAGACTGGAAACACAGGGAATCCAGGACAGATAAATCCCTCAGCACCAATAATGAGAGTAGCCATACCAGCAGGGGAAGGGGAAGGTGGGGGAGAAAGTGGGAACTGATCACAATGATCTACATATAACCCCTCCCTGGGGGATGGACAACAGAAAAGTGGGTGAAGGGAGACATCAGTCAGGGTAAGACATGAAAAAATAATAATGTATAAATTATCAAGGGTTTGTGAGGGGGTGGCGGGGAGGGAGGGGGAAATGTGGAGCTGATATCAAGGGCTCAAGTAGAAAGAAAATGTTTTGAGAATGATGATGGCAACAAATGTACAAATGTGCTTGACACAATGAATGGATGTATGGATTGTGATAAGAATTGTACGAGTCCCCAATAAAATGATTTTTAAAAATTCCAGTCACGATTTTTTTTCTGATAGTTGGGCACCATTCAATTTCTCCAGAACACTTTGCTATGGCATCCAAATTTCCTTATTTTCTTCATGAGGGCAAATATTGAGCAGGGCCAAGTCATAAGAACTAATTGTCCTTAGATTAGAGCTAGGATTTAGTGCAAGTTCCACATCCATTCTAGATCTGTTTTCTATCTGTCTGTGGTTCACCTTAGAGCCGCCTTTGTTATTCGATGGTACAGAACTTATTGGTCATCTCCATGGAGCATAGTGTCATTGATTTAGCCCACAGTAATGAATTTAAAACAGAAGATAAAGGAAGAGTAAACAAGTGTAGGCTGACTGTATACCGTAACCCATGGATTACTGACGTGCACAGATTAAGTCCTGACATGACTGGACACTATTTACACAAATAATGGGAGTCTGCCAGAATAACTCAAACCTCAGTAAATCACACAGGGCACTGAAGTAGTAAATAAATGTAAGTTCACCTGCTGACAGATCTATTTTCTTTCTACAACTACCCTCTGCTTCTTCACATACCTTGTAATTTTGGCCTCAAATTCTTGGATTACAGGTGTGTTTCAGATAGAGCCCAGTTCACCTAATGGAGTTTCTGCATCACATCCCCCTGGTATGTTGTGTGCCTCAAAGGGTGTCCCAGTATTCTATAGCCCATGGCCTGGTTCCCAAGGGGTGTATAGAAACTTGGACCAATGTATCCTTTTAGGAGCCTAGAACCAGGCATACTCTCCTCTTGGGGTCTGTAAAAGTATTGTCAGTCATCCCACCCCACGCCACCACCCCCTATTTCATCCAATGCAATATATCATTTGATTTTGTGACTGCTGCTTCCTTTTTTTTAAAACATTTTATTAGGGACTCATACAACTCTTATCACAATTCATACATACATCAATTGTATAAAGCACATCTGTACATTCTTCACCCTCATCATTTTCAAAGCATTTGCTTTCCACTTAAGCTCTTTGCATCAAGTCCTCTTTTTTCCCCTCCCTCCCCGATCCCCCCTCCTTCATGAGCCCTTGATAATTTATAAATTATTATTTTCGTCATATCTTGCCCTTTCCAGCGTCTCCCTTCACCCCCTTTTCTGTTGTCCATCCCCCAGGGAGGAGTTCATGTGTAGATCCTTGTAATCGGTTTCCTCTTTCCAACCCACTCACCCTCTACCCTCCCAGTATTGCCCCTCACACCCCTGGTCCTGAAGGTATCATCCACCCTGGATTCCCTGTGCCTCCAGCTCCTATCTGCACCAGTGTAAAACCTCTGCTCTATCCAGACTTGCAAGGTAGAATTCGGGTCATGGTAGTTGGGGGCGGCGGGGGGGAAGGAAGCATTTAGGAACTGGAGGAAAGCTGTATTCTTCATCGGTGCTACATCGCACCCTGACTGACTCATCTCCTCCCCTAGACCCCTCTGTGAGGGGATATTCAGTGGCCGACAAATGGGCTTTGGGTCTCCACTCTGCACTTCCCCCTTCATTCACTATGGTAAGATTTTTTTTTTCTGATGCCTTATACCTGATCCCTTCGACACCTCGTGATCGCACAGGCTGCTGTGCTTCTTCCATGTGGGCTTTGTTGCTTCTGAGCTAGATGGCCGCTTGTTCACCTTCAAGCCTTTAAGAACCCAGACACTATCTCTTTTGATAGCTGAGCACCATCAGCTTTCTTCGCCACATTTGCTTATGCACCCATTTGTCCTCGGCAATTGTATCATGGAGGTGTGCACCCAATGATATGATTTTTTGTTCTTTGATGCCTGATAACTGATCCCTTCGGAACCACGTGATCACACAGGCTGGTGTGTTCTTCCATGTGAGCTTTGTTGCTTCTGAGCTAGATGGCTGCTTGTTTATCTTCAAGCCTTTAAGACCCCAGACGCTATCTCTTTTGATAGCTGGGCACCATCAGCTTTCTTCACCACATTTGCTTGTTCACCCGCTTTGACTTCAGCGGTTGTGTCGGGAGGGTGAGCATCATAGAATACCAATTTTAATAGAAGTGTTCATTACTGAGTATAAACTTTCGCTTCCTATTTTACAGTAGTAGTTGCATGTAATGTTTATCCTTTTGTGACTGACTAATATCACTCTGCATAATATCTGCTAGGTGTTTTACAGGTTCATCATAGTTCTTTAAGTTTGTGTAACATCCCATTGTGTGTATGTACCATAGTCTGTTTATACCTTAATGGACATTTTGACTGTTTCCACCTTTTTGGCTATTGTAAATAATGTTGCTATGGACAGGAGTATGCATCTATATATATTTCTGTCAGGCCTTATTTCTCTATGATATGTTTGTAACTTAATATGGTATTTTTAGTTGCTGGATAATATGGTATTTTTATTTGCAATTTTAGGAGAGTGTTATATCATTTTCTACAGTGGTTGTGCTGTTTTGCAGCTCCACCAGTAGTGTACAGGGATTTCAATTTCTCCCCACTCATTATCAGGATTGATTGTTATTTGTTTTGTTGAATTTTGCCATTAATCCTGAGGTTAGATACTTCATTGTTGTTGTTTTAACTTTCAATTGTAAGTTGAGTGACGATTTACAGGGCAGATAATTCATTTTCTAGTCAACAATTTATACACATTCTCATTCATTGCAATCTCAATCCCCTCAATGTAACATCACCCATCCACCTTCTCTCTCTGTTTCCTGTCGCTGTTCCTCATTCCTTCCTAACTCTTCTGAACTTATTCCTTTTGTAAATGCCTCCCCTTTGATCCCAAATAGTCAATAATCCTAAGGTGTTTATTAATCGTTATTCATTAACACACATTAATCATATTATTATTTTTCTTATATGCCTGTCCATTGATTGGCTGAAAGCTGAGCCACAGAAGGAAGTTCAGGTCCATACCTGAAAGGTGACCAAGTGCAATAGACTTGTGTTCCACCAGTCTCTATCCAACTAACAAGTCTAGTCTCTTTCTGGATTTTGAGTTTTGTTTCACATCTTTCTCCCACTCTGTCCAGGACCTACTAATGAAATTCCTTTAAGAGCACTAGGTAGTGATAGCCAGGCACCATCTAGGCCTCTCTCAAATCTCTATATCTATGTGGATATATTTCCTCTCTTCCTCTGACAGCTGATCAGCCTATGTGTCTATAAATTCATCTACTTGTAGATCACCATGATTGCAGGATCTGGTAGATAACAGTATTTAATCTCTGTTGTCTTTAACTCTTGCATGCCTCCTAGTCTCCCCTCTCATCTTCATCATTCTTTGCCAACCCTCCTCTTATTGTATACCAACCCCCTACCTTTACTCAAATTCTTGAAATAGATTTGACTTCATCTCCATTGGGAAGTTCTACAAGCACACTATCCCTTCTTTTGACTTTGTTACAGTCTGCATTACAAATTGATATTTCTTATTTTGTATTTTCTCTCTTGCAGGTTTGTATTACTGTGGATATTTTTGTATCTAATGTTGACTTCTAGGTGGCAATGTCATGTTAATTTCAAGTTATCAACTAGGTTTTTTAGCTGAAGACCTCTCTTTAGTATTTCTTTCAAGGTTTGTCTGATTTTTTAAATTTCTTTTAACTTCAGTTTATCTGGAAATGTCCTAATTTTGCCATTGTAGTTGTAGAAAAAATTTGCTGGGTATATGAGTTGGAATTAACTTGATGGCAGTGGGGATATGATTCTTGGTTGGCCTTGGATTGGTAATCCCATTACCTTCTTGCCTGCATGGTTTCTACTGAGAAATCAGAACTTATTGTTGCTCCTTTGATGACACCTTTGGTATTTCCTGAGCTACTCTCAGGATTGTTACCTTTTCTTTGTTTTTGCAAAGTTTGATTATGAAATATCTTGGTAGTTTTCTCTTGGGGCCTTTCTGCATTTTGAATGCATATCTTCTCATATCAACTTCTACTCAACAGAGAATTTGTAAATCTAAGGATACTTGGTTGGGGGGGGGGGGCTATCCCAGGCTGCTGTCTTGATCAAAAGGTACTTACAGAACTTCCAGATAGCTGTTGCTGCACCAGGTCAACTGATAATATGCCTGTCTGTCTCTGGCTGCTTTTGTTCAGTTTCTTTACCTACTCAGCATCCAGTCCATTTTTCTGTTCTTGGTTCTGAAGTATAGTTTTCCAGGATTATCATCCTTATCTGTTTAATTTGGTCTCTCATGTTTCTCTTGTAGAGGGTTTGTGTATCGTGTCTATCTAGATCTCTGTCTTGCAAGAAGCCATCCACTTTGTGTTTGAAATAAATATTTGCTGATACTTTACACATACATTAATAGGTATTGCTCCTCCAATTCTCTTTGTATTTATGATTTTAAAACTTTTATGTTAAGATCCTTATGATTTTGTTATAGTCACATGGTCAATTCTCCACCTTCTTTTCATGAAGCCCAATGAAATTGTATCTTATAAAAACTTTGATTGTTGAGGGATGGCGGGTGAGGGAGGGAGGGGGAAGAAATGGGGAGCTGATATCAGGGGCACAAGTGGGAAGAGAATGCTTAGGAAATGATGATAGCAGCTTATGTGCAAATGCACTTGACACATGGATTGTGATAAGAGATGTAAGAGCCTCCAATAAATGTATTTTTTTAAGTTTTGATTGTTTTCTTGGTTAGTTTATCAATGATATTTTCCCTTCCATTTAAAATACTTAGGAATTTTTTGTTTGTTTTGAATAACAGAAGTGTCTGTTAGAAAACTGGTAGAAAAAAATTTTTAATTTGATTGGAAATTTGTTATTTTGTTTTTTAGCTTGCTAGTTTGAAATAGATTTTTTCCCTTTTTGTAAGATGTAACTGATAAAAATACAGAATTTTCCTTCTTGTGTGCTAACCAAATAAAATATTAATTTTATTCTGATCACATAATCTGAGAACCTAGACTATATGAAGAAGAATGCAGCATCAGTATTGAAAGAAAACTCATTAAGAGCCTATGATGTGCAGACGACAGAAGCTGGCTTGCTGAAAATAAAGGGGACTTGAAACACATACTGATAAAGAACATAGACTACAGCCTTCAGTATGGATTATACTTCAACGTAAAACAATCCTCACAAATAGACAATAAGCAACAATATGATAACCAGGGAAAAGATTGAAGTTATCAATGATTTCATTTTACTTAGATTCATATGGATCAATGCCCATGGAAGCAGCAATCAAGAAGTCAGGCAATATATTGCATTGGGCAAATCTGCTGTACAAGATATATTTAAGGTGTAAAAGAAAGAAGATGTCACGTTGAAGACAGAGTTCAAAAATGAATAAGGAGTAATAGATGCCTTTGAGCTATGGTGTTGTCAAAGAATGTTGAATAAAATTATGGACTGCCCAACAAACAAATCTGTTTTGAAGAAATACAGACTTTTCTGATCAGAGAGAGGTGAGAGTTCACCTCACATATTTCACACAGGTTTTTAGGAGTCCCTGGAGAAGGACCATCATGTTTGGTCAAGTAGAGGCTTTGCTCAAAAGAGAAAGAGCTAGATTGACACAGTAGCTGCAACAATGGTCTCAGACATAGGAATGATTGAGAGAATGGGGTAGGACCATAAGTTTGCTGTGAGTTTGAATCTATGTGACACACCTAACAATAAAAAAAACTTTTATATCTATACGTGTTTTTAAGAATTAGCATGTGTCCCTCAGTTAGATTTGATATCTGCTGGGTTTCCTTATATATCAACATCTATTATGTTTCTTTTATTTCCTATTGTGTTTTTCCTAAGAAATATTATTTCTATTGCATTTCTTATGGGACTTTTACTGCCACCATTTTCCAAGTATCTTAAAATTACAAAACTTTTGCTGGGTAGAAATATCTCTCCAAATTTCTAGATTAGTGATCAGCCAGAATAAGTGATTTTATAATACTTTCATTTTCACCTTGTTCTTTTTCTGTTAAGACTGTCATATGCTTAGACACTTAATTTAATGCCTTCCTGAGATAGAAGTGAACCTGGGGTCTGGAGCTATATTTTATCCACAGGTACACTGCTTTTAGTGTTCATGTTTCATTCATAAAGATAATGTGAAAGCAAAGTGGGGTTTTTTGGTCCTGTTGCCAATTTAACTTCTTTAATTAAAAATGAGAGCTATAAGGTAATAGTGCCATGGGTAAAGTTCTTTAGGTCATCAGAAGTGGAGAAACAGGTTTGAAATTGAAACTGCTAGCTTGGTGGTGACTATAGTAGAATGTTGAGAGTTTTCACACTTCATTTAATGTAAAATAAATACCAGTGCCTTAAACTCTTTCAGCATTACTTTATCTTTTTTTTTAAGGTATAAAACTATAGAAGGCATGACTATGAGAGAAGCAATGATGAAAGCTAAGGGTACTATGGGAAGGTGGGTGTTTGAAAGATTAAAGCATGAAGACTCTGGGCTTTAAACTCTAGCAAAAAGGTGTATTTCTTTTCATAAATGAGGTCAGGCACAGCAGATTGCCTCCCCACTTTTACCAGCATCCTGATGTTGGCAAGGTCTGAAACAAGCCTTCAGTCTGGAATGGGCTGAACCCTATTGTAACCAGTTCCAGAGAGAGCTCTTGACTTAAGGTCTTTATGCTAGCTAGGGTGGCTCTAGGGGTTTTTTTTCCCCCTTTGATTAAAAGAGTATTCAGAAAAGCATATTTTATAGGGATTCTTAATACTTCTCTTCAGTTTTTTATTATATCAGGAAGTATACTTTTGGAATGGAACAATAACTGCTCATTCATGAAGACTTCTGCCTAATTGGATTCATGTTTCGATCAGGCCTGTGTAGTCCACCCTGAAGGATTTCTAACATTTTGTAGAATTATTTTCTTTTCCCCCAGAAAAATCCAAATGCCATACCAGATATGTCATGTTATACCATATTAATAGATTTTTCTAATACCAATAAATGTTACATCTACAAAGGGTGGGGGGAAATCCTTGACATAGGACTCACAGTTTGAGTGTAAATGGTACAAATAAATTTCATGGTAATTACTCTCCTTAAAATTTAAAGTGTTAAAGGAGGCAAAGGATCTTTTCAGCCAAATATTATGTCTTCCAACAAGCACTCAAAGCTAACATTTAGTGAAACAAACCCAAATGGGGTGTAATTGTGAAAACTTACCAAGCACCTCCCTGCTTCCCCTCCTTAAAGACCACAATTTGGTCTTTCATGATATACGTGTCCAAAATTACAGAGTTTCACAATACTAACACTTGCAGAAGTCTAGGTTTTTAGACAGATGAAAATGGCTGACAGAGAGGGCCCTTTGAGAGCATCTGCTAGAGTAGGACCCACAGTCCACTGGACTTCAGAGCCCAGCAAGGGGAGGACCCCACTGCTCAGACTGCCTTGTGTGAAAGGACGCGCTGTTATCCACACCAGCATACAGCAGGGCAAGGCTGCGCTCAAGTAGGACACAGCCTGCAACCCTCGCATGGGTATCTGGATACTTATTGTCAGCCTTCCCAAGATGTCTCACACTTTTGCTATATTATGCCATAGGTTGATCTAGTAGGGATTCTTGTAAAATTCTCCTTCCTTAGCCACTTTCCAGGGATGACTAGAAAATAATATTCAGCCATTTCATCTGAAATGTCTGAAGAGGACATGGATGTCCTGCTATGACCTACTTTTATGTCCTACTTAAATTTGCAGATTTGTCTTTGGCCTGTTGTTTTTCTTCATTTTCCTGTGTGAGTTACTAGTACTTTCCTATTTGTAGGAGGTTATCATAAATATCTGAATTAATCGTCTTGGATACATCCAAATTTAGGGCAGCCGTTTTTCGACAAGAAAAAGGAGTGAAGTGGCTCTCTTCCCTAAGCAAACCTTGGTTCGCTGGGTTGCTAAGTTTTTGTTTCTGTGTTTCAAACAGCTCCAGAGATTCTGTTTATGAAATAAAATATATACTTTTGCAAAATTTTAAGAAAATCTACGCTAGAAAAGCATAAGCAGAAACTGTATTTTCATAATTTCACTTCCTGAAGATATTCTCATTTCTTGTTTGATGTAAGTCTTTTGGTCCTTATCAGAGAGCTACAGAAAAGGCCTATGTTAGGGAACTTGTGTGGTGCAAAAAGGATACATGCTTGATGACTCGCTGACATGTTGTGGGTTTTTTCATGTTGTTCTCTTTTTTTTTCACCCCTTCCCTCTCCCCGACCATCCCTCTGCCCTCATGATATTGCTACTCCCACTACTGTTCCTGAGGGTTTTCTCTGTCCTGAATTCCATGTGTCAAGAGTTCTATCTGTACCAATGTGTGTTCTTCGGTCTAACCAGATTTGAAAGGTAGAACTGGGTCATGGTAGTAGAGGGGAGGAAGCATTCAGGAACTACAGGAATGATGTGTGATTCTTCAGTGCTATACTACCCATGTTGTTCTCTATATGAAGTCCAGAATGGGCCAATCTATAGCGACAGGAACTGCTTTCATGATTCCTTGAGGGTATGGCAGGGGAGGTTGGGGGATGATAGGGAGTGAATAACAATGAGTACAAGATGGAAGGAAGTGTTGTAAAATAGACTTTGCTGATGATTATACAATATTCTTGAGAGGATTAGGCTATTGAATTATATGATTGAACTATTGACTTATATGCCAGTAAAACTTAAAACAAACAAACAAATCCACTCAGAAGCACCTTTAAAGAACAGCCTGGCGTGGTTCTAAAAAGGCCACAGCATTGAGAACCCCATGGAGCATTTCTATTCTGCCAGGGTGCCTTAAGTCAGTGGAAATGACAATGTGTGTGTATTTGTGTGTGTCTGTGTGTGTGCACGCGTGTGTGCTACAGAATTAGGATCGATCCAAATCCTTTTCCCCTCCCACCCCAGCAATACCATGCTAACTTAGCCCTCTTTTAATTTTATAAGAGCCATCTCATTTTCCAGCATCAACTAGTATCCACCAGCCTTCCTGCCTTTGCTCACACCCTAGCTTTCCTTCCATGTGAACAATTCTCATTTATGCACAACATCCCAGTTCTTCAATTCAGGATTTTGCTATTAAAACCATCCCTTCCTTGTCTCATTCATTAATCTCTCTCTCTCTCTCTCTCTCTCTCTCTCTCTCTCTCTCTCTCTCTCTCTCTCTCTCTCTCTCTCTTATTTCATTTCCAGAACCATTAAGCAGCCCTGTACTTTGTCTTATATCTTTCAGCTACAACCACATTTTTAAGCTCCTGTTGATAGTAAAACACTTCAAGAGTTGTGTAGAGTTGCCATTTCAACCCCTTCCCCTAGTTTTCGCTTTAAACCATAGTAAGCAGACTTCTGTCACTACCACCTCTCTGAAACATATCTTAGAAGTCCCCAGTGATCTGCTTCTTTCCAAATTTGGTCATTAATTCCTGGCCCTTATGTTACTGGAGCTCCCCATAGGCTCTGTACATTCTCATTCTCCCCTTTTGAGAACAGTTCTACACTTGAAATCTCCTGGGTTTCTCTTTCTCCATGGGCTGCTCCCACCTCTCTGTTTGACCTCCACATGTTGCAATCCATCCTCAGGCCTCTTCTGATCTCTGTTTACTCATTCAGAGTAGAAATCATATTTAACCCTACAACTATAATACCATCCATATATTGCTGCTGTTGCCTATGTTGACAATGCTGGCCAGCTATGGTGCTGACGAAGAATATGGAAAGTACTATAAATTGCTAAAGAACAAACAAAGCTATTTGGGGATAAATACAGCCAGAATGCTCCTTAGAGCAAGGATGGAAAGATTTGGTCTCTCATGCTTTGAAAATGTTATCAGGGGAAACCAGTCCCTTAAGGACATCTTGCTTTGTAAATTGGAAGAGTGAAAAAGAGGAAAGCGCTTTTTTAAAAAAACATTTTATTAGGGACTCATACAACTCTTATCACAATCCATACATCCATCCATTGTATAAAGCATATCTGTACATTATTTGCCCTCATCATTTTCAAAGCATTTGCTCTCCACTTAAGCCCTTTGCATCAGGTCCTCTTTTTTCACCTACCTCCCCATTCCCTCATGAGCCCTTGATAATTTATAAATTATTATTTTTGTCATATCTTGCCCTTTCCAGCGTCTCCCTTCACCCCCTTTTCTGTTGTCCATCCCCCAGGGAGGAGGTCACATGTACATCCTTAAAATCAGTTTCCTCTTTCCAACCCACTCACACTCTACCCTCCCAGTATCGCCCCTCACAACCCTGGTCCTGAAGGTATCATCCTCCATGGATTCCCTGTGCCTCCAGCTCCTATCTGCACCAGTGTAAAACCTCTGCTCTATCCAGACTTGCAAGGTAGAATTCGGGTCATGGTAGTTGGGGGCGGCGGGGGGGAAGAAAGCATTTAGGAACTGAAGGAAAGCTGTATTCTTCATTGGTGCTACATCGCACCCTGACTGACTCATCTCCTCCCCTAGACCCCTCTGTGAGGGGATATTCAGTGGCTGACAAATGGGCTTTGGGTCTCCACTCTGCACTTCCCCCTTCATTCACTATGGTAAGATTTTTTTTTCTGATGACTTATACCTGATCCCTTCGACACCTCGTGATCGCACAGGCTGCTGTGCTTCTTCCATGTGGGCTTTGTTGCTTCTGAGCTAGATGGCCGCTTGTTCACCTTCAAGCCTTTAAGAACCCAGACACTATCTCTTTTGATAGCCGAGCACCATCAGCTTTCTTCACCACATTTGCTTATGCACCCATATGTCCTCGGCAATTGTATCATGGAGGTATGCACCCAATGATATGATTTTTTGTTCTTTGATGCCTGATAACTGATCCCTTCGGAACCACGTGATCACACAGGCTGGTGTGTTCTTCCATGTGAGCTTTGTTGCTTCTGAGCTAGATGGCCGCTTGTTTATCTTCAAGCCTTTAAGACCCCAGACGCTATCTCTTTTGATAGCTGGGCACCATCAGCTTTCTTCACCACATTTGCTTGTTCACCCACTTTGGCTTCAGCAATTGTGTTGAGAGGGTGAGCATCATAAAATGCCAATTTAATTGAAGAAATTATTCATGCATTGAGGGAGTGCTTGAGTAGAGGTCCAAGGTTCTTCTGCCACCTTAATACTAGACCTATATATATAGTCACATAGATCTATTTCCCCATCCTCATCTATATATTTTCATATGTACATGTCTTTGTCTAGACCAAATAGGAAAGTTTTAACAAGATGGATTGACACAATGGCTGTAACAATGGGCTCAAACATAAGAGCAATCATGAGGATGGAGCAGGATGGGGCAATATTTCATTCTGTTGTACATAGGATCACTATGAATTAGAATCGACTTGATGGCACCTACCAACTGATAATGTCCTTAGGTAGCCATTTTGCATTTGTGTAATTGCCTAAAGGTTGATATTTTTAACACACCCGATGATCCCATGAAGAAAGGCCTGGTAATCTCTTTCTTAAATGTGTGGGGACAGCATGTATTATAACTGCTGGTTTTGTGGTTTGCTTGCTTGCTTATAGTGCCAGTAGTAGAACTCTTGCCTATATGTGGGAGATGGTGATCTATGCTCAAACAATGTACTTTATGCACAGCTACCATGTATTGCTTGAAGCTGAACAGCTTTTATCTGAGTTTCCAGGCTAAGAAAGACTAGGAACAAAGCTCTACCAATCTACTTCCTAAAAATCAGTCAGTGAAAACCTGATGGATTGCAACTATCAGTGGGATTCAATGTCATAAGTAAAGTCACAACCCTTTTACAATGAAAGGGGAGTTTCCCTGGCTGTGTCCTGCATCACCTTTGTTCATGGGGTCACCACAAGTTAAGGACCAATTCAACAGCAGCTGTCAACCATGTGCTGATGATTCCCGAATGCTTTCTCTCCACCCAGGATCTCTTCTTTGATTTCTATCATCTATATACACCTGCCTAGTTGACATTTTTATCTGGTTTTCAGCTTGAGATAGTGAGTTTCATGTGCCCCAAACTGTTGTGTTACCTAATACACTTCCTTGATTTTTTTCATCTCAGGAAATGGCACCACCTTTCATCCAGAAGTCCGATATTAGCTCATATGACCGATACCATTCTATAACTTCTTCAGACTCACGCAGTACATGCAATGATGTTGCATGCAGGAAGATCACAGTCCAGTGGGTGGAAAGTCATGGATCCAGTGGCAGTGGAAGCATCTCAACACTGGCATGGGTCTCCACGTGGCTCCTCCAGCTCCAGGGCTCTAGTGTAGCTCCGTGTGTGTTGTCAGGTAAAGCAAAGATTCTGTTTGTGTCTGGCTTCCAGTGAGCTATTTATTTCTGTGACTCTTCCAAATGAGGTCATCAAGCTGTGATCTGATTGACAGCCTAGAATCCACCCCATTCATTCACAAGTTGACCCTAAATTATACAACTACCACAGAAGTTAATAGGTAACCAAGTCAGGATCAGCAAGCAGTAAGGGTACAGTTATTGATTCACAGCAATGCCTCTCCTCAGCTAGCAGCCAAGTCTCTCTTGTCTTAACCTCTCAGCCATGTGATCTCTTGGTCTCTGCCTCTATGGACCTGAAAGCCCACTTTTCACTCTGTCTCACAGTCCTATAGTCTCAGCACTGCTCCTCTGTCCTATCTCATGGTTTTCTTGCCTCAGCCTCTGGTCCTAGCCTAGTCCCTTTGCTCTGTCTCACAGTGTTTGAGCCACAACCTCTGATGCCACTGGTCTCAGCCTCTGCCACTTAAGATAGAGCTAGAGCTCTTGAATAAGCTCTTGTTCTGATAGTCCTCGGATTTTTCTCTTTGTCTGCGATGGCTCTTCTATACAGAGGGATGATTTCATAGAGCTATTTTTTTTCTTTCAGCAGGTGTACTCCCAAGGAAACAAAGGGTATGACTTGGTTAACATTTTGTACTAAGGCTGGGACTTAAATTCCACCTTAATCATGTCCATAAGTGAAGCACAAAACTCCATGTAAAATGGGATTATAACCATAGGCATAACGTTTAGAATTAGAATACATTACATAAGGAATTAAAGATAGAAGAACCATATTTATTAGTTACACCTCATAGTTTTTTAGTTATTTAGTATCGTTAGATATATTTATGTAAATGGCTTTTAGCAAACAGAAGTTTAGGGTGATAGAAGTCTGAATTTGGGGTGCTAGCTCCATAGGAAGACTTTCTTTCTCTATAAACTTCTGGAGAAAGTCCTCTTACTTTTGGTGGACCCAGTATTCCACAGAGATCTCTATGTGTCTTGACATCAAGCTTCCCCTGGATCTAGGAGATTTCCAGCACAAGGACCCTGGGTCCACAGGATGTGTTCCATTTCTGGTTCTTCTTTCTTGTTTGTGGTAGATTAAGATTTTTTTCCTCTCTGCGCTCTTCTCTTCTGTAAGATTAAAGGTGATGCAGGCCACACACCCCCAGGAAACTCCCCTTATTTCGTATGAGGCCTATGACTTGCTTAGCACTCCCTCTGAAGGACTGATCACATGTGATCACCTCATGGTGATGGCTGCATCACCACACAACTGGTGGTGGGTGGGCAGCATAATTCAGTGTATGACATCTCATCTACGTGGACAGTGTCTATGTTAGAAGCTGCCATGGGCAGCTGTGTGCTTAGGTGGGAGAGAACAACTGCTGCAGCCAAGTCTGGGAATGGGTACTGGTAGCAGCCAGGGAGCAGTTCAGGGCTCCTCTCTAGATAGAGATGGGAGCCCACCATGGGTCTAGCTCCAGAAATCTCATTCTTCTGCAACAGTGAAGCCATCTCCTCTCTCATCACATTCCTTCACTGGTGTCCAATTCAGTCCCTCTGGTGGTGGGTTACATTGTTCTCTGTTCAAATAGATGCATTTGGGGGTATTAGTGTGCTCACTTTTCTTTCTGTTTGCTTAAAGTGTGTGGCTATTAAGTATTCCTGAGAAACACGCACATTTTTTTCTTTGGAGCTCTCAAGTCAAATATTTTTTAATTTTTATATTCTTTTCCACCTAGCTCTCTGCAGGATGTGTGACAGCACATTCTTATTGGCTTGAGAGGCAGGAGTTCTGTCCCAAGTTGCTGGTCCATTTTAGTGACAGATGTTGTGCACAGATCAATTAGCAAGTAAGGATTGATTTAATTGTCCCAGAGATTTGGGGATCCGAAGTTTGGCATCACGGGATATTTGGGGATCTAGGAAGTGGAAAATGTGCATGACGTAAATTTATTTCTACTCTCTAGTGGCAACTTATCAGAGAATTGGGATTCCTGAAACTAAAAGATTGGTTAGTACAGAATCGGTATAAAAGGTCTAATGAGTGTGGATGAAAGGACTCTGAGTATACCATTTTTAAAACTTTTAAAAAGAGGAAATTTAGCTTTTAACTTAAGAGTTTGCAATAATAGAAGGAAGTTTGGTTGCTTTATTTTAATCTACAGTAGATTTTACTTAAAACAGGATATAAGCCTACAGGCTTGAAATGACACATCTGTGAACTTGGGCCTTGCATTTTTGACACCTCAAATCGTATTTTCCTTCCTTTGCTATTTTTTTTAACTTACTGCAACAGATGAGAGGATATTAAACCATCTGTTAGCCTTTCTTTCTCCCTCTTCTTCTATTTCCTTTTTTTTAATAGCCGTGGAGAATAGCTCATGGCAAGGAGACCCGGAGCTAGCAAGACTGAAACAAAAAGCAAAGGAGGTGAGCATGGCTAGAGATCATTGGGTTTGACATTTCAAGGCTTGAGTCTATTAATATTTTATGCCCTGCTACTTGTATATCATTAATAAAAATCTGATGAAAAACTTTTTAGGATGTATTTGTTGCTCTGGCTTTGATCTTAATGTTTGCCAACTAATACATTAATACATGTGGGGCCTTAAGGAGTTTTTCTAAGAGAATATTTCCATACATTATATTTTCATTTCCATTTTAGGTAGCTGAGCCTCTCTGGGGTTGTTTATGGCAGTGACATTAAATTTGGGTGGGAAATTTATTTTTTGGTCTGCCAATAAATGTTACTTACTAGACAAAAGAAACCTTGTCATCAATATTTTACCTAAATCTACTTCTGTCAGAGCCCACATTTCTAAGTAGTATTGCCGTTTCAAGTCCTTCATTTGAAAAGATATGTGAGACTCCATTCAGTTATTTGCAATAGTAAAATGAGTCCCCAATAATCTTATTGCAGAGATGAAAACAAACTGAACCTTGCCATTGAGGTGATTCTGATTCAACTGCCCCATAGTTCCAACACTGTCCATTTTCACAGAAGCAGATTGCCACATCTTCCTCATGGGGAGTGGTGGGTGGGTTTGAACTGCCAACCTTTTGGTTTACAGCTGAGTGTATAATCTATGCCACCATGGCACTTTAGTGTCAGAGTTTACTGTCTAGTTATTAAAATATTACTTGGATTAGGTTAGAGATTAGCTAAATGGAATGTCATTTTCTTTGCTCCCTTTAAGGTCCCTGGTAGGGGCATCTTTCAAATATTGCTGTAAACTCAGTCACTTAGAAACCAAAGACTAAACTAAAATACATCATTTGTAAAATATGTGTTATATATAAGGCCCCAGACACAAGATATACTTATGACATGACGACATGTTCCCCTAAACTTCTAAACAGTGTAGTAATGTAGGTGTGAGTTTCTTTATGCAATCTTTTGCTTTGGTTCTTTGGGGAAATTTTTCTTTAAATCTTGAGAAATTACCTTCTGTGTTAGGCTGGGTTATCTAGAGAATAAAACAAAACAGTGACACTCATGTATAAGAAAGAACTTTATATTAAGAAGTAGTTTCATATCAAGGTGTCCCATCCCAGTCCAACTCTAGCCCATGGGTCCGATGCTAGCTGGAGTCCTTTCCAGACTCACATAGTTCCAGGCTGGTGAAGCAGAAATAGAAAGCAAGGTGATCATAGGCCAGTGGTTACAGTCATGTGAATCTGAGGTTGGTGGGAACATAGCAAGGGCCAATAACCCCAGTGTCAGCAGTGCCCAGGGGACTGACTGCCCATGGAGGCAAACAGAATCCAAGCCAGGAGAAAAGCAAAGGCAATAACTTCTTGATGATACACACACACACATACAACCGTCCTTACAGAGGCTTCAGAGATTGGAAGGAGCATAAGAGAAGCAGAAGGAATAAAGGGAAAAAGCAAAGAACCTCCAAAAAGAGCTGTAGTGCAAGTCAAGGACACGAGCACCAAATTAGTGGCCCAGTGGCAGAGCTGGTGGAAACAGCCAAGAGGAGCCTGTCCTGGGGGAGCCAAGAAGAAGCTGCACACCGGAGAGATGAGAGAACTGCCTTACACTAAAAACAGGAGACTTTGCCTACCTGATCCTGAGCTGTACCCTGTTAATTCCTTAATAAACCACACAACTCTAAGTATGGCCCCTGAGTTCTTTGTGGCCCCTGCAATGGATCACTGCACCCAGAAAATAAAACAGTGGAGAGTGCTGTGGGCGGGGCAACTGGTAAAGAGGTTGGCGCGTAGAGGTAGGTTTGGTCTCTACCTCAGAGAGATCAACCTTGGACTAATCATGGTTATCATCCTTCTTGAATTTAAGCAGTTTCAGATGATGCTTCCACTGAATCACGTTTACAACAGCCTTTGCAATGTAATGGTTTAATTAAGAATTAGATTACGTTTGAGAATTTGCTTTGTAGAAATAAGTAGAAAACTTACAATGTTCCTTATTGAAAAACATATTTCAAACTCAATCTGGAACACTTTGCAGTGGCATGCCACAGAACAGGGCAAACCATCTCTCACGTTGTCTTTACAGAAAAGGTTTTTGATGATACACGCACACACATAAAGCCAACCCCACAGTATTCAGAGGAGCATCAGTACAACCTTAAGTTCTATTTCAGATATGCTACTGTCTTGAGTAGTTTTCAAATCTTTACCTTTGTACATAATGTCTACTGCTTTCTGCTTTATGAAACATTCAAACAAATGTTAACTGTCTTTTTCTTAAGGAGGAGGTATTGGGGGAAAACAAACATACTCTACAAGAAAATAAAACTCATTCACCCTTGTGACCATTAAAATGACCACCGATTAGAGCAATTGTTCTGGGAACTTCTTCTCCCCGAAAGTGGAAGTGCTTCTCAATATAGTTATGTTTTAGATCCACTAGAGGGAGTAATGCCATACAGATGTGCATTTTTAAAAGAAATTGAGTTAGTAAATAAATTTGTGGTCATAGTATTTTCAAAATTCAATAGCTGTGATATTTTAAGTCCTGCTCTTTGTAAATGTTGCTGGGTAGTTGCTTTAAACCACAAATCAGGTTTCTGGTGACCAACGGGAGGACTCTCCGGATCTGCACACATTTGTCCTGCTTCTTTTTCTCCCTTCTAAGGCAGTTCCTTAATTTTCTCATTCTGCTTACTGTCTGGAGGCTACTTTGATATGCAAATAAGCTTCAGCATGGAAAAATTGAAGCTTTTGAGATTCTGACTTTCCTTTTTTAAGGATGGTATGTTTGGTACAGTAACCTCTTGATTACATGGTCACCACTGTTTCTAACGGCTGTTTTCAGGAGCAAGTCTTCCTGCTGCTTCCCAGGACCAGTACACTGGTTCTGAAACAGCATCTGGAGATGAAGCAGGGATTCTGGTGCTAAATGAAAGCCTCACCAAAAGGAAGATTCTCCCATGTATCAAGGGTAACATGTTTCAAATATGAATGTCTTTTAATTTTCAGAACTGAAAAAAAAAGAAATTATATACCTGGTTTTATAAAGCTTAAGACATACTGAAAATACAAGTATGCTTATAATGAGAAGTATAGCACTCGGTTCGTCTTCCCCTCCTCTCATATCACTCCTTGGAGCAAGCACTTTTTTAAATTAAAAAAAAAGATTTTTAATTAAAATTTACATACAGTGAAATGTACAGGTCTGGAAGCTTCAAATAAATTGAGTTTAATAAAGTAGTACAGCCATGTAACCACCAAGGCACTTACGATACAGATAATTTCTATCATCCCAGAAGTTTTCTTTTTATTTTTAAGCATTTCACTGGGGGCTCGTACAACTCTTATCACAATCCATGCATACATCCATTGTGTCAAGCACATTTGTATATCTGTTGCCATCATCGTTCTCAAAACATTTTCTTTCTACCTGAGCCCTTGGGATCAGCTCCTCATTTTTCCCCTTCCCTCTCCCACCCTCCCTCCCTCACAAACCCTTGGTAATTTCTAAATCATTATTTGTTCATGTCTTACACTGCCCAATGTCCCCCTTCACACACTTAGAAAGTGTTCTTATGCTTGTCATACTTGCCCTACTGTACAGGAAAGCAAAGTTAAACCATCATTCCATTGCTGTTAGTTGCCATTGTGTAGATTTGATTCATGGCAGCCTATGTATTGTTAGGTACTGTCCAGTCAGTCTGACTCATAGGGACTCTATGTTCAACAGAAGGAAACACTGCTCAGCCTTGTGCCACCCTCACAATTGTTATGTTGGAACCCATCATTACAGTCACTGTATCAGTCTATGTCACTAGGGGGCTTTATCTTTTTCACTGGCCCCCTCTACTTGATGTTCTTTTTTTCAAGTATTATGTCCAAGTCTGTGAGATGATCCTCTCTTCTAATGAACACTCTGGCTATACTTCCTTCAGGACAGACTTATTTCTTCTTCTGGTAGTCCATAGTACTTTGGCAACCTCACTATTCAAGTTCATCGATTCTTATTTGTCAATTGAAAATACCATGGCTTAAATCAGGCACACCGCAGTTCTCAAAGTGAAATCTTCGCTCATTAACACTTTAAAGAGGCAGTGTGTAGCAGATTTTCCCAGTGCTATTTGATTCCATGACTGTTTCTTCTAGGAACATTGATTATGGATCTAAGTGAAATGAAATCCTTGACAACTTCATGCTGTTGTGTATTGTTCCAGTTATAAGGATTGGGGTTTTCTTTTTTTTTTTTTACCAACAGATAAATCAATTTATTAAAATAGTTGATTTAAGCATCTGCAATGGTGACTTCAACCTCTACTCCAGGCTCAATACTGATGGAAGTGATCTGCTTCACTATCTCAGATGGACAGTGCAAGTCAATGAGACGCTTGTGGATCCTCTTCTGGAATGGATCCCAGGTCTTAGAACCTTCCCCACAGGGAGTTTTCCTGGTCGTAATTCTCAGAGTCTTGGTAGGCATCCTAACTGGTCCCTTCACTTTCATGTTTTTCTCCTTAGCCCCTCTGATCAAGTCAGCACACACTTTCTCCAAGGATTTCACATTGCGGCTGGTCAGAGTAATTCTAATTCGGTGAATGGCCACCTCTGGTTCCACAGGTGTTTTTCCGCTGTCCTTAAATGCCATGGCGGCAGGGGGCTTCCTGACCTACTTGTTCCTCGGTGAGAGCAAACAGCGGTGAGTCAGGAATGGGAGCCGGGGACCGAGCACGGTGAGATGACGGCCGCGTCTTCCTCAAAGAGCTGGGGTTTTCTTAACATTAAGTTTGTATCCATATTGAAGGCCGTACACTTTTATTTTCATCAATCAGTGCTTCAATTCCTCTTAGCTTTCAGTAAGCAAGTAAGATTGTGTTGTCTGAAATTGGGGATTGTTAATGGGCCTTCTTCTGATCCTGATGCCACATTCTTCATATAGTCGAACTTCTCCAATGATTTGCTCAGCATATGTATTATGTAAGTATAGAGAAATGATATAACCCTGCTGCATCCCTTTCCTGATTTCAAACCATGTAGTACCCCCTTGGTTGGCTTGAATGATTGCCTCTTGGATTATGTACAGTGGTCATTGAATAGAGCGATAGTTACAATGAAACATTATAAATCTTCCCCAAAAAGGTTGAATAGTTATAAATCTGGAGGTTTTTTAGATGCATTATGGGGAATAATGCCAAACTTCTATTTTTAAATTGTTACTTTGATATTTTTCTTTTTCTTCTTCTCATTGCCCCAAGTTGATTCCAACTTATAACAACCCTACAATACAGAGTAGAAAGGGCTTCTGAAACTGTAACTCTTTTATTATTATTAATTTAAAATTAACACATATATCTTATCATTCCATAGCTCAATCGTGTCCAGTAGAATTGTTCTTTTGCTACTACAAACAGTTTCCAATCGTTCCTTTTCTATATGGACTCCTTGACATCATCTCCACCACTCACCCCCACCGCCACCACTGTACCCTCCTCCCCCTGAATCCCTTACTCTGCTTGCTATTGCTAAAGGTTCACCAATCCTGAGTTTCATATACAAAAATCCATATAACACAACTTTAAGAGGGTGGCCCCCCAATGGCCTAACTCCTCTGAGATACCCCCTAATATGTATAAGCCAAAACCAAACAAAATATTACAAACTAAAAGCAGAGAAAAATTTGGAAACCAGATCAGGTCCAGCATACATCATAGGGGAGAATGTGCAGGCAAAGTTTTAACAAATGAAGTCTAATTTATGCCTTTGATCTTCTAGACTCAACTCTGCACTCTGTTTAGTAACCACTTTCCTCCTATCCCTTAAATGTAGATAAATGTTCTGCTCAAGACCTCTTTAAGATGTCAAAATGCAAAGATGTTATTTTGAGGACTAGGGTGTGCCTCGTCCGAGCCATGGTATTTTCATTTGCCTCCTTTGCATATGAAAGTTGGACGTTGAATAAAGAAGAATTGATACATTTGAATTGTGGTGCTAGTGAAGAATACTGAAAGCACCATGGATTACAAAAAGAACAAACACATATGTTCTGCAAGAAATACAGCCAAAATGCTCCTTAGAAGCAAGGATGACAAAATTTTGTCCCCGGTACTGTGGGTAGCTGATCAAGAGAGACCAGTCCCTGGACTTCATGCTTGGTAGTAGAGGGGCAGTGAAAAAGAGGAAGACCTTCGAGGAGATGGCTTGACACCGTGGCTCAACAATGGGCTCAGACCTAAGGACACTTGTGAGGAGGACACAGAGCCAGGAGGTGGTTAGTTCTGTTGGGTCCCTACATGTCAGAACCAGCTCCATGGCACCCAACAGCAACAGCAACGGCTAAGGAATTGTGCTTAGCACAGGACCGTGACCATACACATTTGTCTTCTTATACCAGTCTAAAGTTTCGGTTCTTAAAGCTGTGTAGTGGGGGACTGCGTTCGCGCTCTCCCCTGGGGGAAAAAAAAAAGCTGTGATCTAAAATTTTATAGAGAGTTTAAGGTTGGAGTCCAAATCAATTCTTTTTTATGTGACTATCCAGTTTTTCCAGCACCATTTGTTCAAAACACTATTATTTCCCTATTGAATTCTCTTGCTACCTTCCATTGACCATAATGTCCCAAGGGTTTGTTTCTGGATTTTCAATTCTCTTCCATTAATTTAAATGCTTATACTAATACCACATTGTCTTGATTACTGAAGCTTTGTATTAAGTTTTGAAATTGGAAAGCTAAATTGTCCAACTTCATTCTCCTTTCCAAGACTGTTTAACCGTCCTATGTTCTGTATGAATATTAGGCCCACTTGCCAATTTCTACTCCCTTCCTCTCCTAGAAACATTTGACTGAGATTTTAATAGAAATTGCAGTTAACCGTAGATAAATTTGAAGAGATTTGCCATCTTCGTATTGAGTCTTCCAATTCATGAAAATAAAATATTTCTCCTTGTATTTAGATCTTATTCCATGGCAGTCATGTTTCATAATGGATCCCTGGTGGCACTGTTGGAAAGCTGGACTGCTAGCCACAAGGTCAGCAGTGCAAACATGGGAGTCACTCTTTGGGAGAAAGTTGAGGCTATCTGCTTCTATACATATGTATGTCCCAGGAAACCCATATAGAGGGTTGTTTTGAGTTGGAATCAACTGCATAGCAGTGAGTTGTGTTTTAAAAAAATAATAAAAATAACTGTGTTCAAGTTTTGTAATTCTTTTTGAAATTTACTAAGTATTTTATTCTTTTTGATGCTATTGTGAGTAGGGCTGCTTTTATGATTTATTCTGATTGTTCTTTACTAGTGTATAGAAAATACCCTGGCTCTAAAAAAATATTGATCATCTATTCTGCCACTTTGCTGAACTCATTTACTAATTCTAGTCGTTTTTACAGTAAAGTCTGCAGGATTTTCTATTACAAGATGATGTTGAAAGGGTAAGGTGCTTGGGACTATGACAAGTCCCCAGGACATAATGGATGCTCAGGCAGAATTCACTCTCTCAACCCTGCACTCTTCTCATTACTTGACCTCTAGTTCTTAGAGTGTCAATCTCTGACCTATTGTCTGACCAGCTGATATTGAATTTGCCAACCATCACTACCCTGTGAGCCAGCAGAGGTCTTCAGGCTGCCACCTGATCTGTAGATTTTGGATTGACCAGCTCCTGAACCCAAATGAGCCAGCAGAGATACTTAGCTTGTTCCAAACTCACAGATTTAGCAGTTTGAAACCAGGCTCTTTAGGGGAAAGAAAAGACTTTCTATTTGCAAAGAATTATAGTCTTGGAAACCTTCAAGAGCAGTTCTATCTTGTCCTGTACGGTCACCCTGGGTTAGAATTGACTCAATAGCAGTGAGTTTTTGTGTTTGAGCCCACAATTGAGTGAGCCATTTCCTTGATGCAAATTACTCAAGATCTATAGGTATACGAGTATACATATACTTGGTTTTCTTCCTCTAGAAAACCCAGACTTATATAGAAAGAAAATGGGTTTATATGCAGCAGGATTACATGTATATTAGGATTATGTTGGCCTCATAAAATAGTTTAAAAGTATTCTCTCGTTATTAAAAATTTCCGTAACATTTATATTGTTCCTTACTCCTAAATAATTGATAAAAATTTACCAGCAAAATTATATGAGCCTGGAATTTTCTTTTTGGGTGACTTTAATTGTGAGGTCAGTTTTTTAAAACTACATAGGACTCTTCTAATTTTCCATTTCTTCTTGTGTTTCTTTGGTAAATTACCTTTTTCAAAGAACCTGTCCAGATTAGGAGGAAGGGAAGGGAAAAGCGGAGAGGAAGTGGGAACCGATCACAATGACGATCACATAACCACACTCACCACTCCAGGGGGAAGAACAACAGTAACCATGGGGGAAGGGAGATAGCAGTCATTGTGAGATATGAAAATAATAATAATTTATAATCTATCAAAGGGTCATGAGTGTGGGCGGGGAGTTGATACCAAAGGCTCAATAGAAAGAAAATATTTAGAAAAGAATAATGGCAACGTATATAAAAATATGCGTGATATTATTTATATATGGATTGTAAAAAGAGTTGTAAGAGCCCCCAATAAAATGATCTCTAAAAAATGAATTTTTCCATATTAAGTATGTCAAATTCATTGTCACAAAGTTGTTTAATTTGTAACAAGGTTGGGTAACATTTTCCTTTTAAATTTTGTAATTACTTGCAGTGCTATCTCCCTGATATTCCTGATATTGCAGGTTTGTATTTTCTCTCTTTTTTTCTTGTTTATTCTTATTGATTTTTATCAATCTACTAATCTCTTCAAGGAATTAATTTTTGTGTTTCTAAATTTTTCTTATTTCGCATTTGTTCTTCCAGCTCTTTAAAGTGTTAACTTAGAGCATTAAATTTTAAATCTTTGTTCTTTCTCATATAATTTATATGAGATGATAAATTTCCCATTAACTGCATTTTTCTAATGTTGTATATCATGTTTAGCACAGTTTTATTCAGTTTAAAATATTTTATCATTTACATTATGACTTATTCCTCAAGCTGAAGGTTATTTAAAAGTGTGATCTTCAGGTATCAGGCATCAAAGAACAAAAAATCATATCATTGTGTGCCCACCTCCCCGATATGATTGCTGAAGACAAAGTGGGTGCATAGCAAATGTGGTGAAGAAAGCTGATGGTGCCCAGCTATCAAAAGATATAGCGTCTGGGGTCTTAAAGTCCTGAAGGTAAACAAGCAGCCATCTAGCTCAGAAGCAACAAAGACCACATGGAAGAAGCACACCAGCCTGTGTGACCACGAGGTGTCAAAGGAATCAGGTATCAGGCATCACAGAACAAAAAATCTTATCATTGTGAAAAAGGGGTAGTTCATATTGGGGGTGTGCAGTGTAACAAAGATGAAACATACAACTGTCTTCTAGTACTTAAATGCTTCCTCCCCACCCTGACCCCACTATCATGATCCCAATTCCACCGTACAAATCCGGCTATACCAGAGATTGTACACTGGTAGAGATAGGAACCAGAAATACAGGGAATCCAGGACAGATGATACCTTCGGGACCAGTGTTGAGAGTAGCAGTACCAGAAGGGTGGAGGGAAAGTGGGTTAGAAAGGGGGAACTGATTATAAGGAGCTACGTATAACCTCCTCCCTGGGAGATGGACAACAGAAAAGTGGGTGAAGGGAGACGTAGGACAGTGTAAGATATGACATAATAACAATAATTTATAAAATATCAAGGGTTCATGAGGAAGAGGGGAGCAGGGAGGGAGGGGAAAAATGAGTTACTGATACCAAGGGCTCAAGTAGAAAGAAAATGTTTTGAGAATGATGAGGGCAACAAATGTACAAATATGCTTGACATACAATGGATAGATGTATGGATTGTGATAAGAGTTGTATGAGCCCCAATAAAATGATTTATAAAATGAATAAAAATGTAATCTTTAATTTCAAAATAGTTGGCAGCTTTCTAGATATATTATTAACTTGAAACTTTATTCTATTGTAGACAGAGAACTTACTCTTTGAGATTGTAAGCTTTTCAAATTATTGAGACTTGCTTTAAGATCCAACATATGGCCTCATCTAATGCTCTATACACACTCTGAAGCAGTGTGCATTGTGCGCATTGAGAAAGGGATCCTCAAAACCTCACTGTTGGTGAGGTACATCAACCCTGAGAGACCCTATAGAACACAGTAGAGTGGCCTCACAGGCTTTCTAATGCTGAAATCTTCATGAGAGCGGATGACCACATATTTCTATTGCAGAGAAGCATATGGGCTTGAACTGTCAATTTCTTAGCAGCTAAGTACTCAACCACTTTGCTATCATGTCTCTTTTTATGAGGGACCTCAAGCCCAAACAAAAACAACTCGTTGCAATAGAGTTGATTTTGACGCATAGCAATCTATATAAGGTTTCAAAGACTATAAATCTTTATGGCAACAGACAGATGTGTCTTCCCACTCATAGTTGCTGGTGGGTTTGAACTATTGACTTAGTGCTACCATCCCAATACCTAGTCCACAGTGCTACCAGAATTCCTTTTGTTATGGGTAATGATATGTAAATGTTAATAAAGTTGTATTGTTCAAAATTTCAGATTGCTGTTCTACCAATAAGTAAGAGGAAGGTTGTTAAAATATCCAGCCATGGACCAAATCCAGGGATACATATGGTAGCCAACTAAAAAGGAGTCGGGGGAGAAAAAATGGGTAGCAGGGGAACAGGGCACTAATACACCCAAGGGGAGGCTATTGTTTATATGTCCACAGGGAAAGAGGGGCCAGACTTCACCTGGTGCTCCAAGATGTCAATGAAACATGGCAGCATGGAATAAGGAACCAGTTGAGAGGTCTGTGGGGCCAGCCCCAATCCCATTATGTGGACAGCCGCCCCTCCGCCCCAGAAAAATTCACTTCAGAGGTCAGCACTGAAGCTTCAGCTCAGGGAGAGAGACATGTCTGATCAGAGCTCACGGGAGCAAATGAAGGGGAAGAAAGAGAGATTGGAGCACATCCTGACCCACCAATCCTTCAGGATGATATCACTGCTCAGAGCAGCCAATGCACAGAGAGGACCATATGGCTGACCCCATTATGAGACCTGACCTTCCTCACTGACCCATAGCCCTACAGGGGACAACACTGGAGACACAGTGTGGGAATTGCGCCTGATCTGATCCCACCACACCGAGGCAAAACACTAAGGGCGTGCAACAGAACAGGGAGAGGAGCAGAGCAAGGAAGTCCTGAGGGAGTATCAAAAATAGACTTTGGGGCCAGGACATGGCACCCCATCAGTCTCAACCAGAAAACACTTCCTAAAGATTAACAAACAGACCTTGAACTGTTTATGGACTTTTCTCTCGCCCAGCCCCTCTCATTGGTTTTGTTGTTGTTGTTGTTTTGTTTTCTCTCTTTTTTAATTTTTGCTCTGTTTTGCTCTGTCTTGTTTTTGTGCATATTATTATCTCTGCATGTCTATCTAGATAAGATAGGCTGGATAAACAATCTAGAGGAGAAAACAACAGGCCTGACAGTTCTGGGGGGACATGGGAGAAGGGGAGGTGGGGCAAAGGAAACAGTGTTAACAAACCCAGGGCCAAGAGAACAACAAATTATCCAAAATCAGTGGCGAGGAATGTGTAAGAGGCCTGGTGGGCCTTGATCAAAGGCAATGGAACTGAGAGGAATTACCGAAATTGAATGAAGACTGAGCATGATAGTGGGACAAGAGGAAAGTAAAAGAAAATAGAGGAAAGACCTAGGAGGCAAAGGGCATTTATAGAGGTCTAAATACAGACATGTACATATGTAAATATATTTATATATGATGATGGGGACATAGATGTATATGCATATATTTATAGATTTAGTATTAAGGTAGCAGATGGATATTGGGCCTTCACGCAAGTACTCCCTCAATGCAAGAACACTTTGTTCTTTTAATCTGGCATTCCATGATGCTCACCTTCGCGATAAGATCGCTGAAGAAAAAGTGGGTGCATAAGCAAATGTGGTGAAGAAAGCTGGTGGTACCTAGCTATCAAAAGATATAGTGTCTGGGGTCTTAGAGCCTTGAAGGTAAATAAGCAGGCTTCTAGCTCAAAAGCAACAAAGCCCACATGAAAGAAACACACCAGCGTCAAAGAACAAAAAAAGCATATCATTGTGAATGAGGGGGAGTGCAGAGTGGGGACTCAAAGCCCATCTGTAGGCAACTGGACATCCCCTTACAGAAGGGTTGTGGGGAGGAGACGAGCCAGTCAGGATACAGTGTAACAGTGATGAAACATACAACTTTCTTCTAGTTTTTAAATGCTTCCTCCATGCCCCACCCCCACTGTCATGATCCCAATTCTACCTTACAAATCTGGCTAGACCAAAGGGTGTACACTAGTACAGATAGGAACTGGAAACACAGGTGATTCAGGACAGATGAACCCTTCAGGACCAGTGGTGAGAGTGGCGATACCCGAAGGGTGGAGGGAAGGTGAGTAGCTAGGGGGAACTGATCACAAGGATCTATATATAACCCACTCCCTGGGGGACAGAAACAGTAAAGTGGGTGAAGGAAGATATCGGACAGTTTAAGATATGACAAAATAATAATAGTTTATAAATTATCAAGGGTTCGTGAGTCGAGGGGAGGGAGGGGGAAAATGAGTTGCTGATACCAAGGCTCAAGTAGAAAGAAAATGTTTTGAGAATGATGAGGGCAACAAATGTACAAATGTGCTTGACACAATGGATGGATGTATGGATTATGATAAGTAAAATGATTGTGAATTTGTCTATTTCTTCTTTATTAATTTTTGTTTCATATATTTTGAATCTATTACTAGGTGGTTATAGAGAACATCATATCATCTTGATAAATACATTCTTTTATCATTATTAAATACATCATTTTATTTCTAGTAACATTTTCTCTCTTGAAGTGTACTTTTCTGATACCAAAATAACCATGATGACCTTCTTGTGCTGACTGCATAGTGTGCTTTTTCCATACTTCTCCTTTCAACCTATCAGTGTCTTTATATTTAAAGTGAATCTTTTATAGACTATATATAGTTGGGTACTTCACTTATATATAATCTGACATTATTTTCCTTTTTAAATGAATTAGGTAGAGTTTAAATATCAATTTTGGATTCAACAGCTAGACCTACTCATCAAACTTGCCAGTAGTTTGTCTACCGGGAAAACTTCTGTCCTACCTCACCCCCAATTTTTTCTCTTTCTCCAGTAGAATATTATTTTATCTTCCACCCAAATTACCATGTGTGTACCTTCTGGCTTATTTCCATTATTGTTTTTTTTTAGCCACACCTAAAGAGTTTCTAGTAGGAACCTAGTGGTATAGTAGTTACAAGTTGGGCTGACATATAGCATTGTTGGCAGTTCAAAACCACCAGCAGCTCCACAGGATATAGATTGCGTTTTCTACTCCCATAAACAGATTTTAGAAACCCACAGGAGGTTGCTATGAGTTGGCATTGACTTCATGGCAGCATTTTTTTTGGGGGGGGCGGGGCAGACAGAATCTCTAAGGAACTCTGATGGTACTGTTGGGTAAGTGTTGAACTGCTAATCACAAGGTTGGCAGATCAAATCTATGAGCTACTCCACAGGAGAAAGATGAGGCTATCTGTTCCTATGAAGATTTATAGCTTTGGAAACTATAAGGTCACTATGAGTTGGGATTAACTCAATGGCATTGGGTTTTTGGTGTAGAGGCTCTATGAGACAAAAATCAATTTTTAAAAATAAATCATTTTATTGGAGGCTCTTACAGATCTTAGAATAACACATACATCAATTGCACCAAGCATATCTGTACATATGTTGCTATCATCATTTTCAAAACATTGTTTTTACTACTTTAGCCTTTGGTATCAGCTCCTCTTTTTTCCCTCCCTCTCCCAGCCTCCCACCCTTGAGAACCCTTGAAAAATTATAAATTATTTTTATTTTCATGTCTTACACCATCCACTGTTTCCCTTTACCCACATTTCTGTTTTTCGTCCCCCTCGGGGAGGGGGGGTGTTATATATCAATCATTTTGATCAGATCCCCCTTTCTCCCCCTTCTTCCCCCATCTTCTCCCTAGCCTCACGGTATCACTACTCCCATTATTATACCTGAGGGGTTTTATCTGTCCTGAATTCCATGTGTCAAGAGCTCTTATCTGTACCAGTGTACATGCTCCGGTCTAGCTTGGTTTGTACGATAGAACTGGGGTTATGATAATTGGGGGGAAGGTGGGCATTCCATAACTAGAGGATTGTTTTGTGGTTCATCAGTGCTATTCTGAACCCTGGCTGGCTCATTCCTTCCTTGTGACCCTTCTGTGAGGGGAAAGACAAAATCAATTTAATGGCAGTGGACTTGGTTTTGATTTTTAAATGAAATATATATATATAGCGATGAAACATGTATAAAACAAGGACATTTGCCATTTTAGCCATTTGACATGTATAATTTATTAACATTAATTATGCTCATCATGTTGTCCAGTCATCATCACTCTCAATCTTAATTTTTTTCATTATACTCGGTACAAACTCAGTATTCCTTAATCAACACCTCTTGCATTTCTTCTCCCACTTGCTCTTGACACTTTGTTCTCTGTGCTTGGCCTATTCTAAATATTCATAACTAACAATGAGATACTCTCTCACTATGGCTAGAATGATACTGATGAAGCAATGGAAATAGCAAACCAACCAACACAGACAACAACAAATCATGTCAAAGACGTGGGGATATTGGAATCCTTAAACTACTACTAGTGAGGCAAGACTGTAAAAATGGTACAACCACTATGGAAAACTGTATGGTACATCTTCAAAACACTATACATAGAAATACCTTATTATCCAGCAATTCATTGCTAGGTATATACCATAGAAACATAGTAGAAGTGACCAAAACAGACATATGCATTATAGCAATATTCACAATAGCTAAAAAAAAAAAAAGTCAATAACCTAAGTGCCTGTCATTGAATGAATGGCTAATCAAAATGTGGTATATATGCACAATGTAATACCATTCAACCATAAAGTACAATAGTGAGCCTGCAAAACATATTACATTGATGACTCTGCAGGACATGTACTACATGAAATAAAAACATATTGTATGATCTCACCCTTATTAGAAGATAAGAACACAAATATAAATGCATGTATAATAATATGACATGTTATCTTTTGAGAATATTCCTTGTTACTGTAAATTTTGTGTGTCTATATTGGTTCTTTACTGAAACTGTCTAACTTTTTGTTTTGTTTCAAGATTGCTCATAATAGCTTATTGAAATGATTTTTATGATCAGTGCTTTAAAATATTTATTAAGTAAGTCTAACACTTCTGTCATCTTGGTGTTGGTGATGGTGCTTATTAGGTGTTTTGTTTTGTTTTCATTCAAGTTGTGACTTACTTGGTTCTTGATATTATGTGTGATTTTTCAATTGAAACCTAGACATTTCAGGTACTGTGTTATGAGAATTCAGATTTTATTTAAGCCTTCTGTTTTGCCTGGCTTCTTCTGATACCACTGCAGCAGAAGAACGAGAGTGCCACCTTGTACTAACAGGTAGGAACAAAAACCCAGGTCCCTATTTGGCTTCCATTGACACCTGAGAGAGCGCCTCATTACTACTGAGTGGCAGTAAAAATTCCAGCTCCTCCTTAGGTATCTGCTAATGGGAATGTCATATTACTACACTCCCTCCACATGTTGTCTCATTGTTAAGTAGTGGTGAAAGTCCCGACTTTTCTTTTGTTCTTCCCTGTCATTCCCAGTGAAGAGGGAGAAAAACCAAACCAAACCCACTGATCTGGAGTTGATTCTGACTCATAATGATCCTATATGGGGTTTCTAAGACTGCAGATCTTGTGGGGTGTATGGGAACAGACAAACTCCTCTCTCTCTCTGTAGAGCAGTGGGTGGACTGAACCACCAAGCTTCAGTTAGCACTAGTATTAAGCTCGCTTATCTAGAGAAACAAAATTAATGACATTCATATAAAAAAGAACTTTATATCAAGTAATAATTTTTTATCAAGAAAGAACCACAGTGCAGTCCAACTCAAGTCCATGGGTCCGGTGCTAGCCAGAGCTTTCTTTCAGGCTCATGCTGCTGAAGGCTGATGACGCAGAAGGGATGTAGGGAGATCACAGGCTGATGGGTGCAGAGCTGCATGGATCCATGGTCACCAACAGCTCCAGATTGGCTCCCAAGGTCAACAGCCCACATGGAGGCGCCCCTGGAGACAGAGTCCTAGCAAGGAGGACAGCAAAGGAAAGAAAGAAGAAGTTTCCAGGGCCTCGCTTGTCAAAAGGCCACACCCCCAATAAGACTGTGATCTGATTGACAGGTTGGAGTCCACTCCTGCACTTTCATCCAAGTGCAAATTGACATAAAATCTAACTGCCATAGCAGCCCTGTGCCTAATCCACCAGGATATCCAGGCTCCTAGCAACAAGGGAGAAGGGCCTTGCTATTGTCAGGTAAGGGTGGAAATCCTAGCTTCATATTCAACCTTCTCTGGCACCACCCCAGTGAAGAGGTTGGAGTACTTCATTAGAGCCTGGTGAGATGGGGGATATAAGGTTCTCCTCTGGCTTTGTTAGTAGGAATGAAGGGAGGACCATAGATTTGTTTTTCCTGTAGTATTGGCTAGAGCAGAGCAGCTTTTGTTTAGAAGTCCTCTGTTTTACTAGATTGATTTTCTCCTCATCCTTTGACTAGAGAGAATGGCTTTTTGTTCATTAAATCATCCCCCACCCCTTTGGGGGCTGTTCCTTTTGGTGTTTCTAGGGTGGACTTCCTATGTTACAAGTCTGGGATATATGAGGCCCAAAAAGAAAAACAAAAAAACTATAGAGAATTCACTATGATGTCATTCCTTGGATTCTGAGATCCCTGGGTCATTTGTTTTCTTCTCACTATCTAATTGAGTCTTATGTTTATTTTATATATAAAATGTCACTTTATATTTTTAATCGTTACCTGACTGGAATAACAGGGAGTGATGCATCTATCCCACCTTCCTACAACTTTACATAACTTTTTTTCCCCTTGCTTAGTGCACTGACTAGTATTTGGGGGACAGCACTGAGTAAAAATATTTATCCTTTTCTCATTTCTTATTCACAAGGAGTGCCACTAGTGTTACTTCATGAAATCTGAGTCTGGATTCAGTGTTAAAAGTTAGAGTTTGAGAAATTAAACTCAGCATAATTAAATTCAGTTGAACAAATATTAAGAAGTAGCATGTTTGTACCATTCTGCTCTGAAGTTTAGAATATAGCTAGCGGGCACTTGAAGTTCAGAATATAGCTAGCGGGGAGCAAAGGATCATGCTTGCTTTCTCGTATACTAAAAGTTCTTTTTCTTCACTATGAGATCCATCTCTATATTAATACCCACCACGTGTCTCCATTCCTTTATCTCACTGGCCTGCTCTGGACTAGGGGTGAAGCTGAAGAATTGTGGGTCACAACTAGACAATATAGTATGAGGTATATATTAAGTTATCCAAAATATTGGGGTCAGGTTAGGACACTTAATATGTAACATTAATAATTTTAAGCAAGCAAAATAGACAGAGGAGTACATCCATCATAAGACTCAAAACTGTGCAATGCAGTTCACAGCCTACAAAGATAGACTTTATAGCTGGGTTCTTGGCCAAGAAGGACTGGAACCAGGATCCATGAAGACTGTTTGCATCTATCCTCTATTCTTTCTCTTGTTCTCCAACTCTCTTGCCTCCACTTTTTTACTGGGGAGTCTGAGTCGTGTCTGTCTTATTGCCTTATAAAGGCTTCTTACATTTCCCAAGACTGAAAAATACACCCAAGGCTTGAGTCAGGAGCATCTTCATCCTCAAAGCAACATCCTTGCTCTTTATCAGTACTTTAAAGAGGTCTTATGCAGCAGATTTGCCTAATGCAATACTTTGCTCAATTTCATTTTTTTATTTTTTAAAATCATTTTATTGGGGCTCATACAACTCTTATCACAATCCATACATACATCCATTGTGTCAGGCACATTTGCACATGCGTTGCCATCATCAGTTTCAAAACACTTGCCTTCTACGTGAGCCCTTGGTATCAGCTCCTCATTTTCCCCTCCCATCCCATCCCCCTTCATGAGCCCGTGATAATTTATAAATTATTACTGCTGCTTCCTTGAGCAGTAGTTGTGGCTCGATACAAAATGAACTCCTTGACAGCTTTACTCTTTTCTCTGTTTGCCATCATGTTGTCTCTTGGTCTCATTGTGAGGATTTGTGCTTTCTTTTCATTGAGTTGTAATTCATACTGAAGGCTGCGGTTTGTATTTTCATCACAAGTGCTTCAAGTACTCTTGGCTTTCACCAAGCAAGGTGGAGTCATGTGCATATCCCAGGTTTTTTATGAGCTTTCTACCAATCCTGATACCGTCTTCTCTTCATATAATCCAGTTTCTTGGATTATTTGCTCAGCTACAGATTGAAGACATTTGGTGAAAGAACACAACTCTGACATTCACCTACCCTGATTTTAAACCATGCAGTATTACTTGTTCTTATTCCCAGGGATCAGAGGTACAAACTGAAAGTTTTGATCTTTAGTTAGCCCCAGCAGGAATTTAGGACAGAGCATATTGTGTCCTCTGATGAATTTCTCACCCATATCATTGAGACTTGCTTATATAGCTAGTCATATCATTGGTTTAGGATTCCCCAAATCCTCCAGGAAATATAAAGTCATCAAAATTACTGAGAAACCACCAAACGGCATTACAAAACTATAAAGAAACTATCAAAACTATAAAGAAAAACATACCAAATGTAATTGTGGAACAGTTCTCGGCTAATAATTTAAGTTAAATGATTTTCTTAGTCCCAGGAGCCATAAAGCTACATTTCTTTGATTCTAAAGCACCATTAATTTTACTTATTTACAACCATGCCTGTGGGTAGTATCAAAAGATCTTGGATTCAGTATTAAAAAAACAAACTCACTGCCATCGAGTTGATGCCAACTAATGATGACCCTCCAGGACAGGGTCGAACTGCGTGTGTGGGTTTTGGAGAATATAACCCTTTACAGGAATAGATAGCTTCATCTTTACCCCGAGGTGGGTTCAGTATATGGGTCTGAAAATGCAGGAGGTCTTCAAAAAGATTTTGGAAAAATGTAATTAAAATATAATGGAAAAGTTCCATGAACCTTTTGAAGCCCCCTGGTACATGTTCTGGGAACTTTTCTGGTCCCTCTTTCATAATTATCTCTTCTGTGAAACTGTAGGACATGAAAATAACTATCTTATAGTTTATGGATTTTGACAACCTTTGAACTGGAATGAAGATGAGACCAAGCTATCCCATTCCTTCCCGACACTGTAACCCCTTTTCATTCACCTTCCATTCCTTCCTTCCCTTTGATGACATCCATGCCCCCCCCCCCCCAACTCAACCTTTAGGACTAAAAGTCCAGGAAACCCACCCTTTGAAGTTTTTACTGCTCACAGTCTACACTCCCTACCAGGAAGAGCTGAGTCAATCCCTCTATGCTCTGTGCTATCACTTTAGTTCTATGCAATTAGCCTGCGTTGCCTTCATCATACTCTGGTTTTCTTTTAAAGGAACGCTGGTGGCACAGTGGCTTATGCCTTGGACTACTAACCACGAGGCTGTCGGCTCATCTCAGGAACCCACCAAAGCAGTTCTTCTCTGTCTTGAAGGGTTGCTTTGATTTGGAATGGACCAGCTGGCAGAAAGTTTGGGTTTTTATTTTCATCTTAATGCACCGGAATGACCATGAGTTTGGGATCAAAAGATTTCGGTTCTAATTCCAACTCTTCCAATGAGTGACCATAGCAATTAGTCAAACTGTTTGGAGCTCAGTTTCATCATCTGTAAAGTGGTTGCTAATCCCTCCATTGAATGTCTTCAACTATTTTCAACTGAGGCCTCCGAGGCAGAAGATGCTTGGTTAATATTAATTCCTTCCTTCCTCTTCTTAATAGTGTTTTGTTTGTGTTGGTATTTCTGTAACTTTGTTAGTGCTTGACACATAGGAGTTTGTAATACATGTTTATTAGCGAAAAACACTGTCTCCCTATGAAGAACTCTACTAATTTTAGGATGCATTGTCTCTTGAATGACATTTCAGGACGAAAACATTGCATTAGTAAGTTTCTTTTGATATCTCGATCTCAGAAATATCAAAGTGTTGGGGAAATGTATTTTAAAATTGGGTAATTACATTATTAACTCACAGGAACCACATAATTCAATCACAGAAGTAGCTTCAGCTAAAGACTGGTGATATGTAAAAAATGAAATCAAGAGTGACTGAACATTACAAAATAGCAATTCTTTATCATCTCTTGGTTATTCTATTGAAATTTGAATACAGACAACCAACAATGTCATGGCTGAATCTCTGATTTTGCATTCTCTCAGGAGTAAACACATAGGGTCTCCATGAGTCAGAACTGTTACTGACACGCTGTTAGATGAAAATTTCTCATTTTGTTATGGCATTCCTCCTTATTAGGACCCAAGTGGCTAATGAAAGATGCCTTTGTTCCCCATGTGAGTTCAGAAGCAACCAAGGAGAGAGCTGGGAGTCACAGGGATGGAGACTGACTATCGCCTCCATTATGACAGTGGCATTTTGAAGGTGATCAGACATCCTGACCAGATGGTTTCTCAGACTTCCTGTAGCCAGTGGCCTTTGGACTGTCAACAAGAAAGGAAGTTTGGGTCTGCAGAGTTTCCTGACCTGCCTTGGATTTCTGTTATAAACTAGCCTAGGGGGTATTCCTACTCATCAACTTTTAACAGTTTAACTCCACTCAGTTAAGATATAGAGACCCACAGTTCTTAGCCACCTTAGCATCTGAGGCAAGGAGTCGGAAGCCAGAAGTTCTTATGGGAAAATCGGTCTCATGGAAACCATATAAATGGTACACACAAGATTCTTAAACTCTATATATTTATTCATCTATTTAATTTAACATGATAACCAGCCTCCCACAAGGCTCCAAATACCAGGAGGTGGCCTGCTATTCATAGTCTTGTGTCATCTCCACCCATGTTACACCTGGGTTGTCTTTTATTTCAAAGGTAAAATCATAAAAATCTGTGGATTCCATGTTGGGAGCTTTCCCTTGCTCACTCTGAAGTAAGCCAGTGCTGGGCTGTGAAATGCTCTGTAGAGAGGCCTGTGGGGTGAGGAATTGATGCCACAGGCCAATAGCCAGTGAAAATTGAGTTATGACAACACATAGGTGAATGAGAATGCACGTGCATTCTCCAGCCAAGATGCACCTTGGGATGACTGACGTCTCCAGTAACAGCTGCACTCCAACCTCAGGAGAAAGTTGAACTTCAGCCACTTAGTTAAACTCGTCCCAGGCCCTGACCCTCAGAACCTGTGTGAGATAATAAATAACGCCTCTGGTTTTACATCTCTATCTTTTGACGGCAATTTGTTAGACCGCAAAAAGTAACCAAAACATTTAACCAACATTTATTTCACTTATTTATATATTTTTATTAAATGCCTATGTGTTCCCTATAAAGAGCAGCGTGGTATGAAGTGTGGGCTGTGATGCAGATAGTTGATCATGATGTAGAAATTCATTTTTAATGGAGCACCCATTTAAAAACAGTTTTGCCAGCAGAGTCAGACTTCCAGATGTCTTCAGGAGACTGACATAGATATTGGATAGTTGTAGTTCAATATCATTCGGCTCTTGAACACACACCTCTTGAATGTTGAGGATGCTTTATTTACTCTAGGGTTTTAATGAGTAGCAGAATAGAAATTATAAATTTTAATGTAAACACCATCGAATATGCATTTGTTATTGTACCATAAGGACCACCATATATGTGTACCCGCATAATAGACTGAATGATATAATATACCCTTAATTAATTTTGACCCTTCAGCTTAATACTGCAAAACCTCAAATTGCCAAATTAAGAAATCACATCTTCAATAAACTGCAGGAAATGCTATAAAACTAAGAAAGTCTTTTCCAGGCACTGAATAATAATTACATTTAACATTTTTCTAAGGCTGAAGAAATTTAAATCTTTAGATAGACAGTTACATCAGGTTTGATTATCCATATTTTTGCTATGAATACATTTATTTATGAATAAATAGGTTGTATCAATTAGCAGTGTAACAGCTGGAGCAATAAAAGTGAAAATTAATATCTTTGCATATGGTTTCTTTTTCCAGTTGGAGTTTTCATATTTCTTGAGCTTACATTTTGAATTGGAATGGTTTGGTTATTGTGAGAATACACTGGCAGATGGTTCTGTAAAGGGAGTAGAGAAAAGGTAAAGATTATTCTCTACAGCTAGGATGAATAGAGATACACTCAGTTCAACTCAAACAAAAGTCACCACCATGCTAATGAAGAGAGGCAAAAAAAGCTCCCCAACATACCCCCACCGAACAGCAGTTCTTTCTTTGTTTTATTCTACTCCACTAAGCCAGGCAGAAATAGGCATACAGTCTTGTTAATAATTTTGTTGAAGAGACCCAAGACTGTGTAAACAATGCTTCTTCAACTTAATTGCCTGAGGTGTTTTGTTTTGTTTTGTTTTGTTTTGTTGGAAGGTGGCATTTCCCCAAAATGACTGGGAGTATTGATTTATAAAAAGTTTTAAGATTTCAAACTTTTAAAAATTTTAGTGTAAGATTATTAAGTGAGGTTTGTAGGACTAGGTAAGATTCTATTACCTATATACTTGCTACACACTCATACACATACACTTAATGTTACTGTTATAACACAAATGCCACAAGTGGGTGGCCTTTGTAAAAAGAAATTTGTTTTCTTACAATTCAGGTGGCTAAACGTCTACATTCAGAACACTGGCTCTTGGATATGTGTCTCTCTGTGTTCTTTCAACATCTGTGTTTCTTGGGCTTGGTTCCTTGACAGTCTGTACATGGAATGTCTCTTCCCCCTTTGGTGTTTATTTCTGTGTCTAATCCACTTTTTATAACGCAGATGTAGTTAGGTTTAGTACATACTTTGCATTGATACAAAAAAAGAGAGACAAACAAGCCCACTGTCATTGAGTGGATGCAAGACCGTAACTCTTTATGGGAGTAGGAGATAAATGGCTCGGTGAGGCTCACCTTTCTGGTTCTCTGGTCTCTTGTTCTCTGATGGTTGTATCTGTGTGTGGCTGCCTTAGCTGACAAGGCTCACTTCCCGTGAGACATCGCTGAGGAGAAGCCACGCGGACTTACCCTGGTGCAGCCCTGGGTGCTGGAGAAGTCGCATGGAGACCCCTGCCAATGCTGAGATGCTTACACCGCCACTGGATTCAAAGACTTTCTACCCACTGGCCTGTTATCCTTCTGCATTTGGCATCATGGTGTGTGTTTTGTGAATTTAAGGAGGACTTTGTAGATAGTTGTTGGACATATGGTCTGAGTCAGACTTATAGGCTTGGACTGTTCAGGGTTGGGATGCTTTCTGAACATACACTTACCCTATATATAAACCTCTCTTATACTTACCATATATGAGTTTCTATGGATTTGTTTCTCTAGTTTACCCAGGCTAACACACAGTCGAACTTATAACCACTATAACATGAGGGCCCTGTCTTCATTAACATAACACAACAAATCATATTCCCAAATCAGATTACAAGTATAGGATTTAGGATTCAAACATATATGGTGTGTGTGTGTGTGTGTGTGTGTGTGTGTGTGTGTGTGTGTGAGCAGAATTTAATCCATAACATTCTATCCATTACCTACTGCTATTTTGATTCTGTCTCATAGAAACCCTATAGGGTAGAACAGAACTGCCTCATAGGGTTTTCAAAGCTACAAATCTTTATGGAAGCAGACTGACACATTTTCCTTCTGCAGAATGATTTATGTCTTTGAACTGCCAACTTCTCAGTTAGCAGTCAAGTGCTTTAATCACTATGTGATCAAATCTCCCTTTCTACTTATTGGTCCCCCCAAATTCCAAATTCCCATGTGCTAAACACATCAACCTCATACATGATACCAAAAGTCTTAGTTCATTTCAGTATCGAATCAAATATTTCATCTTCTGGATCATCTAAGTAAAGTATAGACGAGTTTCTGGGCATATTGATCCTAGTGAAGTTTTTCTTTCCACCTGCTTGTGAAACCTAGAAACACGTCATCTGCTTCCAAAGTACAAGTGTTGACTAGGTGCAAGGAAGATATTCCCATTCTAAACTGGCATTGGAGGGATTGGAGGGAAAGAAAAGGTCATGGGTGCCAAGAAAGCCCACAACTCAGCAGACCAATTCTCTGCCCTCCAGACTGGGTATTGACCACTCTCTTAATTCCTGGTGGTGCATTCAGGCTTGGACATCAGCTCTATTCTTCAGTACCACTGAAACTGTAAGCCTGCTCCGTTGGATGTTGTTGACCCTATTTTCCTGTCTACCTGGATGATGACCCCAGCCCCAGTCTCCACACATGCACAACTTTGAGTAGCAGTTTCATTCTCTTGTTGTTAGGTGCCATCAAGTTGGTTGCAACCCACAGAGACCCTATGCAAGATGGAATGAAACATTGTACTATCCTGTGCCATCCTCACAATTGTTCCTATGTCGAGCATACTGTTGCAGCCACTGTGTTAATCTATCTCATTGAGAACCTTCCCCATTTTCACTGCCTGTCCACTTTACCAAGCATGATGTCCTTCTCCAGGGACTGGTTTCTCCTGAAACACGTCCAAAGTATCTAAAATGAAGTCTTTCCATCTTCCCCTCTAAGGAGCACTCTGGCTGTACTTTTTCCAAGACAGATCGGTTTGTCATTTTGCAGTCCATGGTATTTTCAATATGCTTCTTCAGCACCAAAATTCAAATGCATGGATTCTTCATCACTCTTCCTTTTTCAGTGTCCAACTTCCACATGCATATAAGGCAATTGAAAATACCATGGCTTGGGTAAAGCACAACTAAGTCTTCAAGGTAATATCCTTGCTTTTCAATTATCTACAGCGGTCTCGTGCAGCAGATTTACCTATGCAGTGTATCTTTTGATCTCTTCACTGTTGTTTCCAGGAGCATTGATTAATGATCTAAGCAAAACAAAATTCTTGACAACGTCAATTTTTTTCTTCATTTATTATTATGTTACCTATTTGTCCAGTTGTGAGCATTTTGGTCTTCTTTATATTGAGTTGCAGTCTACATAGTTGTCACTGGTATAAGGAGGAGTACAAGTGTGCAGACGGGAGAACAGATAGAAGCATCTATACTCACTCATTGCCCATCAAGATTAATCAGAGTCAGAGCAACCCTGTAGAACTGCCCCAGCGGGTTCCCGAGGCTGCAAAGCTTTATGGGAGCAGGAAGCCTTATCTTTCTCCCGAGTAACACGTAATGGGCTCCAACTACTACTGACCTTGTTGTTAGCAGCCCAACTTGTAAGCCACTATGCCACCAGGGCTCCAGAAGCATCTGTATTGTTGTTAGGTGTTGTCAAGTCCATTCTAACTCATAGTGACCCTATGCACAACAGAATGAAACACCACCTGGTCCTGAATCATCTTCACAACTGTTGCTATGTGTGAGACCATTGCTGTAGCCACTGTGTCAATCCATCTTGTAGAGTGTCTTTCTCTTTTTTGCTGCCCTTCCACTTTGCCAAGTATAATGCCCTCGCCTCTAAGGAGCCCTCTGGGCATACTTCTTCCACGACCAATTTGTTTGTTCTTTTAGTAGTCCTATAGTACTTCTTAATATTCTTCTCCAGCACCACAATTCAAATGCATTGATTCTTCGTCATCCTTCCTTGAGACAACTGAATGTAACATGGCTTGGGTAAGGTGCAACTTAGTCTTCAAGGTAAAATCCTTGCTTTTCAAAACTCTAAAGAGGTCTCATGCACCAGATTTATCTAATACAGTGAGTGCATCTTTTGCATTCTTGACTGCTGCTTCCAGGAGCATTGATTATAGATTCAAGCAAAACGAAATTCTTGGCAATGACATTTTTTCTCCATTTATCATGATGTTACCTATTGGTCCAATTGTGAAGATTTGTTCTTCTTGACATTGAGGTGCAATCCACACTGAAGACTGCTGTCTTTGATCTTCATCAGCAAGTGCCTCAAGTCCTCCACACTTGCAGCAAGCAAGGTTGTGTCATCTGAATATTTCAGGTTGTTCATAAGCTTTCCTCCAATTCCTATGCTGCATCCTTCTTCATATAATCCAGTTTTTCTGCTTTCTTATTATTTACCCAGCATACAGATTGAATAAATATGGTGAGGGCATACAACCCAGTTGTAAACCTTAACTGATTTTTAAACCATGCAGAATTCCTGTGTTGCGTTTGCATAACTGACTCTTGATCCATGTACAAATTCCACAGGAGCACAATTAAGTGTTCTGGATTCCCATTCCTCTCAAGGTTATCCGTAGTTTATTATCAAAATACTACAAAGCATCTTGTCAAATCACAATGCCATAAAATTAGATATAAACAACAGCAAGATCCAGAAATATATATATGAAAAATGTTTAAAACCCTCCTTTAAACTATTGTGTAATAAAAAATGAATTAATTTATTGAGTAAAACAGAAGTGAAAGCATACCCAAACCTTTGGGACACAACAAAAGTAGTATACAGAGGGAAATTGTAGCAATAAATGCAAATATTAAAAAATAAGAAAGAACCAAAGTCATTATCTTTTGAAAAAGTAATTTTATTGGGGGCTTGTGCAACTCTTATCACAATCCACACATACCTCCATAGTGTCCAGCACATTTGTACATTTGTTGCCATCATCATTCTCAAAACATTTGCTTTCTACTTGAGCCCATGATATCAGCCCCTCATTTTCCCCTCCCTCCCTTTATAATTTATAAATTATTCTTTTCATGTCTTACACTGGCTCCCTTCACCCACTTTTCTGTTGTCCATCCCCCAGGAAGAGGGTTATATAGATCATTATGATCAGTTCCTCCTTTCTCCCCAACTTTACCATTACCCTCCTGGTATCACTACTCTCATTATTGGTCCTGAAGGGTTTATCTGTCCTGGAGTCCCAGTGTTTTCAGCTCTTATCTGTACCAGTGTGCATCCTCTGGTCTATCCGGATTTGTAAGATAGAATTGGGATTATGACAGTAGGGGGGAGGAAGCATTAAAGATCTCGAATAAAATAGGATGTTTCATCAGTGCTATTCTGCACCCTGACTAGCTCTTCTCCCCTCGAACCTTTTGTATGGGGAGGTCCAGTTACGTACAGATGGGCTTTGGGTCTCCACTCTGCACTCCCCCTCATTCACAATGATACAAATTTTTGTTCTTTGATGCCTCATACCTATCGACACCTTGTGATCACACAGTCTTGTGTGCTTCTTCCATATGGACTTTGTTGCTTCTTAGCTAGATGGCCATTTGCTTATCTTCAAGCATTTAACAGCCCAGATGCCATATCTTTTGATAGTCGGACACCATCAGCTTTCTTCACCACATTTGTTAATGCTCCCACTTTGTCTTCAGTGATCATGTTGGGAAGGTGAGCATCATGAAATGCCAGTTTCATAGAACAAAGTGTTCTTGCATTGATGGAGTACTGGGGTAGAGGCCCAATGTCCATTGCTACCTTAATACTAAACCTATAAATATATGCATATACATCTATTTCCCCATCATCATATATAAATATATTTACATATGTACATGCCTGTATTTAGACCTCTATAAATGCCCTTTGCCTCCTAGCTCTTTCCTCTATTTCCTTTTACTTTCCTCTTGTCCCACTATCATGTTCAGCCTTCATTTGGGTTTCAGTAATTCCTCTCAGTTACATTGCCCTTAATCAAACCCTACCAGGCCTCCTACACCCTCCTTGCCACTGATTTTGGATCACTTGTTGTTCCCTTGACCCTGGGTTTGTTCACATCCCATATGCCCCTGGAACCATTGGTCCGTTGTGTTCTCCTCCAAATTGTTTATCCCACTTATCTTATCTAGATGGACTTACAGAGATAATAATATACACACAAAACAAGACAGAGCAAATCAAAGCAAAAAGAAAAGAAAACAACAACAAAAAAGAAAAGCCTGTAAATAGTTCAAGGTCTGTTTGCTGACCTTTAGGAGTGTTTTCCAGTGGTGCCTGATGGGGTGCCATGACCTGGCCCAAAATCTATTTTTAGTGTTCCCTGGGGACTTCGTTGCTCTGTTCCCCTTCCTGTTCTGTTGCACACCCTTCGTGTTTTGCCTCAGTGTGGTGGGGTCAGTTCAGACACAGTTTCTGCACTATGACTCCAGTGTTGTTCCCCGTAGTGCTGTGGGTCAGTGAAGGATGTCTTATTTCGTAGTGGGGCTGGCCCAATGGTCCTCTCTGTGCTTTGGCTGCTCTGAGCAGGAATATCATCTTCAGGGGTTGGTGGGCGGCCAGGATGTGTTCTACTCTATCTTCTTCTCCCTTCATTTGCTCCTCTGTGCTCTGATCACACATGTCCCTCTCCCTGAGCTGTAGCTTCAGTGATGTCCTCTGAAGTGAATTCTTCTGTGAGGACAGGTGCTGTCCACGTAGTTGGCATTGGAGTGAGCCCCCAGACCTCCCTAAATCAATATCTTAACCCAGTAATTCTAAAAATTAGAAGAAAAAAAGAGACTACAGTCAACATGAGAAACATAATAGATCAGAGCAAAAATAAATAAAACTGTAAATAGGAAAATAATAGAAAGTATAAATAACATTATAGATTGTTTCCTTGAAGTGAATGATAAAATTGGCAAAACACTGGCAAATTTAATACAGGAAGCAACATGAATAAGAAATGAAACAGGAATTGAAATTAAAAGAATAGTAGTAAAAGGATAGCTATGAAGAACTGAGCTTCAGCAAATTTTGAAACCTGGAAGAAGTGAAAAAATTTCTAGAAACCCATCAACTACCCAAACTAGCATAGACTGAGACAGAAAATCACAAAAGATAAAATTGAATGGGTCATAAAAAAAAAAAAGCAAACCTTGCAAGAGCAACAAATCCGGCTCGGCTGACTTTACTAGTGAATTCTACTTAAACATCCAGAGAGCAATGTTCAGAAGAACATCATATGCTACTCAAATGACCCCAGCAGATAGAAAAGGATGGAATACTCCCATAATCTTTGTATCAAGTGAACATAACTCTTAAACCATAGCCAGGCATAGACATGATTAAAAAAGGAAATTATTGACCAATATATCTCATGAACAAAGATGCAAAACTTGCAACAACAACAAAATCCTAGTCAATGGAATCAAAAAACATATAAATAATAACACATCATAACCAAGTGGAATTCATACCAGATATGCAATCAATGATTCAATACTAGAAAAACCACCAACCATAAATAAAATAAACAAAGAAAACTGCATGATTATATATAAATTTCTTTGAGAAAAGTCATTTGACAAAATTCAAAATTTGCTTTAAAATGTTTAGAAAAATAATAGAAGGGAAATGCTTCAACATAGCTAAGGATATATACATAAAACCTTAATGTCAGCATTATTCTCAATGGAGAGAAACTAAAATCATTCCTTTGTCAATGAGAACTAAACAAGGATGGCCTTGATTGTCACTCCTATTCAATACTCCTACCTTTGCCAGATCTATAAGGAAAAAAGGAAATGCAAGGCATCCAACTTGTTTGAAAAAAAGTATAACAATTTTAGTTATAGATTATCTCATCTTATACATAAAACCCCAGAAACTCAGCATGAAAACTACTAGAACTAATAAAAGGATTCAGCAAAGCAGAAAGATACAAGATCAATATTTTTAAAAATCACTTTGATTACTCTACACAAAGAGAACTCTGAAAAAGAAATCAGGGAAACAGTATAATTTATAATAGTCACCAAAAGATGAAGAACTTGGGAATAAATTTTTTAAATGACAAAACATAGTACAAGAAACCAATATAGCTATGCAAATGGAAGAATATACCATGCTCATAGACAGGAAGACTTAACATGAAAATGTCAATTCTACACAAAGTGATCTACAGATATATTGCAATCCCAAACCAGATTCTAACATCATTCTTTAAAGGGATGGGGAAAGCAATCACAAGCTTCCTATGGAAAGGAAAGAGGTCTCAGATAAGTAGAGTACTACAAATGATAAACAAAGTCGGATCACTCCCTGATCCCAAAGCCTGTTATACAGCCACAGCAGCTGAAATAGACTGGTATTGATCCAAAGACATAGACTATTGGAACAAATGAAGAATCCAAAACACATCGCTTCACTTATGGACAACTGCTTTTTGACAATGGGGGAGAGATAGTCTCTTTAGCAAATGGTGCTGGAAAAACTGGACATCCATTCACAGATAAATTGAACAGGATTTAGATCTGCCACCATTATAAAGACCAATCAAGATAAGCCAAAAGTGAAATTGTAAAATCAAAAATTATAAAGAGCATCAAAAAATATATAGGGACTCATACCTGTATAAATATCACACTTAACTAAAAACACAAAAAGTGAAATATAAATGACTGGGACCTCTTAGATGACTGGGACCTCTTCTGACATACAAAAACTTGTGGGAAAATTTTGTTACTTTTTAGTTTCATTTTTCCCCATGAACTTTTTGAAGCTCCTCGTGTGTGTGTGTGTGTGTGTGTGTGTGTGTGTGTGTGTGTGTGTGGTTATTAGGTTCGTGGGGTTGGTTTGTACTCATAGCAACCCTATGTAAAATAAATGAACTGTTTCCTAGTCTTGTGTCATCCTCACAATCATTACTGTTTCAGCCCATTGTTGCAGCCATTGTATTGTATCGATCCATTTTGAGAGCCTTCCACTTTTTGTTGCTTTCCCAAACATGATGTTTTTCTGCAGGAACTGATCCCTCGTGATAGTATGTTCAAAGTACATAAGTCTCACAATCCTTGCTTATAAGGAACATTCTGGTGTGCTTCTTCCCAGACATATTTGCTTGTTCCCTAGGCAGTCCTTGGTAATTTCAATATTCTTTGCCAGCACCAAAATTCATATGCATCAGTGCTTCGCTGTCCAGTTTTTGCATGTATATGAAGCAACAGAAAATATCAGGGCTTGGATCCTGCACTCCTTCGCCCTCACAGGGACACTGTTGCTCTTTCACTAAACCTTAAAAATATCTTTTGTTCAGATTTGCCCAGTGCTCTACATCATTTGATTTCTTGACGGCTGCTTCCATGAGTTGATTGTGGATTCAATCCACAATGACAACTCAAACTTTTCTCCATTTCTCATCATGTGGCTTATTGGTCCAGTTATGAGGATTTTTTTTCTTTATGTTGAGGTATACTCCATACTGAAGGCATACTTTAATACTTGATCTTCATCAGTAAGTGCGTCAAGTCCTCTTCATTTTCATAAAGCAAAGTTGTATCCTGTGCACATTGCATTGATTATTAAAAAGCCTTCCTCCATCTTGATGTCACTCCCCTCCCCTCCCCCCCCCATATAGTTCGATTTCTCAGATTATTTGCTCGGCATACCGACTGAACATATTTAGTGAAAGGATACCACTCTGACACAAACTTTTTTTCTGGTTTTAAACATACAAGGGGGTTTCAAAAATTTGTGGGAAAATTCCATTATCTCTTTATTCCATTTTCCATTAATTTCTTGAAGCCCTCTGAGATATGAAACTTTACTTTTTTTTAATTTTAACAATTTATTGGGGCTGATACAATTCTTTTCACAGTTCATACATATACATACATCAATTGTATAAAGCACATCTGTACAGTCTTTGCCCTAATCATTTTTTTTCTCTTTTTTTCTTTTACATTTTATTAGGGACTCAAACAACTCTTACAACAATCCATACATATACATACATCAATTGTATAAAGCACATCCATACATTCCCTGCCCCAATCATTCTCAAGGGATTTGCTCTCCACTTAAGCCCCTTGCATCAGGTCCTCTTTTTTTTTTCCCCTCCCTCCCCTTTCCCCACTCCCTCATATGCCCTTGGTAATTTATACCTCGTTATTTTGTCATATCTTGCCCTACCCGGGGTCTCCCTTCCCCCCTTCTCTGCTGTCCCTCTCCCAGGGAAGAGGTCACATGTGGATCCTTGTAATCAGTTCCCCCTTTCCAACCCACTCACCCTCCACTCTCCCAGCATCGTCCCTCACACCCTTGGTCCTGAAGGTATCATCCACCCTGGATTCCCTGTACCTCCAGCCCTCATATGTACCAGTGTACAGCCTCTGTCCTATCCAGCCCTGCAAGGTAGAATTCGGATCATGGTAGTTGGGGGGAGGAAGCATCCAGGATCTGGGGGAAAGCTGTGTTCTTCATCGATACTACCTCACACCCTAATTAACCCATCTCCTCTCCTAAGCCCCTCTATGAGGGGATCTCCATTGGCCGAACCTTGGGCCTTGGGTCTCCACTCTGCACTTCCCCCTTCATTTAATATAATATATATATATATATATATACATACATATATACATATACACATATATACACATACATACACACACTTATATCTTTTTTTTTTTTTGCATGATGCCTTATATCTAGTCCCTTGGGCACCTCGTGATCGCACTGGCCGGTGTGCTTCTTCCATGTGGGCTTATTTGCTTCTGAGCTAGATGGCCGCTTGTTCACCTTCAAGCCTTTAAGACCCCAGACACTATCTCTTTTGATAGCCGGGCACCATCAGCTTTCTTCACCACATTTGCTTGTGCACCCATTTGTCTTCAGCGATCCTATCATGGAGGTGTGCAGTCAATGATATGATTTTTTGTTCTTTGATGCCTGGTAACTGATCCCTTTGGGACCACTCGATCACACAGGCTGGTGTGTTCTTCCATGTGGACTTTGTTGCTTCTGAGCTAGATGGCCGTTGTTTATCTTCAAGCCTTTAAGACCCCAGTCACTATCTCTTTTGATAGCCGGGCACCATCAGCTTTCTTCACCACATTTACTTGTTTACCCATTTTGGCTCCAGCTGTTGTGTCGGGAGAGTGAGCATCATGGAGTTCCAATTTAATAAAAGAAGGTATTCATGCATAGAGGGAGTGTTTGAGTAGAGGCCCAAGGTCCTTCCGCCACCTTAATACTTGACCTATAAATATAGACACAAAGATCTATTTCCCCAACCTCCTATATATATTTGCATTTACATGTCTTTGTCTAGACCTCCATGAATGCCCTTTGACTCCTAGCTCTTTCCTCCATCTCCCTTGACCTTCCTCCTGCCCTACTACCATGCTTCATCGCCACCTGGGCTAGAGTATACCTCTTCTCTAAGCAACCTTACCCTTGATCATTTCCCACCAGGCCTGCCACTCCCCCTTCTCTACCATTTGGGGTCCCATGTTTTTCCCTTGTCCCTGGGTTTGTTAACACCACTTCCTTACCCCCCCTACCCCCCCACCCCAAGTCCCCCCGGAACTGTTGGTCCCGTTGTTTTTCATCCAAATAGTTCATCCAGCCTGTCCTATTCAGACAGACCTGTGGAGTCACTAACATGCACGAAAACTAGACAGAGGAAAACAAAGCAACAGTATACAACCAGACAACAAAACAACAAAAACAAACCACTGAAAAAGAACAGAACAAAACAGTTCACAAGAGAAAAGCTTGTAGTTAGTTCAGGGATCGTTTGCTGGCCCTTAGGAGCGTTTTCCAGTCCAGTCTGTTGGGGCACCACGCCCTGGCCCCAAAGTCCACTTTCAGCATTCCCTGGGGACCTTGCCCCTCCATTCCCTTGCTGTTCCGCTGCACTCCCCCAGTGATTTGCCTCGGTGTGGTGGGATCAGGTCAGGTGCAATTCCCACACTGTGTCTCCGGTGCTGTCCCCTGTATCGCCCTTAGTCACTGAGGGGCATCATGTCTCATAGTAGGGCCAGCCATGTTGTTCTCTCTGTGGACTGGCTGCTCTACTCAGGAACATCATCATCACGGCCTGGTGGGCCAGGCTGTGCTCCACTCTCTCCTCCTGCCCCTTCATCTGCTCCCGTGTGCTCTGATCAAATATGTCCATCTCCCATAGCTGCAGAGTCAATGTCGTCCTTTGGAACAAATTCTTTTCGGGGGAGGGGCAGGAATCCACTTAATTTATGGTGCTGGGGCCAGCCTCCCAGACCTCTCCACCGGTTCCCTCCTCCACGCCGGGATATTGCATTCACACCTTGCGACACTGGGTTGAAGTCTGGTCCCACTTTCCCTGTGGAGATATAAACCATACCCTCCCCTTGGGTGGATTAATGCCCCATTTCTGTCATGCTGATTGTACTTACCTCAGGGGACTCATGTTGTACCTGTCCCTTTGGGTCTGGCTTACCTCGCTTAACATAATTCCTTCCAGCTCTTCCCATGAAATAACGTGTTTCATGTGCTCATCGGTGCTTTTTAGTGCTGCATAATACTCCATTGTGTGTATGTGCCAAAGTTTGCTAATCCACTCGTCTATCGATGGAAACTTAGGCTGTTTCCAAGTCTTTGCTATTGTGAATTGTGCCGCAATATACATTGGAGCGCATATGACTGGTCGTGTTTTATTTGCTGCTTCAACCGGGTATATGCCCAGTAGAGGGATGGCTGGGTCGTAAGGTAGATCAATTTCCATTTTCTTTAGGTATCGCCAGATTGCTTTCCACAGTGTCTGTACAAATCTGCACGACCACCAGCAGTGGAGGAGGGTTCCTACTTCACCACAGCCCCTCCAACACTTGTTGCTCTCTGATTTACTGATCTGGGCTAGCCTCAGGGGTGTTAGGTGGTATCTCATGGTTGTTTTGATTTGCATTTCTCTTATGGCAAGGGACTTCGAGCACTTTCTCATATATTTATTGGCCATATTGATCTCCTCTCTAGTGAAAGTTCTTCTCATTTCTTTTGCCCACTTCCTTAGGGGGTTAACTGTTTTCCTCTTTTCGCAGGTCATGATGGTGTTGTAGATTTTAGTAATGAGCCCTTTGTCTGACGTGTCATTACTAAAAATCTTCTCCCAGTCTGTGGGTTGCCTTGTCACCCTCTTGGCAAAGTCTTTCGAGGTGCACAGGTGTTTTATTCTTATTAGATCCCATTTGTCGATTTCCAGATCACCTGTGTGTGTCCCATTCCCTGTTGCAGTGAGCCTATGTGCTCCCTGTGCCAGTGCTCTGAGATTAGTCCCGATTCCCTCCTTAATGGTCCTGATGGTTTGGGGTTTGACTTCTAGATCTGTGATCCATCTTGAGTGTATTCTTGTGCATGGGGTGAGGTAGACATCTTGTTTCAACTTTCTACATGTGGATATCCATTGTTTCCAGCACCACTTATTAAAGAGGGCATCTGCTTCCCACTTGACGTTTTTGGGACCCTTGTCGAAGATCAGTTGTCTATATGCTGATGATTTTACTCCTGGGCTTTCTATTCTTTTCCACTGGTCTGAGTGTCTATCATTGTGCCAGTACCATGCTGTTTTGACCACTGTAGCTGTGTAGTAGGCATTAAAATCAGGTAGGGCGAGTCCTCCAATTGTGTCCTTCTTCTTGAGGAGTTCTCTGCTAATTCTGGGTTTCTTCCCTCTCCATATGAAGTTGGTGGTCAGTTTTTCCAATTCTTTGAAGAAGGTTGATGGTAATTGGATTGGTATAGCATTGAACTTGTAGAGTGCTTTAGGAAGAACTGTCATCTTTACTATGTTCAGCCTACCTAACCATGAGCAGGGGAGCTTCATCCATTTGTGAAGGTCACTTTTAGTTTCCTGTAATAGGGTTTTATAATTATGCTTATAAAGGTCTTTAGTATTTTTTGTTAAGTATATTCCTAGGTATTTCAGTTTGTTCTTGGCTACTGTGAAGGGTACTTCCCTCTTAATCGCCTCTTCCATGGCCCTGTCCGATGTGTATAGAAACCCTACCGACTTCTGTTTATTGATCTTGTATCCTGCTACTCTTCCGTATTCCTCTATTGCTGTAAGTATTCCAACTGTGGAGTTTTGGGGGTCTTCAATGTATAGGATCATGTCATCTGCAAATAACGATAGTTTCACCTCCTCCTCTCCCAACTGGATCCCTTTGATGTCCTTCCGCTGTCTTATGTTGTTAGCCAGAACCTCCAAAACGATATTGAATAGAAGAGGGGACAGGGGGCATCCTTGTCTTGTACCCTTTTTCAGTGGTATTGTTCTTGTCTTTTCTCCATTGACTATGATGTTGGCTGTTGGTCTTTCATAGATAGCTTGTATGAGCTTGAGGAACTTACCTTCCAATCCTATCTTCATGAGTGTTTTGATTAGGAATGGATGCTGGATGTTGTCAAATGCTTTTTCTGCATCTATGGATATTATCATATGGTTTTTATCCTTTTTCTTCTCGATGTGGTGTATGATATTGATGGATTTTCGGATGTTAAACCATCCCTGCATCGCTGGGATGAATCCTACTTGGTCGTGGTGAATGAAATGTTTGATGTTCCTTTGTATTCTATTGGCCAATATTTTGTTAAGGATTTTTGCATCTATGTTCATTAGAGATATTGGTCTATAATTCTCTACACCTGTGGGGTCTTTTCCCTGTTTGGGTATCAAAGTAATGCTGGCTTGGTAAAATGAGTTTGGGAGCTTGCCGTTCTTTTCTATGTTATGGAATACTTTGTGGAGGATCGGTGTCAGCTCTTCCCTGAATGTTTGGTAAAATTCTGCTGTGTAGCCATCTGGCCCTGGGGCCTTTTTCCTTGGTAGGTTTTTGATGACACTCTCTATTTCTTCCTTCGCTATGGGTTTGTTGAGGTTCTTGATCTCTGTCTCAGATAATCTAGGGATAGATTGTTTTTCTAAATATTTATCCATGTCTTCCAGGTTTCTGAATTCATTAGAATACAAACCTTCATAGTACTTTGTGATTATCCTTTTTATCTCATTGGGGTCTGTTGTTATTGCCCCCGATTCATCCCTCATCCTGGCTATTGATGATTGTTCCTTTCTATCTTTGGTAAGCTTTGCCAGGGGAGTGTCAATTTTATTAATTCGTTCATAAAACCAGCTTCTAGTTGCGTTAATCCTTTGCATTGTTCTTTTGTCTTCCCACTGGTTTAACTCCGCCCTGATTTTTATTATTTCTTTTCTCTTGCTATTGGAGGGGTAGTTCTGTTGACTCTGTTCTAGTTGTTGGAGGTTTTGTGTTAACATATCTGTCATACGCCTTTCTTCTTTTTTCATGTATGCATTCAGTGATATCAAGCTACCTCTGATAACTGCCTTTGCAGTGTCCCATAAGTTTTGATATGTTGTATGCTCGTTCTCATTAGTTTCTAGAAATTTCCTGATATCCTCTCTGATCTGGACCTTAACCCATTCATGTCGCAGGAGATCGTTGTTTATTCTCCAATTGGTGGCCCTTGCTTTTCTGGGTGCCCTCCTATTAATCTCCAGCTTTATGGCATGGTGGTCTGAGAAAGACGTCTGGATAATATCTATGTGTTTGAATTTACTCAGGCTGGCCTTGTGCCCCAGCATGTGATCTATTCTTGAGAAAGATCCGTGTGGATTAGAGAAGAATGTGAAACCTTTTGCTTTTGGATGAAAGGCTCTATAGATGTCTATCAGGCCCTGTTGCCTAATTACATTGTTTAGCTCTCTGGCCTCTTTGCTGAGCTTCTTTCCCTGTGACCTGTCTTTCTCTGATAGTGGAGTGTTGAAGTCCCCCACTATTATTGTTGTTTCCGTGATTTCTTCTGTCATTTTTTTAATAGTTTGTTTGACGAAGTTTGCCGCACCATTATTAGGTGCGTAAATATTCAGTATGCTTATTGCTTCCTGGTTTACTGAGCCTTTGAGCATTATGTAATGTCCCTCTTTGTCTCTTTTTATGTTTTGGATCTTGAGATCCATTTTGTCGGAGATTAAGATAGCCACTCCTGCCTTCTTGGAGTTACCATTTGCTTGGTAAACTTTCTGCCAGCCCTTTATTCTCAGCATATGCTTGTCTGCTTGCTTAAGGTGTGTCTCTTGCAGGCAGCAGATTGATGGGTTATGTTTTCTAATCCAATCCTCCAGCCTCTTTCTTTTAACATATGAATTGAGCCCATTTGTATTCAAAGTGATTATTACAATCTCTGGCTTCATGGTTGCCATATTCTGTTTTGTGTTTTGGGTCTTTGCCTATCTTCCTTCATATCAGTGTACTGCGTTTGAGTGGAGGGTTTCTATCCTGTCCTCTTTTCCATCTGAGACCGTGTTGTCCTGGTACGTGTTGCTGGCATGTTGGCTTCTAGATGGAGATGGGCTATATGGTGGTCTCCTGGTGGTTCTAGTTGGAGCTTGATCTTCTGGCCATAGTGAGTCAGCCAGTATGTTCTGCAGGGTCGGGTGACTTGCAGTATATTTTTTGAGTTCTTCCTTGTCCTGGAAGACCCTTATCTTACCCTCTATCTTAATGGATAACTTGGCAGGGTATAGGATTCTGGGGAGGCATTTTTATCTTTCAGTTTTTGGAAGATGTTGCTCCATTCTCTCCTCCTCTTCATGGTTTCTGCTGATAAGTCTGAGCATATCCTTACCTGCGCTCCTTTGTATGTGACTGTCTTCCTTTCTCTTGATGCTCGTAGAATTTTCTCTTTTTCCTCTAAGTTGGATAATTTTACAATTATATGTCTTGGCGTGTTCTTCTTGGTGTTTAGCTTAGCCGGCGTCCTCTCTGCTTCCTGTATGAGAGTCGGATTCTCCTTTATTAGGTTGGGGAAATTTTCTTCCAGGAATTCCTTTGCTATCTTGGCGGTCGATTTGTGTGTTATGTTGTGTTCCGGTAGACCGATTATTCGAATATTATTCCTCTTCATAGCATCTGTCATTGATCTCAGGCTGTCTTCTGTTTTTTTAATTTTCCTATCTGATTGTTTTTCTCGCTTGCTTCGTTTGGTTTGAGCGTCCTCAAGTTCACTGATACGGTTCTCAGCCTCCTCAAGCCTAGATATAGCTTCTGTGACCTTTTGTGTGGCCTCTGCTACCTCCTCTGTTAGTTTCTGCAGTTCCTTTTGGTGGATAGTATTCATCCCCTCTATTGTGGACTTCATCCCCTCTATTGTGCATTTCATCCCTTCTATCGTTGCATCCTTATTTTGGTTTGCTTCTCTTAGCTCCTGTATTACTGCAAGCAGAGTTCTGAAGATTTCCTTTTGTGGCTGATCTATATCTGTTTCTTCTATGAGTGACATTAGGTCTGTTAAAGTGCCTCATTTCTCTGATTTTTTTGTTGGGAGTGATGTGGTCTGTTGATTTTTCCTTGATCCTTTAATAGGCCCCATGCTTCTGGGAAACAGGAGTAACCTTATTGTGTGGAGGCTCAGGCCACTGTGCCGTCTCCTGGGGTGGCTGGGGCGGGCTGCGGCAGGCTTAGGGCTGGCACTGGGGACCCAACAGGGCCCCAGGTGGTGAGAGCTGGCTGGAGCTCACTGACGGCTCCTCAGGGACTGCAAAGCCGAGACCCAGGCTCCACTGCAGGTGGAATGTTTGATCTGCCCGGGCTGTGAGCGGGCGCGGGGAGGCCCCTTGGATAGCTGCGCAGGCAGCTGCGGGACACTGCAGGGAACAATGGTGTTCGCTCTCCGCCCTTTTGGCGCGAAACCGCAGGGGGCAATGGCGCCCTTCCTCTGCTCAGAGTCGCGGCCGCCAGGGTCCCCGCAGCACCCTGGGGAGGGCACCTACTCTTGTGCCTTGCGCAGGGAGGGGCCCTTGGTGGGCAGACTCAGCAGCGCGGGGCGCGGCGCTCCGCGGAAGCTCAGGGTCCGGGACAGGCGCGGGTTGGGCTATGGCTCCTGTTGGCGGGAAGTGCTCAGCGCAGGGTCCCCGCCAGGAGTGGAGCTGGCGCTAGGCTGCCAGGGGCTGGCGGGGGCGGGCGGGGGTGGGAGGCCGGCGCACGGAGGGCAGGTGGAGAGGTCCGCGGCAGCGGTGCGGGTGGATGGTCCCCCGTGGGGGTCGCCAGACAACCCACGGGTCCGCTCCCCTGAGCTTGGATGAATGGAGGGAGGGACGTGGGCCCGAGGGCAGATCGCTGCCCTGCGGGGAGAGGGGAACTGCGGGAGAGGAAAGCTTCTCTCCCAGTGGGGATCCGCGAGTGGGGAGTGTGCCTCTGGAGTAGGGGAGCGTGACCTGCTGCGCCTGTCTAGGCAGGGCAAGCAAGCGGCTCTGGGCTGACGTCCGGTTTGGGGATGGAGCCTAGGCCGGTCGCCAGTGAGCTCACGGCAGCTTAGTGGCCAGAGATGTCCCACTAGTCCGGTCCTCTTTCACCTAGACCCCTGCTCAGGACAAATACGTGGGGTAGGACTGGGGAGCTGTCCCAGGGGGATATTTCACTCACCAGACTCTTACTATTCAGCTACCTGGTCGCCAATCCCGCTTTGTTTGGAGGAGCTCTCAGAGTATGCCGGTGTCCCTGTCGGCCATCTTCGACTTTCTTCGAAACTTTACTTTTTTAACAGTACTTTTATTGGGGGCTCTTACATGTCATCGCAATCCATACATTCATCCAATGTGTCAAGCACATTTGCCGCCATCATTTTCAAAGCATTCTCTTCCCACTTGATCCCCATATCAGCTCCCCATTTCTTCTCCCTCCATTCCCTGCTGGCCCTCCCTCACGAACCCTTGATAAGTTATACATTATCATTTGAATATCTTACATTGTCCTCCATTGCCCCTCACCCAATTTTCTGTTGTTCATCCCCCAAGGAGGGGGTTATAGGTTGATCCTTGTGATTGATTCCCGCTTTACCCCCACCCCCCATTCTCCCCTAAACCTCCTGGTAACTCTACTCTCCTTGTTGACCCTGGGGGGTATCTATCCTGGATTCCCTGTGTTGCAGACTCTTGTCTGTAGCAGTGTGCATGTTCTAGTCTAAATCCTATTTGTAAGGTAGAAGTGAGGTCATGATAGTGGGGGGAAGGAAGCACCAAAGAACTGGAGTAAAGTTGTGTGTTTTATCAGTGCTATACTGCACCCTAACTGGCTCATTTCTTTCCTGGGACCACCCTGTAGGAGGATGTCCAGTTGTCTACAGATGGGCATTGGGTGTCCACTCCATGCACCTTGGGTATGATAGGTTAATCGAGAAATTGAGCAAAAGGTGCAGAGATCCCCATACACCATTGTCTGCCAATTCACTCCCTTTTGTTCCCCTTATTATTAAGATTTTGCATTTGTGTGGTACATTTGTTACAATTGGGGACTTTATGATGATAAATTATTATTAATTAAAGTTTAAGTTCTTTAAAATCATTTTATTGGGGGCTCATACAGCTCTTATCACAATCCATACATATATACATTGTGTCGAGCACATTAGTACATTTATTGCCCTCATCAATCACATCGGGACATGAACGCACAATAATATGTTTTTTTGTCCTTTGATGCCTGATAACTCATCCCTTCGGCACTTCATGATCACGCAGGCTGGTGTGCTTCTTCCATGTGGACTTTGTTGCTTCAGAGCTACACGGTCGCCTGTTTACTGTCAAGCCTTTAAAACCCCAGACCCTATATCTTTTGATAGCCTGCTCCATCACCTTTCTTCACCACATTTGCTTATGCACCCACTTTATTTTCAGCAATTGTGTCAAGAAGGTGAGCATCACGGAATGCCAGTTTAATAGAACAAAGTGTTCTTGCATTGAGGGCATACTTGAGTGGAGGCCCAATGTCCATCTGCTATCTTAATACAAAACCTATAAATATATGCACATCCATCTATTTCCCCATCATCATATATAAATATATTTACATATGTACATGCCTGTATTTAGACCTCTATAAATGCCCTTTTCCTCCTAGCTCTTTCCTCTATTTCCTTTACTCTCCTCCTTTCCCACCATCATGTCCAGCCTTCACTTGGATGTCAGTAATTCCTCTGGGTTACATTGCCCTTGATCAAGCCCTACCAGGCCTCTTATAGCCTCCTCGCCACTGATATTGGATCACTTATTGTTGCCCTGGGTTTGTTGACACCACTTCCTTTCCTCCACCTCCCCCTCTCCCATGTCCCCCCAGAACCATCGGTCTGTTGTGTTCTCCTCCAGATTGTTTATCCAGCCTATCTTATCTAGATAGACCTGCAAAGATAATAGTATGCACAAAAATAAGAGCAAAACAGAGCAAAAAAAAAGAAAAGAAAACAACAACAACAAAACCAATGACAAAAAAAGAGAAAATCCTGTAAATAGTCCACGATCTGTTTGTTGACCTTTAGGAGTGTTTTCCATTTGAGACTGATGGGGTGCCATGCCCTGGCCCCAAAGTCTATTTTTGCTACTCCTTCAGGACTTCCTTGTTCTGGCCCCTTGCTGTTCTGTTGTACGCCCTTAGTGTTTTCCTCGGTGTGGTGGGGTCAGATCAGGCGCAATTCCCACACTGTGTCTTCAGTGTTTTGCCCTGTAGGACTATATGTCAGTGATGGATGTTGTGTCTCATAGTGGGGCCGGCCACATTGTCCTCTATGTGCATTGGCTTCTCTGAGAGGGGATATTGTCCTGAAGGGTTGGTGGGCCAGGATGTATTCCACACTTTTTTCCCTCGCCCTCCACTTGCTCCCATGTGCTCTGAGCAGACATGTCCTTCTCCCTGAGCTGCAGCTTCAGTGTGTCCTCTGAAGTAAGTTCTTCTGAGGGGAGGGGCAGTTGTCCACAAGGATTGGGGCCAGCCCCTCAGACCTCTCTACTGGTTCCCTTCTCCATGCTGGCATATTGCATTCACATCTTGGAGCACCAGGTTGAAGTCTGGTACCTCTTTCCTTGTGGAGATATAAACAATACCCTCCCCCTTTTTTTTTCCCTTTCCCCCTCCTTTTTAGTTGGCTACCATATGTATCCCTGGATTTGATCTGCCCACTGCCATACTATCAGGTTCTCACCCCAGGAATGTTTGTATACAATAGCTTTTTCTCTGCATCCCTTTTGCATTTTTTTTTGGCTTCCTTCAGTGGACTCATGTTGTACTTGTCCTTTTGTGCTTGGCTTAACTCAGTTACCATAACTTCCTCCAGTTCTTTCCATGCAGCGATGTACTTCATGCGTTCATCACTGCTTTTTAGAGACGCATAGCTCTCCATTGTATGCATGCACCACAGTTTTTTAAATCGTTTTATTAGGGGCTCATACAACTCTTATCACAATCCATACATATATCAATTATGTAAAGCACATTTGTACATTCATTGCCCTCATCATTCTCAAAACATTTGCTCTCCACTTAAGCCCCTGGCATCAGCTCCTCATTTTTCCCCTCCCTCCCCGCTCCCTCCTCCCTCATTAACCCTTGATAATTTATAAATTATTATTTTGTCATATATTGCCCTATCCAATGTCTCCTTCACCCACTTTTCTGTTGTCGGTCACTCAGGAAGGAGGTCACATGTAGATCCTTGTAATCAGTTCCCTCTTTCCAACCCACCCACTCTCACTCTACCCTCCCAGTATCACCACTCACATCACTGGTCCTGAAGGGATCATCCACTCAGGATTCCCTGTGTTTCCAGTTCCTATCTGTACCAGTGTCCACCCTATGGTCTAGCCAAACTTGCAAAGTAGATTGGGATCATGATATTGAGGGCAGGAGGAGGAAGCATTTAGGAACTAGTGGAAAGTTGTATTTTTCAGCTGATGGTGCCCGGCTATCAAAAGATATAGTGTCTGGGGTCTTAAAGGTTGGAAGGTAAACAAGCGGCCATCTAGCTCAGAAGCAACAAAGCCCACATGGAAGAAGCACATCAGCCTGTGCGATCACAAGGTGACAAGGTCATCAGGTATCAGGCATCATCAGAACAAAAATCTTACCATAGTGAATGAGCGGGGGAGTGCGGAGTGGAGACCCAAAACCCATTTGTACTGGACATCCCCTTACAGAAGGGACTTGGGGAGGAGACGAGTCAGTCAGAGTGCAACGTAGCAACGATCAAAAATACAACTTTCCTCTAGTTCCTAAATGCTTCCTTCTCCCTTTCCCCCCCTCCCCACTGTCTTGATCAGAATCCTACCTTGCAAGCATGACTAGATCAGAGGATGTACACTGGTACAGATGAGAACTGGAAACACAGGGAAGCCAGGGCGGATGATTCCCTCAGGATCAGTGGAGTGAGTGGTGATATTGGGAGGGCATAGGGAGGGTGAGTTGGAAAGGGGAAACCTACTTCAAGGACCTGCATTTGACCTCCTCCCTGGGGGACATACAACAGAAAAGTGGGGGGAGGGAGACGTGGGACAGAGCCAGATATGACAAAATAATAATTTATAAATTATCAGGGGTTCATGAGGGAGGGGGACTAGGGAGGGAGGGGAAAAAATGAGAACCTGATTCCAGGGGCTTTGGTGGAGAGCAAAAGTTTTGAGAATGATGAGGGCAATGAATGTACAAATGTGCTTTACACAATTGATGTATGTATGGATCAAGATGGGTGGTGTATGAGTCCCTAATAAAATTTTTTTTAAAGAAAGTTGTATTTTTCATCATTGCTACATCGCACCCTGTCTGGCAACTCTCCTCCCCTCTGTAAGGGGATCTCCAGTGGCCTACAAATGGGCTTTGGGTCTCCAACTCCGCGCTCCTCACCTCATTCACTATGGTGAGATTTTTTGTTCTGATGATGCCTGATACCTGATCCCTTCAACACCTCGTGATCACACAGGCTGGTGGGCTTCTTCCATGTGGGCTTCATTGCTTCTGAGCTAGATGGCTTCTTGTTTATTTTCATGTCTTTAAGACCCCAGATGCTATATCTTTTGATCGCCGTGCAACATCAGCTTTCTTTGCCACATTTGCTTATGCACCCATTTGTCTTCAGTGCCAATATCATGGAGGTGAGCGCACAATGATATGATTTTTTGTTTTTGATGCCTGATAACTGATCCCTTCAGCACCTCATGATCACAGGCTTGTGTGCTTATTCCATGTGGGCTTTGTTGCTTCTGAGCCAGATGGCCACTTGTTTACCTTCAAGCTTTTAAGACCCAGACACTATCTCTTTTGATAGTCGGGCACTATCAGCTTTCTTCACCACATTTGAATATGTACCCACTTTTCTTCAGTGCTTGTGTCTTGAAGGTGAGCATCATAGAATGGCAATTTAATGGGAGAAAGCATTCTTGCATTGAAGGAGTACTTGAGTGGAGGCCCAATGTCATTCTGCTAACTTAATACCAAACCTATAAATATATGGACATAGATCTGTTTCCCCATCCTCATATATAAATATATTTGCATATATGCATGTCTTTATCTAGACCTGTATAAATGCCCTTTGCCTCCTAGTTCTTTCTTCTATTTCCCTTGACTTTCTTCCTGTCCCACTAACATGCTCAGTCCCCATCTGGGTTTCAGCAATTCCTCTTGGTTACATTACCCTTGATCATGCCCTACCAGGCCTCTCACACCCTCCTAAGAACCAATTTGGATTGCTTGTTGTTCCCTTATCACTCAGTTTGTTAACACCACTTCCTATGCCCCCACCTCTCCCATGTCCCCCCGGAACTGTTGGTCCTGTTGTTTTCTCCTCCAGATTGTTCATCCAACCTATCTTATTTAGACAGACCTGCAGAGATATTAACATGCACAAAAACAAGACAAAACAAAACCAAGCAACAATAACAACAAAACAAAACACAACAAGAAAGAAAAGCTAGTTCTAGGATCATTTGTTGGCCTTTAGGAGTGTTTTCCAGTCCAGTCTGTTGGGGCACCATGCCCTGGCCCCAAAGTCCACCTTCAGCATTCCCTAGGGATCTCAATGCTCCATTCCCTTGCTGTTCTGTTGCACCCCCTTAGAGGTTTGCCTTGGTGTGGCAGGATCAGATCAGGTGCAATTTCTACACTGTGTCTCCGGTGTTGTCCTCTGTAGAGCTATAGGTCAGTGAGAAAAGTCATATCTCATAGTGGGGCTGGCCATGTGGTCCTCTCTGTGGACTGGCTGCTCTAATTGGGATCATCATCCTCAAGACCTGGTGGGCCAGGATGTGCTCCACTCTTTCCTCCTCCCCCTTCATCAGCACCCTTGTGCTCTGATCAGATATGTCCCTTTCCCGGAGCTGCAGATTCAATGCCATCTTTTGAAATAAATTCTTCTGCGGGGAGGGGAAGGTGACCACTTAGTAGTTGGGATTGGGGCCAGCCCCACAAACCTTGTACCAGTTTTTTAATCCACTCATCTGTGGATGGAAATTTGGGTTGTTTCCAACTCCTTGCAATTGTAAACTGTGCCATGATGAACATTGGAGCACAGATGTCTGGCCGTGGTTTGTTTCTTGCCTCTTCTGGGTATATGCCCAGTAGGAGGATTGTTGGGTCATATGGTAGCTCTATTGCCATATGTTTTATATATCGCCAAATTGATTTCCATAGTAGCTGTACATACCTACAGTTCTACCAGCAGTGGATGAGAGGCCCAATCTCACCTCAGCCCCTCCAACACTTGTTGCTTTCTGATATTTTGAATTGGGCTATCTTTGAGGGTGTTAGGTGGTATCTCAGTGTTGTTTTAATTTACATTTCTATCATGGCTAATGACCTTGAAATTTTTGTGATATGTTTATTGGCCCTTTGGATTTCTGCCCCTGTGGAACTTCTGTTCAGGTTCTTTACCCTCCTCCTCAGCAGTTTTTTTTTTCTTTTTAGAAGTTAGCAGACAATTGTAGATTTTAGTTATAAGGCCTTTGTCCGATGTGTCATTGCTAAAGATGTTTACCCAGTCTGTGGGCTCTCTTATTACTCTCTTGGTGAATTCATTCAATGTACACAGATGTTTTATCTTCAGTATATCACACTTGTCAATTTGTGACTCATCTGTATTTGTGTCCTTCCCTATTTCTGATAGCTTATGTATTCCCAGTGCCAAAGTTCTCAGGTTGATCCCAATTCCCTCATTAATGGGCCTAATCATTGGGGTTTTACCTGAAAGTCTGTGCTCCACCTTGAGTTTATTCTTGTGCATGGAATAAGATAAGGGTCTTGCTTCATTTTTCTGCAGGTAGATATCCATATTTTCCAGTACCACTTGTGCTGGAAAGAAGAGGGCATCTACCTCCCATTTGATATTTTTGGGGCCGTTTTGAAAGATCAGTTGTCTGTATGCTGATGATTTTATTTCTGGGTTTTCCGTTCTTTTCTATTGGTCTGCGGTCTATCATTATAATAATACCATGCAGTTTTGACCACTGTGGTTGTATAATATGTGCTAAAATCAGGTAAAGCAGGCTCTCCCACTATGTCCTTCTTGAGGAGCTCTCTAATTCTAGGCTTCTTCTCTCTCCATATGAAGTTGGTAATCAGTTTTTCCATTTCTTTAATGAAAGCTGAGGGTAATTGTATCAAGATTGCATTAAACTTATATAGTGCCTTGGGCACAACTGACCTCTTTATTATATTGAGTCTTCCAATTCATGAGCATGGGATATTCTTCCATTTGTTGAGGTCACTCTTGGTTTCTTGTAGTAGTGTTCTGTAGTTTTCCTCATATAAATCTTTTGTCCTTTTAGCCAGGTATACCCCTAGATATTTCAATTTGTGCTCAGCTATTTTGAAGGGTACCCCTTTTTTTATCTCATCTTCTGTGGTCTTATCTGATATGTGTAGCAGTTCTATAGACTTCTGTTTGTTGATCTTGTATTTTGCCACTCTGCCATACTCCTCTAATGCTTCCAACACTCCATTTGTGGAGCTTTTGGAATTTTCTATATATAAAATCATATCATATGCAAATAACAATAGTTTCACCTCTTCCTTCCCCAGGCGAATAACATTGATGCTTTTCTTTGCCTCCTTCTGTTAGCTAAAACTTCCAGTATGATGTTAAATAAGACTGCGGACTAGGGGCATCCTTGTCTGGTCCCCTTTTTCGCTGGGACTGTATTCATCTTTTCTCCATTGGCTACCACTCTGGCTGTTGGTTTTTCCTATATAGCTTGTATTCTGTTGAGGAATTTTCCTTCCATTCATATCTTCTCAAGTGTCTTAAACAGGAAGTGGTGTTGGATGTTGTCAAATGATTTTTCTGCATCTATCTATACTATCATGCAGTCCTTATAGCTTTTCATGTCAATGTGGCAAATGATACTAAGGGTCTTTCTTATGTTGAACCATCCCTGTATCGATCCCTGGTATGAATACCACTTGGTAGGATGAATTATCTGTTTTATATACTTTTGCATTCTATTGACCTGCCTGGTTTTGGTATCAGAGTTATACTAGCTTCATAGAAGGAGTTCAAGAGTTTGCCATTTTTTCTATGTTCTATATGAGTTTATGTATGATTGGTGCTAGTTCTTCCCTAAATGCTTGGTAGAATTCTCCAGTGACCCATCTGGTCCAGGGTATTTTTTGTTGATAATTCCTGGATAACCTTGTCTATTTCTTCTATTGCTATGGCTCAGTTGAGATTCTTGAGTTCCTTTGGGGAAGGTCTAGGGAGGGATTGTTTTTCCAAGAATTTGTCCATGTCTTCCAAGTTGTTGAATTCATTGGAGTACAATCTTTCATAGTACTGTATAATTATCCTTTTGATTTCACTAGGGTCTCTGTAATGTCCCCTCTTTCATCCCTCATTCTTATTATTGAAATTTGGTCCCTCCTTTCTTTGGTTAGGTTTGTAGGGGTCTGTTGATTCTGTTTATCCTTTCAAATAACCAACTTGCAGCAGCATTAATTTTTCCCATAATTTTCTTATTTTCCCTCTCTTGAATCTCAGCCCTGATTGTTATTATTTCTTTTCTTTTGCTATTAGTAGGATTGTCTTGTTGACTCTGCTCTAGTTGTTTTAATTTTTGTGCCAGCATATCAATCATAAGCCTCTCTTCATTCTTCATGTGTGCATGTATTCCTATAAAACTTCCTCCAATGACTGCCTGTGCTGTGTCCCACTAGGTTAGGTATGTCATGTTCTCATTCTCCTGGGTTTCTAGAAATATCCTAATTTCATCTCTGATCTGGACCAGTATGCACTCCTTTTGCAATGGAGAATTATTCATCCACCAATTGTTTGCTCTTGTTTTCTTCATCTTTCATTTGTTGATTTCCAGCCTTATGGCACAGTGGTCAGAGAGAGAGATCTGTATGATATCAATGTGCTTAAATTTATGTATATTCATCTTATTCCCTAGCATGTGGTCTATCTTCAAATATGTGCCTGGTGAGCTTGGTTTTTTGTATTTGGACAAAAATCTCGGTAAATATCTATCAGGTCAAATTGTCTAATTATAGTGTTTAGATCTCTATCCTCCTTGTTGAGTTTCTTTCCCTGTGATCTATCTTCCTCAGGGAGCGTGTATTGAAGTTCCCTAGCATAATTGTTGAGGCTGTGATTTCTTTTTCATCTTTTGGAGAGTTTGGTTGACGTATTCAGTGGGTTTCTCATTCAGAGAATATATGTTTAAAATGCTTAGTGGTTCTTTGTCTACCATTCGCTTGAGTATTATATAGTGTCCCTCCTTATCTCATCTTATGGTTTGTACTTTGGGTCAATTTTATCTGAGATTAGAATTGCAACCCTTTTTTTTTTTAATTGCTGTTTGTTTGGTATACCTTTCTCCAGCCTTTGATTCTCAGCCTACTTTTGTCTGTAGTCTTGAGATGTATCTCCTGTAGGCAGCACATTGATGGATTGTCTTTTCTAAGCCAGTCTGCGAGCTTGTCTTTGAATGCCTGAGATCAGTCCATTGAGAGTCAGGGTTGTTATCTCCATCTGTGGACTCTGTGATATCATTTTATACCTTTTGTGTTGGGTGTTTTCCTACCTTGCTTTCTTATCAGTGGGGTGTGTGTGTTTGTGTGTGTGTGTTTCATTCTTGACTTCTTGCCACCCTTAAGCCAATGCTATCGTGGGGGCTATGTTTTCTCTTTGTTGCCCTCTGTATGGGGTTGTTCTATGTGGCAGTCTCTTATTTATGCTTGTTGAATGCTGTTCTTCTGCCCATATTGGGTCGGCAAGGATCGTCTAATGTATTCTTTGAGTTTTTCCTTGTCTGGGAAGACTCTGACTTCTCCGTCTGTCTTGATAGATAGTTTAGCTTGATAGAGTATTTTTTGGGTTTGTGTTATTTTCCTTCAATTATTGGAATATGTTACTCCACTCTTCCTCTTCTTCATATGTCCCCTGATAGGTCTGAGCATATTCTTATTTGGGAACCTTTATATATAATTGCTTGTTTTTCCTGAGTTTCTCTCAAAGTTTCTCCTTTTCCTCAAAGTTGGATTGTTTAACTATTATGTGCCTTGGTGACTTCTTGGGATACAGTCTAGCTGGTGTTCTTTCAGTTTCCTGAATGGTTGCCTGGTTTTTATTCATTAAGCTGGGGAAGTTTTCCTCCAAGAATTCTCTCACTATTGTTGCAGATGAATTCTTTGTTGTATCTTCCTCCAGTAATCCAATTGTTCTGATGCTGTTCCTCTTTATAGCATTAGACATGGCTCTTATGTTTTCTTCTGCTTCTTTGATGATCATATTAGATTTTTGTTCATGTTTGTTAAAGTCTGCTTGGCTGTCCTTTAGGTCACTGGTGTAGTTCTCTGCCTCCACCAGTCAATTGTAGAAGTCCATGAGTCTGCTATTGGTTTTTGTAATCTCATCCCTAAGCTCTTATATTTCCCTTTGGTGTATGGACTTTATCTCCTCTATCATTTCATCCTTTTTCTGTATTGTTTCCCTCATATCCTGAATGACTCCAAGCAGCATTCTGAAAATTTCTTTCTGTGGCAGATCAATGCCTGCTTCTTCTGTGCATGTTGTTTGGTTCAGGACATCTGCCATTGCCTTTTGTTTCTACTGTTTTTTCATGGAGGTCGTTGGAGCTGATTGCTGTTTGCATCACGTTGTTTTAGAGGAGCCCGATGCCATTTTCCAGGGTGTCGAAGAGTACTGGCTCTCTCCGGGAGACTCATAGGAATGTTTCTTTGAACTACCTGAAGCTAATTTCATTATGGTAGTGGTCTACCTATTTATCCTCTTTCCCTCAACCAGTATTCTGTTAATTGGAGGGCAAGTTGGATGGTCATTTCAGAGGACGCTGGTTGAGTTGTGAACCCACGAGGATGCTGCTGTACAGGTTATCTCACAAGAATCCATGATGGTGTGGCCCATAGCAGCTTGGGGCACTGCAGAGGACATGTGGGGGGGGGGGTGCCTGTTGCAACGGGAGTGTTACAGAAGACTGGTGACTTGCCCGCTTTGTTGTAGAGCACCACAAATGGTGGACTGAATTTCCATGGTCAGGTAGATTACTGCAGAGGTTGGGCAGAGGTTCCCACAGCAGCATGGAATGTTGGTGAGTGTTGGTCAAGACGCCTTACACCGTGTGAGGTACTACGGCGGGCAGGAGGAAGTACCCTCAGTCATGTGGGACCACAGAGGACTGATAGGAGCTCCCGCATCCATGAAGGCAGGATTTCCCCCAAAGAAGGTGGGTGGGATTTCCCCAGCCAAGTGTTAAGCGCTGCAGGTGGCTGGCGGACAGAATTTCCCCAGGAAGAAGTTATGCAAGATATCTCCCGGTGGATAGTGGGTGGGTTTTCCCCACACCTGGATTAAGCTGCAAAGGGAGGAACACTCCCAGCTGGGTGGAGGGTAGTTTAAATGCCCTAGGCTAAGGTAAGTGGTCTAGAGGTTGGCAATGGTGTGTGAGAAAAAGGGGAAGAGAAAAAAGAAAAGAAAAAAAAACTAAGCCTGCTGAAGCTGTGGAGGGCATGGGAGAAGAGAAGGGAGGGAAACAAAAGCAACAATATAGGTGATCCCCAATCCACCATGGGGCTGAAGGGGTTCAATCCCTGCCCTGAGGTAGCAGAAAGCTGTGGCTGTGTTGAGATAAATCCCCTGCTGCGGATCCAAATGTTCCTGGCTCCGCCCAAGACAGTGGCAGGGCTAAAGTCAAACCTTAGCAGGACCCCAGCCCTTCTAAACCTAGTGAATCTTTGCCTACTTATCTTTATGATTCTCCTCCTGTGACCCGGCAGTGTGGAATTTCCCTCGTAGTAACTCTCTGGTGCTGATTTCTGCAGAGTCCCTGGTATGTGTTACTGAGTTGCCATCTTCCCAGAAGTCTCCTAAAGTTTATGTTTTATGTTAAGATCAGTCTTTGTACTACAAAGTTCTGTTAACAAATGCACAACGTTATTTATCTCCAATCCCAGTATTCTACAGGATAACTTCATTGTCCGAAAAATTCCCTGATTTCCATCTATTCATCTCTCTCGCCCTCCCCCAGAACCCCTGGCAACCACTGATCTTCTTGCTTTCTGTAGTTTTCCTTTTCCCAGAATGTCATATAATTGGAATCACAAAGTTTGTAACCCTTTTAGACTGGCTTCTTTCATTTAGCAATATGCATTTAAGGCATGTGTCTTTTCATCATCCTTTTACTTTAAACTTTTTTATCCTTCTGGGTTAGAAAAACTCATATAAATTGGATATTTTAAATTCAGTCTTTTACTGGGGATATTTAATCTATTTATGCTACTTTAATTACTAGTATATCAAGATTTAATCTGCCATCTGACTCAGTACTTCCTATATATCCTACATCTTCTGTGTTCCTTTTTTGTCTCCTTTCTTTTGAATTAATCAGGCATTTTTTTTTCTAATACCATTTCTTGCTTGTTTAGCTTGAAAAGTATGGATATATTTTAACATTATTTCTTACCCTTTATTGTTTGCTTACAACATATATTTTGATTTGGACAATTATAATAGTAATTTTTACTTTTGTCTTTCCCCCAGGAAAATGCAAGAATCATAGAATTATTTAATTCTTTTTACTTCCTTACTGATTTCAATGTCATTGTTGCTTACTGCTTTAATTTTATACAAGGGGGCCTCAAAACAAAGGTAAAAGAGTAGAAATGAAGGATAACAAATTTTTTAACAAGTATTTTGAGGCTCCCTCTATAATGTGAACCTCACAGCCTTACTGATACGCTTAATATAATCAATGTTATTTTAGATTTACTTATATGTGTATTGCTCTTTATTCCTTTCCACATTTTTGAGCCCCTGTCTTGGATTATTTTTCGCTAATCTTAAAAAGCAAAAATGTTCTTTGGTATTTCTTTTGTGAAAGTTTGCTGTTAAGTTCTTGCAATTTTGTTAGCCTAAAACTTTCCTCATCTACTTCCCTTTATAAAGGCTAATCTGGAGATAGGGACCTAGCGTGTCAACTTTTTCCTTCAAGCACTTTGGAGATGTTTCACTGTTCTTTAGTTTCTTTTTTTTATTATTGAGTAGATCTAGCACAGTAGTTCCCAAACTAGGTGAATTCACCCCCAAAGGGCACTAGAATAATCCAAACCAAACTGTCACCTAGTCAATGCTAATAGCACCCTCTGTGGGTTTCCAACACTGCTTTCAGTAGTAGAAAGCCCTGTTTTTCTCCCTCGGAGCAGCTGGTGGTTTCTAACTGCCAGGCATTGGTCACAGCCCAATGCAAATCCACTGCCAATAATCCAGGGAGGCTACAAAAGTAGAAGCCTACATTTTGTCTTGAATTATGGAGTATAGTACAAAAGTTCTATATAGCCAGGAAGGTACTAGCAATTATTTTTTCCCTAAAAGGGAGTGGTAGGGTAAATCAGTTTGGGAAACTATGAATTCTAGCAGCCTATAGCTTCTTAAAAAGCGATGTAATTTTTTTCCTGTCTAATTTTTAAATGTTCTCTTTTTCTTTGGTTTTAGCAGTTTTATTATAATGGGATTAAGTGTGTATTTCTTTGTATTTGTCCTTGTTTATGTTACTCAGTTTTGAATTCGTGGAGTTTTTGTTGGTTTTTTTAATAATGTTGAAACAGTCTCCCTGTTATTCTCTCTTCTCTAGGACTTAACTTGGGTTCTAACATTTTTTTCTTCAATTTTTGAATTTCCATTTGGTTCCATCATCCACCCATGTATCCCTTCCTCTCTCATTTCCAGATCAGGGTTAAAATTCTTGTCTTTCATTTCCTTAAGCAGAACAATTAGTTATTTTAGAGTCTATGTCTAATAACTTTAATATCTAGAACTCCTATGTGACTGTTTCTGTTAACTGCTATTTCTGTTTATCTTTACTTATATTGACTATTTCTCATTATTTTATTGTGTTTGGATATTAGATGAATAGTTTTGAGTCCTATGATCATTTTAGCTCCCTCTAAAGTTGATCCGCTTTTGCTTCTGCCAGGCACTGGAGGACAGAGGAAACTCAGGATCACCTTAATTCTATATCAGGGCTTGTGATGATTTGTAGCTGAGTGGCAATTTCTGCAATAGCCAGCTTCTAGCTTATTGCCAGGATACATACCTCTGGGGTTCCATGTGAAATTTAGGGTCTTCACTAGTCTTATCCCCACTTGGCAGAACCTGAATGCCACCAATCCCTTTTGCCTTCAAGGCTGGTAAAATTATAGCTTAGCTTCATGGCTTCTTAGCCTAGCTCCTCAACATCGACAAATACCTTCAGGAGAAAGTGGCCCCAAATGCTATGTGTATTTCCCAGTAACTCTATGTTCACCCAGGTACTACCCTGGTAATTCTTCACCATAATGGTGAAATTTTCTAGTGACTTTAATCAGATTTGTTTTTAAGTTTCTCCAGATTCTCCAGTTATCCTTAGGGGTAAGGTTGGTGCAAAGTGTAATTGTTCTCTAATTTTTTTTTCTTTACAAAATTGACTTTTCTTGAAAAAAGAAAATTGAGTGTCACAGGGAAGAGATGAGTCAGTCAGGGTGCAGTATAGCACCGATAAAACACAACTTTTCTCTAGTTTTTTTATGCTTCCTTCTCCCCACTAACATGACCTCCAATTCTACCTTACAGATTGGATTAGATCAGACCATGCACACTGCTATACATAAGAGCCTACAACACAGGGAATCCAGGATAGAAAAACACCTCAGGGTCAACAAGTAGATTAGAGATACCAGGAGGATTAGGTGGGGTTGGGGGAGGAATGGGGAATCAATCACAAGGATCAACCTATAACTCCCTCCCAGGGGGACAAACAATGGAAAAGTGCATGTGGGGCAACAGAGGATGATGTAAGATATAAAAATAATAACAATTTAAATTCTAAAAACCACCAAGCTCAGTTGAGCAAATGGATTTTAAAACTCAACAACTAAAAAGAATCCTATCTAGATTACATAGAGGGAAAAGGATATTAAAAAGATAATGCAATAAAAATGGGCAAAAGATCCCAGCAGGAAACAAATGGCAGAATATGCTTTAGAAACTCAAAAGTATTTTAAAAGGTGCTCAACGTTTCCAATAATCAGGGAATTTCACATTTAAAACATGAAATATTCCATACACACCATAACACACACGCACAAAGGCCCTGCCAAGTTTATAAATGGATTGGAGAAGCAGAAAATAAATCTGCATTTTTCTTAGTCTGTCTTAGGAAGCGTAACAATTCACAAACCTTGACTGGCATACAGGCAGTGATTGCACATGAGCTAGGTGTGTTGGCCAAGAATCAAACCCAGGTCTCCCACATGCAAAGGGAAAATTCAAATGACTTGTTCAAACATACTGAGGGGGGACCAGGGTTGGGCTTAAGAGGAACAAAATACCAAGAGCAGAGCCATAGAGGGAAGGCCACTGAACTTCCTGCTTTCGTCAACTCTTGCTATTTTTCCCTTGGTTTCTACTGTACATCACATATATGGTACCTTGCTCCTCACAGAATGATGAGAGAAACAAATGTCCCAAAGTGCTTGACACAATGGATGTATGTGTAGATTGTGATAAGAGTTGTACACGCTTCCAAGAGAATGATTTAATTAAAAAGAAAAACAAAAGACTTAGGGTCATTGTAAAGGAATGAAAGGCTGCAATATTTACAGGGAAGTTGTGATAAGAATCTGCTTTAAGACTTTGGCTAATTAATCTGTGTTGCATGATTGTATATTCCTGGATTATAGTTAAAGCCTTAGTAGGCATCTTTGTGAGGACCAATGTTTCATTAAACGCAGCGTAATACTAGCAACAACACTGTATGTTATATAGTTACAACTGAAGAGCAAAAGCATATAACAGTCCTCACCACATTAAAAACTGTTGTAGAAAGAAGGAAAGAATGGTTGTGAGAGAGAAGGCAGGAAGGAACAAAGGAAGGACGTCTGAGCCATTGTATATTCCATAGGCCTCTGAGTTGTAAAATGAACAGCATTTTTTCTGGAAGATGTATTTTTTTTCCAATCCAAATGATGTGGGTTTTTTTTTTAACATTTTATTAGGGGCTAATACAACTCTTATCACAATCCATACATATACATACATCAACTGTATAAAGCACATCTGTACATTCCCTACCCTAATCATTTTCAAAGCATTTGCACTCCAAAGCCCTTTGCATCAGGTAGTCTTTTTTCCCCTCTCTCCCTGCTCCCCCCTCCCTCATGAGCCCTTGATAATTTATAAATTATTATTTTTGACATATCTTGCCCGGTCCAGCGTCTCCCTTCACCCCCTTTTCTGTTGTCCTTCCCCCAGGGAGGAGGTCACATATAGATCCTTGTAATTGGTTCTCCCTTTCCAACCCACTCACCCTCTACTCTCCCAGTATCGCCCCTCACACTCTGGTCCTGAAGGTATCATCCACCCTGGATTCCTTGTGCCTCCAGCTCCTATATGCACCAGTGTAAAACCTCTGCTCTATCCAGACTTGCAAGGTAGAATTCGGATCATGGTAGTGGGGGGTGGGGGGAGAAAGCATTTAGGAACTGGAGGAAAGCTGTATTCTTCATTGGTGCTACGTCTCACCCTGACTGACTCATCTCCTCCCGTGGACCCCTCTGTGAGGGGATATCAAGTGGCCAATAAATGGGCTTTGGGTCTCCACACTGCACTTCCCCCTTCATTCACTATGGTAAGATTTCTTTTTTTTTTTTAATGATACCTTATACCTGATCCCTTTGACACCTCGTGATCGCACAGGCTGGTGTGCTTCTTCCGTGTGAGCTTTGTTCCTTCTGAGCTAGATGGCCGCTTGTTCACCTTCAAGCCTTTAAGAACCCAGACACTATCTCTTTTGATAGCCGAGCACCATCAGCTTTCTTCGCCACATTTGCTTATGCACCCGTTTGTCCTCCGCGATCATATCATGGAGGTGTGCAGCCAATGATATGATTTTTTGTACTTTGATGCCTGATAACTGATCCCTTTGGGACCACGTGATCACACAGGCTGGTGTGTTCTTCCATGTGGGCTTTGTTGCTTCTGAGCTAGATGCCCTCTTTTTTATCTTCAAGCCTTTAAGACCCCAGACACTATCTCTTTTGATAGCCGGGCACCATCAGCTTTCTTCACCACATTTACTTGTTCACTAGCTTTGGCTTCAGCAGTTTTCTCGGGAGGGTGAGCATCATAGAATGCCAATTTAATAGAAGAAAGTATCCATGCATTGAGGGAGTGCTTTAGTAGAGGCCCAAGGTCCTTCCGTCACCTTAATACTAAACCTATAAATATAGACACATAGATCTATTTCCCCATCCTCATATATATATTTGCATGTACATGTCTTTGTCTAGACCTCTATAAATGCCCTTTGCCTCCTAGCTCTTTCCTCTATTTCCCTTGACTTTCCTCCTGCCCCACTATCATGCTCCGTCCCCACCTGGGTTATATCTATACCTCTTCTTTACGTTACCTTACCCTTGATCATTCCCTACCAGGCCTGCTACTCCCCTCTCACCACCAATTTAGATCCCATGTTGTTCCCTTGTCTCTGGGTTGGTTAATACCACTTCCTTACCCCCCACACTCCCCCTATCCCAAGTCCCCCTGGAACTGTAGGTCCCGTTGTTTTTCCTCCAGATAGTTCATCCAGCCTATCTTATTTAGACAGACCTGTGGAGATAATAACATGCACAAAAACAAGACAGAGGAAAACAAAGAAACAGTAGACAACAAAACAACAACAACAAACCACTGACAAAGAACAAAACAAAACACATCAAAAAGGAAAGCTTGTAGTTAGTTCAAGGATCGTTTGTTGGCCTTTAGGAGTGTTTTCCAGTCCAGTCTGTTGGGGCACCCCACCCTGGCCCCAAAGTCCACTTTCAGCATTCCCTGGGGACCTTGCCGCTCCATTCCCTTGCTGTTCTGCTGCACTCCCCCCAGTGCTTTGCCTCGGTGTGGTGGGATCAAGTCAGGTGCAATTCCTACACTGTGTCTCTAGTGCTGTCCCCTGTAGAGCCATTGGTCCCTGAGGTGCATCATGTCTCATAGTAGGGCCAGCCATGTTGTCCTCTCTGTGGACTGGCTGCTCTAATCAGAAACATCATCCTCACGGCCTAGTGGGCCAGGCTGTGCTCCACTCTTTCCTCCTCCCCTTTCATCTGCTCCCGTGTGCTCTGATTAGATATGTCCCTCTCCCGGAGCTGCAGAATCAATGTTGTCCTTTGAAACAAATTCTTCTTGGGAAAGGGGCAGGATTCCACTTAATTTTTGGTACTGGGGCCAGCCTCCCAGACTTCTCCACTGGTTCCCTACTCCACGCCAGAATGTTGCATTCACACCTTGCAGCACTGGGTTGAAGTCTTGTCCCTCTTTCCCTGTGGAGATATAAACAATACCCTCCCCTTTTATGGAAGATGTATTTTTTAAAGTTGTTCCAACGTGAATGGGAGCCATGTCTTGGCATGAATGGAAAGCTGACCTGAAGAAACGTGAAGATGGAAATGAGCAGCATGGAGCTTTGCTTATTTTAGGTCCGTTGGGACTATAGGAGAATCACCCATGTTTACTATCTTTATTTATAACCCAGAGGTCACAGAGCACAGGAAATTCTAGGCCTATAGAGGTCACAAAGTTCTTACAAGGTGAAGGCTGGTTTCACCTGGCTGTGGAGAAGACCCAGAAGAGGTGAACAAGCTGGGTCCATCTGGCTTCTCCTGAGGAGGCTCTGTGTGATGTCAACCCCTAAAAGGAATGCAAGTCTTGCTGTTATTTAGTGTCTGGCCAGTGGGTCATCCAGGATGACCAGCTAAGAGAACTAGTGAGGAGAAGACTTGCATTTGACAGCTACCAAGGGAGGAGAGTATGTATGCCTGCTCAGAATAGGAGATACAAGGTCAGAAGAACATCTCATCAGGGTTCTTGAAAATAGACAGCATGTGAAGTGAAATTAATTGATCACAAAAGATCAAATATTTTATGAGACAACTGTGATAAAAGAATCCAGAGAAAATTTTCACCCTGAAAGAAACAGACTTTCATGGCTACCAGGGGTGGGAGAACAAGAGAGGGAAGGGGGACTCACAGGCCAGTGGTTAGACAGGTGTTAACTTTGGTGGAGGTGAAGACAATACCCAACAAGAGAGAGATGAGGGATGGGAGGAGGGGGAATAGGGGGAGGAGGGTTAACAAACCAAGACCCTAGGAGGATTGATGAGTTATTGAAACTGTGAATCCTCTCTGTTACCCTCCACCTAACTCACAATAAAAGATTTAACAAAATAAGAAAAGAAAAAAAAATGGTCTTGTTCACCACATCCTAGAATATAAATATATAAATAAATATTTGTTGTTGCGTTAGGCGCCATCAAGTAGGTTCTGACTCATAGTAACCTTGTGTACAAGAGGACAAAACACTGCCTGTCCTAGGCCATCCTCACAATTATTCTTATGTTTGAGTCCATTGTTGCAGCCACTGTGTCAGTCTCCCTTCTGTTCAAGGGACAGCAAGTCTAGTCAGTTATTGGCCCTAAACTGGTGGTGCCCGCTGAAAGCTGAAATTCATTCAAAAAGACTAGGTTGAGCAAACTTTTGAATTTAGCCTTGATCTGCATGCCTGGCCAAATCATATCTGTATAGTCCTGAGGCATGACCCAGGGCTTTAGTACTCAGTCTTCCTTTGTTCTTCTGGACAACTGGGGCTGCTCTTTACCTTTCTCAGGGTGCACCAACAAGCTCACACCTGGGCTTACACTAGTTTCTATTCATGTAGCCAATCAACTACCTATTCATGTAGCCAATTAATTACCCAAACAGTTGCACCAAAAAAAAACCCATTTTCAAAAGCATCCCCCAAACCTTATAGTAAGATATGGTCATATTCCCCAAGTTCTGTTTATACACAAACAAAAGGGAATTTGGTAGAGAAATAGTTAAGCACTTGGCTGCTAGCCAGAAATAGTTAAGCACTTGGCAGTTTGAACCTACCAGGGAAGAAATGTTGCGGGACAGAAATGTGGCAGTCTGCTTCGCTGAAGATTTTTTGGTCTTGCAAACTCTGGGGAAGTTCTACTCCATCCTACAGGGACCGTATGACTTAGAATGCGCTCGATGGCAGTACACTTTTTGTTTCATCTCTAATTGGTGTCAAGATGACACACACCAAAATCCTTATTGAGCCTCTCTTATTAATACTTATTTCTGTGGGAAATTCCTTGTCTTTGAGTAATGAGTCCGTTTTTTATAAAAAAATGTTTCCCTCTTTAGTTACTTTGGTTGTTTTTTTAAACAAAACACAAAGTATCATTTGTCCCATTCTTAAAGTAAACAGCAGAGCCCTAGTTTTCTTCTAAACCTGTTTCCCTGATAGTGAAAACCAAACCAAGCTCACTGCCTCGAGTTGATGCCAACTCTAAATGACCTTCCAGGAAAAGGTAGAACTGCCCTGGTGAGTTGCCAAGACTTTAACTGTTTACAGGAAAAGAAAACCCTGTCTTTCTCCCTCAGAGCAGCTGGTGGTTTTGAACTGCTAGGCAGCACACAACCGCTCCACCACCAGGGTTCCTATGGATAGTGAAGGGACTTGTACTTGAGAGTTGGTAGGTACTTTGTGGTTCTTTCGTGCTTGGGAGAGTCTAGGGGAATAACGCAGGAGTTCTGTGGCATAGTAGGCGAGGCAGTGGGCTGCTAACTGTAAGGTCAGCAGTTACAACCTATCAGCTCTCTAAAGGAGACCCATGAGGGTCTCTGCTCCCATACAGATTGCAGCCTCACGAACCCACGGGAGGCACTTCTGCTTCGTTCTACTGGGTCACTAGGAGTTGAAACATATTTGATGTGAGTTCATTTTTTGTTTTGCTTATTTAGTTGAATAAATTAGAAAGCTCACAAAGTGATTAAAATATGATAAATCTTTCTGTGGACAAAATTCTGGAAGTGTTCAAAATCAACCGATTAAAAAGAGAATATTCAAGCACCTTTTTTTAAAAAGCAAAAAAAAATACATATACACGGGGAAGCACGGGAAACACAGTGTGGGAATTGTGCCTGGTCTGACCCCACACACACCAGAGCTTAACATGAAGGGAGCGCAAGAGAACAGCAAGGGAGCAAAGTCGTGAAGTTCCCCAGGAATCCTGAAAATAGACTTTGGACTTGGGGAGCAGAGCTTGGCACCACATCAGATTCAATCAGAAAACATTCATAAGGGTCAACAGACAGACCTGGAACTATTTGTAGGCTATTTGTTTCATGTATATCTCTATAAAATAGGAAGGATAAACAATATTGAAGACAAACAATGGGACCAATGGTTCTGTGTGGACAGGGGAGAAGAAGGGATGGGGGGAAAGGTGGGGGTAGCCAACAAGCCAGAGAAAATGGAAAAAGATACCCAAAATCGATGGCAAGGAAACATTGAGTGCCTGGTAGGATTTGATCAAGTGCAATGTAGCTGAGGGGAATATGTAGAGTAGAATGAAGGTAGAATTTGATAGTGGGAACGGAGGAAAGTAAAAAGAAATAGAGGAGAGAATTAAGAATCAAAAGACACTTATAAAGGTGTAAAAATAGGCATCTACATATGTAAATATATTAATATATAACAATAAGGACATAGGTCTATGTACATACATTTATGTTTGTTTAAGTATTAAGGTATCGGACAGATATTAGGCCTCTACTCAAGTCCTCCCTTAGTGAAAGAACACTTTATTTGAGTAACCTGGAAGTCTGTAATGCTCACCTTCCTGACATGATTGCTGAAGACAAAATGGGTGCATAAGCTAATGTGATGAAGAAAGTTGACGGTGCCCAGCTATTAAAAGATATAGATAGTATCTGGGGTCTTAAAGGCTTGAAGTTAAACAAGCAGCCATCTAGCAGAGAAGAAACAAAGGCCACATGGAGGAAACACACCAACCTGTGTGATCATGAGGTGTTAAGGGGATCAGGTATCAGGCATCAGAAGACTCAGAAAAAATAATCATTTCAATGTGAATGACAGGCGTTGGAATGGAGACCCAAAGTTCCTCTATAGACAATTGGACATCCCCTCACAGAAGGGTCACAAGGAAGGTACGAGCCCTCCAGGATGCAGTTTAGGACCAACAAAACACACAACATTCCTCAAGTTCTTTAATGCTTCCTCTACCCCCACCCACCACCCTACTCTCATGACCCCAGTTCTACATTACAAATCTGGCTACTCCAGAGCATGTGCACTGATACAGATACAAGCTCTTAACACACAGAATACAGGACAGAGAGCCACTTGGGAACAGGAATGGGAGCAGTGATAACATGTATAACTCCCCCCACCCACCCAAAGGGGGATGAACAACAGAAACGTGGGTGAAGGGAGTCAGCGAACAGTGGAAAGTATGAAAATAAAAATAATTTATAATTTATCAAGGGTTCATGAGGATGGGAGGATTGGAGAGGGAGGAGAAAAAAGAGGAGCTGATACCAAGGCCTCAAGTAGAAAGAAAAAAAATTGTAAATGATGATGGCAACGTATATACAAATGCGCTTGATACAATTGATATATAGAAAGTCATCAGGTCACCAATGACCCTAAGCCAAGATTTCCAACCCCAGGATCACCAGCTTCTGGATCACCCCAGCCTCATCCACCATGGGCCCCAACGTGGACAACCCCTCCCAACAGAGTAGGAAGGGTGTGGACCCAAAAACACCTACATTGTGTCCCTTTTGTCAACAGGAAACAGCCAGAGAAGTCATCACCTGTACTCCAAAGATTTGAGTTCATACTCCTTCAGTGGGGAAATGTTATGTAGCTAATTTAGGGACATGAATTTGTCTCTCCCATGCCTGTAAAGGCCCTCATAGAGAAGGAAATAAATCAGGCAACCATTAGACACCTACGAAGACCCCAAATCGAGCATGCTCACACTCAAGTCCCCGAGACAGGTGGGAGGTACACCTGGACATGCCAAACTAGACTTAGGCTCATGACATCACCCAGGTGGCTGAACCCAGCCAATGGGGTCAACCATAACTTCAATCATACCTTCCTCCGGCCAGGGAGTGGGCTAGACTAAAGGCAGGGAGGACACTCTGGGATGCTCTCTTGCCCCTGAGCTCTCTTGCTCTGTTCCTGGTCAGAGGCATGCATGGGTGCTTTTTCCATGAGGTTGTTCAGGCCCAGTTGTGAACCCCTCTGAGACTGTAAAATCTGAAACCTGTCCTGTCCTTCACAAAAACCCACTTGGTTTACAAAGAAAAAAGTATGGATTTTTTTATAAGACTTGTAAGAGCGAGCCCCCAATAAAATTATTTATTTTTTAAAAGACTTACATGGATGCCTGTAACCTTTGATATTACCTATGACTGATGACTGAGGATGATCAAATACAATAGTAATGTAGGTTGGTATATCTGTAATCATAATAAAAAGAAAAATAAACCCGCATGAAGTAATGCTAACAATCATTAACCATTAAGTCCAACCACCTACTGCCATTGAGTTGATTCTGATTCATAGAACCTTTTGTGTTTATACATGATCGAGTTGGATTAATAGACATCTGGGCACTCACTGAAGGTCCCTAGACCCCAGGGATTGGGTGGCTGTCCGATTAAACACTGCTCACCCTGGTTCAGGCTACCTGGGAATTCGTATCAGGATCTCTATTGAGAAAGAAAGAAAGAAAGAAAGAAAGAAAGAAAGAAAGAAAGAAAGAAAGAAAGAAAGAAAGAAAGAAAGAAAGAAAGAAAGGAAGGAAGGAAGGAAGGAAGGAAGGAAGGTTTCGAAACCTTTCTTTCTACAAGAGCCCAGAATGCTCTTGGAATTAGGTCATTGGGTTCTGCAGTTGTAAATCTTTTCAGAAGTAGATCGTTTTTTCTTACCCCCAAGGAGTGGTTGGGGGGAGAAAGGGTTGTCCCACTGAGTGCATGGTTAGCAGTACAGCGCTTAGAGAGATGCAAATCAAAACTGCGAGGTGATACCACCTCACTCTTACAGAAAAAACAATGATCTAAAAACAGGAATGAGAAAACAAACAAACCTCAAAACAAATGCTGAAGTTTGGGGAAGATTGAAACACTTATACATTGCCATAGAGATTGTAACCTGATGGAGCAATGCCAGAAAATTATTGGCATATTCAGAAAGAGCTAGAAGTAGAAATGCCTGGTGATCCAGCATTCCTTGGTATACGTCCTAGAGATATATCAAGCAGTAACAAGAACAGACATGCGCACACCATGTTCATTGCTGTAAGGTTGTGTATGCTATACCATGTACTGTAGTTGTCCTTTATTCTTGAGTAACTATCAGTGCCTCCATTTACCGTGGTCAAGTTGTGCTGAATCTCATCTTATCATGCAATGCCTCCCCGATCACCAGAACTACCATGTTCACAATCCATCCATGTTCACAATAGCAGAGAGAAGCAATCTAAGCACCCATCATCGATGAATAGATAAACAAATCATAGTTCATACAAACGACATCTGTGCCATGGTAACAACGCATTCACAAAACATAATATGAAGGAATCCGGAGGGTATTTTACTCAATGGAATAAGCTAAATATACTAGGACAAATACTGCATACCACTTTTTTTAAAAGTTAAGACTAGGTATACACGTATGATCAATTGTGTCAAGCACATTTGTACATATTTTACCATCATCATTTTCAAACATTTTCTTTCTTCTTGAGTCCTTGGTATCAGCTCCTCTTTTTCCCCCTCCATCCCCCACCCTCCGACCCTCATGTACACTTGATAATTTATAAATTATTTTAGTTTTCGTATTATACCATCCTCAATCTCCCTTCATCCACATATCTGTTGTTTGTTCCCCTGGGGGGTAGGGAGAGATAGGCTAAACATTAATCATTTCAAACCGTTCTCCCTTTATCCCCCCCTCTCTCCCCACTTTCCTCCTACCCTTATGGTATCGCTACTCCCACTATTGTTCCTGAAGGATTTATCTGTCCTGGATTCTGTGTGTTGCGCGCTTTTTTCTGTACCAGTGTACATGCTCCCATCTAGCCAGTTTTGTAAGGTAGAACTGGGGTCATGATAATGTGTGGAGGGGAGGAAGCAGGAAAGAACTAGAGGAAGTTGTGTGTTTTGCTGGTGCTGTACAGCACCCTGGCTGGCTCATCCCTTCCTTGTAGTCAAGCCAGCTTCGACCCATAGCGACCCTGTGTATAAAAGAATGAAATATCACCTGATCCTATACCATCCTCACTACTGTGGCTTTGCTTTAGCCCTTAGATAAGTTACCAAAGTCATCTACACATAGTAATTCTGGTGATGGGGGAAGCAATACATGATGGGCAATTACATAATCTCCTGTCAACTTGCAAAGGGGTGGAGTCTAGTCTGTCAATCAGGTTGCAGCTTGATTATCTCATTTGGAGGCGCCATGGAGATAAATAGCTCATTGGAGACCAGATACACAGACTCTTTGCTTCATCCTCCTGCTGACAAGACATATGGAGCTATGCTAGAGCCCTGGAGCTAAAGGAGACATGTGGAGACCCCTGCCAGTGCTGAGATGCCTCCACTTCCATGAGATCCACAGACTTTTCACCCACTGGCCTATGGTCTTGCATTCAGCATCATTGCATGTTTTTTGTGGGTCTGAAGAGGAATTTATAGATTTGTTTTTGATGTATAGGTTAAGATCAGATTTATGAACTTGATCTGGACTGGGCTGGGATGTTTTCTTAATATACAATTACTCTTTATATAAAGCTCTTTCTTATACATATGAGTGGCTATGAATTTGTTTCTCTAGTCTACCCTGGCTAACACACATGATAAAGGAGAAGTTAGCACAACTTGCCCAATGTAAATACAGTTACACAAGAATAAAGGACAAATACAGTAAATTCTATAACATACCCAATCTTACAACAATAGTAACAGCAAGCAAGAAATGTGTAAGTGGCTAGAAAGGTAGGTATGTGTGCTATGTGGGTATGGGAAAGTATACCTGTGAGTACAAATAAATATAGTAGATATATTGTGGACATATATATACATATGTGTATTATTCATATATACCATCAAGAACATAAGGGATGCAATTAGGGATATTTCCTAGACATACCAAATACTTCGTGGTATTTATTTATAGGATTTTAAGCCTCAGGACATAGACTTGTGGAATAAACAAAGTCAATTTGAATCACTTATTTCTTAAAGAAAATTTGTAGGTTGCCAAACTTATTTGGCCAATTGGTCCCATTTCAGAAAAAAAAATACTCAGCAGCCCTGGCAATTAAAAACGTTTGTATGATAGTCCATAATCCAGGATAAAATGTAGGTACCTGCTTGTTGCAGTGTCCCCTAAATCATTCTAGCACTGCCCAGGGAGTGGCATGGCCCACTTTGGGAAACATTTGTTCTACATACTGGTATGGAGAATAGTGCCTGGGGCCTTTAAAACCTGTGAGATGTCCTCTAAAGACTCAAAGCCTCTTCTAATGTGAGGGCAGAAAGACTAGCTAGTGCCTCACCATTGTGACCAGGGAGAAAACAGAAGGTCCTCGTTAAAATGGGAGAAACATATAGAGCAACGCTGAAGTACATAAAATAAACCAGGCATACTGGACTGATAAGAGACTAGAGAAAGCCCCAAGCCTAAAGATACATATCTTTTTAATGTAGAATTGAAGTCTCTCTTGGATATCACCATTGAGCAAAACATAGATTGCCTGTGAATGAAAGTTACACTCATTATCAATGTGCTCCTTTAAACAATGAGACATATGATGCCAAACAGTCATTATTTACCCAGGAGTAAAGATGAGAAGGCAAGGAGGGGTAGGGAAAATGGACGGATAGAAATAAGGCTGCAGATGGTAAGTGTTGTCAAATGACCTGTATACCACAGAATGAAGCAGTACCTGGTCCTGTGCCATCCACAGAGCTGTTCTTATGTTGGAGCCCATTGCTGCATCCACTGTGTCAATCCACCTTGTCAAGGGCCTTCCTCTATTTGTTCTTTTTGCTGCCCCCCCGACGACATACGAGGAGACAAAGTCTCCTGACACGAAGTCTCACCATCCTTTCCTCTAAGGAACATTCTGATGACACTTCTTCCAAGACACATTTCTTTGTTCTTTTTGAGATGTGCCCAGGAGTCATCTGTCTGCAGATGCGAAGGAAGAACTCAACTTTGACTCCACTCAAGTACATGGCACCTTCAATAGCACCATAATTTATAGGGCAGGTGGGGTGAAATGGTGAGTGTGCTGATACATTGCAGCGATTGCAATTACTGTCATGAATTATCGAGTGGGAATCTAATTTTTTGAGTAAAGTTTCACCTAAAGCAATTAATTTTTTAATCCAATGATAAATATGAGTCTTTTGTTGAATCGTTTTCTAAAAGTCTTTGATATAATAGATTGTTTATGTTGACTCTTGCTAAAAGAAAATAATTATTTTGATGAACAAATATCCACCAATTGTGTTTTCCTGATGCGGTATAAATGTAAAGAATAAGTAAGTGGAGAATCAACATAATGCAGCTTTATTTGCGCACACAAAGGTGTGCTGGCATTGAAAAGGGGAAATGAAACCCCTCCAGTTCTTCATCCACCCCTCCTCCCCAATGTCTTTTTAATGGAAACCAATTTTATTTCAAAGGAAACCAAAGCTTAATGGGATCTTTCAGCTGAGAGAGGATAAAAATGGGTAGAATAATTGGTCATCCCATAAGAAAGGGTCGTCACGCATCTATCCGCTGACCATTCCTATGACGCTGAGAGCTTTGACCCCAGTGTCTCAAATCCCAACAGGGTTGCACATCACGGACAGGTTTCAGCATGGCCTTCAGACTAATTTCAGATAGATTAGGAAAAAAGTCTTGGAAATCTCTGAATATTCCCCCAAATTAGCTGATGAAAACTATGTGAAAGATCAGGCAAGCAGTGAATGTTTAAGAAGTTCACAGAGACAATTTTAGCCTAACCCTGTTGGCCTGAGACTTAGACCCCACTGATAGAATTCAATGCCAAGGCCACCGACCCTGGATTTCACACACTGTCATTGACTGTGATCATTGTAGACAACTCAGAGCATCTCTTTGATGATGCGATTGATGGTTGGAGAATTGTGAACACTGACTGTGTACTTGGCGCTGTATGAGAACCTTTGGATGGTTTGTTGTTGTACGATGCCGTCAAATCAGTTCCAACTGCCAATGAGTCCATGTGACAGAGTAGAAAGTTCCCCAGAGGGGTTTTAATTTTTAATTTTGCATTTTATTGTTGCTGTTAATATACAGAGTAGAACATATACCCATTCAACAATTTCATTAAATACAGTTCAGTGACATTGATTACATATTTCTAATTGTACACTCACTTTCATGTTAATTTCCTCAAATTGTTCCACTAACATAAACTCACTGCCCTCTCGGGCTTTGTTGGCTATAATCTTTACCAAAGCAGATATCCCACCACTGGCTAAGTTCAAACAGCCAGTCTTTTGGTTAGCAGCCAGGTCCCTAACCCCTAGAGCTCCTTTGGGATGTATTATTAGCTCGTTTAATTCTTTCAACAATACTATAGTCATCCCCATTGTGCTGATGAGGAAACAGTTTGATGATATGAACAACTAATGGAAGAGAGGCTGGCATTCAAACCCAGGATGATGTGACCTAAATTCCTGTGCTCTTAAGATCCACGCCACACTGTTATTTCAGAGTCTGTTCTTAGTCCCTTCCCTGTAAGAGGAGTAGAACGTCCATGCTTGTTGCCATGGCTCTCCCTCCAGCTCTAGATCCTGTCTGTTGGTCATAGAGTTTGCCCCTTGCCATAGAATGAAGGGATTGTTACACAATGTCAAGTTCCCACTGTTAGCCACAAACATCATAGATAGTTTTGCTTTAGGTGCTCAATCAATATCTGCAGATCTTCTTTAAATGTTTCCTACTTGTAAAGCTAATGGTAAATCCAATTTTAATGACTTTTTCACCCTTTGTCACCAAAGATTCAATCCACATGTTAATGAGTCCAAAAGATGAAGAAATCTCTCTTCTTCACAGAGCCCTCTGAATATCTGGCAAATGTGTCAGACAAGTCAAATAGGCTGGAGGGAGGTGTGAGAGATACAAATGGAAAATTCTCCTGATTTTAAAAGCAGGAATCAGGTGCTAATTATATTCAGCAAGACAGTAAAGATTGAATTGTTCACTCTATATAAGGCATAGATAAAATGCAGGCAAGATCAAAGGGGTCATTTCCTCTTTACTAAGAAGTAATTTAGTTACTTATTTGCCACAATCACAACTCTTCATTTTGAATGTTGATTTTGAACTGCTTTCTAAGTTGAGCATGAACAATACACATCATTCATTATTGCCATTCTCAAGTGATTATATTTTAATGTATTTAATATATTGTTATATTAAACACTTTTATATATTTAATATAATTATTGCCATTCTCAAGTAATTATATTTTAATAGTCTGTTACTGATCTTGTATTAAGTTTTTTAATTACATGTTCAGTTTTGTCGATTGGAAAATAAGTATTTTCACCATTCATGTGGCGCAAAAAGAATGATTGTGAGGCAAACCTTTTTACAAATGTCCTGGCCCCCAAAGAGAGGTTCTCCCAGCTCTCCTTCTTCTCAGCCTTGTTCACACCCTCCAGTAGTTGTGCTCTGAGACTGCTGGGAGAGAACCTGGTGATGTTGTCTCATTAGCCTCACTTGGGAGGGGGGGAGAACAGAGAGGAACATTTTGAGGGCCTCCCTCAGGGGGGCCCGGAATATAACATCACAGTCAGAAGGTCAGCTCTTCTATATCTCCAAAGGGAGAATACATTAAGGCAAGCTTGTTCTTAAAGGAGGTGATGGCTGTGTAGCCAGGGACTAGGGGGAGGAGCTCTAAGAACCTGGACATGAGGGAGGAAAGGACGACCTCACAGTTAAGCAATGAAATCTGCAAAAGTTGAGTTCTTCCTCTGCAACTTCAGATAGGATGCCTCCTGGGCATATCTAAAAAAAAAAAAAAAAGTGTGTGTCTCAGCATACAGCTGATTCACTCACAGCTATCAGAGAAAGAAATGTTGAGGGTCCCATCCAGGCACTACCCGGGAAGCCTGATAGTGCTTAACCTGCTAGTGCTTTGCTCCATAAGAAGGATTACCTGGACAGAGATGGAGGCTGAACCAAGGCAACCGCGAATCCCTAAGTTCAAACTCTCCCAGAGTTGTGCACGTGCCTGGAGGAAGAAAATGTGCAGGCAATTGCTTCCAATCTAGTGACTTTCAGCAAAGTTGCTTTACCAGACTTGTGTTTGAATTAAATGATAATCATTTAAATTAATTAAGATTTACCACCTAACTCTGTTTCGTGACATCACCTGCTGCTAAGAAAGCAGTACCCTAAGACTAGATACCATCCATAGACAAAGATGATGTGACCAGAGAGCTTCCATCAGTAGGGACAGATATTCTGCAGAGATGGATCTACATCATCAAATGCTCCACCCGCCTCTTAAAGTTCTTGTTTGGATCAAATAAACATTTCGGGAACGGATATGTATACAGAAGTCAGAAGTCATTATCACCAGAAAATATTCCTAAAGACAAATTAGAATTTATTTAAATGGAGTGTTTACCATTCTGCCCCAAATATAAATAAACTTAGTCTGTTTATTTCACTGTGTTGCAAATCTCTACAAACGTATGACTTTCGAATTCTTAACTACATACTGATTTCCCAGTAAGAATGTTCTGACTCTTAAAAAAGTATTTTCACAATAATGGGTTGTGATTTTTTTAAAGTCAAATGTAAAAATTTCCACACCCATATCAACAGCTATAGTGAGTTCACTCAAGCTCTGCAGGTTAAAGGCAGATTACAAAGTTCAAACAAGCAAACCCACTGCCATAGAGTCAATTACGACTCTTAGCAACTCTAAAAGACGGTATGGAACGCCCCCTGGAGGTGTTTGCGACTGGAACTCTTTATGGGAGTAGACTAGAATGCCCAGCACATTTAAAAATTGCCAAGTAAAAATGTGGCACTCCAATTAGCATTCGGAGAATCTACTAAATGAAGATAAACAAGGAAGAAAGGCTCGGTGATGTATTTGTGAAAATCAGCCACAGAAAGCTCTATTGATCGGGAGTGGGCTCGGGGGTAGAGGCTGGCTCCCCAGCAGCTAAACACACCAAAATATGCTTTCATCTTACATTGATTTCAGTTGGGATAATTAGCTAAATTTCTGAAATGGTCTTTGTTTCTCCATTTGACTTGCTTCAGTTCTTAAACTTCCAAGCATTTTAGAAATATTAATTCTGAAACCAACCCAATGAAAGTTCACAGATTTTTCTCCCATTTTGGAGAATGAAAATGTCAAGACCTTGAAAAGCCAAAGGAGCCCTGGTGGCACAGTGGGTTAAGTGTTGGCCTACTGACCAACAGGTCAGTGGATCCCACCCACCTGTGTCTGGGAGGGAGGAAGATGAGGCTTTCTGCTCCTGCAAAGACTTGCAGCCTTGGAAATGCTAAGAAGCAGCTGTATTCTGCCATTCAAGGTTGTGATGAGTCAGAATGGACCCAGTGACAGTGGGTTTGTTTATTCGGGATTGTCCAACATCATAAAGAATAAACATTGAAGAAAAAACATGACTCTATCAGGTTTTCCCTCTTCTCATTTCCTCCACAAATGCTCAATTATTTTATTATTTTAAATAGATTTGTTGGCATATAATTCCTTATCATACAATGTAATCTTTATATCATATTAAAACAATAACAACAAAGAAGAGTTATTCACTCTTCACCACAATCAATTTCAAAACATTTTCTTTATTCTCATACTTTTTTGTGGTTAGCTCCCCATTTCCCCACAACTTCCCCTGTCATGACCCAAGGTATTAATTCAGTTACTGTCTCTATAGATTTATCTATCCTATATTTCATTGCAGAAAGCCATACAAAGCAAAAACTAGAAACAATCAAAAACCCAACAACAATGACAACAAAATAATTGAAAAGAAAGCAGAAATACTAAAAACTGAAGCAACTTTAAAATAGATCAAGGGGGAGATCAAATGACAAGGTGTTACATTACATCTGTCACAGTCAACTACATCTACCATCATCAACTTCACAGTGTTCTCTGTTGGATAGCAAGGCTAGTCACATCCCTAGACTATGGTCAGAGGGGACATCTCTGAGTCATAGTCCATGTGGGAACTCTACAAATGGATTTTGTGCTTCCACTTCTGCAAAGTGGGTGTTCAGGCTGGGGTGCTTCTTCTATGTAGACTTCGTTGACATCTCATTTAGATAGCTGCCTGTTTAAAGACAAGCCTTAAAGACCCTAGACTATTATTTCTGATAACTAGACACCATCTGACTTCTTCCCCACGTTGCTATAGCACTCACATCTTCTGTGGTCTCTTCATGAGAGTGAAATATCATCGACATCGATTAAAACTAATTCCCTTATGAACATCTTCCCTTGCAGGGTTATTGCCACACTAGATGAGCTGACATAGGTCTCAGCTCAGCTCTGGTACCCAGCATAGCCTCTGGAAACAACATGCCCCTTCTTCCTGTCCTGAGTGGGTGCCTGGGTGTGTGGACAGGGTCACCCACAGTAGTGGCACATAGATGAAGTGGACCCTGTCAGTGAGGGTCCCCCTAGACAGGTGGCTGTGTCAACAGGTGGCAGAGCTTCCCCAGCAGGGAACTGTAAGGGCACTCCCTCCTGAGGGATGGAGTAGGAGCTCAGTATTAGGCCCAAGACCCGCTATCCTGGGCTCCAGGTTTAGTTTCCATCTTTGAGCTGGGGACTGAATGTGCCAAGTCCTTTCCCATCTGGGGCGTCTGTTTGTCCACAGACAGGTTGTAAACACATAACCCCACTGGAAGGCCTGTAACTCTGGGTGCTTGGGGCTTGGAAGAACAAGTGGGAGATAATTTGCTCAAATGTGGCTGGCCTGGTTGACCACGATTTCCCCTGAGCCACTTCTTTACATGATTAAAACTGGTCCCCTTCTACAACATCAATTTTTCAGATCTCCTGCACATACATTTGCCTCAGAGTAACCTTTTATGAGGTTCAGTCATTCAGGGAAGGTAATGCGCAAGGGAAGACACCTGGTGGTCCAATGGCTAGGCCCTCAACTGCTACCAAAAAGTCAGCAGTTTGCACGCAATAGCTGCTCCAGAGAGAAAGATATGGCGCAGTGTGCTTCTGTAAAGATTTACCCTCAATTTGAAGGCTTGTCTCAATACAAACAGCAGTGTAAGTAAAGCGTCATCTAAGCCCATATGGAAGAGGCACACCAGCCTGTGTGATCCAAGGGTTGCAAATAATAAAATCCAGATCCAGAGGAGGAAATGGTATCAGAGTTTAAATTCTGAACACCTGGTTTGCAGAAAACTATGGATGACTGTGGAAGCCCCAAATTCATTTGCTGCCCATCAGTGGGTCTCCACTGATCATGGTACAGGGATGGGAATAGCCTTGTTCATCAGGCAGAGAGCAATGTAAAAGTCAATTTTGGCACATGTAGTCAGGCTGAAATGTAACTCCTTTTTATGTGATCTCCCTTTTGACCCATTTTAAAGTTGTTTCTGTTTTTAATATTTTCTGCTTTCTTTTTGAGAGGTTTTTCTATATTTTGTTTTATTATTGTTGTTGGGTTTTTTGTTTATTTGCTTCCTGTTTATGTTTTGTATGATTTTCTACATATGAAAAGCAGGATAGGTAAATCTATAGAAGCAGGAGGTAGATTGATAATTCCCTGGAGCCATCGTGGGAAGACTAGGGGGAAATGGGAAGCTGACAAAAATGGATATGAAAAGATGTTCCGGATTGACTGTGGTGGTTATTGAATGACTCTTCTTAATAGGATTGAACAATTATATTGTGTGATATGTGAATTATATAAAACATTTTACTTTCTTAAAGATCAACCCTTCAGCAGTTTTATTCTGTCTGCAGGGTTGCTGTGTTGAAATGTGTTCAACATCAGCAGTTTGGGGGTTCATGTACATGGGAAAGGCAAAGGATCCCTTTCATTCTTTGTTTTTTTTGTTTTTGTTTTTTTTTATTTTAACAATTTATTGGGGCTGATACAATTCTTTTCACAGTTCATACATATACATACATCAATTGTATAAACCAAATCTGTACAGTCTTTGCCCTAATCATTTTTTTCTCTTTTCTTCTTTTACATTTTATTAGGGACTCAAACAACTCTTACCACAATCCATACATATACATACATCAATTGTATAAAGCACATTCATACATTCCCTGCCCCAATCATTCTCAAGGCATTTGCTCTCCACTTAAGCCCCTTGCATCAGGTCCTCTTTTTTTCCCCCCTCCCTCCCCATTCCCCCCTCCCTCATATGCCCTTGGTAATTTATACCTCGTTATTTTGTCATATCTTGCCCTATCCGGAGTCTCCCTTCCCCCCTTCTCTGCTGTCCCTCTCCCAGGGAAGAGGTCACATGTGGATCCTTGTAATCAGTTCCCCCTTTCCAACCCACTCACCCTCCACTCTCCCAGCATCGTCCCTCACACCCTTGGTCCTGAAGGTATCATCCACCCTGGATTCCCTATACCTCCAACCCTCATATGTACCAGTGTACAGCCTCTGTCCTATCCAGCCCTGCAAGGTAGAATTTGGATCATGGTAGTTGGGGGGAGGAAGCATCCAGGATCTGGGGGAAAGCTGTGTTCTTCATCGATACTACCTCACACCCTAATTAACCCATCTCCTCTCCTAAACCCCTCTATGAGGGGATCCATTGGCCGACACTTGGGCCTTGGGTCTCCACTCTGCACTTCCCCCTTCATTTAATATGATATATATATACATATATACACATACATACACACACTTATATCTTCTTTTTTTTTTGCATGATGCCTTATACCTGGTCCCTTGGGCACCTCGTGATCGCTCTGGCCGGTGTGCTTCTTCCATGTGGGCTTATTTGCTTCTGAGCTAGATGGCCGCTTGTTCACCTTCAAGCCTTTAAGACCCCAGACACTATCTCTTTTGATAGCCGGGCACCATCAGCTTTCTTCACCACATTTGCTTATGCACCCATTTGTCTTCAGCGATCCTATCATGGAGGTGTGCAGTCAATGATATGATTTTTTGTTCTTTGATGCCTGATAACTGATCCCTTTGGGACCACTCGATCACACAGGCTGGTGTGTTCTTCCATGTGGACTTTGTTGCTTCTGAGCTAGATGGCCGCTTGTTTATCTTCAAGCCTTTAAGACCCCAGTCACTATCTCTTTTGATAGCCGGGAACCATCAGCTTTCTTCACCACATTTACTTGTTCACCCACTTTGACTCCAGCCGTTGTGTCGGGAGAGTGAGCATCATAGAGTTCCAATTTAATAAAAGAAGGTATTCATGCATTGAGGGAGTGTTTGAGTAGAGGCCCAAGGTCCTTCCGCCACCTTAATACTTGACCTATAAATATAGACACATAGATCTATTTCCCCATCCTCCTATATATATTTGCATGTACATGTCTTTGTCTAGACCTCCATGAATGCCCTTTGACTCCTAGCTCTTTCCTCCATCTCCCTTGACCTTCCTCCTGCCCTACTACCATGCTTCATTGCCACCTGGGCTAGAGTATACCTCTTCTCTAAGCAACCTTACCCTTGATCATTTCCCACCAGGCCTGCCACTCCCCCTTCTCTACCATTTGGGGTCCCATGTTTTTCCCTTGTCCCTGGGTTTGTTAACACCACTTCCTTACCCCCCCTACCCCCCCACCCCAAGTCCCCCCGGAACTGTCGGTCCCGTTGTTTTTCATCCAGATAGTTCATCCAGCCTGTCCTATTCAGACAGACCTGTGGAGTCACTAACATGCACGAAAACTAGACAGAGGAAAACAAAGCAACAGTATACAACCAGACAACAAAACAACAAAAACAAACCACTGAAAAAGAACAGAACAAAACAGTTCACAAGAGAAAAGCTTGTAGTTAGTTCAGGGATCGTTTGCTGGCCCTTAGGAGCGTTTTCCAGTCCAGTCTGTTGGGGCACCACGCCCTGGCCCCAAAGTCCACTTTCAGCATTCCCTGGGGACCTTGCCCCTCCATTCCCTTGCTGTTCCGCTGCACTCCCCCAGTGATTTGCCTCGGTGTGGTGGGATCAGGTCAGGTGCAATTCCCACACTGTGTCTCCGGTGCTGTCCCCTGTATCGCCCTTAGTCACTGAGGGGCATCATGTCTCATAGTAGGGCCAGCCATGTTGTTCTCTCTGTGGACTGGCTGCTCTACTCAGGAACATCATCATCACGGCCTGGTGGGCCAGGCTGTGCTCCACTCTCTCCTCCTGCCCCTTCATCTGCTCCCGTGTGCTCTGATCAAATATGTCCATCTCCCATAGCTGCAGAGTCAATGTCGTCCTCGTTGTTTGTTTTGTTTTGATTGCATTTATTTATTTTTCATTAAAAATCATTTTATTAGGGGACTCTTACACCTCTTAAAACAATCCATACATCAATTGCATCAAGCATATTTGAACATGTGTTGCCATCATTTAAAAAAATTTTATATTGTTTTATTAGAGCTCATACAACTCTTTTTTTATCTAGATAATTTTTTTTTACATTTTATTAGGGACTCATACAACTCTTATCACAATCCATACATATACATACATCAATTGTATAAAGCACATCCATACATTCCCTGCCCCAATCATTCTCAAGGCATTTGCTCTCCACTTAAGCCCCTTGCATCAGGTCCTCTTTTTTTTCCCCTCCCTCCCCTTTCCCCCCTCCCTCATGTGCCCTTGGTAATTTATACATCGTTATTTTGTCATATCTTGCCTTATCCAGAGTCTCCCTTCCCCCCTTCTCTGCTGTCCCTCTCCCAGGGAAGAGGTCACATGTGGATCCTTGTAATCAGTTCCCTCTTTCCAACCCACTCACCCTCCACTCTCCCAGCATCGTCCCTCACACCCTTGGTCCTGAAGGTATCATCCACCCTGGATTCCCTGTACCTCCAGCCCTCATATGTACCAGTGTACAGCCTCTGTCCTATCCAGCCCTGCAAGGTAGAATTTGGATCATGGTAGTTGGGGGGAGGAAGCATCCAGGATCTGGGGGAAAGCTGTGTTCTTCATCGGTACTACCTCGCACCCTAATTAACCCATCTCCTCTCCTAAACCCCTCTATGAGGGGATCTCCATTGGCCGACACTTGGGCCTTGGGTCTCCACTCTGCACTTCCCCCTTCATTTAATATGGTATATATATATATACATATACACACATATACACATACATACACACACTTATATCTTTTTTTTTTTGCATGATGCCTTATACCTGGTACCTTGGCACCTCGTGATCGCACTGGCCGGTGTGCTTCTTCCATGTGGGCTTTTTTGCTTCTGAGCTAGATGGCTGCTTGTTCACCTTCAAGCCTTTAAGACCCCAGACACTATCTCTTTTGATAGCCGGTCACCATCAGCTTTCTTCACCACATTTGCTTATGCACCCATTTGTCTTCAGCAATCCTATCATGGAGGTGTGCAGTCAGCTCATACAACTCTTATTACAATCCATCCATACATCAGTTGTGTAAAGCATATTTGAACATTAATTGCCCTCATCACTCTCAAACATTTTCTCTCCACTTAAACCCCTGGCATCAGCTCATTATTTTTACCCCTTCTTCCCCTATTCCCTTCCCTCATGAACCCTTGATAATTTAGAAATTTTTACTTTGTCATGTCTTACACTGTCCAACGTCTCCCTACACCCACTTTTCTGTTGTCCGTCCTGCAGGAAAGAGGTTATATGTAGATCCCTGTAATCAGTTTCCCCTTTCCACTCCACTGTCCCTCCACCCTCCCGGTATCACCACTCTCATCACGGGTCCTGAAGGGATCATCATCCTGGATTCCCTGTGTTTCCAGTTCCTATCTATACCAGTGTACATCCTCTGGTCTAGCCAGATTTGTAAGATAGAATTGGGATCATGATACTGCGGGGAGGGGCAGGAAGCATTTAGGAACTAGAGGAAAGTTGTATGTTTCATCATTGCTACACTGCACCCTGACTGTCTCATCTCCTCCCTGTGAACCTTCCATAAGGGGATGTCCAGTTGCCTACAGGTGCGCTTTCAGTCCACACTCCACACTCCCCCTCATTCACAATGATATAATTTTTTGTTCTTTGATGCCTGATACCTCAGCCCTTCAACACCTCATGATCACACAAGCTGGTGTACTTCTTCTATGTGGGCTCTGTTGCTTCTGAGCTACATGGCCGCTTGGTTACCTTCAAGCCTTTAAGACCCCAGATTCTATATCTTTTGATATAGATGGGCACCATCAGTTTTCTTCACCACATTTGATTATGCACCCATTTGTCTTCAGTGACTATATAGGGTTGGTGAGCATACAGTGATATGGTTTTTTGTTCTTTGATGCCTGATAACTGATCCCTTTGATATCTCGTGATCACACAGGCTGATGTGCTTCTTCCATGTGGGCTTTGTTGCTTCTTAGCTAGATGACCACTTGTTAACCTTCAAGCCTTTAAGACTCCCAACACTATATCTTTTGATAGCTGGGCCCCATCAGCTTTCTTCACCACATTTGCTTATGTGCCACTTTGTCTTCAGCAATTGTGTCAGAAAGGCAAGCATAATGGAATGCCAGTTTAACAGAACAAAGTATTCTTGCAATGAGGGAGCACTTGAGTGGAGGCCCAATGTTCATCTGCTACCTTAATATTAAACCTATAACTATATGCACATACATCTATTTCCCCACCCTCAAATATAAATATTTTACATATGTACATGCCTTTATTTAGACCTCCATAAATGCCTCCTAGCTCTTTCCTCTATTTCCTTTTACTTTCCTCTTGTCCCACTATCATGCCAACCTTCATTTGGGTTATAATAATTCCTCTAGGTTACATTACCCTTGATCATGCCCTACCAGGCCTCCTACACCCTTCTCATCGCCGATTCAGATCACTTATTCCCTTGTCCCTGGGTTTGTTAACACCACTTCCTTTCCCTCATCTCCCCCTCTCCCATGTCCCCCCAGAACTGTTGGTCCTGTTGTTTTCTCCTCCAAATTGTTCATCTAGCCTATCTTATTTAGACAGTCCTGCGGAGATAATACCACACACAAAACCAAGACAGAGAAAAACCAAGCAACAAAGGAAAACAAAACAACAACAAAAAGCCAATGACAAAAAAACACACAACATCAAAAAAGAAAAGCTTGTAGTTAGTTCAAGGACTGTTTGTTTGCCTTTAGGAGTGTCTTCCAGTGGAGTCTGTTGAAGTGCCAAGCCCTGGCCCCAAAGTCTATTATTGGTATTCCCTGGGGACTTCGTTGCTCTGTTCCCCTTGCTGTTCTGTTGCACGCCCTTAGTGTTTTGCCTTGGTGTGGTGGGATCAGATCGGGCCCAATTCCCACACTGTGTCTCCAGTGTTGTCCCCTGTAGGGCTATGGGTCAGTGAGGGATGTTGTGTTTCATAGTGGGGCCGGCCATATGGTCTTATCTGTGGATTGGCTGCTCTGAGCAGGAATATCATCCTTAAAGCTTGGTGGGCCAGGATATGCTCCACTCTCTCTTCTTCCCCTTCATTGGCTCCCATGTGCTCTGATCAAACATGTCCCTCTCCCTGAGCTGTAGCTTTAGTTCTCTCCTCTGAAATAAATTCTTCTGGGAAGAAGGGCAGGTGTCCACATAGTTGGGATTGGGACCAGCCCCACAGACTTCTCCACTGGTTCCCTACTCCATGCTGCCACGTTGCATTCACATATTGGAACATCGGGTTGAAGTCTGGTCCCTCTTTCCTTGTGGAGATATAAACAATACCCTCCCCTTGTTTGGGTTAGTGCCCTGTTCCCCTGCTAGTGATTATTTCTTCTTCTTTTTTTAACTTTCCCCCCTCCATTTTAGTTGGCTACCATATGTATCCCTGGATTTGGTCTGCCCCCTACCAGGGGTCCTCGGCCCCAGGAATGTTTACATACAGTAGCTTTTTCCCTATGCCCCTTTTGCAATTTTTTTAAGCTTACCTCAGCGGACTCATGTTGTACTTGTCCTTTTGTGCCTGGCTTACTTCACTTAGCATGATTTCCTCCAGTTCTTCCCACACAGTGATGTGCTACATATGTTCATCGCTGCTTTTTAGCTATGTGTAGTACTTCATCGTATGCATGCATCACAGTTTTTCAATCCACTCATCTGTTGATGAAAATTTGGGTTGCTTCCAACTCCTTGAAAATGTGAACTGTGCCACAATGAACATTGGAGCACAGATGTCTGGCCATGGTTTGTTTCTTGCCTCTTCTGGGTATATGCCCAGTAGGGCAATTGCTGGGTCATATGGTAGCTCAATTTCCATCTATTTTAGATATCGCCAGATCGATTTCCAGAGTAGCTGTACATACCTACAGGTCCACCAGCAGTGAATGAGAGTTCCTGTCTCCCTACAGTCCCTCCAACACTTGTTGCTTCCTGATTTTTTGAATTGGGCTATCTTTGATGGTGTTAGGTGGTATCTCATTGTTGTTTTAATTTGCATTTCTCTTATGGTTAAAGATCAGGAACATTTTCTCATATGTTTATTGGCCATTCAGATTTCTGCCCCTGTGAAACTTCTGTTCAGGTCCTTTGCCCAACTCCTCAGTGAGCAATTAGCTTTTTTTTTTTAAGCTAGCAGAGTATTGTAGATTTTAGTAATAAGGCCTTTGTCTGATGTGTTATTGCTAAAGATGTCTTACCAGTCCGTGGACTCTTTTATTACTCTCTTGGTGAATTCTTTCCATGTACACAGATGTTTTATCTTCAGTATATCCCAATTGTCAATTGGTGCCTCCTCAGTGTTTGTGTCCTTCCCTAATTCAGATAGCCTATGTATTTCCTGTGCCGAAGTTCTCAAATTGGTCCCAATTCCATCATGGATGGGCCTAATAATTTGTGGTTTTACTTCAGGGTCTGTGATCCACCTTGAGTTTATTCTTATGCGTGGAGTTAGGTAAGGACCTTGCTTCATTTTTTGGCAGGTAGATACCCATTTTCTAGCACCACTCATTGAAGAGGGCATTTGCTTCCCATTTAATATTTTTTGGGCCCTTATCAAAGATCAGTTGTCTGTATGCTGATGATTTTATTTCTGGGTTTTTGCTTCTTTTCCATTGGTCTGAGTATCTGTCATTATACCATACCATGTGGTTTTGACCACTGTGGTTGTATAACATGTGCTAAAGTCAGGTAAAGCAAGCCCTCCCCCTGTGTCCTTCTTCTTGAGGAGTTCTCTGCTAATTCAGGGCTTCTTCCCTTTCCATATGAAGTTGGTAATTAGTTTTTCCATTTCTTTGATGAAAGCTGAGGGTAATTGTATCAAGATTGCATTAAACTTATATAGTGCCTTGGGCACAACTGACATCTTTTCTATATTGAGTCTTCCAATCCATGAGCATGGGATATTCTTCCATTTGTTGAGGTCACTCTTGGTTTCTTGTAATAGTTTTCTGTAGTTTTCCTCTTGGCTATTGTGAAAGGTATCACCTTTTTGATCTCCTCTTCTGTGATCTTATCAGATGTGTATAGCAGTCTGATGGACTTCTGTTTGTTGATCTTGTATCCTGCCACTCTGCCAAACTCCTCTATTGCTTCCAGTACTCCCCTTGTGGGGCTTTTGGGTTTTTCCACATATAAAATCATATCATCTGAAAATAATGATAGTTTCACCTCTTCCTTCCCCAGATGAATACCTTTGATATCTTTTCTTTGCCTTATGCTGTTAGCTAAAACCTCCAATATGATGTGAAATGAGAGTGGGGACAAGGGGCATCCTTGTCTGGTCCCCTTTTTTCAGTGGGAATGTGTTCATCTTTTCTCCATTGACAACCACATTGGCTGTTGATTTTTCATATGCAGCTTGTATTGTCTTGAGGAATTTTCCTTCCATTCCTATCTTCTCAAGTGTCTTAAACAGGAATTGGTGTTGGATGTTGTCAAATGCTTCTTCTGCATCTATCAATATTATCATGTGGTTCTTAAAGTTTTTCATGTCAATGTGGTGATAGCTTTCATTCTTATTCATCTTTAGAGAGGGCAGGACACCTGTTTATGGAAAATAACTTATGAGTTGTTCCCTAGTGTTAGTTTTTGCTTTTTGCTGGGAAGAGCATAGTTTCATGAAGTGATAGCCTTCCTTCACCGTTTGAGAGGTAAGACTTGTGAGTTTTAGGAAGGAGAACAGGGTTCCAGGCTGGGTTACCAGAATCAAAAAAATGTTTTAGCTGAGGAACCCTGAGCACACTTTTTAAGGCTCATGTCTTCCAGTTTGTCCTACTGTAAAATGTGGTCACATCAATTCCTGCTTCCGAGGAAACGTACAATGTGGTGTTTAACACAGGCTAGAAAAACAAACCTTAAACTCACTTACATGAAGCCAATTCCAACTCACAGCGACCCTATAGGACAGAGTATAACTGCCCCAGTGGATTTCTGAGACTGATAGCTCTTTATGGGAGTAGAAAACCTCCTCTTTCTTCTCAGGAGTTGCTGGTGGTTTCAAGAGGCTGACCTTGCAGTTAGCAACCCAATATTTAACTACTATACCACCAGGTGGCATCTGAATCTGGGTCAATTTGTTCTTCACTCATAAGACTGTTTTTAGTATATACTTAACAATGCGTCTCTGATGTAAAATGTACCCTTGGGTGGAATCAAGAGTGAATGCATTCAACTGCTAACTGAAGGCTTTGAGATTGGAATCCACCAAAGGCGCCTTGGAATAAAGGCCTGGTGATCTACTTTCTTTAGGAATAGCCACTTTGGGGGCTCCTCAAGGGCTTTATGGCTTGGTTTGGCTTCTGTTGCTCATCTATTATATTTCCTGCTTGGTTTGCCCCACTGTGGGGAGTGTCCCCAGTATTGTCTTCTGTCGAGGTATGCTCCACCAAGGGGACATCATGTCTTAAACAGTTGTCAGTCATACAGTCCTCTCTGTGCCTTAGCAGTTCCATGCAGGGACATCATCCTGAATGTTTGGTGTGCCGATATGGGGTCTAGTCCCTCACTCTCTCTTTTTGCTGCTTGGCTTGCTTCTGTGTGGGCATGACAGGCAGGCCCCTCTCCCTAACCCATTGCACATACTTTCTAGGGAGGGGGTCAGTTTGGCTCTGATTAGGGCTGACCCTGTAGCCTACTCTGTTCCTGTGTTGCTCCATGTGGTTACATTGCCCTCAAGTTTTGGTGTACTGTGGTGGGGTCTGCATGCACACTCCAAATTCTCTGGAGATATAACCAATACTCTCCCCCTGGGAAAACTCCAGGATCAATGGGGAGATAGTCATAGATCAGCGAACAGACCTGGAATTATCTATGTTTGGGGGATGATGTGGGGTGGGATTCGGGGAGTTGCTAGTTTTTTTTTCTATTTTCCTCTTTTTATTCAATCTTTTGTTTTCTTTTTGCATTGTCTACATTGTTGTTGACTTGCTTACTTATATAAGATAGGCATGGGAAGCAGGGCCAAGGAGAAAGCAACAGGACTGAAGGTTTCAGAAGGACTTAGGGGAAGAAGTGGTGGGGGATGCAAAAAATGAGCAAACAATGCCATAGACGGGGAAACAATTAGGGAATTAGGAGCAACAATGAGGAGGATGTGGACATTCTAGTGGTGTTGGAGCAACAGCTTTCTAGCTGAGAGGAATTACTAAGAGACAGAAGGGCAAGCATGATGGTGTGACAGGAGTAAGGTTAAAAGAAACAAAGGAAAGATCTAGGAAGCAAAACTATGGATAGAGGTATAAATAGATGTGCACTTATGTAAATATATTAATTCATAAAAGCACAAGTATTGGCCTATGTACATATATTTATATGGCAATACATTGAGGAAGTGGATGGACTTGGGCCTCCACTCAAGCCTTCCCCCAACACAAGAACACTTTGTTCTAACAACCTGGCATTCTGTGTTGCTCATCCTCCCAGCCTGATCACTGAAGACAAAAATAGGTACACAAACAAATGTGAAGAAAGCTGATGATGCCTGGCTATCAAAAGATATAGACTCTGGGGTCTTAAAGGCTTGAAGTTAAAAAAGCAGCCATTTAGCAGAGAAGCAACACACTCACATGGCACACCAGCCTGTGTGATCATGAGGTGTCAACAGGATCAGGTAACAGTCATCAGAAGACCAAAAGCAAACAAACAAAAGTCATATTGTTGAGAATGAGGGGGGCTGAAACAGAGACCCCAAACTCATCTGTAGATAATAGGACCCCCCTTGCAGAAGGATAACAAAGAAGGGATGAGTCAACCAAGGCACAGCAGAGAACCAATAAAACACAATATTCCTCTGGTTCCTTGAGGCTTCCTCACCCCCCGCTATCATGACCCCAGTGATTCCTTTCAATTCTGGCTAGACTGGGCCATATATACAGGTACAGATAAGAACTCATGACTCACGGAATCCAGGTCAGATAAACCCCTCAGGAACAGATATCAAGAGGGTAAAGGGAAAGTGAGGAGAGGAGGGGAGGAAAGGGGAACCGATCACAATGATCGACACACACACACATCTAGGGTGGTGAATAACAGAAAGTATGGGGGGGTAAGAATATAGTGGTCAGTGTAAGATATGAAAATAATGATAATTTATCACGGGGTCACAAGTGGGGGAAGGAGGGAAAAAAGAGGATACCAAGGGCTCAAAAAAAAGTAAATGTTATGCTGTATTATGATGTGTATGATTCCGGCAAACCTGTGCAGACATTCTGTTTTATTTAGCTCTTGTTTGTTCATATTGGGGTGTATCTCGGAGGTGTTGTGTCATTGGGGTCACCTATTGAAGCTATGTTATTTATTTCTCCATTTTTTGGTAAATGAAACCCAGTATTGATGAACCTATAGGATCAGCAAGTAGAGCAAGCATTTCAGGGGAGCGGGGTGCAGGAGTGGTGAGGGGAGTAGAAGGGAGACAAATTCAGGGAGTCCAGGAAGAAAAGTATATTTGGAAACTGATTGTAGAAGAAATTGCACAATTCTGCTTGGCGTGATTAAACTATGGGATTATATGATATATGGATTACCTCCCAATTAATAATATCTTTTAATACATAGATCCAGGAATGTAAAAAAAGAAAAGAAAGTAAATGTTTAGAAAAATAATGATGAATTGTACAAATGTGCTTGAAGCATGGATGGATATATGGATTGTGATAAGAGGTGTATGAGCCCCCAATAAAATTAATTTTTTTAAAAAAGAAAGAAAGATAATGATGGCAACATATGTACAAATATACTGGATACAATTGATGTATGGATTGTATTAAGAGCTGTAAGAGCCCCCAATAAAATGATCTTTAAGAAAGGAAAAAAAGAGTAGCCATTGAAAACCCAATAGAGCATAGGGCACCAAGAGTGGGAATCCACTGATATGCTAAGAGAAAAAAAACCTAAGAACCAAATTTGCCAGGATGGAAGAGGTGAGCTTGTAAAGGATGCAGAGGCAGTTCTTCAGTAAAACCAGACCAACTAGGCGGAAAGAGCACAGCTGCTGAACATGCCTTCTGGAGCCATATATTATGAGATGACCGTGAATGGTGGCACCTCCACCCTGCCATGCCGTAGTGAGCTCTTAATACACGCAGTTGGGTTATGAGTGATTGTAACTGTGGGCCAAGCCACAAAGCTTGGCTAATGCAGAGGAGAGCTCATCTGGCAGCTGCCCTCAGGACACTTCCCTATCCACTGGACACACATAAAAGGATTAGCTGACAACAGCATAAGGAAAGTCTCTGGCTGGATGATAAGTAAGTCAAGTGAAATTAGGGCAGTGGATCAGTTGGTCAAGCCCAACCTCCTGAACTTCTACTTGAACTTCTGAAGGCCAGACTGGCAAACATGGATGCCCCTCTTTGGAGAATTGTTTTTAGTTGCTGCTGAGCCAGCTAAGACTCATGCCGACCCATGACCAATGTTGCTGGTCCTGAAGCCTCTTCCTGATCACTGGAATGTTTGAGTCCGTTGTTGCCGTTATTGTGTCAATGCGTCTCACTGAAGATTTCTCTCTCCTTCTATAAGCCTCCATTTTACCAAACATACTGTTCTTTTCCGTGAATTGGTCCCACCTGATGGTGAAAGAGAGGCTCAGATAATATTCAGTTATTATCTTAATATTCATTAACTGATTTGGGGAAATAGATTGCCAGGCCTTTCTCCATCTGTCGAAAGGTCCTCTGAACCTGATCATCATGAGCAAATCGGCTAGGATTTAAAATACTGATGGCGTAGCTTTCAGCATCATTGTAACAAGCAAGTCACCACGGTGCAGCAAACTGGCAGGCAAGTGGTAAGAGCTGGTAGGTCCTTTTTATTTCTACTCTTTGGGAGCTCCATTCTGTGCCCTGTGACTGAAAAGACTGATGAAAACCCCTAAAAGGGTCTCACATCAGCCATCTCTGATTTTAAAAAGAATCGAGATGAACCGGTCTTATTTATTGCAATCAAACACAACACACACACTTTGACCAGGAATCTCCAATGAAGAAGCCAATTCCTATTTCAAAAATGCCTTGTGCTTTAAGCAATGGTGAGTTGGGAAAGGTTGTCCCAAAGCTGCTTTACCAAGGAGTGAGTTATCCCTGCTAACAAATGAAGAATGCACGTGAAATAAGAGAATTAGGTACACACACACGCGTCTTCTTTTTCCTATTTATTGAGAAGAAATCTGCATGTTTAACTTGGAATGTGCTGAGCCTTTGTTGGCCAGCATTGTGCTCCAGTCTGCCTGCCGGTTTCCGCTCGCTTGTCATGCTCACTAATTAGAGAGCTGCTGCCTGACACACCTTGTTAATTAGAGGGACTTGCACACGGAGCCCTTCGGGCAGTATGCGAGAGAGCCTAGCACCAGTGCCCCGAGAACGATGCAGCCTGTGAAGTCATTCTTCTCATCTACCTTCTATTTTTCATTTGAAATGAATAAATCATTGAGATTTTCCTTGTGGAGTGAGAATGCAAGAATTCACATCTTTGTAAGATGTAAATTACATGTGATCAATAGGAAGGGATGTCGCTTGCATTGTACTTACATGATTTCCTAATTTACTTCTTGTCAAGGCCTGAAACATGGGCTGAAAGATTTCTGCTTTCCACGAATTCGCATTCTCCATCTGGCAAAAGAGCGTTTTGATTGAGCAGCATAGCACAGCCATTTCATTTGAGCAGCTGCGATCTGGTCTGGTTTTATTTTGGTATTGGAATCTGATCTATTTCATTTTCACTTCTGAGATCTGGTCTTGTTTTGTTTGGGTTGCTAGAATCTGGTCTCTTTCATTTTCACTTCTGGGATCTGGTCTTGGTTTGTTTAAGTGCTGGGATCTGGTCTGCTTCGTTTTAGCTGATGGGATTTGGTCCGGTGCTTCCTTCCTAACTTGGGAAGGGGAGGGACAGCCTCTGAAAGCCGGCCCTTCTCCCCAGCCTCCCTCAGGCTCCTGGCTGCACAGAAAGAGGCAAGTGGTGTGGGAAATTTGGGTTCTGATATTCTGTTGTAGAAGGCTGTGCCCTGCCCCCCACACCTACCGGTATTGAGGTTTTAAGTGCATCATGGGAGTCTTTTTTAAGTGAATTTTTACAGCATATTTAAATATTTTGGCTTTCTCAGACTCTGGACCTTGTCACAGAAGCAATAGTGCCTTACCACTGTGCACTGCCTCCTTTCGACACACTGGACATGATTTTTCATGGCTTTCCCCCAACTATCTGATTACAATGAAGTCTTATAGCCAAATGAGCACAGCAAAGACAGCATTTCCATTGGTTGAAAAGAGTTAATAGTTTAAGGCATCGTTTTCCCATCAGAAAGGCATCGGGGCTCAACTTTAAGAAAGCTGCTTGTCTGCTGAACACCTGCTGAAACAAGCCCATCAGTTTGCTTTGCTGACTTGCTGAGTAACATCGTAGGCACACGTAACCCTTTTACTTACTCCCAGCATTGGCGGGGATCACACGTGCTCACTGGCAGAAGAGTTGCAAATGTGTCTTCACACAAAGGGAAGATTTTATCCCTGCTCTTCTTAGAAGGGCGAGACCAGGATTTTTTGTTTCTAGCGTATTCTTTTCTGGTTCTGAACATCTAGTTTCATGCCCATATGCACACAAGAAGTGCCTGCCACCTGTAAAACCCTGTCCCAGCCCCAAGGGGCACACAGAGTGCAGACCTTTCAGGGCCTCACAGCACAAAGAACCAACTTTCCATCTAAGGCAGGAATTGTAGAGGAAGCCAATCCCTCCCACACAGGGTGGTGAGCGTTCCAGAGATGGTGTGGCTGCCCAGAGGAGGGCACCTGGTGCTGAAGTTGCAGAGACAGGGACATGAATGAAGGCTCCTGGGAAGGCACAGCCAGTACACATGTTTGGAGATGCCTGGCCCATTTTCTAGCCTTAGCCTGGCTAGGGAAAGTGTGGGAGAGAGCAGAAAACCAGCTGGAAAGGCAGACAGGCAGCAGCCAGATCTCCTCAGGTGGACTCTCAGCCTCTAGTCTAGCTGCTCTAGAACTGGAACCAACAGTGCTTCTCAGCATGATATTACTTACTGTGTGTCTCCAGCCCTCCTGCCCCAACCCACACACACCTGTGGAAGGTGAAGCAATATGCAAAAACCCAGACTGGTTTTCTGGTTCACACTAGGCACAGAAGTGAGTTCTGCTCCATAGGAAATAGAAATGTGCCAATGTCTTTGCCCAGCTGGGTGCAGGGGTTTAGGATGCAGAAGGTAAAGACAGAGCACCTGATGATGGCTACTGATGACCAGGAATCTCATGGGCAAAAGTAGCCACCTGCGTGATCACTTCAACCCCTTGAACCTTGAGATTTTTACTGAAGGTTTAGTTTCTGGCCATGGTCCCTAGCGCCACGTTTCTCAAGCAACGGGCCTGACTCCTCAAACACGATTTACCCACAAATAACTAGGACTGGAAAGATGGAGAAGCCGCTATCTCCTGCCTTTATAAGGGACTTGAGAGAAACGAGGCATGTTTGTAGAAATGTAGCTACCTTGCTGTGGAATAAAACACAGCAGCGGGGGGTAGGATGGGAGGCAATCAGAGGACATTGGCATGGAGCAGTGCAGGATGAAGAGGAATTTATTAGACAGTTTTGCCAACAGGGAGCGACCCGTGGATGACAAGGCGATGTGGCCGTGCCTCCTGGGCTCAGGGGCGGTAGGGCTCATTACTCTCAGACTCGGGAAACAAACCTGAAGGCTATGTAGTTGTGCTTCGGCCAGAGAGGCCTGGAGAACTTAGGGCAGAGCATAATAAAACCGTCCCTAAATAATAAAGCAAGCTCTTGTCAGCCCAACCCCCTCCCCAGATGTACACCACCAGTGGGCTTTGCACATTGTTTGCAGAGGCTGAGTGCAATGCAGTGGTGAGGGTTATTCCACCACCTGCACTGCCTGCACCAGCGCAGTGTGAGAGAAGTTTCTAGAGCAGAATGGTCGGGGCTTGGGTGGTAAGCAGGTGAGGGTTATCAGAGAAGAGGCGTCCTCTTTGCAGGCCTAAGTGGCAGAGTGAATTAATAGCCTCTCTTTGTAGAGTCTAGCAATTGCACCTTATAGTTAGGTGAGACTTCCTGCTTCGCAGCTTCCTGATTTACAGCCATGGAAATGGAAAATCCATCCACATTTCCACCCACGGTCCAAGTGGTGTTGCATAAGATGAATTAATTACCACTGGAAGACACTGCTGCTTCGACTGAATTGGTTGTGAAATTAGAGTTGCAAGATACATAAGCTTATATATCTCTGTCGACTTTCTATGACTTGGCCTCCCTGAAGTCCCTCTTTGCTATTGTGAGTGGGCGGATATATGTAGGGCAGGAGGAAGAGCCTGCTGGGGGCTCAGAGCTGGACCCCATTCTATCTGGCTTCACCCAGTTCTCTTTTTCAGACAATTCATGTCTTGAGGAAGGAGCTTCCCAGATCATTGTGAGAGGCTCACGGTGATGTCTAAACACTAACAGAGTCCAGCAGTTCCCATAGCTGCTTAATCCCGCTACACGGGAAAGCTCATAAGGCATGATGGATGCCTCCTCCTCCACCACAAGCACCGCCTCTTCCTCCTCCTCCAACTGCACCTGCATGCTACTTCCAGGGGGAGAGAACCAGCTCAGATTTCATCTGAAACCCTTCCAGATTCAGTCAGCCATCACTTATGAGCCTGGCAGAACCCAGAAATACTTTCCTGGTCCCCATAGAGGGAAGTTTCTCAGGAAGGAATCTGTCCTGGGTGGCATCAATAGAAGGCTAAAACCTGGGCTCTTGCCTGGAGAGAATGCCTCTATGCTAGACTCTTTAATCCTTTAGCAAGTAACTTGCTCACATCACATTGGTTACAGGAAAACAGAGAGTTGAAGAAAAATAGTGAAATTAAAACAGTTCTAACCTATGGAGCCCCGATGGTGTGGCGGATTACGCATTGGGTTGCTGACCCAAAGGCCAGTGGTTCAAAACCACCAGCTAGCTACTCTAGGGGGAAAAGAAGAAGCTTTTTACTCCTGTCGAGATGGACAATCTTGGAAACCCACAGGAATTGTTGTTCTACTCGGTACTATGGGATCACTATGTGTCAGAATTCACTGGATGGTAGCAAGTGGTTTGGGAGAAGAGCATAGGTTAGGGGACATTAGTGGTTCTGTGATAGAAGTCTCCAGGCAGGAGAACCAGGTTCCATGCACCACATGCACAGCCACCAGCCTCTGTCACTGGAGATTTGTGTGTTGCTGTGATGGGGAACAGCTTTCAAGTGGACCTTCCAGATTAAGACTGACTAGGAAAGGTCTAGCAAACTACTTCCAAAAATCAGTAATGAAAACCCTACCTGTCACAGTGATTCAAGCCCTGCACCAGTAATGGGTTTGGCCCATGACCAGGAAGCAGCAGCATCTTGTTCAGTTGTGTGTAGGATCACCAGGAGTTGGGGGACAACTAGATAGCAGCTAACAGCAATGAACTAAATAGGAACTGAAAGCCCCATGATATTTGTTTGCAGCTCTGGGTCCTTTCTGGATCAGAATCAATGCCATACCCCATCATGGGAGGGCCTCACATACTGTCCCTCTGCCCACTCACCTCGCTTGGCCTCTCGGGGGCCACCTCACATGGCCCTCTGAGCATGGCTCTGGTTTGGTTTTTGTTTTTTTAAACAAAATATTTAATTGTGAATTAGATGGGGCTTTATATTTCAGACCATAAATTTTATATTCAACAACTTATCAACTCCCCAGCAACTTACCCTACCCTACCCACCCACTCCTTCGAATTCTCTTCTTCCTCTTGTGAATTACTAGCTTCCCCTTCACTCCAGTTAGTACCTGTCACCCCTCTAGCCTGTTGCTTCATCTTCCTTCCTTTGACCTCCCCGCACCATACTTGATAACCTCCAAAGTCTATCCTCTGTGGTATGAAAGTCCTTATCAAGGGTTCATTAGGTTGGGAGGGTGGGGCAGGGAGGGAAAAAAAGAGAAGCTGATACCAAGGGCTCAAAAAGAAAGAAAATATTTTGAAAATGATGATGGATGTCAACATATGTACAAATATGCTTGATACAGTTGATGTATGGATTGTTATAAGAGTTGTAAGAGCCCTAATAAAATTATTTATTCTTTAAATTAATTAATTAAATAAAGAAAACGAAGTCTTTGTCTTTGGTGTTTTTTCCTTTCCAACAGTGGTCTCATATAATATTTGATCTTGGGTGATTGACCAATTTCACTCAGCTTAATGTTCTCCTGATCCATCCATGAGGATGTGCTTTGTGGCTTCATCGTCACTGAGCAGCGTGTAGTATTCCTGTGTGGGGTGTGTGTGTGTGTGTGTGTGTGTGTGTGTGTGTGTGTGTGTGCCGAAGTTTCTTTATCCCCACTTCTGCTGCTGGGGGAGCATCACTGCTTTTGCTTCCACCTCTTCAGCCCTGAGGAAGTCCCCAGAAGGCCAAGGTCTGCCCTGCCTTCCATGGGCTAGAAACACCGTGGGCTGCTAATCCATGAGCCATTTCTCTGTATTCATAATTTTCTTAACTGAGAAGACCATTATGTGGATGGCAGACAATTTGGAGAGCGCAACGCTCTTGTACTCTGGTTCAGGAAGGCTGTGCTCCAGCTTGCTTACGCCAAACATATGCACACCACACCTGCCCCACACCCAATCCCACCTGTGCTGTGCTATGATTAGAATGAGTTGATTCTACACTTTATGTTATAGATTTTTAGCTTCATGTCTCTGTATAGATTATTGTCAAATGACATCTCACACTTATCTCCATGTGTGTCAGTGGAGAGGGGATGTCTATTCTAAACTTTGTAGTATAACTTAGCAATAATAATTAACACAAATAGATAAATGCCCAACAACTGGACTTAACTAAGTGAAGGCACCCATATCCTTACTCATAGGAGGTTTTGATTTTAAAATACCACAATAAAATCAAGCTGTTAGCCTCTGGACAACTGCTGTACTCATGAGAATGATCAACGTTGCCCACAGAGTGATGATAAACCTTGACCACAAATGAGGAGCTAATAGCTCAATCTGAGTGAATGAGAGCAGGCTGGGCCCACTGAGTGATTGCAGCAGATCTTGTACAAGTCAGTGAATGGCGAATCTGCCCATGAATGGTCGGCAGTAGCCAACTTTCCCTGATGGGCCTTCGAGTTCCTGACATCTGGATCTAGGGACCAGTGGACTCTGTAGTAAGATGGGAGTTGAGACTTGAAGAATCACCTGAGTCAGGCTTCAGGAAAGAGGCCTTGGAAGTGAGAACGAAAGTGAAGACAGACCAGCAGAGATTGGAGGGCATGTATAGTCAGAGGCAGCAGACCAGGAAGGGGTCAACCACTCACACACTGCTTTGTGTGGCCCGCACTGTATTAAAATTTCCTTTTGTAATTGCCAGCATTTAAATACTGCCAGCATTTAAAACCTGAGATATTTCTCATTGAAAAGTAAACCAAACTATACCTGGATTTCTGAGTTCACTTTTTAAAAGTCTGGCATGAGTGAAATGGCCTTTGTGGCTTTGGTGAGAGCTATTCTAGAGGAGTGGAAACCACTCCCCCAACCCCCCAGTAGCTTTCTACTCCTATAAAGCATTGCAGTCTCAGAAACCCACAGGGCCCATTCTTCCTTGTCCTGGAGGGCCCCTGTGAGTCTGCATCGCCTTGAGGGAAGTAAATTTTAGAGATAGTGAGTGGAGATGAACGTGGTGTAGTGGTGTGGAGATTGTAAGTAAGGGCAGCTCCTTCAAAGAGAAGAAGCATAGGGAGAGGTTGAAAGTAGGTTAGAGGGGAAATTGAGGGCTCTTAAATAAAAAAGGTTATTTCATCACACTAAGGAGATACCGCTTCACTCCTATTGGAATGTTTAAGGTTAAAGCAACAACAATAAGAACAGAAAATAAGAGAGGTTGGCATGAAGGGGAAGGCTGTAGCGAAACTGGAACCCTCGGCCATGGCTGGTGGTCATAAAAAATGGCATTGCCAGTGTGGGAAAACAGGCAGTTCCTTTAAAAGTCCCAAAAACGGATTTTGGAGGCAGGCCATGGCAGGGCACCTCATCAGACCCATACAGAAAACACTCATGAAGTTCAACAAACAGACCTGCAACTGTTTATAGAAGCAGTTCTCAACCTGTGGGTCGTGACCCCTTTGGGGGTTGAACAACGCTTTCACAGGGGTTGTCTGATCCATAACAGTAGCAAAATTACAGTTATGAAGTAGCAACAAAAATACTTTTATGGCTGGGGGGGTCACCACCACATGAGGAACTGTATGAAAGGGCCGCAACATCAGGAAGGTTGAGAACCACTGGTTTATAGGCTTTTGTTTTCTGTTGGTTTTATGTGTGAGGTTTTTGTTGTTTTGTTTTGCTCTCTTTTGTTTTTGTGTTTATTATTGTTTTTTCATGTCTATCTGGATAAGATAGACAGGATAAACAATCTGGAGGAGAAAACAATGGGACGGGTGGTTCAAGGGGAGATATGGGAGAGGAGAACATGGCGGGAAAGGAAGGGAGGTGCCAACAAACCCAGGGACAGAGGAACAGCAAGTAATCTAAAGTTGATGGTGAGGAGGGTGTTGGATGCCTGGTGAGGCTTGATCAAGTGCAATGTAGCCAAGAGGAATGAATGAAAGCCGAAAAAAGGTAGAAAACGATAGTGGGGCAAGTGGAAAGAAAAAGGAAATAGAGGAAAGAACTAGGAGGCAAAGGAAATGTATAGAGGTCTAAAAATAGGCATGTACATATGCAAATATATTTATATATAATGACAGGGAAATATATCTATGTACACATATTTATATAATAAATATTAAAGTAGTAGATGGACATAGGACCTCTACTCAAGTACTCTCTCAACACAATAACACTTTGTTCTAATGGCCCAGCATTCTGTGGTGCTCACCTTCCCAACATGATCGCTGAAGCAAAAATGGTTACATAAGCAAATGTGGTGAAGAAAGCTGATGGTGTCCAGCTACCAAAAGATATAGTATCTGGGGTCTTAAAGGCTTGAAGATAAACAAGCGGCCATGGCCATCTAGCTGAGGAGCAACAAAGCCCACTTGAAAGAAGCACACCAGCCTGCGTGGTCATGAGGTGTTGACAGGATCAGGTCTCAGACATCAAAGACCCAGAACAAAAATATCATATCGCTGTGAATGAGGGGGATGATGGAGTGGAGACCCCAAACCCATCTGTAGACAATTGGGAATCCCTCACAGATGGATCACAAGGAAGAGATGAGCTGATCGGGGGTGCAATATAGCACAGATAAAACATACAACTTCCCTCTAGTTCTTTAATGCTTCCTCCTTTCCACTATCATGACACCAATTCTACCTCATAAATCTGGCTAGACAAGACCATGTCCACTGGTACAGATAAGAGCTCACAACACAGGGACTCCAGGACAGATAAACCCCTCAGGACCATAATGTGAATAGTGATACCAGGAGAGGAAGAGGAAGCTAGAAGGAGAAAGAGGGAACCAATTACAACAATGGATATATAACACCCCCCAGGGGGACAAACAACAGAAAAGTCGGTGAGGGGAGACAGTGGTTGGTGTGAGACATGAAAAAGATAAATTTTTTAAAATAATTTATAAATGATCAATGGTTCATGCAGAAGGGAGGGTGAGAGAGCGAGGGGAAAAAATGAGGAGCTGATACCAAGGGCTCAAGTAGAAAGAAAATGTTTGGAACTGATGATGGCAGCAAATGTGCAAATGTTCTTGACACAATGGATGGATGGATTGTGATAAGAGCTATAAGAACCCCCCCCACCCCAATAAAATGATTTTTTTTTAAGTTAAACATAAAACCAGCATGTGACCCAGCCATCCCAAATCTAGGTACAGTTAGTGAGCTGGGCTGCAGGATCAAATGCTGGAGGCTTGGATTTGTCCACAGGTACCTCACCAGAAAGGCACGCAAAAGAGAATTGAAAATAGGAACGCCAACAAATGTGTGTGCACAGCACTGCTCAATGCAGCATTACTCCGAAAGGTAAGAAAAACATGAATGTCCATCAGCTGATGAAGGGATAAATAACATGTATTGTGAGAGTAAGTCAATGAGAACTGCTACCAGCGTTCTAGTTCAAACATGTCCAGGCTTGTTCCAGTAAAACATGCTTCAACATATCTTTGCAATAAGTGGATCATTTCAGACACATTTTCTCAATAATACCACTTGTCTTAGTCTCTTGAAAGAGCCTTCAAAGTGAAAACAGTGGCTCCCTAGAAGATCTATGGGCCATCGAACTTGAAGACCAAGAGTCAGCTCAAAGGTGATGGGGATCACCAAGGAGTAATCTGGGTAGATTGTTTTCTCAAAGGACACAGGATGATCAGATGGAGATTATCATGGAGATATATATATATATGTTAATATATATTAATTGAAAGAAGCATTGGTGAAGAATAAGCCATGAAAATTGTGCTGAGGAATTTTTTCCCATCATGACAATGCACCTGCTCATTCTTCAAAAGTAGCAAAGGCTTTGTCCTATGAGAATTTTGTTGGGAAGCCTTATTCCATTTGCTCCACAACCCTGATCCTGCCCCTTCAGACTTCTCTTTGTTCCCTAAACTCAAAGAACTTTTAAAAGGAACGGGAGCTGAGGCCCTCAAGCATGCCAAAACAGGTGTTTTGACAAGGGTAAATCAGAGAGTGCACAATTGTTCAGGGAAGGCTGGTTGTTGTTGTTGTTGCTGTTGTTGTTGTTGATGTTAGATGTCTTCCTTTTGGTTCTGACTCATCGCGACCCTGTTACAACAGAATGAAACACCGCCCTCACATCTATCCTCACAGTTGTTCTTATGTTGAAGCTCTTTGTTGAAGCCATTGTGTCAGGCCATCTTGTTGCGGGCCTTCCTCTTTTTCACTGCCCTTCCACATTACCAAGCATAATGTCCTTTTCCAAGGACTGGTCTCCCCTGACAGCATGTCCAGAGCACATGAGACAAGGTCTCATCATACTCCTGAAGGAGCATTCTGGCTGTACTTCTTCCAAGACATATTTGTTTGTTCTTCTTGCAGTCCATGGTGCTTTCAATATTGTTCACCAGCATCGTAATTCACGTGTCGATTCAAATTTCGGTCTTCCTTATTCAATTTCCAACTTTCACATGCGTGGGAGGTGATTGAAAAAAGCATGGCTTGGATCAGGAGCACATTACTCCTCAAAGTAATATTCTTGCTCTTCAACAATTTCAAGAGATCATGTGCAACAGATGGTTTGATCTCTTGACTGCTGCTTCGACGAGCGCTGACAGTGAGCAAGACAAAATCCTAGACAACTTCAGTATTTCCTCCACATATCACAACAGTACCGACTTGTCCAGTTGTAAGTTTTGCTTTCTTTACATTGAGTTACAATCCATTCTGGAAGCTGCAATCCTTCAAGCAACCCTTGAAGCGAGTGCTTCAAATTCTTTTCACTGTCAACAGGGTTGTGTCCTCTGCACATCCCCTTCCTCTAATCTTGAAGCCCCATTCTTCCTCACATAGCCCAATTTCTCTGGTTATTTGCTCAGAACACAGATTAGATAAGTATGATGAGAGCATACAGCCCTGACACATACCTTCCTTGATCTTCAATCATGCAGTAGCCCCTGTTCGGTTTGAACAACTACCATGTGCAGGTTCTGTATGAACACAATCAAGTCTTCTGAAATTCCCATTGTTCATACTTTGTTATGATCCACACAGTCCTATGCAAAATAAAACACAGACAAACATCTTTCAGGACAGCAGTTCGAGGCTTGAATTTTTTTTCTTCAGTTCTTTCAGTTTAACATGAAACTTAATCTTTCAGTTTAAGATCTGTTGTGCATGCTGCTCCTTTGTGGTTTTCTAACTCTAGATCCTTGCACATTTCATTATAATATTTTACTTTGTCTTCTCGAGCTGCCCTTTGAAATTCCCTGCTCATTTTTCCATTGATCCTAGCTACTCCATGATTAACAGTAAGTTTCAGAGTTTCTTCTGACATCCACTTTGACCTTTTATTTCTTTCCTGTCTTTTTTAAGGAATGATGTTCTTGATGTCATCTCAGAGCTCATCAGGTCTTCTATTATTAGTGTTCAATGCATCAAATCTATTCTTGAAATTCATGTAGGATGTAGTCAAGATTGTATGTTGGCTCTCGTGGACTTGTTAATTTTTTAAGATCATTTTATTGGGTGCTCTTACAGCTTTTTAAAATCATTTGATTGGGGGCTCAACAACTCTTATCAAAATCCATCTATCCATCCACTGTGTCAAGCATATTTGTACATTTGATTCAATCATCATTTTCAAAACATTTTCTTTCTACTTGAGCCCTTGGTATCAGCTCCTCAATTTTCCCCTCCCTGCCCTATCCTTCCTCCCTCATGAACTCTTGATAATTTATCATTTTTGTTCAATATCTTACACTGACTGATGTCTCCCTTCACCCACTTTTCTGTTGTCTGTCCCCCAGATAGGAGGTTATATGTAGATCCTTGTAATCAGTTCCCCCTTTCCACCCCACTCTCCCTCCACCTTCCTGGTATTGCCACTCTCAGCACTGGTCCTGAAGGAATCATCTGTCCTGGATTCCCTGTGTTTCCAGCTCTTATCTGTACCCATGTATATACTCTGGGATAGCCAGATTTATAAGGTAAAATTGGGGTTATGATAGTGTGGGGGTGTGAGCATTAAAGAACTAGAAAAAAGTTGTATGTTATCAGTGTTAAACTGCACCCTGACTAGCGCCTCTCCTCCCCGTGACCCTTCTTTAAGGGGGTGTCGTGGAATTGTTTTAACTTTCTTCATCTTCAAGCTAAACTTACATATTATCAATCTATGGTCTGTCCCACAATCAGCTTCATTTTAGCTGTGATATTTCTCTTCTCCATTGTCTCTTCCCACAGATATTGTTGATTTGATTTCTGTGTATTCCATCTGTAGAAGTCCCTGTGTGTAGTCACCGTTTGTGATTGTTGAAAAAAAGTATTTGCTATTAACAAATTGTTGGTCTTGCAAAAGTCTAACAAACGATATCCAGCTTCCTTTATACAATCAAGATCATATTTTCCAACTACTGTTCTTTTTGCTTTGCTTACAACTTTTGCATTTTAGTCACCAATAATTATCAATGCTTCTTGATCACATGTTTTGTCCATTTCAGGCTGAAGCTGTTGGTAAAATTCTTAATTCTTTATCACTAGCTTTAGTGGTTAGTGCATAAATTAAAATAATAATTGTGTTGATGGGATTTTCTCGTATGAGGAGAGTATCTATCCCGTGATAGCATTGTCCTTCACAAACAGACCTTGAAATGTCCTTTCTGTGATGAATGCTACCCCGTTCCTCCGGATTGTGTCATTCTTAGCCCAGTTAACCATACTATTTTCTAATTCAAAATGGCCAATACCAGTCCATTTCAGCTCTAGAATATGAATCTTTATGCATTCCATTTCAATTGTGACAGCTTCTCATTTTCTCAGATTCATAATCTGAACATCCCAGGTTCCAATGATTCATAATTTTTGCAGCTGTTTCTCCTCATGTTGAGTCTTGCTCCATCAGCCTATGAAGGTCCTGAAAACTACTCCCACAGGCTTTCCTCCATCCACATCATCACATTCAACTCTGCTTTGAGAAGACGCCTCTTCCACCGTCAGATTGTGTGTGCTTTTCAACCTGAGGGGCTCACCTTCTGGCACTATTTCTGACAATGTTCTGCTTCTATTCATGAAGTTTTCAGTATTTGACAATGTTTCGATCTGTCCCTAAGGTATTTCAGTGGCTAATTCCGCTGAAGTGGATAGCCTAGTCCTTCTTCGTAGTCTGTTTTTAGTCTGGAAACTCTGCTGAAACCTATCCTCTTTGAGTGACCCTGTCGGTATTTGAAACAGTTTCCAGTATCACAGCAACACACAGCCACCACAGTATGACAAACTTGCAAGTGGTGGGGAGAAGGGTCAGAGGGATGAAATATGTGGAGAAATGATAGTTTTACATCTTCATATTTTTTTTCAAAATAAACGTTTCTGTGATTTTGTCCAAATGCCTTTATTACTTCTCCTTCGTTCATGTTAAGTGCCCTCAATTCAGCTCTGACTCCTAGCCACCCTCTGTACAACAGAATAAAATATTTCCTGGTCCTGCAGCATCTGCACAGCTGTTTTGATTGAGCCTATTACTGCAGCTGCTGCATCACACAACGGACTATTACGCAGTAATAAAGAGAAACAAAGTTCTAGTCCATGTTACAATATCAAAGAACTTCCACAATATGTTTCTAGAAAAAGAAAGTCACAAAAGGACAAATAATCCCATTTATAAGAAGTTGGCAATTAGAGACCACAGTTGATTAGTGGTTGCCATGTGTGTTGAATAAAAGGGGCAAGAGGGAGAATTAGTTTGGGGACACTCAGTTTCTGTTAATGGTGGTGGAATAATTAAAAAATGGATAATGGCTATGATTGTATAACATGATGGTGGTTGATGTTGTCACTGAACTGAAAAGCAAAAATTGTTAATGAAAAATGCTTTATCATATATACATTTTTACCACAATGAAAAATCAGGTGGGCCAAGAAGTATACTGTGATTGTGATATCACAGTAATAATATTAACCACAAGTATAGGTGGAATCACAGTTCAAAGCCTCAGAGGGATTAAAAAAAAGTTTTAAAAATGTTGCAACTACTGGAGAGAAAAATAAAAGACTATTATATCAGTCAATCAACAAACATTATTGAGTGCCTAATCTGAGCTAGCCCCTGAGGATGCACAGGTTATCAAAACACATAAAGCTTCTGTCCTTGGAGAGTAAGCATGCAGCAAAACAAATAAATAATTTCAAATACTGATAAGAGGCACAAAGAAATAAAGTGAGGCAATATGATTGAGAGTGACAGGGCTACTTCCACTGGAATAGTTCCGGTAGACCTTTCTGAGGAGGTGACATTTGAGCCGACTCGGGCATGATGAGCAGGATCAAGTGAGGCAGAGAGCTGGGGGAGGTTGTGCCAGTGGAAAGGCCCTGGGGGGTGGAGGTTGCTCAGAGGAAAGGGAAGGAAGCCCTGGGCCTGGCTCAGTGACCTTGAGGGCCAGCAGATGGGGCTGCCAGGAACCTCACAGGAATACACGGAGTAAGTCCCATTGCCATGTGATGCCATTAGAGCTTTGGAAGCTAGGAAGAACATGAGCTAGTAAATGTTTTGGATTTTGTGAGGCCAATGGCCCCAAAGTGGGTGGGCATGAAGGCAGGGAGGCTAGTGAGGATGTCACTGTGGTTGTCCAAGTTCAAGACTGTGGGACAGATTTGAACAAATCTGACACAGGCTACCTGGATTTTCAATCATAATCTCTGTTAGATTAAAATATTACAACCATCCCAACTAAACTCACTGTAATTAGTCAATTCCTACTCCTAACAATCCCATAGGACAGAGTAGAACTGCCCCTTTGGGTTTCCAAAACTTTAAGAGGCAGTTTCCAAGACTTTTATGGGAGCAGATAACCTCATCTTTATCAGCTGGTGGGTTTGAACTGCTGACCTTGTACACAGTCTACAGTTCAGTATATCGACCACTGTGCCACCAGCACTTCTTAAAATAACATTCAAAAGGAATAAAATACTGTTTCTGAGTTTTTTACACACAGAAGTGATGTAGCATGTTTTATAGTGTAGACATTTGATCGTTGCCTAGCAACCATTCCCAGACAATGTATTCTATCAAATGTGTAGCTATTAACAGGTATTACACTGTTTAAGGAGACTCCATACATTCGTTCTTCATTTTTATTGAGTCTTGGAAAATATCCCTTTAATAAAGGTAGACCTTTCACAAACCAGCACATTACTGTAATCCAAGTTTCTGAGTGGGAGCACTTGCCAGGAAAGGTGTATCACACCAGGCTGAAGAAGACCTGTTTTGGCGGACACAGAGGCCCTCTATCCCTGCTACTCACAAAGTCCCCTTCAAGGGCTATTTTGAAGGGAGAATGTAAGCTGATACCTGAAGGTAGCTGCATGCAGGCTCTTCTGCTTGCCCTGGGACAAGGCAGGGACTGCAGCGTGAGCTGACATACCATCATGGCCAACCCTCACTATGTGCAGGAGGTTGGCTATTCCTGTCTGGGCACTTCTTGAGGGAGTGTGTCTTGAAGTGCTGCTGGGAGGGGGCAAAATGTAGGAAGAGCCGTAGAGTGGTGTGTGCACACAGCTATCTGCCCCAGCTGATGGTTGCAGGGAGGGAGGAGTTCGCGTCCTGTGGTGCCAGAGCTGTGCCTGGGAAAGGACCCACTGAACGACGACTTTCCAGAAATGCAGAAATCTTGCACAGGAACGCTTTTTTCTCTTTCTTTTTTTTTTTTTTTTTTTGAGAGAGGAGGGAGGGAAGACACCCTACTAGTTCTCTGAATTTGGCATATTGGTAACGCAGGTGTAAAAAGACCAGATCTCTTCCCCTCACCTGAGTGTGGACCACTTCTGGAAGGTCTCGTGCTAGTTGCAGCAGGTAATGTACTCAGAGGGACACCTAGCAAGAGTCCCAGTCCTTCCTTGAAAAGCCTTAGTTTCTTCGTGTTAACTGGGAACAGCCCTGCCTGGCCTGAGTCAAAGGAGGATGAAATGGAATGGGTTTTGTGGTCATTTAGGGAGAGGGTGGGCATGCACGTATACCTGGTGAAGGAAACACCCCACACAGATGCCAGAAAAGCCAGCTGTCATTGGTCAGCTGTAACTCATGGCCACCCCATGTGTCAGAGTGAAAGTACCCTCTAGGATTTCAATGGATGGTTTCTCAGTAGAGTGCCAGGCCCTTTTTCCAAAGGGCCTCTGGGTGAACTCAAACATCCAACCTTTTGGTCATCAGTCAAGCTCATTAATCCTTTTCCCCACCCTAGGACCCAATACAATTACCAACAAAAATGAAACCCATTACTACTTATAGGACATAAGAGAAATGCCTCATAGGGTTTTCAATGCCATAAATCTTTATAGAAGCAGATGGTCATTTATTTCTTTTTGGAAGCAGCTAGTGGGTTTGAACTGCCAACCTTTGGCCTAGCAACTGAGGACTTAACCACTGTGTCATGAGGGCACTTTATCAGAGTGACTGCTTGTTGATTATTCACTGATTAATAGCAAACTAATGTTAGGCTTCAGGTGCCAGGCTCATTGGGAGGGTCACCTAGCAGAGGAACCAAGAAAATGACAGATTCATTTCCCATGCAGAAGAGTGCTCATAGTTGACTGTCAGCTAGAGTGAACTTCCTTTCTCAAAACACCACCAAGAAATAAAACTAGTACTGTCTGATGAACCGTGAGACTCCTATTGGCAGACTTCTCTGAACAAACTAGAGTGCCCCAGCTGGCACTCTAAGGCCACAAGAGACCAGGTAAATGACTATAGACAATTTTGAAAAGAACAAAAGTAGAACCATATCACCAATAATCCTCATAGTTGCCTGTACCCTTTTTTCTTTATTGTGTTTGTGATGCTTAACCTTGTATGTCAACTTGGCTGGTTTGGCTGGGTCATGACTTGCAATGGTTTGGCAATTATGATGTAGTCACCCACTTGATGAGATCTAATATAATGTAATCACTTCCAAGATAAGATCTTCTATAAACAGGCAAGCAATTGAAAGGGAGTTTCCTCAGGGGTGTGGCCAGCTTCCAAAGCCTATTATGTTATTCCCGGTAGACTAGAGAGACAAATACATAGCAACTCTTATGTGTATTAGAAAGAGATTTACATACAAGAGCAACTGAACATGGAAAAAACATCCCAGCCCAGTCCAGATTAAGTCCATAAGTCTGATAGTAGCCCACATGTCCAGTATCAATCTATAAAGTCCTCTTCAGACTCACAAAACACATGCAATGAAGCCAAATGCAGGACAATCACAAGCCAGTGGGCAGAAAGTCTTTGGGTCCAGTGGTATTGTAAGCATCTCAGCACTGTCAGGGATCTCTCTGTGGCTTCTCCTGCATGAGAGGTCTGGTTGCATCCATGTGGTTTGTCTTCTGCAATGTCTCCCAGGAAGTAGCAGAGAGAGAGAGGTGTCTTCCACCTCCAAGGAGGAAGTACCAGAATTCTCAGGAGAAGCCATGCCCACACAGAAGTCGCATTAGCTATCTCCAGATTGACAGCCTAGACTCCACCCTTACATCTTAATCCTTAAATTGACACCAGATTAGGTGACTGCCACACCTATGGACCGGATAACCATGTACATATGTATCTTGTGAGAGAAATATCCCACATGGGCACTAGAAAAGCCAGCTGCTATTGGTCAACTGCCTCCAATATACATGGACAAAATGAGCATACACATAGATACTTGGTGAGGGGAGCATTCTCTTGCTTTTTGCTGGGGTCTGGATCCTGTGGTCTTTGGAGGTGAACCAGCAGTCTACCAATCCTGGGAGTCGTTAGCCACTGCCGCCTGTGAATCAGTTGCCTGCAATCTTATCAGCTGACCTTAGATTGACTCACCTCCACAGTCCAACCAACAGCTTGCTATCTGACTTGCCAGTCTTGAGTTCAACAGCCTCTATTGCTATGTAAGTCAGGAGAAGCTTCTAGTATGATTTCTGACCCGTAGACATGAACTTTCAAGCCTCTGCAGACCTGTGAGCCATTTCTTTTATCTATCTATCTATCTATCATCTACCTATCTATCTTCACTTGTTTTGCTTCTTTAGAGAACCAGCCTAAGAGAAAGTTGTCATGGATTGAATCATTTCCCCAACAATGATAACCTCTCTCCCTAGGATTGTGATCCTGCTCAGAAATGGGATCTTTGGAAATGTAATCAGTTAGGTTCACATGAGGTTCACTAGAGTAGGGTGGGGTGAATCCTAATATCATTTGAGTACTGTTTTCATTTTTTAAGCTACACAGAAACAAAAAGGATACACAGAGACACAATGTGACATTGCAGCCCACGCCAAGGAAGGCTCTAAGGTAGCAGAAGCTGGGGGACGAGAGGCATGGAGCATATTCTTCCTCAAACGCAGAGAAAGAGGGAACGGGATTAACACCCTGATCTTGGTCTCCCAGGCCTTAGAAAAATGAGAGAATTGCATTCCTATTTTGTGATATTTTGTTATGGCAACCTAGGAAAGTAATGCAGGTGGTTCTAAATTAATGATGAGATTTCATGCCAACCAAAGTTCAATTTTTAAAATTTGTTTATATTTTAGTTGTTATTATTATTATTTCCTTTTATTATACTAATTTATAAATATATTTGCTTCTGAACATTGGAAACATGACATGTAAACTTACAGATATATTTTAATACATACACACATAAAAATATACATATTCCCCAAATTTACTTTGATGATTAATAAGAGTTGGAAAATGTTGGCATTTTGTCAGTTGTGGTAATATTTCCACTTGTGGAAGGTTCTGGACTCTGAATTATCCCTGGGACTAGGGATGGTGTTTCTAGTCATAAAATTCATGAGAATTGTCAGTATGCCCTACTTTTTTTTTTCATATATTTCATGGTAACATCTTAAAACAGCACAAAAACAAATCAAACCCTCTACCATTGAGTTAATTCTTACTCATGTGACTATATTTAATGTTGCCAGGATGGAAAATCTTTAAGGAGCAGCCAGACTCATCTTTCTTCCATGGAGCAGCTGATGGACTTGAGCCGCTGACCATTTGGTTAGCAGTCCAACATTTAGTTCACAAGGCTACCAGGGCTCTTTTTCTTGAGATGAGTAACATTTCACTGCTTCCAAAATCTGCCTCTTGGTGCTTCCATATTCTCTGGTCATATGCACATTATGCAAGCCAAGTCTGCATGTGAAGTGATGAAGCCAGCCAAATCTGCATTTGAAGTGATGAAGCCAGTCAAGGCTGCATTTGAAGTGATGGAGCCAGCCAAATCTGCATTTGAAGTGATGAAGCCAGTCAAGGCTGCATTTGAAGTGATGGAGCCAGCCAAGGCTGGAGCTAAGATACTCACAGCGGTTCTTATGATTCCGTCCAGTTTTCAGAAAAGTAGGACGCTTTCATTTGAATCGCCAGTAAGCTCATAGGAATCCTCCTCTGAATGTGGTCTTCTACTTCAATCACCAACAGCTTCTCCATCTTGTGGGTTGGCACTGTGTTTGTTTTTTTTAAATCATTTTATTAGGAGCTCATACAACTCTTATCACAATCCACACATACATCAATTGTGTGAAGCACATTTGTACATTCATTGCCCTCATCATTCTCAAAACGTTTGCTCTCCACTTAAGCCCCTGGCATCAGTTCCTCATTTTTCCCCTCCCTCCCTTCTCCCCCTGCCTCATGAACCCTTGATAATTTATAAATTATTATTTTGTCATATCTTGGCACTATTTTTTTTGGTTAAAATGATTGATTTTATGCCAATTGCTCCTGTAACTGCCTCCAAAGTCTTATTCTTATCCTTATTGCTGTTGTTGTTGTTGGGTGCCATTGAGTCGGTTCCGACTCCTAACAACCCTATGTATGACAAAATGAAACATTGCCCCATCCTGTGCCACCCTCACAATTGTTCTTATATGGGCAGTTACATAATCTGGTGTCAATTTGAGAGGATTAGGAGTAAAGGGGTGGAGTCTGGCATGTCAATCAAGATATAACCAATGAGGCCACCGTGTGGGCATGGCCTTCTGAGAATTCTGGCAACTCCTGTATTTTCCTCCTTGGAGGTGGGAGATACTTCTCTCTCTCTGCTCCCTCCCTGGGAGCTGCTCTACTGACAAGACACATGGTGCTATGCCCTGGGAGCTGGAGAAGCCACATGGGCCTACCCTGATACAACCAGACCTCTGGAGCCGGCGAAGCCATGTAGAGAGCCCTGTCAGCGCTGAGATGCTTACAAAGCCACTGGAACCCCAAGACTTCCAACCCTCTTGCCTGTGATCCTCCTGCATTCAGCATCATTGCTTGTATTTCGTGAGTCTGAAGAAGACTGTATAGATTGGTATCGGACAGATGAGCTAATATTGGACTTATGGACTTGATCTGGACTGGACTGGGAAATTTTCCCAATATTCAATTGCTCTTGTATATAAACCTCTTTCTTATATATGTATGAGTGTCTATGAATTTGTTTACTTTAGTCTATCCAGTCTAACACATTATGTTTGTCAAAAACAGTTCTTATGTTTGTCAAGACAGTTCTTCCCTATTATTTGGCTGACTTTCTTCCTATTATTATAGGTCTTGATTAACTTCAAATTCATATCTAGAGCTTTCTTCACTTGTTTCTGGACTTCTGGGGGGATTCGAAATTTCAGTGACTTGAATTATTTTGCTTCGCATATTTTTAGGGGTATAAGTGGTACAGATGTTTACAGTTGGAACAACAAGATAAACAACTCTATTTAAAATTAACAACTGCTGTGTCTTTCTTTTGTTTTTAGCTCTATATTGCAAATTGGGTGAAGACTTACAGAGCAGATTCATTTTCCGTTCAATTCACACGCATTGTGTTTCATGTCATTGATTGCAATTCCCACAGTGTGACATCATTTAACCCACTTCCTTCCTGTGTTTCTTATTTTTATTTTGTCTTTCCTAGCTTTTCTGTACTCTATCACTGAGTAAGTGCTGCCCTTTTGATCTCACATGGTTGATTGACCCTTCTAATGTGTGCACAGCTCCCTAGTGTTATTGTTCGGCTAAAAATTTAACCATGCAAGGTAATTTATATCCCAATATGAAAGGTGTCTAAGGACCCATAGTGTTGGGGGCTCCACCAGTCTCTGTATGACCAGTAAACTTGGTGTTTTCATTACCTTGAGTTTTGGTCCACTATTTTCTCTCACTCTATCTAGGACAGCAGTGCTCAAACTGTGGGTCCTAACCCCTTTGGGGGTTGAATGACCCTTTCACAGGGTCACCCAAGACCATCAGAAAACACATAAATATCTCACAATATAGAATTACATATAATAATATATGTATTAATATATTGATATATAATTACATGATTAAGCACTATACTTTAATTATGTTTAATTCTAACAATGAAAATACATCCTGTATATCAGATATTTACATTACAATTCATAATAGAAGCAAAATTGCAGTTATGAAGTAACAACGAAAATAACCGTATGGTTGGGTGTCATCACACCATGAGGAACTGTATTAAAAGGTCATGGCATTAGGAAGGTTGAGAATCACTGATCTAGGATTACATCCTTTTCAGAGCAATTGGGAATGGTAGCTGGGCACCATTGTTTCAATATCGTGGATGCTGATATTATGGTGTTCCAGTAGTCCATGGATTAATTGTTTCCATACATCTTTGATTTTCTTCACTCCAGACATGAGGAGACTAATAATTGCACCTTAGATGACCACTCACAAGGTTTTAAGACCTAAGTTGCTATTCACCAAGTAAGATGTAGAGCATTCTCTTTGTAGACTATTAAGTTAGACAGGGTTCTCAAGAGAAACAAAACCAGGACACTTAGGATTTTATATGTATTTATAAAGATAGATATATATAATATAAGAAATAAACAACTAATTAATCTAGAAATCAGTACATATGGCTCAGTGCAACTCACTTCCATGAGACAGCTAATACACTAGCAGTCCTTCAAGTCTTGAGGGCCCCGGGTGCAAGTCAAGGAAGCAGACAGCTGTCTTCTGTAGAGCAATTCTGGCTATCCAGCCACAGGCAGCAAACAGCAAGGCAGGTCACCAACAGTCAGCCAGATGACAGGGTCCTACAGTCCCCAGCTCAAGCAATATATACTCCAGTAGTATGGCAAAACAAGTCTTGAAGGAACCACAAACTACAGCAACATAGTCCACGGGTTAGGTGTCCCACAGGTAGTGTAGCTTGCAAATTGAGGCAGAGAACCAGCTAAGGTAGCCACATACTGGTCTGATCATCAAAGAGCAAGAGACAAGAAAGGCAAAGCTCGCTGAGCCATTTATCTCTCTGTCCTTCAGTTAATCCCACAGGTGTTCATTGGCCAGGTTAGAACAATAAACTTATCACAATCCACCCCTTTTCAATTTGGCACCTGTACACAATTCTTAGCCACATATAGTTTCCAGACATTAATGAAATCACACTTATACTTAACATTAAACATCTTCATATAAATTAAAACACAATGAGTTCAATTGTATCTGATACATCATACATCAACAAAGGAAAGATATTCAATAAGCTCACATAAAGAAAATAAACTGACAATCACAAACCTTGGTTTTGCAGTTCATCACGTGGTCATAATTGATAGGTAGAACTATCTTCTACTACTACCCATTCTGTATCACCTTTGCTCTCGGCAAGCACCTCAGCTGGCTGTGGTTTTTTGCCTGGTGGGGCGACCCAGACCTTCATTCTTGAGAGGTTTGGGTCATTAGACATCCTTTCATGATTGGGTTGCTGTAACTTACCATTTACTTTAATCACACGGCATGGTAGCACTAAGAGTCAGCCTATGGGATCTCCTGAATTCCAGACAGATTCTTCTTTACCTCCATTATGTAACACCAATCAAATCTTTCCTTGGTAATCAGGATCAATCACACCACTCAGTAAAAGTGACACCTTTCCTGACCTGTTGATCCAATGACATGAGAAGCCCATAGTGGCCCGGGGGCACTCTCAGCTGCCAGTTCAGTGGAATCTGTGCTGTGTTTCTGGGGGTTGGGGAGAGTTCCTTCCTTCGGGACCAGGACCTCCAGACCTGAAGCACATAGGGTTGCTGGACATGAAGCAAAAATGCTGTAAGTGGATCACTAGGAGTAATAGTGAGTGGTGCCACTCCAGCTTCCACCCCTTGGTTCCTGCATCCATGAATTCTGGCTATTGGAGACACAGCACCATATATTGGCCACTGGTTTAGAACATATACAGCTTCCTGGAGAACACTGTCTCAGCCCTGCAAGTTGTCGCCACCTAGTTGTCACTGTAATTGTGTCTTTAGGAGGCCACTCCATCGTTCTATCAAGCCAGCTGCTTCAGGATGATGAGGAACATGATATGACCAGTGGATTCCATGGGCGTGAGTCCATTGTCACACTGCATTTGCTGTGAAGTCATGCCAAATGACCTTGGTGTCCTCTGAGACTATGGTCGTAAGCCCCCAGGCCTTGTTTGGTTATCTCTAAAAAGTTTTCAAAACTTTTCCCACTCTGTACAGCACCACATGTGTGGGTAGGTTAGAAGTAAAGAGAAATACACGTGGGCAAAGAAAGCTGATGGTGACTGGCTATCAAAAGATATAGCGCCTGGGGTCTTAAAGGCCTGAAGGTAAACAAACAGCCATCTAGTTCAGAAGTAAGAAAGCCCATATGGAAGAACACCAGTCTGTGCGATCACGAGGCGTCAAAGGGATCAGGTGTCAGGCATCATCAAAACAAAAAAACATATCACAGTGAATGAGGGGGGTAGTGAGGAGTGAAGACCCAAAGCCCATTTGTAGGCCACTAGACAACCCCTTACAGAAGGATTTGGGGGAGGAGACGAGCCAGTCGGTGCAATGTAGCAACTATGAAACATACAACTTTCCTCTAGTTCCTAAATGCTTCCTCCTCCCCAACTATCATGATCCCAATTCTACCTTACAAATACGGCTAGACCAGAGGATGTACACTGGTACAGATAGGAACTGGAAACACAGGCAATCCAGGGCAGATGATCTCTTCAAGACCAGTGGTGTGAGCAGCGATACTGCGAGGGTGGGGAGGGTGGGTAGGAGGAGAGGAACTGATTACAAGGATCTACAGGTGGCCTCCCTGGGGGGTGGACAACAGAAAAGTGGGTGAAGGGAGACATTGGACAGGGAAAGATATGACAAAATAATAATTCATAAATTATCAAGGCTTCATGAGAGAAGGGGAAGCGGAGACGGGGTGGAAGAATGAGGAACTGATGCCAAGGCTTAGGTGGAGAGCAAATGTTTTGAAAATTATGAGGGCAATGAATATACAAATGTGCTTTACACAATTGATGTATGTATGGATTGTGATAAGAGTTGTATGAGCCCCTAATAAAATTATTTTAAAAGAGATAGAGAGAAAGAGAAATACGCATGTACAAATATCCTCTGTCAAGTCTATACACATTGGTTGGCATTCCCCCATCATCCCTCCCTCACCAGTGCAGCCTGCGAGCTCTTCTGTGCATCTCACTCATAGATCATTGTTATTACAGATTTGTGTGTAGAACAGCATTTATCCCTATCAATGGATGCTTCCATGATACACAATGCTGAACAATACCCTTCTGTAGATCTAGTCTACAGTGAAGTCAGCAACAGTGTCAAAACAATGTTGTCAGAGTCATTGCAGCTAGCTGCCAGGTGTGTGCACAGTCCAATGATCAGGTGCCATTGTTAGAGCCGATCACTGTCTAACTTTCTGTCTCTGTGTTGGCTTCTCAATGACTTCATGTGGCAGTATTTTGAACAGTAAGTCATAAAACTGAACATTTGTGAATGAACTTAAGAGAATTATAACATCAGCAATCTATATGCTGCACCATTCTATGTAGTACATATTAGTAAGATGTGCAGAGCAGGACCACTGAAGTGTGGTCCATTGTGACTTATATACATTGTCAGTCAGTGACAACCTTCACAAAGAGTTTGTACCATTTCCTACCTGTTGTTGTGGCTGTTTAACATTTTCCCTTGCTAGGGCACTCTTGTGTTGTAGTTGTTACCTATTGGGCTGCTAATCACAAGGTCAACAGTTGGAAACCACCATCTGCTCCTTGAAAGAAAGATGGGATTTTTACTCCCATAAATACTTGCAGTGTTGGAAACCCACAAAGGCAGATCTGCCTGTCCTGTAGGGTCGCTATGAGTTGGAATCAACTCGAAGACAATGCGTTCCCATGCGACTAAAGGCTCCTCATATAAAACATTCTAGTGGTTCTATAATATACCATCCAATGCTTATGCCACATTCACTGTTATGGCAGGTACATAATCTCCTGTCAACTTTTGAAGGGGTGAAGTCTAGCCTGTCATTCAGGCTGCAGCTTGATGACCTCATTTGTAGGCACTAAGGAGATATATAGCTCACTGGAGACCAGACCCACTCTCTCTGTTACACATTCCTGCTGACAAGCTAAATGGAGCCACACTGATGGAGCCAAAGCCCTGGAGCTGGAGAAGCCACATGGAGACCCCTGCCAGTGCTGAGATGCTTCCACCACCACTGGATCCACAAGACTTTTCATCCACTGGCCTGTGATCTTCCTGTCCTCAGCATCATTGCATGTGTTGCTTGAGTCTGGAGAAGAATTTATAGACTGATATCAGACATATGGTCTAATATTGGATTTAAGGACATGATCTGGACTGTGCTAGGATGTTTTCTTACTATATAATTTCTCTGTGATATAAAGCTCTCTCTTATATACATATGAGTGTCTATGAATTTGTTTCTATAGTTAACCTGGACTAACATACTGGGTCAACCACAAATATCAGGTATTTCCATTATTTCTAATTTTTTCACTATAAATAACACTGTAATCAACATCTTCATGGATAAACCGTTATCTACATCCTTATTTTATTTCCCTGGGACATGGTTTTTGGAGCATAATTACTTGGATGTAGCATTGAATTCTTTTCAGATGTTTGCGCCACAATGGCAGATGGAGCCCCAGAAGGGCTGTACCCTCCATCGACCTTCTCTGTCTGATGGGTGTGCCCTTCCCTCAGCACCAGCCCACCTCCTGTGTCAAAGTGGTGCTTCGTAGTGGTGCTAATTCACTATGGAGAAAATGGTATCTTGATGTAATATGCATCTTTGCACAGAGAGATGCTGTTAATTCCACTGCTAATTATCACAGAGCTTCAGGAGGCCTGAAGCTGTAGCTGGGGCCTTAGAAGGCAGAGCTCTCCCCGTGTTGAGACAGAAGCAAGCTTTCCAGGCTGCTGCAGGTTGGCTGTCAGAACGCAAAAAGCAGATTGTGCACTGGGGAGGGACTAGAGAGCCTCCAGCCTGCCTGGAAACCTGTCTCCATGCAAGGTTTGACTAGTGCTTTAAGGGTACAGAAAAAGAGGGGCAGGGATGTGGAAGGAGGCAGAGGCCAGCCCCTGGCCTCACCTCTTCCTAGGGAGCTGCTTGGGATAGTACTGGAGCAGGGTAAGGCTACTAGCCCCCCTGGGCTCTCCTGTCCTGTTGACTCTGGGCCCAGTTCTGCCATTTATGCCAAGTGACCTTGAGCACATTTCTGAGTCCTACTGTGCCCAAGCGTCTCCATCGGTACTATGAGAGGAGGGCTAATACTCAGACTGACTTCCTGGGTGGGGTTAAGAGTATGGATGCCAAAACACCAGGTCCAGTCCTCATGACAAAGCAGCACAAAATGTGCCTGCCACTCCCTCTCCTACTGTCACTCACAGGACAAGGTGACTTTGCTCCCAGCAAGCACAGAAAAGGGAGGCCCCACCCTTTCTCCAGGGCCAGAAGCAGAGTCAACCTGGAGCTGCGGTTTGCAGTGCCTGTGGGTGCCTTCAGTCACCAGAGTTGATCCTCTTTGGTGCCTTCAGACACCAGAGCTGATTCTCTCAGGTGCACTTCCTCGTGTCCCCAAGTGTCTCAGAGAGCCATCTGGATCCCTCCAACCCCAAATGCCAGCTCCCCAGAAATGGAGACCTTCCTGGGCTTTCTCAGTGATCATTTTCAGCAACTCAACTCTAATCTTAATATATTCCGCAGACATTTGATCATTGTGATAACCCTGATGGATGGTGAGCAGAGTAAATTAGCTAAAAGATGATTGATTTTGCTTCAGCATAATTTTATCTTCCAACCTTTTCTAGCCAGGTGCGGGGCCAGAGCAATAATTCCTTCTCCTAGGTATTTGCCACTATCGAGATCACACATCTATTTACAGCTGCCTGGAAGCTTCATAATTACAATACAGTCCAAGTGCCCATTTTCTTTCCCTGACTACAAATAGGGATCAATCGAATTTTAAATGACCGCTCCCGGGCTTGCTCCCTGATCGTGACCTTTGTAAATGATTAGAGCACGCCATGTTGCTGTCTGCCCAGAAAAGGTGAGCAGGCAGAGCTTTCTAACTGGCATTTAATCTGGAGAGAGGCCAAAGATATTTGAGATGGTGCTGACAACGAGCTGCTCAATTCCTAATGTCCCAGGAAGTTTCAGCCCCGGCAAATATGCATTTTCATTCGCCCAGAAAGAAGTTTCTTTGGTTTGGCTTTGCAATCATTGAATTTGATCTCAATTGCTTAGCTTCGAATGGTGCAGCCTGAGAAGCCTGCAGGGTAAACAATTCCTATGGAGGGAAGAGGTTGGGGTTGGCGCTTACTTCCAGCACAGATTTAGCTGCCCACATCTGTGGAGCTGGAATTTCAGGTTCGAAGTTAAGGCGACTGCACTGTTTTCCACGGTCCTCACTAAGAGCAGGTGGCTAAAGTCCAGCTTCAGAGCCTTTCCTGAACACAGAGCTCCCCTCACTTCAGTGGGTCAGCACTGGGGAGGCTGTTTCCCACCAATCCCTCCCAGTATCCCCCTCCTGGAGGATAAGGTTGGAAGGGCCCTGTGGGAGAACACCAGCAATGGTGTGTGCTGGAGCATCCTGTTCTTGGGTTGCCGACCTCACCACGGTGTCTTCCAGGTCTGCTTCTAGGACTGAGTGTCTCTCCTCATCTGTGTTGAGGGTACTGGCCCTGCCCTTACATTGCACTCTTGGCAGTCTGGCCTTGATTCTATGTGGCGCCGGATGCTTCCTCCTGCGCAATGAGTCTTCAGCCTCTCACCTACATTCTCTTGACTTTCTGTTGGAATCCCCAAGCCCAGTTGGACATTAAATAGAGAAGACTAGGAGGAATGGACACATTTGAACCGTGGTGCTGAAGATGAGTATTGACAGTACCATGGACTGCTGAAAGGATCAACCAGCAGCGCATGGAGGAAGTACAGCTAGAGATCTCCTTGGAGGCAAGGGTGGCGCGACTTCCTCTTACAGACTTTGTGCATGTTGTCAGGAGAGACCAATCCCTGCACAAAGACATTGTGCTGGGCAAAGTGGAGGGGCAGTGAAAACGTGGAAGAGATGGATTGATACTGTGGCTGCACTAGTGGGCTCAAGCATAGGAACAAGTGTGAGGTGAGCACAGGACCCAGTCACGTCTCCTTCTGTTGTGTATAAGGTCACTATGGGTCGGAACCAAGTCAATGGCAACTACCAACAACAATGACCACAAGCCCAGTCTTTGCAGTCACTGTTTCTCTTCATGTACCCTACCCTATCCCACCCGGCCAGTCTCACTGGGACTGACTCACCTCAGTGCCTTTGCGTAAGCTGCCACCCACACCATACCCTGGAACACCCATGACCATTGCGCACGATTTCCAGCCCCACTGCCTCTGTGATGACTTCACCACTCCAGGCAGTAATGACAGCCCTGGGGACCAGAGAGAACTAAATCCTGTCCCCACCCCCAGAACATCCAAGTGCATCTGCACAACACCAGCTCTTTGTGTTGCTCCCTGGGAAGTCTTGTCTCACTTCCTAATCCAGGAGAGTTCTAGCCACAGAGGAGGAAGCCTGAATGCAAATCAAACCACTGTGGTGCCAAGCTACCCAAGCCTCTAGAAGGTGCCTCCCATGACCATGAGTGCCTGTGTGTTGGGAGTCACAGTGGTAACTTGGAAAGGGAATTAGGGGACCACCTTTCTTTCTTAGAGGGACGCTGATGGCATAGGGATTATGAGTTGGGCTGCAGTCCGCAAGGCCAGTAGCTGGAAACCACCAGCTGCTCCGCAGGAGAAGGGGCTTTCTACGTCCATAAACAGTTAAGGGATGGAAACTCCCAGGGGTAGCTCTGCCCTGCCTCAGCGACTGGATGACAGTGGGCGCTCTCCCTTCGCCACAGCTGCAGAAACAAGAGCTGGTTTCGTTGAGGCAGAAGGAAGGAACAGGACACCTTAGGCTGTCTGCCATCAGTTCCTAGGAAATCACTCACTGAACTCACCTGAGCTCCTTTCTCCAAGAGAAAATGTGAGCAGCTACCTGTGTGCACCGATGCCAAAATACCATCTTTGTCCTATGCCAAAATGTTTAGTTCGGTTGCATCATTAAAATACAGCAAAATCCAAGTGCTGTGCTTCTTTTGTGCTGTCAATTTCAAGAACAGGGGCTTACACAGGGCTAAGTCAAAAAGCATTGCTGCTAGGACTCTAGTTCCCATGTGCACAGGTGTATTCCACACAGAATGCTTGTGTACATGCTTCTCTGGTCAGTGGATGGCGGTAGACAATTCTTCTGAGTAATGCACTTGTATTAGTCTCCTTAGGTGGCTTCGAAAGAAGACCCAATCAAGACAGTGGCTTCCTAGGTGTTAGACTGGGCTCACACTCACTGCCATCGGGGCAATGCTGACTCACAGTGACCCTACAGAGACACGGTAAAACTGCCTCTGAGTTTCTGAGACTATAACTTTTTAGGGAAAATGAACGCTCCCTCTTTCTCCTGCAGTAAGTTGGGCTGACGCTGTTGCTGTTGTTTTTATTGTTATATGCCTGCAAGTTGGTGGGTCTGACACACAGCGACCCTGTGTGCAACAGAAGTAAATCCTGGACAATCCTGTGCCATCCTCACAAGTGTTCCTATGCGGTTCATTGCTGCAGCCACTGTGCCGATCCATCTTGCTGAGAGCCTTCCTCCTTTTCGCTGCACCTTGACTTTTTGTTTGTTTGTTCATTTTTAAAATCCTTTTATTAAGGGCACATACCACTCTTATCACAATCCATACATTCTTCAATTGTGTAAAGCACATTTGTACATTCATTGCCCTCATTATTCTCAAAACATTTGCGCTCCACATAAGCCCCTACATCCTCATTTTCCCCTTCCCTCCCCAATCCCCCCTCCCTCATGAAACCTTGATGATTTATAAATTATTATTTTGTCATATCTTACACTGTCCGACATCTCCCTTCACCTTGCAAATGGTTTCCCCTGTCTACCCCACCCTCCCTCTACCCGGCATTGCCACCCTCACCACTGGTCCTGAAGGGATCATCCACCCTGGGTTCCCTGGGTTTCTAGTTCCTATCTGTACCAGTGTACATCCCATGGTCTACCCAGATTGTTAAGGTAGAATTGGGATTATAATAGTGGGGGGGGGAGCATTTAGGAATCAGAGGAAAGTTGTATGTTTCATCGTTGCTACACTGCACCCTGACTGGCTCGTCACCTCCCTGCGACCCTTCCATAAAAGGATATCCACTTTGTGCCAGGTTTTTTGAATAAAGTGTTGAGGCAGGGCTTGAGTAGAGGACTAATGTCTGTGTCTGCTACCTTAATACTTAATTTATAATTATATGTACATAGACCTAAATCCCTATTGTTATATATTAATACATTTACATATATACATGCCTATATTTATACCTCTATAAATGTCTTTTGCCTGCTAGTTCCTTATTTTTTTTACATTTTATTAGGGGCTCATACAACTCTTATCACAATCCATACATATACATACATCAATTGTATAAAGCACATCCGTACATTCTTTGCCCTAATCATTTTCAAAGCATTTGCTCTCCACTTAAGCCCTTTGCATCAGGTCCACTTTTTTCCCCCTCCCTCCCCGCTCCCTCTTCCCTCATGAGCCCTTGATAATTTATAGATTGTTATTTTGTCATACCTTTCCCTATCCAGAGTCTCCATTCACCCCCTTCTCTGCTGTCCATCTCCCAGGAAGGAGGTCACATGTGGATCCTTGTAATCGGTTCCCCCTTTCCAACCCACTCACCCTCTATTCTCCCAGTATCGCCCCTCACACCCCTGGTCCTGGAGGTATCATCCACCCTGGATTCCCTGTGCCTCCAGCTCCCATATGCACCAGTGTACAACCTCTGCCCTATCCAGTCCTGCAAGGTAGAATTCGGATCATGGTAGTTGGGGGGAGGAAGCATCCAGGATCTGGGGGAAAGCTGTGTTCTTCATCGGTACTACATCGCACCCTGACTGACCCATCTCCTCCCCTAAACCCCTCTGTAAGGGGATATCCAGTAGCCGACAAATGGCCTTTGGGTCTCCACTCTGCACTTCCCCCTTCATTCACTACAGTGTATATATATATATATATATATATATATATATATATATATATATATATATATATATATATATATATATTGATGATGCCTTATACCTGGTCCCTTTGGCACCTCGTGATCGCACAGGCTGGTGTGCTTCTTCCATGTGGGCTTTGTTGCTTCTAAGCTAGATGGCCGCTTGTTCACCTTCAAGCCTTTAAGACCCCAGACATTATCTCTTTTGATAGCCGAGCACCATCAGCTTTCTTCGCCACATTTGCTTATGCACCTGCTTGTCCTCCGCGATCGTATCATGGAGGTGTGCAGCCAATGATATGATTTTTTGTTCTTTGATGCCTGATAACTGATCCCTTCGGGACCACGTGATCACACAGGCTGATGTGTTCTTCCATGTGGGCTTTGTTGCTTCTGAGCTAGATGCCCTCTTTTTTATCTTCAAGCCTTTAAGACCCCAGACACTATCTCTTTTGATAGCCGGGCACCATCAGCTTTCTTCACCACATTTACTTGTTCATCCGCTTTGGCTTCAGCAGTTGTGTCGGGAGGGTGAGCATCGTAGAGTGCCAATTTAATAAAAGAAAGTATTCATGCATTGAGGAAGTGCTTGAGTAGAGGCCCAAGGTCCTTCCGCCACCTTAATACTAAACCTATAAATATAGACACATAGATCTATTTCCCCATCCTCCTATATATATTTGCATGTACATGTCTTCATCTAGACCTCTATAAATGCCCTTTGACTCCTAGCTCTTTCTTCCATCTCCCTTGACTTTCCTCCTGCCCTACTACCGTGCTTCGTTCCCACCTGGGTTACAGCTATACCTCTTCTTTACGTAACCTTACCCTTGATCATTCCCCACCAGGCCTTCCACTCCCTCCTCACCACCATTTTGGGTCCCATGTTGTTCCCTTGTCCCTGTGTTTGTTAACACCATTTCCTTACCACCACCCCCCACGTCCCCCTATCCCAAGTCCCCCCGGAACTGTCAGTCCCATTGTTTTTCCTCCAGTTAGTTCATCCAGCCTGTCTTATGCACCTTGACTTTACCAAACATGATATCCTTCTTCAGGGGCTGGTGTCTCCTGACAACATGTCCAAAGTATGTACGATGAAGTCTGCCATCCTTGTGTCTAAGGAGCACCCTGATCTTACTTCCTCCAAGACAGACCAGTTAGATTGGAGTAGTTACATTCAAAACAAATAGGTCAACTCAGGAGGATACTGCAACTGTGCTTTAGGATTGCAAGGGGTCATCTTAACCGATGTTCCCAAAGGGTGGCAGACAATCACGAGGGCGTATGATGAGGAAGTTGAAGAAAAGGGAAGACTGCCTGGGTGAGAAAAGAACAGGAAAAGTTGTGCCAAAGATTTTCCCCCATTACAACAATGCACTTGCTCATTCTTTGAGGTGGCAAGAAATGTCACAAGAGAATTCTTGGTTCTCTTGTTTCATTGGTAAACCCAAGTAGACCCACCTTAGAAGACATCAAGTACCCCTTCGGGCTTCTTTTTATTTCCAAAACTCAAAGAAAGAAAATTTAAAGGGGAACATGAGTTGGGTCCCTGGAGAATGCCAAAACCCTTGTTTTGATGTGGGGTGAATTGGAGAACATAGAATTCATCCAGGCAGCATCAGACAGATGGACACACCACCTCCAGAAGTATGTGCACCTAGATGGAGGCAATGTCCAGAAACAATTGTTTCACATTTTGGACCTCTTTGCTTCATAGGTTTCCATGGTTTTGTAGCAATTCTTTCTGATTTACACTCACACTTCCTCATAGGTTGGATGCTGAAGTAGCCAGGTCTTCCCCGTTGTCATAATTGGATCAGGACCCAGGATGATGAAGACAGCATTTCCATAATCTTTATTTTGTAGTAAACCCAAGGATTACAAGTTAAAGCCCTTCCCTTAGATCCCAAATACTGGGAAATCTGCAAGGTCGAGTTGTCTTTTGAATGATGTCAGGAGGGGCTCTCAAATGTGTCCCCAGGGCTCAGTAACAGATTTCTGAGGCTAGAGCCCAAATCGTGGAATGCAATGACACCACAAGGCATTAGTCTTGGAAACTGTCTGAGAGGGTGACTCCTCTTGACTGTAGAAGATGCTGGTGCTGTTTTTTATTTGCAGAACTGTCTTTTGTTCATGCCCTGAAGAATCACAACTCTGCTGATTCTAGTTTAGTTTATTTTCCCACTATTTACATGTGTACATGTAAGTGTTTTCTAAGATGCTTACATTAGTGTCATGTTTTGCAGATGATGTATAACAGTAGGGTTTAGGTGAGAATCTGTAGTGCAAAAGCTATTGCTCCTGGGAATGAAGGAAGTACACTGTAGTCACAATCGGTTGTGATAACGGACCCAGCCACAGGCAAATCGTGTGTGGAATTTTCACCTTTGTCTTGGCACATACAGTATTAGTGATTATTCTGATTAGACAGATCACCTGCATGCTTTTTAAGTCTATAACTTGCACTTGAAGTCACAGCTTAACCTTTGAAAGAATCCTGATCTCACAGACACCACACAGACAACACAACTCCTGTGAAGAAACAGGTCTATGACTGGGTAGGAGGTATGGTCCCCACTCTGGGCATCTTCTGTGACAGCCAGTCAAGGGCCTGTGTATGGAAATGATGACTGCTATGTTCATGTTTCACTACCAGCCACTGTGGACTCAACACGGGAGACACCACCCAGTTTTCAGAGACTGAATTTCAGGAAGAAGATTGCCAGACTTTTCTTCAGAGGTGCCTCTGGGGAACCTCAAGTCGTCAACCTTCCCACAGGCAGCCAGGCGAGTTCTTCACTATTGGCACCATCAAGGGACTGCATTCCTTGCCTGAGGGAAAGAGGATTCAGTTTTTCACCATTAAGTGAAAATGCCAGCAGGTCTTCCTGATAGCTGGAAGTGCAGTGTCTTGGAAAGGTCAAACGTTGTGCCCAAGTACCTCAGCGGAAGACAGTGGGACCAGGACAGAGTTCCCTGTTCTCTTTCATGCCCCACAGATGATTTGTGTTCTCAGTGGAGGCAGTCCTGTAAGGCGGTGTTCAAAAGGGGCTCTCTCTAGTTCCCCTGGCCCAGTGCCAAAACTAAAAGAGGCACATGTTCCTTTTTAAACACCCTCTTCTCTTCCTCTCTGTAGATCCAGTCTTATATTCCCAAGACCACCGAGCTCTGTCTCTGCCTGTGCCGTTGGTTTTGGTCTACCACCTGACACTTATAGGCCAGGCGGTGGTGCCCTACTGGGTGCAGAAGTTCCTGAGGACTCAGCAGGAGGTTGAGGCACTGAGCAGAGATGCAGGGCCTGTGAGGACCTAGAATGGAACAGAGAGTAAAGGGATGCCTGGGTGCTCTCCAATAACAAGTGTTCTAGGATCCAAGGGAACTTGCTGGGAGTGATGGGCAGGCAGCCGAGCATGGAGGGCCAGCCAGCCCAGTATGACCTGGAATGATGGGACAACACTCTTCTCCGGAGAAAGAAGATTTTTTTCCAGAATCCATTGCGGCCTCCAACTGTTCATCTATGTCTTCTGCTCCCTTCTTTCCTTCCCTTTCTTTTCTCCTTCCTACCACCTTCACTTCTTCTGCCAATTCCACTTACTTTGCCTCATCCTCCATCTCTATCTCTGATGCTACTCTGAGCTTCCTGCCTTTTGGCCAGCAGCTTGCCAATGCTGGGTGGCATAAAAGTCACATAAATGGCCTGTTCTTGCACTATCTGGCTGCCTCCACAGCCTGAGACCAGAAGAACCATACAGTGGATGACTATCACTATTGACCACTTTGACCAGGATGACCATAGGTCTTGGAGAGAAAGGCAGAAAAAAATGGAGATCAAAATTTAAAATCAGACACCCTTCAAGCCTAAAACTGAACCCACCCTTAAGACTCAAGTTTCAGTCAAGCAATAAACAGACCTGTAAGATGAACTGTAATGCCACATAACCCTCAGTACAATCAACCACCTGAGACTCACAGGGCAGCCTTTTCCCAAAAGCAAAGCTCAGAAGGCAGGAAGAATGAACCAAAGCCTGGTGCCCAGGAAAGAGATGCGAAGAGCGCTGTTACACGGAGGGGTTTCAACTGATGTCATGAAACAAAACATGCATAAATTGTTGAATGGGAAACTAATTGCTCTGGAAACTTACATTCAAACTACAATATAAAATTTAAAAATAAGAGTAAGGGTTCCATTATCAAATAAGTTTTTTAAAGTACTGAGCCAAACAAACCTTGGGAAACGGGTTTCTTTACTAGCATGCATTGTATATTTCTGAGCAGAGGAAGTCTCTGCCAATCTAGCCAAGTTCCCATCACATCGTGCCTGGATATCTCCAACAGTTCATCTGTCATTCTAGTGAGCTCGATAGAAAATTAATATATTAACATATATTATAGAGGAAGCTTTTTAAAAAGGTGAGTTGTATCATGTCATTAATAAGCTAAAATCCCAGTTTTAAGTTCGGGAATGATTTCCCGTGCACTTCTAATAAACTAACCTATAATCATAGCTAAACCTTCCTTAGTGTTGCCCTTGCTTCTCCTGTTCACTTCTCCTGTTGCACTCTGTCACTCTCTAGGTTCTTCAAGGCTTTAGTCACTTGAGTTTTTCCCAGTTTTTGGACCTCCTCACACTTCAGGGCCCTTGTACTTGATGCTCCCCTGCCTGAATCTTTTCCCTCTGGCCTTCAGGGATGGCTTCTCCTTGTCATTGAGATGTCAGCTCAGTCCTACCTTCTGAGACATGGTTTTCCTGGCCGTCAGCTCTGTCTCCCCTCATTCCTGGGTCAAACAGGATGCCACTGGCATTTATGATTTTCAGAGACTTCTTTGAACTCTGAAATTCTCTTGTTCATTTAATTATTTTTACTGTCTCTTTTTCCTTAACTATAAATCTCCTGAGGACAGATCAGTCTTGCTCACACTGTCCCCTTTCCTTTAGCATCATGCTCATCCCTTGGAAGACCCACTGCACATATTTGTTGAATAACGGACCAAACAGTAGGCACCTGTTTGTGTGAAGCCTGGTGTAGACCCACAGGTTCAGACCTCATGTGCTGATTGATAAGTACTGCGCACTGTGTTAGGTCAGGTGGACTAGAGAAAAAAATTCATTGACCCTCATAAGATACAGCTTTATATCAAGGAGCAATTGTCTATTGAGAAAACCTCCCAGCTCAGTCCAGATCAAATCCATAAGTCTGATACTAGCCTGCAAGTCAAATACTAGTCCATAAATTCCTCTTCAGACTCATGCAGACTCTCTCTGGTGCCAAATGCAGGAAGATCACAGGCCAGTGGGTGAAAGGTCGTTTGGATCCAATGGCAGTGGAAGCATCTCCAGGGCTCTGGCTGCCATCAATGTGGCTCCATGTGGCTCGTCAACAGGAGTGTGAATTAGAGAGTGTATGCCCCGCCTCTAGGGAGGAAGGGAGGACGTTCCCAGAATCCACATGAGGCCATGTCCACAAGGAGGCATCAGGCTAGATTGACAGGCTAGACTGCACTCCTTCACACTTAATATCCTCAAGTTGACATGAAATTATGTAACTACCGCATATACTCACTGTGGCTCAGGTGGAAACTGGTTATAGTAAAAACATTCTCTGATACTGAGTCAATTTTGACTCATAGCGACCCTATAGGGCAGGGTAGAACTGACCCTGTGGGTTTCCCAAGAGTGATGAGTGGTTTTGAACTGCTAATCTTGTGGTTGGCCATCCAATGCATACCCCACTATGTCACTTAAAACATGAGAACTGATTATAACCATAACTTTATCAGTCTCTGACATTATTTTAATGTCTTTATTGCAAAATAGAGCATGAAAGGTATTATGAAAATCCTACCTCTCACACCTCTTGGGGTTTTTTATTAAATACTTTTATTGTGGGCTCTTAGATTTCTTATCATAATCCATATATTCATCCTCTATGTCAAGCATATTTGCACATATGCTGCCATCATCATTTTCAAAGCATTTTCTTTCTATTTGATCCCTTGATATCAGCTCCTCATTTTCCCCCTCCCTCGCCCACCCTCCCTCACAAATCCTTGATAAGTTATAGATCATTATTTTCATACCTTACATCATCCGCTGTCACCCTTCATCCACTTTGCTGATGTTTGTTCCCCTGGGGTGGGGGGGGGGGTTATGTGTTGATCCTTGTGATCCACTCCCCCTTTCTCCCCCCACCTTCCTCTAATCCTCCTGATATCTCTATTCTCATTGTTGACCCTTAGGGATTTATCTATCCTGGACTCCCTGTGTTGTGGGCGCTTATCTGTAGCAGCTCACACCTCTTATTTTACCCCAATGAGTCCAGGAAATGTAGGTAAAGTGGCAGCAGATGAGAGGAAGGCCCTCAATGGGAAGGATTGACACAGAGGCTACAGCAATGGACTCAAGCATAGGAAAATTGTGAGAGGGCGTAGAGCTTAGAATGGGGCTGTGCTTCATGCTGTTGTGCACCGTGTTGCTATGGGCCAGAACTGACTTGATGGCACCTAACAACAGTAACTTCACATCCTCTGTTAGTCCGGGTGGACTAGAGAAACAAATCCATAGAAACTCATATGTGTATAAGAATTTTATATAAAGGGTAATTGTACATTAAGAAAGCATCCCAACCCAGTCTAGTGCAAGACTATAAGTCCGATATTAGCCCATCTGTCTGATACCAATCTGAACAGTCCTCTTCAGACTCACGAAACACATGCAATGACAACGAATGCAGGATGATCACAGGTCAGGGGGTACAAAGTCTTTGGATCTAATGGCATTGTAAGCACCTCAGCACCGGCAGGGGTCTCCACGTGGCTCCTCCAGTTCCCAGGGCACGGGTCTACCAGCGTAGTGCCATGTGTCTTGTCAGTCGAGCATCTCCAAGGGAGTGAAGAGAGAGAGAGAGAGAGAGAGAGAGAGAGAGAGAGAGAGAGAGAGAGAGAGAGAGAGAGAGAGAGGTCACCCACCTCCAACAAGGAAAATTCAGGAATTCCCAAAATCCTTAGGGGAAAGGCATGCCCACACAGAGGTCTCATTGGCTGTATCCTGATTGACAGCCTAGACTCCACCCCTACACTCTTAATCCTCAAATTGACAGCAGATTATGTAACTATCACACATCCCAAACTTGAGCCTCTCTTAGAGTGGATGCTACTACCAGGGATGCACCTCCAACCACCTGATCACCGTGCACTGATGCCTAGTGCCACTCACTCATGGTCCTGCAGGTGGTGCTGTGGGCAGAGTCATTTGGGGGTGGCAAGGTCTCATGACAGATTTACAGCTTCAGAAACCTATGGAGCAGTTCCACTCTGTCCCTATGAATCAGAATCAGCTCACCAGCAGTAGGTTTGGTTTTACTAGGTCTCTGTGGCTCTTCAAATGAGTCCTATTTTCTCTGTTGGATAAGCACCAGACTGTTAACCCCAAGGTCAAAGATTCAAATCCACCCTTTGTTCCAAGGGAGAAAGATAAAGCTGTCTGCTTCTGTAGAGATCTATAGTCGCAGAAACCCTACATAGGATTCATATGTGTCAGAATCGACTTGATGGCAGTGGGATTTGTAGGTCTTCAGTTTTGCCAACCTGAGCTGAGTCCTGGGCGCAGCAGTCAGGCTTCCCTGAGCGTCCACAGAAGAAAAGGTCAATCAGCATGGTAGGAGCTCCCTTGTATTCACCCTAGGTCTCTAAACATCTACCACTGTAACTCTGGAACAGAAACACTGCAACCCAACCCACGAAGAAGCCCTTCTTTGTCTGCATGGTACAAGAGCCATTCCTTTCGTTCATGAGGAGCATCACCATGAAGGTGTTGACTGCCCATCACTCCTGACAGGAAGAAGCAAGAGATAGGACATGTAAAGGTAGCTATTCATGTGAAGAAGCTCAAGGAAGAATAAGCATGACAGGTCACAAAATCATATATGGATATCTGTGGCATAGTAGGCCTGCCCAAGAGTTTAGTGTCTGATATACACAACTGTATATTGCGTAGCTGCAGGTTCCTGAGGGCAACCTGGGTCAGAAATGAGACCTGACCTCCAGGATCTCGGGTGGGAATGTCCTACCATTAGCAGACACAGCCGTTATATTGCTTTGGCAACCCACGGAATATGAGCCTCCCAGAGAAAACCACCCCTACTACAGTGGAATTCACAATAATAAATCACAAAATACCATTTGTTGTGAATGCAACCAACAGGATAATTTGCATTCCAAGAAATGAAAAACAAGACAAACCTGAAACAGCTTATAAAATAAGCATATTTAAAATACTTAGAGATGAAAGAGTAGTGATCACTTCGCTTTTCTGTGTCTTTGAAATACATTATAAAATTTAAAAAGAGAACCAAAGAAGGATAGTTTTGATCATTTAAATGAAACAGAGATAAGAATTGTAATGAGAAATTCATTAGTAGGCCAAAACCTAGCCTCCTCCTTTCATGAACCCTCCCTTCTTCACACCACTCAGGAATAAAGAGGGTCAGTTATCATGGTGCATTATAATCTTCACTCAAATGTTCTGAAACAATTGGCATATGCCTTGTTAAATAGAAATACAAGAATTCCTTCTCACATGAGTATGTCAGACAGGTGTGAATTTTCTGTCTGCTTGATCTGAGGAAAGCACATAGATATCTATGGCAACATTTACTTCGAATCCATAGCAGTCAAACACTTAATTTTCCTGTTTATGCTACCCATAAACAAATGTTGCTTGTTGCCATGGATTTCTGATCTCAAGGTTGGGGGTGGGGGAGTTCTTTCTTTCCCGTTTGCCTTTTTCTTAGCAAAGCCAATCTAGCTGAGAAATAAGTGAGTTAGTTTTTCAAAATGTTTTTTAAAAATCCCTCTTTTGGCCCAAGGCCCACTGGACCATCAAAGGAATGGTAATTGTAAGGTCAGAATGAAGGGTCTTTGCTGGGCCAGTTATCGCCATGATTAGCACTTAACAGCTAGAACCCTGGCACCCTCAGGAAACCCTTGTCCTTGTAGTTTGGGTTCCCTACAAGAAGCACTGCTGTTCACGTGTTCCATCGGCACTTTGGATCTAGCACGCGGAGATGGAGTTCCCAGGTGTCCTGGGTGGAGAATGCAGGCACCCCATCCAGAAACACTGACTCTTCCTTCCCTATCCACTCATCCAGCACAGTCAATTCCATTTCCTCAATAGATTCCCAGAGGAAAGTGTACTTTTCCCTGAAAGGGTTTGACATTGACCAGGAGATCAAAAGACTGGGTGTAAAATCATAGATGAATACCTGTGACGTTGGCTTTTTCTTGTAGACCAGGCTTCCAAGAGCTTGGTCTCTGCATAACATGTGTACATAGTGCATTTGCCAGATTCCTGAGGGCAACAACACAGGGTACACAGGGTAGAACTGTTCTAAACAGGGTAGAACTGCCTTTATGGGTTTCTGAGACTGTCACTCTTCATGGGACTAGAAATCTCCATATTTCTCCAGTGGAGCGCCGGGAGGTTTCAAAGTGCTGACCGTGTAGCTTGCAGCCAAACATGTAATCCCTATCATACCAGGGCTCCTGCAAAGGTCAATGGCTTCCCAGAATTCTTGTTGAGACCAAGATCCAAGGCAATTTGGGATATTTCAAATAGATTGGTAACATGAAACAAAACAGCATGCTTACCAAAACAATTCTGAACTCCATTGATAAAGAATATATATTTACTGACTAGAGTGTCAACCAGCATTCTCAGAGTGGAATCCATTCTTCTCCTAGTCCTTGACCTCAGACAGTGAGGACCTTCTTGAGGCATGGATATCTTCAGAAACTCAGCTAGGTATCCCTCATCTCCCAAGCTGCCAACATAGGTGGTGCAGTCACAGAGCCAGGCTGTCACAGAAGTTGAATGCAAAATTCAGGCTCACCTGAGAGTGAGTAGGTAGTCTGTCTTTACCCCTATGAAGCGGGAGTGACCACAGCCTTGACCACCTCTCATGAGTATTTCCGACAGAGTAAATGACTTTTCTGAATATACATCAAACCATTGCAAGCTTCCTACAGAAGCCAGGAAATGACCTTCCACCTCTCTAGTGTGGTATGTCATGCATAGTTTTTGTTTGCCTAGTTTCTTCTCATTAAATTACAAGCTTCTGGGGAAAGCCAGATGACAGGAGCTTCTCCTTTTTCTTTTTGTTATTTTTACCTGAAGTTTTCTGCAGTAACAATTCATAGTGCCCAAGGCACACTGGGAGCAGGCCAAAGCTCCAGTCTGAGGCAGGGAGAGTGCAGTCCTCTGCCTGGCTCTGGAACGCTTCAAGGGAAATGTAGGTGGACCACTTTCTCCACTTTATTATTTTGAAATCTATATACAATGTTATGACTTTGAAAGCCAATTACATTGATCCATAGGAACGTTCCTAGATTCAAGGTTTAAAGATGAGCATTATCACAGAAGTATAGCTGCAAACATACTAGAAACATATGCAGGTGGAAACCTTAGTCTTCTTCTGAAGCGCTCAGAACGCTTTTTTTTTTTTTTTGTATCGTACAAAGCTTAAGGGACTGTTTCAGTGAAGTTTTATCTTAGCCATGAAGAAGCCCCATGTCCAGAGATGGGGGAGCAGCACCTCATCGAGGTACACTCAGAAAGAAAAGATAGCTTTGTGCCTAGGAAGGGAAGGAAGGAACACTAGCAGCTTCATCCTAACTAAAAGAGCTTCCTCCGCACCTCTCTCTGAAAGAAGCAGCTATTAGTGTTGCCAATACAGAGTGAAGTGATCTTAGGAACTGTCAGACCTAAGTAACAGTGATTTCTCTACCACAAAATCACACTAATTTAAATTCAAAAGAGCATTTAAAACACATGTTTGTAACAGTTTTAGATTTATAGAATAGTTACCAAACGTTCTGCTCTTATTACTACATTAATACGGTATATTTGTCACAATCAATGAACCAACATTATTTTATTATTAAGAAAAAATGCTTGAATGTGAATAAAGTAAGTAAAGTAAATATAAAGCAAGGTATATCTTACTTAATATACCTCTTAGCTTGCTCTCTCTATCGTTCTCTCTCTCTCTCCCCTCTTTTGCAGTAACCCGTCCAGGATTACGTTACATTTAGTGTCGTCATGTCTCAGGCTCCTCTTCGCGGTGATAGTTTCAGGCTTTCTTTGTCTTCGATGATCTTAGCAGATTTTAGGTCAAGTGTGTTGTAGAGTATCCTTCCATTGGAATGTGACTGATGTTTTTCTCATGATCATGATTGGACAGGGGAAAAGCACAGCAGTGATCAAAGTACACATCAAGGGTACACAAAGTACACATCAACACGACCTTAACCACTTGATTAACATTGTGTTTTTCAGGTTTTTCCGTTGTCAAGTTGTCTCTCTGTGGTAGTTACATAATCTAGTGTCAACTTGTGAAGGGGTGGAGTCTAGCCTGTCAATCAGGTTGCAGCTTGATGACCTAATTTGGAAGCACCACAGAGATAAATACCTCATTGGAGGCCAGATGCGCACAGACGATCTGCTTGTCTCGCTGTGAGACATTCCTGTTGACAAGCCACATGTTGATGGCAGCCAGAGCCTGGGAGCTGGAGGAGCCACACGGAGACCACGTGCACTAAGGTGCTTCCACCACCACTGGATCACAAAACTTTGTGGCCTGTGATCTTACTGCATTCAGCATCATTGCACGTGTTGCGTGAGTCTGAAGAAGAATTTACAGTCTGGTATCAGACATATGGGCTAATTCTGGACTTAGGGACTTGATCTCACCCGGGCTGGGATGTTTTCTTAATATACAATTACTCTTTTACATAAAGGTCTTTCTTACACACATATGAGAGTGTCTGTAAATTTGTTTCTCTAGTCTGACTAATACACCCCCACCTGATCTTTGGTCTTTTCATACTGTTTCCTTTGGAAGGAAGTTACTATGCTTAATGTAACTGCGCTGTAACTGCAGCGTAACGGCACTGGAGAGGTATTTCTTCTTTTCCATTTATAAATTTGTGCAATGGTTTATTTACTTATGAACTTTAGGGTATTTATTTTGTATGTGGGGTAATAATCCAATGCGATGTGATTGCTTTTGACTACCATATTGTTCCGTCTTTGACATTAGAAGCTCTTTCAGTTGACTTCTCTGTCTCTTTGAGATGCCCCACATGGCTGTGTTCTTTAAGAAATCCCTATTGTACAGCAGTGTAAGACGCTCCAGCCTCCTCGTGTATATTCCCTGCCTGGGCCCTATGGTCAACCATTTCTTCCAGAAGCCCTGATGCTTTTTATTAGACGATAATATTAGAAACTAAGATCTAGTCATGAGATGTGTCCATGGCAGCTGAAGCCTTGCTGCTTCTAGGCCCTCTCAGATGATAAAGCAAGAAAAAATATGGGTATATACAACCTCTGACATGCATGTATCTATAAATATTACTGCATATACCCAGATTTACCCATATTAAGCTAAACCTCAGTTCATTCTGAGCATTAGTTCTTTAGCTTTCAACTAATCTACTACCACATGGCTCATTCTAGCCTCTTCCACTTGTTTATCTGATTTTTTAAAAAATCCCTACAACAGTGAGAAACCTGACTCCCACCATCTTCCACCTATTTACATAAGACTTCACTTCCAATGTACATATTTAATGGTTTCAAAATTGTTAAGCTATTACAGGCCAGCACTTATGTACAATTCTTTTTGCCTGCAGTCTTAAGTCTCCACTCATTTCCAAAGTTACGTAGGTCAGCACCTCCCCCAATTTCATATTTGCAATACAGCTAGATTCATTTGTCATAATCTTTCACAATTCTATCCTAGACCCCTTCAATCTCCTGAATTATTTGTTTTAATGTCATTTGCATAACTTTTTACCCTCTCTATGCTGTAAAGTTCCATGGCCTTGAAAAATGCATAGAGACATGTAACCATCATTACAATAGCATACAGAATAAATTCACCATCCTAAAAATCCTCTGTGCCTCACCTATTTAAGCTTCTTACCTCCTAAAGCCCTTGGCAACCACCGATCTGTTTATTATCTCTATAATTTTCCTTTCCCAAACTGTCAGATCAATAGAATCATATGATCTACAGTCTTTCAGGTTGTCTTCTTTTGATTAGTAGTATGTCTTAAAAACCCATTCATGTTTATGCATGGCTTGATAGCTCACTCCTTGTTATGGCCGAATAGAATTTCATGCTCTGTATGGACCACAGTTTGTTTATCCATTCACTTATTGAAAAACATCTTCATTACTTCCATTTTGGTGTGCTTGGGAATAAAGCTATGATAAACATTCCTGTGCAGATGATTGGGTGGGCATGCATTTTCAAATCATTTGGTAAATACCCAAGAGTGTGATTGCTGGATCCTATGGTAATACTATGCTTGGTAGGAAACCAGCAAAAAGTCTTCGAAAGTGGTTATCGCATTTCACATTTGCACCAGCAACGTGTTGGAGTTTTTGTTGCTCTATGTCCTTGCCAGCAATTGCTATTGCCTGTTGTGGTAGGTTTTGATGTGTGGGGGTTGGTTACCTGTGTTTACCCATTATAATATGATGGTGCAGGACCAGGCAACAATTTGCTCTGGTATGCATAAGGTTGGAGTGGAGTTGGCAGCCTTTAACAATAATAAATATGTCATGGAATCTTGTTTTATTTATTTATTTTTTATTTATTTTTTTTTTTGGAATCTTGTTTTAGTTGACATTTCCGTGAAAGAGAATTATGTTGGAGCTTATAGTAACGAGTGCAAGGATGAAGTACAAGGGTGTGGGGTTGATTGTGGCGATGAGTGCACAGCTCTTTTTCACATGTATGACCACAGAAATGTATATCATGAAAACCGTATATCACTAATAATGTCAAAAGAAAAAAATGACAAGTGGAAGGTTTGAGTGGGTATAATGTGCAAGATAGAATACACGACCACTGCTCTGTTTGGCCCTGAGGTGGGGCCAATATGCCTCTGTTCTGTGTGAGGGAGAGATTTGGAATTTGCAATATATATCACTTGTCATTATCTAAAAATAAACAAAAATACTATAAATTAATCAAATTAAACTGACAAAAGAAAGAAAATTATGTTGACCATCTTTTCATTTCTGTTTATTTTGGTCCTGTGCAATTTCTAAAAAAATGTTGAAATAATTAAAGATTAGTTTTGTTTCTACGTAAATGCACACTTACAAAAAAGTTTCATGCACACCACAAAGAACATTTCTGTTCTTGCACAGTCTGAGACTAAGTTACCAACTCCCAGCCTTCTTTCTCTCACATGTTTGCATATGTGTTTTCTTCAAACAAAGACATTGTCCAAATTACCAGATTACAGCTAAAATCAAGTAGTTGACCTTGACACCTTCCTGACATCTACCCTTGGACCCCGCTCAAGTGTCCCCAGTTGCTTCCACAGTAGCTCTTCCAGAGAAGGATTGAGGCCGTGTGATGCATTTCATTTGTCTGCAATCTGGAATTGTTGCTCACCATTTCCTTGGCTTTCCTGACTTTACTTTAAAATCCAGGATAGGTAAATCTATACAGGCAGTAACTGGATAAATAATTACCTATGGCAGCAGTTCTCAATCTGTGGGTCACAACTCCTCTGGGGGTCGAATGACCCTTTCACAGAGGTCACCTAAGACCATTGAAAAACACATATTTCCAATGGTCTGAGGAACAGAGACACTGCTCCTCTATCCATCTCTAGGCGGGTCCTCCCACATGCAGATATACCCACATCCGAGTACCCAATGTGAAGCCTGTTACCCATGCTACACCATGCTTCAAGACAAAATTTCATTATTTGTATAGAAATAAATATTTCACAATATATAATTACATATTGTTTTGTGGTTAATCGCTATGATTTAATTATGCTCAATTTGTAACAATGAAAATACATCCTGCGTATCAACTATTTACATTACAATTCATAACAGTAGCAAAATTATAGTTATGAAATAGCAATGAAAATAATTTTATGGTTAGAGGTCACCACAATATGAGGAACTGTATTAAAGGGTCTCAGCATTAGGAAGGTTGAGAACTGCTGACCTATGGACATGGCAGGGGAGATTGTGGGGGAGTGAGAAGCTAAAACCAATGAGAATGAGAAAGAAGAAAATGTTCTAAAATTGATTGTGGTGATGATTGCGTCACTCTTCTTCATGGGTTGAACTATATTGAGTTGGATGACATGAATTATATGTCAATATTTTGTGTAATGCCCTTCCGTTTAGTTTAACTGATGTCTCCTCACATTCAGATTCTAAGTGTGCATTTTGGGGCAGAAATAGCACAGAGCTGATTCTATGCTCTTCTTGCTGCATTTGATCAAGTGACACCTGATCGCAGTGTGTCCCATGATTGATGAGATTCGCTTGATTAAAACATATTCGTTATCTGCCAAGCGTCTTTGCTATAAATTACTATTTTAACTTTTTTGTATGGACTTTTGTGTAATAAATACAGATTTTCTGGAGAGGTGCTTTGAAACCAAGTAAATAGCATGTTCCTCATCAAATAGTTGCCCAGTAGTTTTAGCATTCATCGATGATTTCTAGATGAATTGGTAATTACTCTGACGAATGTCAAATGATGGTTTCTCACCCCATGTCTCACTCTTTATATTTGACTTTCTACCATCAGAAGAGCTTTGCCGTCTGCCCATTTATGTATGAAATATCAGTATGAACTCACAGATTTCTGTTTCATTCGGTGGGCTTGCATTACCTACACTTGACCATTTGGAGGCCCTTCAACAGGATCCTGTGAGCTTTTGACATGTCTCCATCATTATTTAAGCAGATTCTTACTCTAAAACAAGATGTTCCAGGCTCCTCTTCCCCAAGGCCTAAAATCAACCAATTCTGCTTTCAGCAGAGAGTGACATTTGGAAGGAAGATTCAGACACTGAGTGATTTCATTGTTTTTCTGCAGGAGTGATGACATTCCCAGGGATTTTCAGTGCACAGAAGTAGGAAATATGTACATACATGTATATAAAGATACTGGTTTCTTCTGCCTATTGTCATTGATATAATGTGTGATAGAAATGATTATTGGGAAGTAAAAATAGAGTTTGTAAATATTCTTGCCTTCAGTCATTAACTTGGATCCTTAAATGGGAGGACTGAACTGTAAAGAAGTCTCTGAAAAGATAAGCCCCACCCAGTGCTTTGTGTGCTAAGGACATTTGCATTCAAAGAGACTTTCCAAAGGGGCGGTTGACAGACTGAGGAGGGAAAAAAAGGAACCTGTGTTCCTCCGAGTTGACAAGAGAAACAAATTCCTTGACACTCATATATGTGTAAGAGAGAACTTTATATCAAGAAGGAATTATGCATCAATAAAACATCCCAGCCCAATCCAGATCAAGTTCATAACTTCTATATTAGCCCATATGTACAATATTGGCCCATGAATTCCTCTTCAGACTCATCCAGCACATGCAATGTCAGTGGGTGGAAAGTCCTGTGGCAGTGGATGCATCTTCAGGGCTCTGGCTACCATCAGCATGGTTTCATGTGGCTTGTTAATGGGAATATGAAGGAGGGAGAGAGACCCGTGACTTCTGATGGCATAATTAAGAGACAGAGTTCCCAGAATCCTCATGATAGGTCAAACCCAGAAGGAGGAATCATCAGGTTGTGACCTGATTGACAGGTGAGGCTCCACCCCTTCATTCTTTTATCCATTTGACGGGAAATTGTGTAACTACCACAGAATCCTTTGGCTTTTTGAATTTTGAACTTGTGGTTTGTGCCTGAAGCTGGAAAATTTTGGAATCATGAAGGAACCCTCCTCTCTAAGACTAAATGTTAAAGGGAGGCTGTAGGCAGGCTGAAATGCTTGCTAGGTGACCACCTGAATCCACTTGTTGAGTGGAAGTGAGAGAAATGCAGCAATAAAGAGATGGGTTGAGTCTGGCCACTGACACCTGTGGACCTGGCTCACAGGGACTAGAGGAGAAGATGAGAGTAGGTTGACTGGTCTGAAGTTCATGACCTCGCCCAAGGGGGGTAGGATTGTTGAGAATTTGTGATGGAGCTCATAATTAAAAGAGGAGGTGGCCTAAGTGAGGCAGCCCACACTGAGTTGACCAGAACCCGATCAAGATGAAAAGAAGATTTTTGAGCCTGTGAACTGGTGCATATTGCTGCTGACTTGATAGATGGCCTGCTCTGATTTCACTTTGCTTATGAATGCAGACTCACAAGTTTCCAATTGGAAAGAAGATTCTTCACCTCAAAGAACATGCTTTGTTTCCACAGAGCACTGGGTCAATGTAAGTAGGCAGATAGAAAGTGGATACCCAAAATGGGGAGGATAGAGGCATGAAATAGCTGGCTTAAAAATGTTCATAGGTGGGGATTGTGGATAGGATTATAGGATTATGGTATAGGTGTTCACATAGCTGCAACTACTAAGTATAGAATGTTTTTGTTTTGTTCATTTATAGAGTATTATGTTTAAATGAGGCTGACACATTTTGAATTGTATGAATTTAGTTTTAGTTTATCCTGTTAGGCACAAATATGATTTTACTATTTTCTTTGTTTTAAAAATTATATATGGCTAAAGAGTTGTATAAACGTGTCAAGTTGACAGGGGGTGGTCTGTGATAGTTACATAATCTCATGTCAACTTGAAGATATTAAGAGTGAAGAGGTGGAGTCTAGCTTGTCAATCAGGTCACAGCCTGATGCCTCCTTGTGGGTGTGGCCTTCTCATGAGGATTCTGGGTATTTCCTCTCTTCCTCCCTGGAGGCCAGATGCACTCTCTCTCAGCTATACATCCCTGTTGACAAGCCACATAGAGCCACACTGATGGCAGCCAGAGCCCTAGAGATGCTTCCAAAAGATTGGATCCACAAGACATTGGATCCACAAGACTTTCACCCACCAGCCTGTGTTCTTCCTACATTTGGCATCATTGCACATGCTGTGTGAGTCTGAAGAGGAATTTATGGGCTGACATTGAATTTATGGACTTTATCTAGATTGGGCTGGGATGTTTTCTTAATATACAATTACTTTTTGTTATAAAGCTCTTTCCTATACATACCTGAGTATTTCTGGTTTTGTTTCTCTAGCCAACCCGGCCTAACACAACAGATGACACAATCTTGCTTGCTAAAAGTGAGGAAGACATGAAGTACTTGCTGATGAAGATCAATGATTTCAGCCTTCAGTATGGATTACAATTCAGGGTAAAGAAAACAAAAGTCCTCATGACTAGACCAACAGGTCACATCATGATAAACAGAGGAAAGATTGAAGCTGTCAAGGATTTCATCTTGTTTGGATACACAAGCAATGCTCCTGGAAGCAGCAAACAAGAAATCAAACAACACAATGCATTATGTAAATCTACTGCACAAGACCTCTTCAAATTGTTGAAAAGCAAGGATGTTACTTTGAAGACTAAGGTGCTCCTGACCCAAACTATGGTATGTATTTTCAGTGGCCTCATATGCATGTGAAAATTGGACATTGAATAAGGAAGACGGGGGGGGGGAGGAAGTAGGTCCATATGAATTATGGTACTGGCAAATAATACTGAAAGTACCGTGGACTTCCAAAATAACAAACAGATCTCTCTTGGAAGAAATATGGCCAGTGTGCTCCTTAGAGGCAAAGATGGTGAGACCTTAGCTCACATACTTTGGACATGTTGTCAGGAGAGACCAGTTCCTGGAGCAGAAGAGCATGGTTGATGAGGTGTAAGAGCAGCAGTTAAGTGAAGGCCCTCAATGAGATGGATTGACACCATGGCTGCAATAATGAGCCCAAACACAAAAGCAATTGTGAGGATGGCCCAGGCGCAGGTGGTATTTCCTTCTGTTGTCCACAGGATCGCTGTGCGTGGGGACACACTTGATGGCACCTAGCAGCAGCAACAGCCACTCACCTGTCAGGTTGTTGTATTTTGCGGTTTGAATGTTGCTGTGATTGTGAAGGCTATACCAGTATTTCAAATACCAGCAGGAGCACCCATGATGAACAGGTTTCTGTGTTGCTTCCAGACTAACACAGATGAGAAAGAAAAGCCTGGAGATCTACTTCCCAAAATTAGCCAGGGAAAACTCTATGGATCATAACAGAAAACTATCCAATATAATGTAGGAAGATGAGTCCTCTAAGTGGAAAGCACTCACATTCTAGTGGCTGCAACCATGAACTTCAGCATACTGACACTTGTGACAATAGTGCTCAAAAGCTCAGCTTACTGCTGTCCGGCCTATGCCTATTCATAGCAACCCTATGGGTACAACAGTCCCTATGGGTTTCTAAGACTATACAGGTTCAGGGGAGTGGAAAACCTCATCTTTCTCCCACAGAGCCACTGGTGATTTCAAGCTGCTGACCTTGAGGATGACAGGCCAGCACATAACTATTATACCTCCAGAGCCTCTTGTGACAATGGCACAGGACCAGGCAACATTTGATTCTGATGTCCTTGGGGTTACCATGAGACAAAGCCAACTGGGCACAGCTGACAGCAATAACAATATTTGCATGTGGATCTATGCCCTCTGTTTGTATTCAAACTCTCACTGCTGCTGCCCCTGCCTTGGCATTGAAACCCTCCTACTCGCTCTCAGGAGCAAATACCCCACATCATACCACCACTTCCACCATCCCTAACCCCTCTGCGTGGTCGTCCTCCTCAACTCCTTCTGATTCCACATGTCTAGGCTGCGCTTCTCCCCTCTGTGAACATCCTCTGCAGCCTGATCTTCCTGCCATCACTCTGTGCAAACAACAGCGACTGCTCCTTCCCCAAAGGTATAACTCTTGCTAACCCAAAAATAAAATGGCCAAAAAAGAGGAAGGGGCACAAAAGACTTGAAAAATCACTTCACCAAAGAAGATACTAGTGATCAGAAGCATATGAAAAATACTTAACTTCCTTAGTTATCTGGGAAATGCAGATGAAAACATGATACACCACTACAGAGCAACCATAATGATTCCAATATAAAAAAGACTGATCATTCCAAATGTTGATGAGGAGATAGAGCACTTGGCACTCTCATCCATTTTGGATGATGAACTGTGACCATATCAGTAATTTACATCACAATGTATACAAGCTATAGATAAGGAAGCCCATGAGAGTCTCCAGAAATGACTTCTCTCTTCCCACCTGCTCTTCTAGGCCACTCCCCTTTCTAGTCTAATCCCCGTATTTTGAATCTGGCCAATAGAATTCAGTGGAAATGACACTGGATACCTTACAAATGACACTGGATATCAGAAAAGACCACGAACTTTCCATGTTATTTGCTGGAACATTTGTGCTTGGAAGGTGAACCATTATGTAAGAAGCTTGGTGACCATGAAGCCAACTCATCTGGAATCCACTCCACCCAACAGTCTTAATCTTCACATCATCCCCCTGCAGGTGTCAGAGTGTGAAAGATTACTCCCATCTAATTCTAGTTCTTTGCAATCAGATCACTCATCAACTGAGACCCAGCTGAGTGCCAGACACTGGAGCAGAGGCAAGTCTTCCTTGCTGTGCTGCCCTCTCATGGACTTCAGCATCCATGAACATAATAAAATGTGGTTGATTGGGGTTACCATTAGAAGCTATGGGAAAACAAGTGTTATCTAGTGACACGAAGTTTGGCAAAATTGCTGCTTGTGGTAACCTGGAAAATAAGTCACATCTAATGAATCCGTGAATCTGGATAAGGAGCTTTCCAGGCAGAATGTTGAAAGAATCATCTGGCTTCTTTGAGCGATGCATCATAAGGTAGGACTATATAGAGAAAAGCTAAAGACAGAAATGGTTCATTACTGAACAGAACTTAAACTTCAGGACTAGTTGGGTTCAAAAGTAAAACTAGTTATCATTCTAACTTTCTCCCAGTATTAGTTTCTAGAAGTAAGAAACAAAATACAAAAAAAAAAGTTTAATTTGAAGTTAGATTGTGATAGTTGTCAGATGCTTGGGTTTGCTTCTGCCTCAAGACCTTTGCATTTACGGTTCTCAACAGGACAGGACTTGACAACAAAAACAGCAACAACAAAATGTCCCAAAGAGGAGTCCCTGGGTGAGGCTAACAGGTAAGCATGCAGCTATGAGACAAAAGGTTGTCACTTTGAAACCATCCAAAGGTGCCTCAGAACAAAGTCCTGACTATCTGCTTCTGAAAGGAGAGTCTTGAAAGCCTGTTGGAGTATAGTTCTGCTCTGTCACACCTTGGGGTTAGTATGGGTCAGAATCTACTCACAGCAGCTGGTTATGCCTGAATGGCTCTTTCTCCAGATCTTTAGCTGATTGGCTGCTCATCATTCTATCTCAGATCCAATGCCTCCCCCTCAAAAAGTGTCTCCTCCAGGTCAGTTTTATCACCCATTATTGTTTTCTAAGCAATTATCACTATAGGGGAAAAATATTGGCATTTGTTTCTTCATTGTTTGCCTCCCCTACTGAACTATAAATTCCATGAGAGCAAAGAAATATTCTTTCTATTGTGCTTCCAGTTTTGATCATGCCCCGGATATATAGCATAGTCTTCTTTTTTAAAGCCCCAACAACAATAACAAAGTAAAACAGAAAACAACCTCAAATGAAAAGAAAGGGGACAATAATAAAAACTAGAACAAATTTAAAATGGGTCCAAAAGGAGAACAAATAATAAGGTGTTACATTTAAACCTAATGACATCTGCATTAATCCACTTTTCAGTGTACTCTGTCTGATAGCAAGGCCACTCAAACCCCTGGTCAATGGTCAGGGGCGATTCTGCAGAGGATTAATCCACCTAAGGGTCCCGCAAAGGAATTTTGGTCTTTCATGGTCATCCATAGCTTTCTGGGAACTGAGTGTTCAGAATTTAAGCTTTACTACCACTCCATCCTCTGGTCTTTTAATATTATTATTTACAGTCCTTGGATCACACAGGTTAGTGTGCTTCTTCCATGTGGACTTAGCTGATACCTCACTTCGATGGCTGCTTGCTTTAAGACAAGACTTTAAGACCTCAGTCCTGTGGTGCCCCAACAGACCCAACAAACGATCCTTGAACTAACAAAACAAAACAGAAAAAAGACCTCAGTCCTTCACAGAAGGGCCACATAGAAGTGACGATAAATCCAGGGTGCAGTATGGCATTTATGAACCACACAACTATCCTATAGTTCTCTAATATTTCTTCCCCTCAATATTATTACTTTTATTTGTTTTACCTCATTACTCCTGTTAGACTTGCATATGTTCATCTGTATATTTAAGATTGTTCATTACATGAAAGCCAAGATAGATAACCCTTCAGAACAATTCCCTGAGGGTATGGGAAGTAGGGGAGGGGAGAATAGAGAGCTGATAGTATTGATGACTGTATAACCCCACTCCATGGGACTGAACAACAGAATTATATGTGAAGGAATAGATAGGATTGTGTAAGATATGGTAAAAAAAAAAACAACATTATTTAAAAAAAGAATGGTTCCTGGGGGGTGTGATGGGGGAGGGAGGGGACAAAGAAAAGCTAATATGAAGGAGTTCAAGAAGAAGAACAAATGTTTTGAAACTGGTTGTGGTAGCAATTGCATAATACTGCTTGATGTGAGTAAATGACAGAATGTTACACTATTTGTAAGAGCTCTCAATAAAACGTTTTTAAAAATCAACAAAACTTAAGTAACTGGACACTGTTTATGCAAACAATGAAAGTTAAAGATAGGATAACACTTTCAATAATATTCATTCACAACTACAGAACTATGCCTGCTGTCGTCAGAAAGCAAAGAGAATATGAAAATAGTAAATATATACTAGTGTTAAATAGCATTTATTAGGCACCCTCAAAGCAAGAGATTTGAACCAAAGTCGAATGACTTCCAAATCCATAACATTGGGATAGAAGTCATCTGCTTCTTCTCACATTAAGACATTTCAGCCTTAAGTTAAAGGGAGTTGTGGTAGTTACATAATCTGGTGCCAACTTGAGACTATTAAGAGTGAAGGGGTGGGGTTTAGTCTGTCAATCAGGTCGCTGCTTGATGACCTCATGTGGAGATGCTTCAGAGATAAATACATTGCTGGAGGCGGGACACACAGACTCTCTGCTTAGTATTCCTGATGACAAGACATATGGACCTATGATAGAGCCCTGGAGCTGGAGGAGCCACACCAGCACTGAGATGCCTCCACTGCCACTGGATCCATTAGACTTTCCACCCACTGGTCTGTGATCTTCCTGCATTTGGCTTCATTTCATGTTTTGTGTGAGTCTGAAAAGGAATCTATAGCTTGGTATAAGACGTATGGGCTAATATCAGACTTATGGACTTGATCTGGACTGTACTGAGGTGTTTATATAATTGCTCTTTTATATAAAGCTCTTTCTTATATACACATATGTGTGTCTATGAATTTGTTTCTCTGGTCTACCTGGACTAACACGGGAGTATTTGGTTTCTTTAATCACAGTGTGTTTAAGGTAAAGTCCAGTTTGCTTAGTTGGGTTTTCAAAATGATCCTTTAGTGTGTCCTGTGAAGGATATTATGCACCGTTAAAGAACAGAATCTAAAGTCTCAGTTGTCGATAGCATGCAGTCTGGGTCACCAAGACCCAGATAGAAACTAGATCAAAAGTACCTAATTAGGAATATCAAACTGGGTATTTTTAATGTTAAGCAATTTCGAAGTGAAATCACTTTTTCCAAAAGAGATGTACTACCTCCCCTCCCAACCTCTGGACTTGAATTTTCATTAAGGTTCACTGAACACCCTTATAGGATTGGGACAGGGGGGCACGTGGAACAATTTTATACAGCAAGAACTGATTGGTCTTCACCCTTTCCCCAAAAAATGAAAACTGACCCCAGCTTAGGTGAGGCCTCTTCTATTGAAATGTGTTTTTTTAATGTATAAATAAGAAGGTAATATATGGATCATAGCATTAGGCAGGAACATCACCTCATTCCTTGGGAGATTATCATATGCCTGCTGTTTATACTTATAGTAATGGTATCATACAATATTCTGTGACTGATTAATTTTCCTCAGCATAATTGTTTCCAGGTCAATTCATGTCACAAGGTGTTTTGTGATTTCATCACTATTTTTAGGGATATATAGTATTCCATTGTGTGTATGTTCCAGGATTTCTTTATCCATTCTTCAACTGATGGGCATTTGGGCTGTTTCCAGCTTCTTGCTATTGTGAACTATGCTGTAATGAGCATGGGAGAGCACATATCTGTTCCTGTCGTGACTCTTACTTCTTTGGGATATATACCCAGCAAACATATTGTTGGGTTGCATGTGATTTCTATTCCTACGTATTTTAGGTAATGCCATATTGCTTTCTCCACCACTTGTCTGTCAGTTTGTGGTACTGTGATGTCTTGGGTATTGCTCTGATGCTGAAGTCTCTGTCACTGGAATGTCAGAGTCCTAAAGTCTCACAACTGCACTAATAAGTAACATCATGAAAAACACAGAAAAGATTGACATTGTCAGGGATCTCATCTTGCTTGGATCTATAATCAATGCTCATGGAAGCAGCTGCCAAGAGGTGACACATTGTATTAGCTAAATCTGCACGCAAGACTTCTTTAAAGGGCTACTTTGAGAACTAAGGTGTTCCTGAGCCAGGCCATGGTATTTTCCATAGCCTCCTATGAATGTGAAAGTTGGATATTGAATAAAGGAAGACTTTAATGATGCAGAAGAAGAAGTGATGCATTTGAATTGGTCTGGTGAAGAATACTGAAAGTACCATGGACTACCACAATAAGAAACAAATTTGCCTTGGAAGAAGTACAGCCAAAATTCTCCTTAAAAGCAAGGATGGTGAGATTTAATCTCATGTACTTTGGATATGTCAATAGTGTGTTAGACAGAGTTCTCTAGAGAAACAAAACCAGGATAGATAGATAGATGATAGATAGAGCACGAAGGAATATAAAAGCTAATCAGTCCACACAGCAGTACAGAGGGCTCAGAAGTCCTTAAACTCACGAGGGCCACTGGGTCCAAGGCCAGGAAAGAAGACAGCTGAGTTTTCCATAGGGCAATGCAGGCAGTGTAGCCACGGGCAGCAAACAGCAGGGCGAGTCACCAACAGTCAGCAAGATGACAGGATCTGATAGTCCCAAGCTCAAGCAATGTACACATCAGCAGTGTGGTGAAGCAGGTCTTGAAGAAACCTCAAGCTCTAGCAACAGGATCCATGGGTTGGCTTGTCCCACAGGTAGTGTTGCTCACAAGTTGAGGCAGAGAACTAGCATCTGTATGCTGGTCCAATCACCAGAGAGCAAAAGATAAGTGAGGTTTGAAGAGCCATTTATTGCTTTTCTCTCCAATCAAACTGTGACCTTATTATGCCCACATGTTCCTATTGGCCAACTTGGCAAAATAAACCTACCTATCACAAACAGAGAGCAGTCCCTAAACAAGGACATCTCATTTGGAAGAAAGCAGCAATAAAGAGGAAGGCCCTCAACAAGATGGATGACACAGTGGCTGAAACAATGGACTCAAACATAAGAACAATTGTGAGGATGGCCCAGGACAGGGTAGTGTTTTGTTTTACACAGAGTCACTATGAGTCATAACCAATTAAATGACACATGACAACAACAGTAAGAGCATATCGCTTTCCACAATGGTTGTACATGTTTACAAACCTGGCAGAGTTCAAATCTACCCACATCCTCTCCAGCATTTATTATTTTTTGTTTTGGTTTTTAATTCAGCATTGTGGATATAAATTGTAAGATAATATCTCATCTTGCTACCTTAATACTTAACATATAAATATATGTACGTAGATCTATTTCCCTATTGTTATATATAAATATATTTATATGTGTACATGCTTGTATTTAGACCTCTATAAATGTCCTTTGCCTCCTAGTTCCTTCCTCTATTTCTTTTTACTTTCCTCATGTCCTGCTATCATGTTCAGGCTTCAGTCAGGTTTCAGTAATTCCTCTCGCCTACATTGCCCTTGACCAAGCCCCAACAGGCATCCTACACCATCCTTCCATTAATTTTAGATCACTTGTTTTTGCCTTGTCCCTGGGTTTGATGAAACCCCCCTTCCTTTCCCTCAACTCCCCCTCTCCAGTGTCCACCCCCCAGAACCATCAATTCCATTGTTTTCTCCTCCAGATTGTCTATCCTGCCTATCTTATCTACATAGACACATAGAGACAATAATAAGCACAAAAACAAGACAAAGCAAAACAAAACAATTAAAGAAAACCAACAGCAACAACAACCAAAAAGAGAGAGAGAAAAGCCTATAAATAGTTCCAGATCTGTTTGTTGACCTTTAGGAGTGTTTTCTGATCTAGTCTGATGGGGTGCCATGCCCTGGTCCCAAAGTCTATTTTTGGTATTCCTCGGGGACTTGGTTGTGTTGCTTCCCTTGCTGCACTGGTGCGTGCCCTTAGTGTTTTGCCCTGGTGTGGTAGGGTCAGATTGGGCACAATTCCTGCACTGTGTCTCCAGTGTTGTCTCCACTAGTGTCATGGTTTAGTGGGAGACATCGTGTCTCATGGTGGGGCCAGTCTTATGGTCCTTTCTGTGCATTGGCTGCTCTGAGCAGGAATATCCTCCTAGGGGTTTGGTGTTTGGTCCACTTTTTAAATGGATTATTATGGGGTGTTTTGCTTTTGGGGTGTTGAAGAATTCTATGTTGTTGTCAGGAGCCACAGAGTCACTTCTGAATCACACAACAGAGTGAAGCACCTCCTGAACCTGGGCCATCCTTGCAATTATTCTTTTGTTAGAGCCCATGGCTGCAGCCACTGTGCCGATCCAGCTCATCAAGGGCCTTCCTCCTCTTCACCTGCCCTTCCACTTTATCAAGCATGGCATCATTCTGCAGGGACTGCTCGCCTGCTTTCTTTATGTTTCTCTTCAGCAGCATGCTACCTAGAAACAGAATCTTTAAGAGGTGCTCGATACCCAGCAAGCAGTTAGAAAGGCTCTCAGGATCTGGAGCTATATTTTCATACCACCACTAAACAACCTGGGCTCCTTAATGGCAGGCAAGAAGGAGGAGGCCATCAGCTCACCACTAGATTCCAGAGAGATGAGGAGAGAGGCAGGTCTGAAGACATCCTGCTGGACAGCACACTATCTGGGGCTTTTTGTGGGACTCTTTGTGTCCATTTCTCCCTCTGAGGTGCTGAGATGTAATTAGGAATGGTATCTGTTCTTCAGGGGAGGGCCGAAGCTCAGGCTGCTGAAAGCTATCCACTGTTATCAAAGATTTTGTTGGAAGAGGGATTAACAGAGACTCCAACTCTTTGGCCATGTTGGGTTCTCCCAATCTAACATTTTATTTTATTAATTTTTTATTGTGATCGGTTAAGGGCTTAGAAAGCAGATCAGTTTTTCATTCAGTAATTCATGTCATTGTTTACAACCACCACAATATTAAACCACTTATCCCACTTCCTCCCTGTGTTTCCTATTTCCATTTCTCCTTCTCTCCTAATCCTTCTGAACTTTGTCCTTTTTGATTTCCAATGGTTGACTGTTTTAAGGAGTATTATCTCCCTAGTGTTATTGTTCCCTTTATAGGAATGGTTCATTGTTTGGCTGAAAATGGGGATGAGCTCATTTTTAGACTTGAAGGTTGGCTAAGACTGGAGAATCCCACCAGTCTATCTATTTTCTCCAACTCTATTCAAGACCATTTCATGTTATCATTTATAGAGCATTTGGTAGAGGTAGTCAGGCACCATTCAGTTCTGGTGTCAGAGATGTGGAGCCTGATGTTTGCATAGTCCATTGAACTAATTCTTTCCATGAGTTTAATTATATTCACTCTTCTCTGAACAGGGAGAGACCAGTAGGTGGCTACTCACAAGCTTTAAAGGCCCCACGGGAGTATCTTTGTGGATTATGTAATATCAATTGATTTTGTATCCCCTAAAACCATGGTATCCTCCCAGGCCCAGTGACTCATTCCTCATGGTATTTGGTTAGGCTTAAGAAATTTTCATACCTTGTCCCTGTATGCAAGGATGTATTTGTACACTCATGGATATAGTTGACACATGCACATATGTAAAAATATCCTGTCAAATCCATATATATTCATAAGGAGACTCTACCCTCTAGTTAGTCGTTTACGCTCCCTCCCCGCCCCACCCCTGATTATCATCCAAGAATGTTTCTTTAGTGGGAAAATATTTTCTTGACATTTTATACTTGTCCATTCGTGATTGACTAATTTCACTCAGATTAATGTCCTCCAAGTTCATCCATGTTATGCAGTGTGGGGCTGATTTATCTGTATCCTTTAACACTGAATACAGTTCCATTGTGTGGATGTAACACACTTGGTTTACCCATTCTTCCCTTGGTGGGCAGTTAAGTAGTTTCCATCGTTTCACTGTCATGAATAGTGCTACAATGAACATAAATGTCCACATATCTGTTTTTGTTATGGCTCTTGTTTCTTTAGTAATTTCTGGATCATATAGCATTTCTATTTTCTAGTTTTTAAGAAAGCACCACACCACTTTCTAGTAGCCATTTATAAAGGTGCTAATATTCCCACATCCTTGTCAGAATTTAATGTTTTCTGGGTTTGGGTTGCTTTTTAAAACTTTGTTGTTAGTGCTAGAGTAAGATTATAGCTCATTTTTGTTTTGATTTGCGTCTGTCAATGGCTAGTGATTTATATCTCTCTAATGACATATTTCCATATGTCTGTTGGCCACCTGAATGTCTTCTTTGTCTTTCCTATCTTTTTTTTGTCCTTCACATATGATAGCATTGATGTCATCCAACAATTTGCTTGATTTGGGGTCACCAGTGTTCAGTGCACCCAATCTTTGGCTCTCATGGACTTATTTTAATTTTTCTCAACTTCAACTTGAATAAGATCAATTGATAATCTGTTGTGTAGTGAGTCACTGGCCTTATTCTACTGAAGATATTGAGCTTTGTTTTTTGTCTCTTTCCACAGATACAGTTTATTTGATTTCACCTGATGAAGTCCATCAACTCACTGCAATCAAGTGGATTCAGGCTCATAGTGACCCTATAGGACAGGGTTCTTAACCTGTAGATTGCAACCCCTTTGGGGATCGAATGACCCTTTCACAGGAGTCGCCCAAGACCATCAGAAAACACATATTTCCATTGGTCATAGGAATCAAGACACAGCTCCTCTATCATCTCCAGGTGGGTCCACCCACATACAGATACACCCACATGCAGAGAACCCATGAAGACTGTTACCCATGCTACACCATGCTTCAAGATACAATTTCATTCATTTGTAATTAGAAATAAATATTTCATAATATATCATTATATATTCTTTTTGTGCTTTAATTATGTTCAATTTGTAACAATGAAAATACATCCTGCATATCAGCTATTTACATTATGATCCATAACAGTAGTAAAATTTGTTATGAAGTAGCAGTGAAAATAATGTTACGGTTGGGGGTCACCACCACATGAGGAGCTGTAATAAAGGGTTGTGGCATTAGGAAGGTTGAGAACCCCTGGTCTAGGACAAGCAGAACTGCACCTGTAGGCTTCCAAGAATGTAAGTCTTTATGGAAGCAAAAAGTGGCACTTGTCTCCTGAAAAAGCCATTGGTGGGTCAAACTGCTGACCTTTCACTTAGCAACCCAACTCTCATAGCCCAACAGGGCTCCTTAGTATAGCCATTGTTGAGAAAAGGTATTTGGAATGACAAAATCTTGCAAAAATGTATCACCAACGCCATATTTTTCAACTACTGATCCTTCCTCTTTGTTGCCAACTTTTGCATGCCAATCACTGGTAATTTATCAGTGCAACTGATTGAATACTTGATCCATGTCAGACTACAGTCATGCAGTTGTTGCTATGTGCTGTTGATTCATAGTGATCCTATGTACGTGTAGTAGTTAGAGGATTTTATGTCAGCTTGAATTTTTAAGAAAGTGGAGTCCAACTGCCAATCAGGTCACAACCTGATGATGCTTCTTTGGGGTGTGGCCTTCTTATAAGAACCTCCCTCTCAAGTCAGCCATTAATTCTGCTTACTTGTATGTGTTTCTGCAGAAATTTAGAAAAAGCTGGCGATATCAGTAAAGCCATGTTACGAGCCTTAAGGATAATTGAGATCATTAAGGTCCCTGAAAGTGGCTACATTAAAAAAAAAGAAGAAATAAAAGAACCTCCCTCTCAAAGTCAAAGGAAATAGAGGAAAGAGCTGGGAGGCAAAGGGCATTTATAGAGGTCTAGATAAAGACATGTACATATGCAAATATATTTTATATGAGAATGGGGAAATAGATCTATGTGCATAGATTTATAGGTTTAGTATTAAGGTAGCAGAAGGACATTGGACCTCCACTCATGTACTCCCTAAATGCAAGAATACTTTCTTCTATTACATTGGCATTCTATGATGCTCACCTCCCTGATACTACCGCTGAAGACAGAAGGGTGCATAAGCAAACGTGACAAAGAAAGCTGATGGTGCCCGGCTATCAAAGGATATAGCACTTGGGATCTTAAAGGCTTGAAGGTAAACAAGCAGCCATCTAGCTCAGAAGCAACAAAGCCCACATGGAAGAAGCACACCAGCCTGTGCGATCACAAGGTGTCGAAGGGATCAGGTATCAGGCATCATCAGAACAAAAAAATCTTACCATAGTGAATGAGGGGGCAGTGCAGAGTGGAGACCCAAAGCCCATTTGTAGGCGGCTGGACATCCCTTTACAGAAGGGTCTTGGGGAGGAGACAAGCCAGTCAGGGTGCGATATAGCAACAGTGAAAAATACAACTTTTCTCTAGTTCCTAAATACTTCCTCCACCCACCCCCACTCCCACTGTCATGATCCGAATCCTACCTTGCAAGTCTGGCTAGACCAGAAGATGTACACTGGTACAGATGAGAACTGGAAACACAGGGAATACAGGGCGGATGATCCCCTCAGGACAAGTGGTGTGAGTGGAGATACTGGGAGGGCATAGAAAGGGTGGGTTGGAAAGGGGGAACCAATTTTAAGGATCTACATGTGACCTCCTCTCTGAGGAACAGACAACAGAAAAGTGGGTGAAGGGAAATGTGGGACAGAGCAAGATATGACAAAATAATAATTTATAAATTATCAAGGGTTCATGAGGGAAGGGGAGGGAGAAGGGAGGGGGAAAATGAGGACATGATGCCAGGGGCTTAAATGGAGAGCAAATGTTTTGAGAATGATGAGGGTAATGAATGCGCAAATGTGCACAATTGATGTATGTGTGGATTGTGATAAGAGTTGAATGAAATTAGCAATCAAGAAAACTCTGTCTTTTGGAAATACAATGCAGTTGATTTTTCTCAAAATCCTCTCCTGGAAAAGTTTAGAACCTCCACCACAGGCTGAATAGGTTTACCATTGAAAATGGAACATAAGAAGAAAAGAAAATGGAACATATAATGTGACTATATATACATCACTCTTTAAAGAAGAGCAAATTCAAATGCCAAACTGGATTGTATTTTAATAACCTAAATATTAATGAATGCACTTTATTAAAAACAAAGCTTATGTTATAATTAGAAAATGGAAATTTGCTATTTTGTATCAGTAAATATCAGCAGTTCATGTTTGTCATATATTGTTTTAAAAAAAGAAATAAAGAAAGTTACCAAAAGCCTGAAGAAGAAAAAAACTTCCCTCTCTCTCTCTCTACTACTTTGCCTTCCACTGGGACTCAAGGGGTGGCCCCATGTGGGCCACCTGACCCTGAGAATTGTTCGTGTCATGCCATGTTTCCACTGACCTGGGACCCATGCACTCCTTGGTCTGTGATCTTCGTGCTTCCTGCATCATCTCTCTGTGTCATCAGCCTGCAGCTATATGAGTCTACAGAGGGCCTGGGTTTGCATGCAACTTGTGAGCTTGAGTTGGACTGGACTGGGATGGCTTCTTGAAATAAGATTATTTCTTGATATAAAGCTCTTTCTTATACATATATGCGTGTCACTGGACTTGTTTCTCTAGACAACACAGCCTAATACAGCACAACAGAATGAAACACTTATCAGTCATCCCAATTATTATTATGTTTCAGCCCATTGTGCCCATCATGATGTCCTCTTCCAGTGACTGGTCTTTCCTAACAACATGCCCAAAGTACATGAGATGAAGTCCCTCCACTCTTGCCTTAAGGAGCATTCTAGTTTCCCTTCTTCCAAAACAGATTTATTTGTTCTTATTGACAGTCGAAGGTACTTTTAATATTCTTCCACAGTACCATAATTCAAATGTACCCATTCTTCTTTGATCTTTTTTATTCAATGTCCAACTTAGTTTTCAGATTGCAGAGGTTGGTAAATTTCTCAATTTCTTCATCGTAAGCATTCGTTGGTACATAAATCTGAATAACAGTCATAACTGGTTTTTCTTGTAGGTGTGTGGATATTATCCTATCACTGGCAGGGTTATAGTACAAGCTATATCTTGAAATGTTTTCTTTTAAGATGGATATGACATCTTCAGTTTGTTACACCAACTGAGTAGACACTACAGTGGTCGGATTCTACATCGCCAGTTGCATTCCATATCAACTCACTCATGTCTAGGCTACCAATCTTTATTCATTCCCATTCATTTTTTACAAGTTTCAATTTTCTTAGATTCATTCTTCTTACATTCAGTGTTCTGATTATAGATACATGTTTTCAGCTGTTTCTTGCCTTTGTGAATTGTGCCTCAGCAGCATATAAAGATTCTGAAAGCTTTATTCCAGAAGGCAGCTCTTCCCTAGTCAAATAGAGAATGGCTTCTCATCTGAAGGCCTCGTCTTCTGGCTCTGTATCAGACAATGTTCTACTGCTACTCATAACATTTTCAATGGCCATTATTTTTCTTCTGAAGTGGACCACTATGTTTTCCTTCATAGTTTCTCTTAGTCTGGAGGCTGCGCTGAACCCTTTCCACCCTGGGTGACCCAGCCGGTATTTGAAATACTGATGTACAACTTCCAGCATCACAGCAACATACAAGCTGCCGTGTTCTAACAAACTGGCAGATGAGTTGTGGGGAAAGGTGCTATCTCACATTTGTGGTGCAGTGTAATGTGCCTGGCTCTGTGTCGAGTACTCTTCCCTTCATTATCTCATTTATTATTCTCATCAGCCCAATTGGTCAGTGCTATTCATTTCTCAGCTTCACGTCTGAGAAATGCATTCCACAAGTGTGTGGAATTTCAAAATCAGTGTTTATAACTCCCTCGCATGGAGAGCATTTCTGTTCACTCTCCACATTTATCTGATAGGAAGAAAATGCAAACAGAACAAATGACTTCTAAGGACTCTGTTTTCACATTCCTCTAGTATTGCTTTACAATGTTTATAGGTAGGAAAAAAATAAAATTCTTATTTAAATTATCTTCTTTCAGGATTTGGATTTGTCTCTTACAAGTGTTCTGGAAAGTTGCACTTTTTTTTTCCAGTTGCTAAGAAAAGCTCCTTCATATGGGCTCCCAAGCCAGCAGAGTTGTAATATTTGTCTCATTTTTTCTCACTGTACTTGGGTACAGCAGGCTCTTTTTATGAAGGAGAACACTGTGAGGCTCAGAGACTTTCAATGAGTTGACCAAGGATTTAACAGATGGTTCAGAAACATGGACAGCACTCACACTCAGTTCTCCTGGCCTGAATTCTGGTGCTTTAGAATTGTCACTCTCTTAACTGGTCCCCAAACTGGTTTTACAATAAACTGAAGCTTGCTTCAGGTGCCCGTGGTTTCTGCGAGCATTTTCCAGATGCTGGTACTCCCCGATTGCCATTCCTGGGTGACACAGCTCTGAGCACTTGTGAGTAGGTGAGCAGAGAGTTGCACCTAGGTGGATAGCGCTCATGGCCACCAGCACAGCTTTTGTGAAAATGCATATTTTCGGTCAAGGTTTCCACTTGTATTGAGGATCTATAAGAAGCCTGGTTGCTCTACCTTGTGCTTCCTCATGGCCAGGGCTAGATTAGCCGACAAATAAAGTGAGCATGCATTTAGGACATCCACACACAGGAATGCCAGTTGTCCCAAGAAAAGACCCATAGATGCCAAGCTGATCAAAATGAAGAGCAAGCACCACAGCGAAGAGAATTGACCGGCACTAAATGAAATTGATTCCAGCTCATAGGTTGGATATAGTGGCAACAACTGTTTCCGTTCAGATCTGTTGGCTATAATCTATCACTCAGTCCTCTCTTTGACCACATAGAAGCACATCTAATCACATAACCTATTACTTACCTGGTTCGGCACCATGCAAACCAAATGGATCTTCAGATGGAGCATTCTCTTTTACACAAGCTCTTGCCTGCATCAGGTGTCAGGTAATAGTTCGGTGAACTGAGAAGATATAGTATCAAAGAATGGGAGGTTTATAAATATTTTGTCAATTGTGGAGATCTGCAAATGGTCTGTCAATAAACACTGTAAGACAAACTAAATGAAATTATTTCACATTGCCTTGCAAAAACGATTTCTTATAACTATCTCAGGCCTTACAAATAAAATTACATGCTCCAAATCCATTTTTAATTTACGAATTTTCAAATACAATTTTTCTTATGTTCTCCTGTTTTAAATTTATTTTAAATCGTTTTATTAGGGGCTAATACAACTCTTATCACAATCCATACATACATCAATTGTGTAAAGCACATTTGTACATTCATTGTCCTCATCTTTCTGAAAACATTTGCTCTCCACTTAAGCCCCTGGCATCAGGTTCTCATTTTTTCCCCTCCCTCCCCGCTCCTCCCTCCTACATGATCCCTTTGTAATTTATAAATTACTATTTTGTCATATCTTGCCCTATCCTACATCTCCCTTCACCCACTTTTCTGCTGTCCATCCCCCAGGGAGAAGGTCACACGTAGATCCTTGTAATCGGTTCCCAATTTCCAACCCACTCTCCCTCTACCCTCCCAGTATCGCCACTCACACCACTGGTCCTGAAGGGATCATCCACCCTGGATTCCCTGTGTTTCCAGCTCCTATCTGTACCAGTGTACATCCTCTGGTCTAGCCAGACTTGCAAGGTAGGATTCGGATCATGACAGTGGGAGTGGGGGTGGGTGGAGGAAGTATTTAGGAACTAGAGGAAAGTTGTGTTTTTTATCATTGCTATAGTGCACCTTGACTGGCTCATCTCTTACCCTAGACCCCTCTGCAAGGGGAACTCCAGTGACTGACAAATGGGCTTTGGGTCTCCACTCTGCACTCCCCCTTCATTCACTATGGTAAGATTTTTTTGTTCTGATGATGCCTGACACCTGATCCCTTCGACACCTTGTGATCGCACAGGCTGGTGTGCTTCTTCCATGTGGGCTTTGTTGCTTCAAATATAAATTTTTGTGTTAATATCTAAATTCAAATGTAAATTTTATTTGATTGATTTGGTTCTACCAAAGCAAATGGATTTGAGTAATTTAAAAACAAATAAAAGGATTTACTTGCTTTATAAAATGTTTTATACATTTAAAATTCTTTGATTATTCAAGCTTATTTGCTATTGTAGATCCAGATTTAAAATAGGACAATATTTTATGCGCAGGTAAAATTAAATGGAGACAACTAAGTGGAGTACAAAAGTGAAAGCTCCTAAAATCAAAAGAAAAGCATTTGTGGTGCCTTAAACATAGGTTCAAAATTAGCTTTCTTTTTAAAATGTAATGAATCAAAAGAGACTTCTTCCATTAGATATGTGGGTTTAACTGGGGCAAATTATCATACTAGGCTGTAGTGCTGAAATTACTAACAGTTAAATGACTAAAACAGAACTTACGCAAAATTCTGCATCCATTCCTTGCTTTTGTATAAAGGCAATGGTCTGGAAAGTGAGACTCTTTTAGAATCTGAGATGGCTGAATCTGCAAACCATAACAGAAATAACAACAGAATCTAGATCCTACTTTGTGAACAATTTTTTTTTCTAATAATGTAAATTGGATGAAAATAGGTCCAAGTGGCTGGCAAAAACATTTGAAATTTTATGGTGAAAACTTTTGGATGAAAAAAAAAAAAAGGTGGCGCGGGTGGGGGGTAATTCTGCCCCTGGAATTCATTTCCAGGTTGCAAAGCTGATGGTGCGAAGTATCAGAAGGACTTCTGGAGACTGTGTTGTCCATTAGTCAGCTCTGTGTTTTGTTTTATTTGGAAGTTATTCAACGCCAATGCATTTCATTCTCAATTTGCTACAGAGGGAAGTAGCAGTGATTGGTGAAACTGGAATATGATTGATAAACATGAAAATAGTTTCATTAACAGAGATTGTGTGTTGTCAGAGTTAAGCCAAAGACATGGTTTTTGCTTACCTTATGAACTGGAAACACAAATTCATAAAGAACTTCATTACTGGAAGGTCATTTTCAACACCTTATTGTTGTCCTTGTAGCAATCACTGAATGTGGACTATCTTTTTGAGGAAGAAATGAAGTGTTTGGGCTCCTACAAGATGGAAAACTAGGGGGCTTACTTGAACTTGCTCAGTTTCACCCTATTTTTTAATTAAATACTTTTATCGGGGGCTCTTACAACTCTTATCACAATCCATACATTCATCCATTGTGTCAAGCACATTTGTACCTATGTTGCCATCATCATTTTCAATACATTTTCTTTCTTCTTGAGCCCTCATTTTCCCTCCCTCCCTCTCCCACCTTCCCTCCTTCACGAACCCTTGATAAATTATAAGTTATTAATTTCAGATCTTATATCTGCCACTGTCCCCTTCACCCACTTTTTTGTTGTTCATCCCCCTGAGAAGGGGTTATATGTTTATCCTTGTGATCGGTTTCCCCTTTCTTCTCCCAACTTTCCCTTACCCTCCTGGTATCTCTATTCTCATTATTGATCCTGAGAGGCTTATCTATCCTGGATTCCCTGTGTTCCTGGCTCTTATCTGTAGCAGTGTGCATATTCTGGTCTAGTCAGATTTGTAAGGTAGAATTGGAGTCATGATGGGGGGGGTGCATTAAGGAACTAGAGGAACGTTGTATGCTTCATTGGTGCTATACTGACTGGCTCGTCTCTACCTTGTGACCCTTCTGTAAAGGGATGTCCAGTTGTCTACAGATGGGCTTTGGGTCTCCACTCCTTGCCACACCCCCCTGCCTCCCCAATTTACATTGGTATGATTTTGTTCTGGGTCTTAGATGCCTGATACCTGATCCCATCAACAACTCATGATCACACAGGCTGGTGTGCTTCTTTGATGTGGGCTTTGTTGCTTCTCAGCTAGATGGCCACTTGTTTATCTTCAAGCCTTTGAGACCCCTGATGATATATATTTTGATAGCCAGGCACCATCATCTTTCTTCACCACATTTACTTAAGTGCCCATTTTGTCTTCAGCAATCATGTTGGGAAGGTGAACATCAAAGAATGTCGAATTATTAGAACAAACTGTTCTTACATTAAGGGAGTACTTGAGTAGAGTCCCAATATCCATCTAGCACTTTAATACTTTACATAGATAAGTACATAGATCTATTTCCCTATCATTATAAATATAGTTACATATGTACATGCCTGGATTTAGACCTCTATAACTGTCATTTCCTCTGTCTCCTTTTACTTTCCTCTTGTCCCACTATCATGCTCAGCCTTCATTCAGGTTTCAGTAATTTCTCTCTGTACATTGCCCTTGACTAAGCCCACTAGGTATCCTACGCCCTTCTCTCTGTCAATTTTAGTTCACTTGCTATTCCCTTGTCCCTTGGTTGGTTGGTCCCCACCCCCACCTCCTTTTTCCTATCTCCCCTTCTCCCATGTAACCCCCAAAACTGTCAGTCCCATTTTCTGCTCCAAATTGTTTATCCTGCCTATCTTATCTAGAGATGCAGAAACATTAATAAGTTCAAAAAAAACAAGGCAAAGCCAAACAAAAGAACAAAGGAAAACAAAACCAACAACAACAAAAAGAAAGCCAATGACAAAAAAGATTTTGACCTTTAGGAGTATTTTCCAGTCAAGCCTGATGAGGTGCCAGACTCTGTCCCCAAAGTCTATTTTTGGTATTCCCTGGGGCCGTCATTGCTTTGCTCCCCTTGCTGCTCTGTTGCATGCCCTTCCTGTTCCACCGCAGTGTGATGGGGTCAGATTGGGCACAATTCGCACACTGTGTCTCAGTGTTGTCCCCTGTAGCGCTATGGTTCATTGAGGGACATCTCGTGTCGTGGTGGGGCCAACGCTATGGTCCTCTCAGTGCATTGTCTGCTCTGAGTAGGTATATTGTCCTCAGGGCTTGGTGGGCCAGGATGTGCTCCACTCACTCTTCTTCCCCTTCGTTTGTTCCCATGTGCTCTGATCAGACATGCCCCTCTCCCCAGGCTGTAGCTTCAGTGCTGTTCTCTGAAGTACATTCTTCTGGAGGGTGGAGGGTGGAGGGTGGGGGGAGTTTGACCCAATTTTAGCAGGCCACACCTCAGAACATTAACATAGTAAAAGGCAAGCCATCATAGATGTGTAAAACAAGGTATTAACACAAACCAAACTGTCCGTCAAGTCTATGCAGACTTGTGGGAAACAGAAAGATCTCTCTCAAGGTGTCTCCCCCCAAAATATCCCAGATTTAGCAGCTTGTTACACTTGGCAGATTATACACTTGAAGGTCAACGGAAGTAGGTCAGGGGTTATTCTCCCTAAGGGTTATCAGCCATCCAGAGCACGCAAACACCACTGTTTATCCCACAACAAGTAGGGCCCACTCCCTTCTGATAAGGATAGTGGATTGTTTCCCTGAAGGAGAGCCCAAAGAGGTCAAGCCCACTCAAGGGTGACCAAGGTTTGGCCCCATCATGACTCTAGGGTCCGCCCTTCTTGTCACATGTACACCCCTAGCTCATCCCCTTGCTGTTAAGCTTATGCCCATCGTATATCCCCCTCCTATTGTTTGTATTGCCTATTATACAGCCCCTTCCTGTGACGTGTGCTTACCTGTAATCACACCCCCCTAAGTAGATATAAGCCTTGGTTAGCAATAAAGTTCGCCCTGACTCACGCTCTCTCTCCAGCTTGCTCCAGCCCTGGACCACCAAGTGAGGCTGAGGTGAGCATGCTACCATGTCTGACTCCATTATTTTAATTTCTCTTCCATCTCTCATGCTCTCTATGACTTTACTATAATCTTCCTGAACCCGTGATTAGTTATGGGTGACTGGTTTTTTCCCCCACACAGATTCATAGCAACCCTTTAGGACAGGGGAGAATTGCCCCTGTGAGTTTTCAAGACTGTACCTCTTTTTTGCTTTTTTCATTCATTAGTTTGATTGTTATTATTATTATTATTGCTTCTTTTATTGGGAGCTCTTACAGATATCACAACATTCCATAGTTTGATCACAGTAAGCAGTAATGCACAATCGCTACCGCAAACCATTTTCTTTCTTCTTGGGCTCCTTGATATCAGCTCCCCTTAATCCCCTCCCTCTCTGCCCCTCCCCACAAGAACACTGTGACTCTTCATGGGCGTAGAAAGCCCATTTCTCTTGAGGTGGTTTTGAACTGCTGACACTGCAGTTAGTAGCCCAATGTGTACTCACTATGCCACTAATAAATTAATAAGTATAAGTAATTAATAAGTAATAACATTTAACCAACTATTTTCAGTGAAAATATAGTTTAATATTTCAATTTATCTGTAGATTCCACTCTTGATCTTTCTTTTTTTAACTGTGTCCAGAACTCTTTTTTTAATTAATAAATCATTTTAATGGGGGCTCTTATAACAATCCATACAACAATTGTATCAAGTACATTTGTTGCCATCATCACTTCCAAAACATTTTCTTTCTACTTGAGCCCTTGGTATCCGCTCCTCTTTTTTTCCCTCCCTCCCCACCTTCCCACCCTCATGATAACTTATATTATTTTATTTTCATGTCTTACACTGTCTGCTGTTTCCCTTCACCCAAATTTCTGTTGTTCGTTCCCCTGGTTGAGGGGGGGGGGTAGTGTATACATCTTGATCATTGTAATCAGTTCCCCCTTTCTCCCCCTCTCTCCCCACATTCCCCCCCGACATTGTTGCTCCCATTGTTGTTCCTGAGCAGTTTATCTGTCCTGGATGCCGTGTGTCAAGAGCTCTTGTCTGTTCCACTGTCCTGATCTTGCTTATCCAGCTCAGCTAGTATTGTTTTTCCAACAGGTGGAAAATTCATTGGGGCAATTTACTATCTTAAAATGCCATACAGAAAAGATGCCACAAGTCAAATACTATACTGTTTAAGCAAACTTTGCAAAAAATTGTTTTTCTAAGTGCAGGGGTCAGTCCTGTGGCAATTCTGCCATTATGTCACAATATTATAGACATGCAATAGAATATTTTAGAACATAACAAATATGTAATTTCCATACACTCACTTAATATTGTAGAGTGTAACGCAACGGACACCATTGATTTTCTTCCCCCCTCTATGGCTCAGTTGCTCTATACATTTTCTGACACTTTTATTCTCTGGTGGGCAGTTATTGCAACATATTTAAACAATTATTGATTATTAAATGTTTTCTCTAATGCACACTAGGAAGTTCATGCTGGAGCAACAAGTGCAATCCTGGAATGGTACACTCAGATTCTAGATGCCTTTGAAACTATTACTGCAAACTAGACACCAAAAAGAGATAGTCAAGTTCTCCAAGATTCTGAAGCAAATTTAAAATATGCACAGATCTCTGTGCATAATTTAAGGAAAGAGTTTGAGAACACAACAAATACTACCAAATGCTGATCATCAAGCAGTTCGTCACTGCAGAGCATGGGAAAGGAGCCAGTCAATGCCACCGTGCTCCAGAAGTATTATGTGCCAGAAACCAGTTACATGTAACGAACTCCACAGTGCACCATCATTGGCATACTTGATTCTTGCATTTAAAAAAAAGATGAAAGTATATGATGTTCTGACAAATAAATTTTTCTGCTTAAACAATGGGGCCTATACCTGATTAATGATGCATGAAGGCACCCAAGAAATCAGTGCAGGCTTATCCCAATGACATAAATACAAACCTTTATGGAGACGTGTGACAATTTCATTCTTACATAAGAACAGTTGCTTACAGATTCAGGAGAAACATGCTTTATGCATGGCAAGCACACATGGTTCCAAAATAGAAAATAAAACACATATTTCCCAATGTTGATATTACTTTACACATATTCCTGATGTTTTAAATAGTGACAAACTGCAACAGAACACTCACTTTTGTCCCTAAAGATTCCAAGAAAATTCCTCCACATATAACAATTCAAAAAAGGCTCTAATTCCTGCCCCTCCCCCGAAAAGAATTTGTTCCAAAGGACGACATTGACTCTGCAGCTCCGGGAGATGAACATATCTGATCAGAGCACACGGGAGAAGATGAAGGGGCAGGAGGAGAGAGTGGAGCACAGCCTGGCCCACCAGGCCGTGATGATGATGTTCCTGAGTAGAGCAGCCAGTCCACAGAGAGAACAACATGGGGGGCCCCACTATGAGAAATGATGCCAATCAGTGACTAAGGGCGATACAGGGGACAGCACCGGAGACACAGTATGGGAATTGTACCTGACCTGACTCCACCACACCGAGGCAAATCACTGGGGGAGTGCAGCGGAACAGCAAGGGAATGGAGGGGCAAGGTCCCCAGGGAATGCTGAAAGTGGACTTTGGGGCCAGGGCGTGGTGCCCCAACAGACTGGACTGGAAAACACTTCTAAGGGCCAGCAAACGATCCCTGAACTAACTACAAGCTTTTCTCTTGTGAACTGTTTTGTTCTGTTCTTTGTCAGTGGTTTGTTTTTGTTGTTTTGTTGTCTGGTTGTATACTGTTGCTTTGTTTTCCTCTGTCTTGTTTTCGTGCATGTTAGTGCCTCCACAGGTCTGTCTGAATAGGACAGGCTGGATGAACTATCTGGAGGAAAAACAACGGGACCGACAGTTCCGGGGGAACTTGGGGTGGGGGGGTAGGGGGGGTTAAGGAAGTGGTGTTAAGAAACCCAGGGACAAGGGAAAATCATGGGACCCCAAATGGTAGAGAAGCGGGAGTGGCAGGCTTGGTGGGAAATGATCAAGGGTAAGGTTGCTTAGAGAAGAGGTATACTCTAGCCCAGGTGGCGATGAAGCATGGTAGTAGGGCAGGAGGAAAGTCAAGGGAGATGGAGGAAAGAGCTAGGAGTCAAAGGGCATTCATGGAGGTCTAGACAAAGACATGTACATGCAAATATATATAGGAGGATGGGGAAATAGATCTATGTGTCTATATTTATAGGTCAAGTATTAAGGTGGCAGAAGGACCTTGGGCCTCTACTCAAACACTCCCTCAATGCATGAATACCTTCTTTTATTATATTGGAACTCTATGATGCTCACTCTCCCAACACAACGGCTGGAGCCAAAGTGGGTGAACAAGTAAATGTGGTGAAGAAAGCTGATGGTGCCCGACTATCAAAAGAGATAGTGACTGGGGTCTTAAAGACTTGAAGATAAACAAGCGGCCATCTAGCTCAGAAGCAACAAAGTCCACATGGAAGAACACACCAGCCTGTGTGATCGAGTGGTCCCAACGGGATCAGTTACCAGGCATCAAAGAACAAAAAATCATATCATTGACTGCACACCTCCATGATAGGATCGCTGAAGACAAATGGGTGCATAAGCAAATGTGGTGAAGAAAGCTGATGGTGCCCGGCTATCAAAAGACATAGTGTCTGGGGTCTTAAAGGCTTGAAGGTGAACAAGCGGCCATCTAGCTCAGAAGCAAAAAAGCCCACATGGAAGAAGCACACCGACCAGTACGATCACGAGGTGCCAAGGGACCAGGTATAAGGCATCATGCAAAAAAAAACAACGATATAAATGTGTGTATGTATGTGTATATATGTGTATATGTATATATATACCATATTAAATGAAGGGGGAAGTGCAGAGTGGAGACCCAAAGCCCAAGTGTCGGCCAATGGAGATCCCCTCATAGAGGGGTTTAGGAGAGGAGATGGGTTAATTAGGGTGCGAGGTAGTACTGATGAAGAACACAGCTTTCCCCCAGATCCTGGATGCTTCCTCCCTCCAACTACCATGATCCGAATTCTACCTTGCAGGCCTGGATAGGACAGAGGCTGTACACTGGTACATATGAGGGCTGGAGGTACAGGGAATCCAGGGTGGATGATACCTTCAGGACCAAGGGTGTGAGGGACGATGCTGGGAGAGTGGAGGGTGAGTGGGTTGGAAAGGGGGAACTGATTACAAGGATCCACATGTGACCTCTTCCCTGGGAGAGGGACAGCAGAGAAGGGGGGAAGGGAGACTCTGGATAGGGCAAGATATGACAAAATAACGATGTATAAATTACCAAGGGCACATGAGGGAGGGGGGAAAGGGAAGGGAGCGGGAAAAAAAAAGAGGACCTGATGCAAGGGGCTTAAATGGAGAGCCAATGCCTTGAGAATGATTGGGGCAGGGAATGTATGGATGTGCTTTATACAATTGATGTACGTATATGTATGGATGGTGAAAAGAGTTGTATGAGTCCCTAATAAAATGTAAAAAAAGAAAAGAGGAGAAAAAAATGATTAGGGCAAAGACTGTACAGATGTGCTTTATACAATTGATGTATGTATATGTATGAACTGTGATAAGAATTGTATGAGCCCCAATAAATTGTTTAAAAAAAAGGCTCTATTTTCTTATTTTGTCTGGAAGTAGATATTGTGATTAAATCACTGAAGAATTTGTAAGAGCAAGAGAATAAAAAGATGTTTTAAATTATAACGTATTAGAGAGAAACTCCCACTCACGACCATGAAGAGGATGCTGACTCACAGATATCCTGCAGGACTAACCCTGTGAGTTTCTGAGATGGCAGCTCTTTACAGGAGTACAAAGGCTAATCTTTCTTCTGCTGAGCAGCTGGTGGCTTTGAACTGCTGGCCTTGCCCTTAGCAGCCCAATGCACTCCACCACAAGAGCTCCTATTAGAGATGAAAGATATCTAAAAATAAAATACAGTAATTTGTTATCTGCTTTCTGATCATTAATGCTATATTATGACATGTTCTCAGTTGTTTGCCCATAATTATATAACATTTATTAGGACACAAGCATCACAACTGAAGTTCAAGCCATTTAAAGCCAAATTGGTGGAGTCAATTTTCAGTGGGAGGTCAACAGAATTGTTCATGGATTGCTGAAACAACAAAGTTCACTGACACCTTTTCTATTGTAGACCAAGTGGAATATTCTTTTTGTAGAAAATTTGGTGTGTAGTAAAAAATTTAGTACTTACATCCTCTTAGAATTTTAGAGCCTAGTTCATCGCATTCTGTTAAAATGGCATATGCCACTTTTGTAGTACAATAGCTAATATTATAGTTGCAGCTTAAGAAGTTATACTCATGGAGAGCTACCATATATATTTATTTGTAGATGTGCGTCTATCATATATATGTATGTGTGAGATATATATATGCATATGTGAGATATATATATCACAAATCTCCTTTGAATGTGTGGGTGGAGGACAGGGAGGTTACCAACTTTGGGGTCACAGACTGTGGCCCTGGGAAGTCATAGTCCACAGTAGGCCTTGGGCATTGCCCCTAGATTGCGTGGTTGACGCCCTGGCGTTGGCACCCACAGGGCCGAACGAGAACCTGGACAAGAAGGACTTGGAAGCCTGAGATTCCTATAACCTACCACGTAGCCAGGACCCGGGTGGGCCCAGCCGCTCCTTTACGCTTCCGGCAAGGGCTAAATCTAACGCCACTGCCAAGGACGAGATGGCCATGGCCGCCGGAGCGCCCCATTGGAGCGTGAAGCTTCGGCCCAGAGAGGGGGCTGCTCCCCGAGCCGAGGCCCGCCGGCTGGGAGCTCCAGAGCCGGCGGAAGCCGGACCCCGGCCGGTGTCCGCGCGGGCTTTCCCGCAGTCCGCCCTGCCGGGGTCTCGGGGGCACCCAGCTCCGGGAGGCTTTTCTAGATCCGTAGCGTGTGAGTGTGTGTGCGCAACCCTTTCCGTAAGGCGTGTGTGTGTGTGTGTGTGAGGTTTTTCTCCAGGGGTCGTGTGTTTGTGCTTTTCCATAGGATTCGTGTGTGTGTCTGCGCGCGCGCGCGGTGCAGCGGGGTGGACGGCGGCGTGCCAGCCGTTTAGGTCCTGGGCCCGAGGCGGGTATAGTTTCTTAGCAACGGGTTTCTCTCACAGGTCGCTACTCTGCAGTCCTTGGGGTTCCTCCGAGTCGAGCCCCTGGACTGTAGAGTGAGGCCCGTGGCCTTGGAGGGGCGTGGCCGCCCGGCGTGCGTCTCCAGACCCAGCGCGGCTGCAGCAGTGGACTTGGGACTGGGCGGGCAGGAGGGGGGCGACCAGTCGGTTTAACCCCCTGCCTCCGCATGCTTTGACTAAAAGGAATCTTTCCGGTGGGGCCGCTCAGCCCCGTGGGCGCCGCCCTGCCTCCTGGTCCCGCTCAGCTGAGGGCCAGCTCCAGGGCCAGGCCCCAAGGTGGAGACACCAAGGTCCCAGCTGGCAATGGGAGCCACGGAGACCCTGAGAGAAGGAACTGAAGAAGCTTCTGGGGTGATTCTAAAATGTCTTACCTTTCTACAGTTGGGGAAACCGAGGCACATACAGACTGTCCCAAGATCACAGCTCTACGTGGGTGGTGGAGAGTCAGTCGTGAGTAGAGTCCCTGGCCTCAAGAAAATTACAGCGACTTTTTTCTTTGATGAAGAAGTGGAGATTCATTCCACTTAACCTCTGCAGACAGCAGCACGCTCCCTCCCAGTCCAGCACCAGTAGGGCTTGTTACAGGAGCCAGGAATGGGAGGTGAATCATCCTTTATTTCATCTGCCGTGGAACCAGCAAGGTCTCTGATTGCCAAGGCCTGGTTGTTTAAAATCGCAGTGTGCTAAATCCCAAAAGGAGAGTCCCCTGGGAGTATTCCTTTATCTGCTGCACCTTGAGTCAGACTTCCAATCAGCATTTGATCACGAAATTTGGTCAGTATCTCAGAATGCCAAATCAATCGCTGGTTGTGCCTTTTTTTTTTTCTCTTTTAACTTGGCATTTCCTTAGGATAGTCTTTGCTCCTGGGAAGGAAAGATTATAAACCATTGTCTTAAATTCTGTTCTGATTAGCATCCTTCCTCAATCCAGAATTCCCCTGCAGCCAGATCTTTGCAGTTTCAGGCTTATGACTTTTTAAAAGTATAATTTGGTGAATTTTTATCTATTCCCTAAATTAGAAAATCCCTTAATTACAGGAGAAAACATTTTCAAAGAGGAAGGCTAGACCTTTAGCACAAACCCTAGAGCAATGCATCTTAAGAAAATCTCAGGGCAGGCAGGCCCTTAGCAGACTGGTGCAGGAAGAACCTAACACAAAGGCCTTTTTTTTTTTTTTTTTTTTGCAGCCTCCAGGCCAACTGTCTTCCAGTTAATTCTTGACTAGAAAATAAAGAATAAATGAAGGTTTGTCCTCCTGCAGATGATTCCAACTTGAGAAAATCATGGTCTTAGTTAAATGGTTTTAAAACTGAGCTTGGACCTCTGGGTAGCCACATAGTAGATAAGGGGACATTTATTTTTATAGAAGTGATTCCACCTAATAAATGAAGGAGATTGAATACCGACATTTTGCATCCCTGAGTTAATGGATCTAGGCAGGCCCAGTAACAGCCACCAAGATCACAAAAGGAAAATCAGGTGGGATTATACCTGCTACTGAAAAAGGCAACCACCTGCTAGGAAATTGTCTTGATAAATGACCCTCCCCCAACCAGGTCCCCCTAGACACAAATCAAGCCTGAGCCTAGATCAGATCAAGTCTTGGATCCACTGCCAATGGTCAGGAAGCACAAAGGACAAGGGAGCATTTCGAACAACTCCATGAAGACTCAATCAGAACAATCCAGATCATATGCAATGAGAAGCCAAATGACCACATCTTCAATAATTAATCACAGTGAAAATAAGCATGTTCCGCCCTGAATCCAGTAAATGTTAGATCAAAAGAAAAATAACTTGAAATTCATAGTAGGACACTTGTCAATTTAGACACCGAAGGATATTTGATACTAAAGAATATTATTAAAATTTATAAGTTTACCATTGCTATAGGGATGGTTGTTTTCATATGTTCATTTTAAATACTATTTGAAAAATACCTCGTGAAATCTCTACAAATAAAATGATATGCTAGGTAGGATTCCTCTCCAAGTAGTCTTATACTATAGGGGCAAAGAAAGTGGGTGATGTATAGATTGAAAGACTGTTGGACATGATAAATGGGCACATAGTAGCTCATTACATTATTCTGTCCTTTGTATATTTGAAATTTTCCAATAGGTAACAAGATAAATGGAGAAAAGGTTGAAATTTCCAAGGATTTTGTCTTGCCTGGATCCACAATCGAGGCTCATGGAAGCAGTCATCAAGGGATCAAAAGACACGTTGAATTCGGTAAATCTGCTGCACAAGCCCTCTTTAGCGTATTGAAAAGCAAGAGTTTTACTTTAATGAAATAGAAGAAAGAACTAGGAGGCAAAGGTCATTTATAGAGGTTTAATTACAAGCATTTACATATGTAATTATAGTTATATATAATGATAGGGAAATAGATCTAAGTATATATATTTGTATGTTAAGTATTAAAGGAGCAGACAAAAATTGAGTCTCTACTCAAGTACTCCCACAATGCAAGAACACTTTGCTCAAATAACCCAGCATTCTGTGATGCTCACCTTCCCTATGCGATTGCTGAAGACAAAATACAGAAGCAAATGTACATAAGGAAATGTGGTGAAGAAAGCTGATGGTGCCCGGCTATCAAAAGATATAGCGTCTGGGGTTTCAAAGGTTTGAAGACAAACAAGCAGCCATACATCAGGGAAGCAAGAAAGCCCACATGGAAAAAGCACACCAGCCTGTGTGATCATGAGGTGTCGATGGGATCAAATATCAGGCATCAAAAACCCAGAACAACAAAAATACCAATGTGAATGAGGGGAAGGGCAGAATGGAGACTCAAAGCCTATTTGTAGACAATTGGTCATCCCCTTATAGAAGGGTCAGAAGGAAGAGACAAGCCCCATCAGGTTGCAGTATAGCACTGATGAAACATACAACTTTCCTCTAGTTCTTGAATGCTTCTTTCCCCCACTATCATGACCTCAGTTCTACCTTACAAACCCAGCTAGACCAGAGCATGGACACTGATACAAATAAGAGCTGGAAACACAGGGAATCCAGGACAGATAAACCCCTCAGGACCAATATTGAGAGTAGCCATAACAGGAGGGTAAGGGGTAAGTGGGGGGAGATAGGGGTAACCATTCACAATGATCTACTATAACCCCCTCCCAGGGGATGGACAACAGAAAAGTGGGTGAAGGGAGACTGTCAGTGTAAGACATGAAAAATAATAATTTATAAATTATCAAGGCTTCATGAGAAAGGGAGGGTGGGGGAGGAAGGGAGAAATGAGAAGCTGATACCAAAGGCTCAAGTAGAAAGAAAATGTTTTGAAAATGATGATGGCAACAAATGTACTTGACACAATGGATGATTGTCATAAGAGCTGTAAGAGCTCCCAATAAAATGATTTTTTTAATTACTTTGAGGACTCTGGTACACTTGACCCAAGCCATGCTATTTTCTATTGCCTCGTATGCGTGTGATATTTGGACATTGAACAAAGAAGACCAAAGAAGAATTGATGCATTTGAATTGTGCTGGAGAAGAATATTGAAAGTATCATGGGACAAACCAATTTGTTTTTGGAAGAAATGCAGCCAGAGTGATCCTCCAAGGATGATGAGACTTTATCTTACATACTTTGAACATGTTGACAGGAGAAGCCAGTCCCTGGAGAAGGGCCTTCTTGGCAAAGTAGAGGGGCAGTCAAAAAGAGGAAAGCCTTCAAGGAGATGGATTGACACTGTGGCTGAAACAATGGGCTCAAGCATTGCAACAATTGTGAGGATGGTACAGGACTGGGCAGTGTTGTGTTCTGTTGTGTATAGAGTTGCTATGAGTAAGAACCAACTCCATGGTACCAAACAACAACAAGATGTTAAATAAAATAAGATTAAACTCCAGAACAGGTAGTAACACTGGCAAATGCATGTGGATGAGATAAAAGTATTCATCACAAGCAGGCACCAGATATGCATAGCTTCTCCTCCACCCCACCCATGATGTCCTCAACCTTGTAAGCCCATAGATTGGGGTCTGACTGAATCATTGGGCTAGGTCTCAAGATGACTTTCAACCTGCTTTGCTACTGGCATGTCACTTCTCATTCATCCAATCTGCAAGTGCTGTTGAGAGCCTTCTTTTTGTTTGACTCTGTGGAATTCTGGAGCTAGAACTCTAGCAAAAGGAGGACAGGGTCAAGTGGAAGCATAGAAGGCTTCACAGAAGAGTTCATGTTTGATGTGAGCCTTGAAGGGTGAAAAATACGCTTCTCTCAGGAGCTGTGTCAGCTCAGGTGTAAGATGAGGAAGTTAGAGTTCCTGAAGCATTTCATTTAGTGGCCTTCAGTACACTTTGCTGGTTACTGTACTCATCCTTGGTAATAATGAGTCCCTCTACTGGAGGCCCTTCCAATTTCTCTAGTCTTCCTTCCATGACACATGTAGGCTAAGGTTGGGAATGACCTGGCTAAGTAGTGCATCTGAATAGTCTGCCATAGCAGGTCTAGCTTTGTGCCCCTTCTCTAATGTGGTATGAACCAGCTACAGCAAAGCTTGACATGGTGATGGTCATTCAATAGATAGCTGGCTGTGTCACTTCTCCATGCTGATGTGAAAAGTCATATGTGCTTGTTAGGCCGGGTTGACTAGAGAAACAAATCCAATGACACTCAGATGTGTAAGAAAGAAGTAATTATGTATCAGGAAAACATCCCAGCCCAGTCCAGCTCAAGTTCATAAGTCTGATACTGTTCTATAAGTCCCTCTTCACACTCACACAGCCACAGAAACGATACAGGCCAGTGGGTGCAAAGTCTTGTGGATCCATTGGTGGTGGATGCGTCACAGGGCTCTGGCAGCAACTAGAATCAGCCAGGAAGAAGGTGAAGGCAGAGAGAGAAGGTGAGGTTCCCAGGACCCTCCTTATGAGAAGGCCATGCCCACAAGGAGACATCATAAGGCTGTGACCTGATTGATGGGTTGAACACATACCCCCTACATTTTTATATATCTTCAAATTAACATGAAATTTGTAACTATCACACTCAGTCTTTGTGGGTGCTTACACTTAAAAACAAAACAATAACAGCATTTGAAGCAGTTAGAGAAATGCAATAAAATATTTAATTTGGTTGCAATATGTTTGTTCAATGGATTTACCTGAACTATGATGCAAAGTCAAAACTCATATTCTTCAGTCCAGACTACTATCTTTTTCCATTTAATCTAGAACTTGACAGAGGCCCAAGAATGCTAGGGGCTCCCCTAGTTCTTGATGCTGTAAACGGAAGACACACCTCACTGTAGGAAAAACATGGGAGAGTTAACTGTGCTATATCACATATTTCCATGACTGATCCAAAGCTTCTTATGTTCATTTCATTGGGATAGTTCACCTTAACAGAAAAATAGAATGCTCTACTCTTTCCAGTCAGTTGAACCAACTTGTCCTTTACCCTCCCCAAACAAGATAAAATTTATTACTACAAAGCCTTAATTTGTGTACTGATCATCATTATAGCCAGGTATTATGCTACAGAAATAGCTTGTCATTTGCGACTTCTGCTTATGACCCTGTCAAACCAACCTGAATGAACAACTGGAAAAGCTGGACACTGGTTTGTTTTTGTTTTTTTTAAAGAAAACTCCTGTTTGAAGGCATCACCAGAGAGCTACCCAGGCAACAAAGACTTAATGTTGCAAAATCCTAGAAAGAAAGGCTGCATAGAGAAGAAAACCTGAGACTTGGCAATTTCCCCACCAAACCGTTTTCAGTGTCTTAAAGACTGAGACAGCTGGGTAGAGCTTTGATAGTCTTAGGAAGGCCCTGTTAATACACTACGCTTACGGTTCAAACATATGAAAAGCTACACTAATAGAGAAAATCAGAAAAAGACTACCTGTCACGGTGCCTAATTTGACCGCAACCAGATTAAGATAGCCTGCCTTCATACTAGTTAATTAATAAAAAATTTAAAAAACAAAGAAAATCCTCTCTGGATAAAAATAGTATCATCTCAAGTATCACATTGACTATATTTTCATGTATAACATGAGACATTTGATTAAAAATTTAGTAGGCATATCAAGTCACAAGAGCAAATGGCCCCAAACCAAGAAAAAAATAGACCATGGAAGCGAAACTCAGAAATAAAATCTGATACAGATTTCAGAATGACCTCTGATATATACAATGGAGGAGATAAAAACAAAGACAAAATGAAAATTTTTCACTGAGAATATAAACATATAAAAGAATCAAATGGAAGTTCTACAACTGAAAAGCATAACTGAAATTAAGATCACATAATAACCAAATGAACTTATTGCCATCAAGTTGATTCTGACTCATAGGTCAGAGTAAAAACATACCGTAAATACTCGAATATAAGCCGACCCAAGTATAAGCCGAGGTACCTAATTATTACCTGGGAAACCAGAAAAACTGATTGATTCGAATATAAGCCTAGGGTGGAAAATGCAGAAGCTATTGGTGAGTTTCAATAATCAAAACAAATGGAAATGAAATTACTAAAAATTGAGACATCAGTGGGGTAAAGTATGTAAATATTTATTTTAAATAAAAGGACAAGTCATTTAACATTAGTAAACCAGCACAGTAAGTGGAAAATAAGTTCAACAAAAACAATAAGGTGTCAACAATGATATCTTAAGAGTACTATTCCCTGAACTCAATCAGCAACCAAGCTAAAATGTAAAGAGTTAAAATCCTTCAAAACTGAATTCCTCATTATCATCTGTATCCCAATGCAGAACTTCAGCTGGTGTGAGGTCATCATAGACTCTGTCCTCACCATCACTGCTGTCATTTTCATACAAAACGCAGTCTTCACTGCCATCCATTGCATTACTAATACTACATTTCTGGAAGGCACGTCACACCATGTTTCTGGAATGTCTTCCCATGCATCTTGAACCCACTTTGCTATTAACTCTATGTCAGGCTTCATTAGATTTCCTCCTTTTGTTAGTCAGGCTTGACCAGATGACATCCATTCATGCCACATCCTTAGCACACAGTCTTTAAAAGGCTTATTCAAAGACACATCCAGAGGCTGCAGTATAGATGTAAGCCCACCTGGAACAACGGCTAAAGTAACTTTACTAGATTTTGCCCATTTTTTTATGTCATCCGGTAGGTGGGTTCTGAACATATCCCAAACAAGTAACGATGGCTTTTTCTTTAAGGCTGTTCCTGGTCGTCAGTTCCAAATTTCTTCTAGTCATTTTTTTGTTCCATCTTCATCCATCCAGCCTTTAATATGTGCGCGCACAGTAATTCTTGGTGGGAAATTGATCTTTTTAGGCAAGGTCTTTCTTTTAAAAATAATGTCAGGACGAAGCTTAGTTCCATTGGCCAAACATGATAGAACAACTGTAAAGTTTTTGTTTTTTTTTTCATTTCCTGTGGTTTTGAGAACAATGGTTTTTTCTTCTAATCTTGCCACAGTTCTGTTGCTTGGAAGATCAAAAGTCATGGCAGTTTCATCCATATTCCCATTATCTGCCAGGTCATAATTAGAAATCCTTCTTTGTTTTATAATAAATGACTGGAATTACATAATTTTTTTCTTCAAGCTTTTGTGGCAATTTCTGAGAAATCTTTGTTCTTTGTCTCAAACATAATAGGCCAAACCTATCATGAAGCGAGTACACCATCCTGCTGATGCAGCAAATTTTTCAATGCCTGGTGCTTTATATTTGTCATCCTTAGCCATTTGTAGAGCATGTTACCATTTTGACGACAACCCATAACCCATTTATGCAATTCACTCTCTAGAGCCCCATAAAAAGACCTTAAACCGCGACGAGCTTTTTTAGCTTTTGGAATCTGTTCCAAGTGAGCCTTCATTTTCCACCACTCCCTCACTTGCTTTTCGTCAACACAGACTTCCCGACTTGCAATACTGTTATTGCTCTCTTCTGCTCTTGACACAACCTTCATTTTGAAGCCAGCCTCATATGACCGGCATTTTTGTTTTGGTTCAAGAGTATCCATTTCTAATAGGATAAAAAAACGAGACTTTGAAAAAAACTTTCATGGTAATGCCCCCCCCCTCCACCACCATGTTTTAGCCGGGAGGAGGCGGGGAGGGAGTCAGGGAGGGCAGGAGATGCAGGATGTGAATTAACACAGAGACCAGAGGGGAGAGATAGAGTGCAGTCACAGACACATCCTTACCAATTCAGCTGCCGGTGTAAGTGAATCACTATGGGTGCTTCTGCAAATTGGAGCTGTCCACGTCATAGGATGGTTCTGATTGGTTAGATGTGAGTAAACAAACATTCAAAGCCCTGCAGTGTCAGCAGAGCTTTCATTCAAAGCCTGACACTGACACTGCAGGGCTTTAAATGTACAGCAGAGAAACGGCAATCACCTGCGAGATAATGGGCACTCGCCCATTGCCTGCGGGGGGACAGAGAGATGTTACACCTCGCTGGGGTACCACTGACCCGTGTATAAGCCGAACCCATTTTTCAGCACATTTTTTGTGCTGAAAGCCTTGGCTTATACACGAGTATATACGGTAGGTCATCTGAGACTGTAAATTGTCACGGGAGCAAACAGCCTCCTCATTCTCCCAAGGAGCAGCTGGTTTATCAACCTCTAGTTCTTTGGTCTTGAGCCAACAGCCCACCATACAGTCTGCTGACCCTAGGAGCCATCGACAACCTACCATCTGACCTGCTGACCTTTGATTCATCAGGCTCTGCCTGTGATCTCCCTATTTCATCTGCCTGTTATAAGTTAGTCTTCCTATTTTCCTTTTTTTAAAAATCATTTTATTGGGGCCTCATACAACTCATCACAATCCATCCATCCATCCATTGTGTCAAGCACATTTGTACATTTGTTGCCATCATTATTTTCAAAATATTTTCTTTCTATTTGAGCCCTTAGTATCAGCTTCTCATTTTCCCCTCCCTTCTCCACCCTGTCTCCCTCATGAACCCTTGATAGTTTATAAATTATTATTAATTTTTCATGTCTTACCCTGACCGGTGTCTCCCTTCACTCGTTTTAAGGGTGTCCATCCTCCTGGGTGGGGATTATATGTAGATCCTTGTGATCAGTTCCCCCTTTCTCTCCCCACCTTTCCTTTATCCTCTTGGTATCACTACTCTCATTACTGGTCCTGAGGGGTTTATCTGTCTTAGATTCCCTGTGTTTCCAGTTCTTATCTGTACCAGTGTACATCCTCTGGTCTAGCCAGATTTGTAAGGTAGAATTGGGATCATGATAGTGTGGGGGAGAAAGCATTCAAGAACTAGAGGAAAGTTGCATGTTTCATCGGTGCTATAGTGCACCCTAACTGGCTCGTCTCCTCCCTGCAACCCTTCTGTAAGGGGATGCCCAATTGTCTACAGATGAGCTTTGGATCTCCACTCCGCACTCTTCCTCATTCACAGTGATAAGATTTTTTTGTTCTTTGATGCCTGATACCTGATCCTATCAACACCTCACGATCACACAGGCTGGTGTGCTTCTTCCATGTAGACTTTGTTGCTTCTCAGGTAGATGGCCGCTTGTTTACCTTCAAGCCTTTAAGACTCTAGATGCTTTTGCTTTTGATAGCCAGGATCCATCAGATTTCTTCAGCACATTTGCTTATGCACCCATTTATCTTCAGTAATTGTGTCAGGAAGGTGAGCATCATGGAGTGCCAGTTTAATAGAACCAAGTATTCTTGCATTGAGGGAGCACTTGAGTAGAGGTCTAATGTTTATCTGCTATCTTAATACTAAACCTATTAATATATGTACATAGATCTATTTCTCCATCATCATATATAAATATATTTACATATGTGCAGGCTTGAATTTAGACCTCTATAAATGCCCTTTGTCTCCTAGTTCTTTCCCTTATTTCCTTTTACTTTCCTCTTGTCCCACTATCATGTTCAGGCTTCTTTTGGGTTTCTGTAATTCCTCTCAGTTACATTGCTCTTGATCAAGCCCTACCAGGCCTCCTATACCCTCAACGCCATAGATTATAGATCACTTGTTCCCTTGTCCCTGGGTTTGTTAACACCCACTTCCTTTCCCCAGCCTCCTCCTCTCCCATGTTACCCAGGAACTGTTGGTCCTGTTGTTTTCTCCTCCAGATTGTTTATCCTGCCTATCTTATCTAGATAGACACGCAGGATAATAATAAGCACAAAAACAAAACGGAGCAAAACAAAACAACAAAAGAAAACAAAACAACAAATAAACCAGCGAGAAAAAAAAAGGAAAGAAAAGCCTATAAATAGTTCAAGGTCTGTTTTTTGGCCTTTATGAGTGTTTTCTGATTGAGTCAGTTCATGCAGCTACATGTGTCAGGAGAAGCCTCCAACTTTACATCTGATCCAGACTTGAACTGACTTGTGTGTCATTTTCTTCATAAATTTCTCTCTCTCTCTCTCTCTCTCTCTCTCTCTCTCTCTCTCTCTCTCTCTCTCTTTCACACACACACACACACACACACACACACACACACACACACACACCCCAGATACAAGATCCAGACCAGCAAGAAGCAAACAGACTCTACTCATAAAGAAAGCACTTTATACCGCTGAGGAAATTTCAACAAAGCTGTGAGTTGAGAAAGAGAGAGGACGTTGCATTACACCTTAATCTTCTTATGACTGATTCATTGATCAGATCTACAATTAAGGCCCATGGAAGTGGCAATTAGGAAATCAAACTATGTTTTACATTGGGAAAAGCTTTTGAAAATGATCTCTTGGAAATATTAGAAAGCAAAGATGTCGCTTTTGGCCCAAGGCAGGCTATTTTAAAGTTCTTCATAGGCATGTAAAAGCTGGAGAACAAATAAGAAAGACAAGAAGAAGTGATATCTTTGAACCATGTTGCTTCTGAAGAATATTCAATATCACACTGACTGCCAGAAGAATGAACAAGCCTGTCTTGGAGGAGGCACAACCAAAATGTTCCTTAGAAGCGAAATGATTTGTCTCAAATGCTTTGGACATCTTGTCAGAAGGAACCAGCCCAAACAGAAGTACAGCACGCTTGTTAAAGAGGAGGGTCAGAGGAAAAGAGAAAGACCCTCAATGAGATGGAATGACATCACAACTATTTTGAGGATGCCATGGGACCAGACATGTGTTAATTTTATTTTATTGTGCATAGGATTGCTATGAGTCTGAGCTGATTGGATGGTACCTAATAATAATAATAACAACATATACATAATTACTAAAAACAAAACCCAAACTAACTGCCATCCAGTCAATGCTAACTCATAGTGACACACCCCCCCCCCCCCATGAGACTGTAACTGAAAACAGGACTAGAAAGTACAATCATTCTCCTGAGGAACTACTGGTGGTTTTGAACTGCCATCCATGTGAATCACAGTCCAACTTGTAACCACCAGGGTTTCTAAATAATTACAGCAAATATAAATATACTAAACACTGCCATCAAACTACAAAGATTGACATACAGGATTGAGAAACAAACATAAGGAGGCATACTTTAAGCTTAAAGATAAGAAGAGAGAACGTATAAAGATGGGGAAAGATATAGCATGCAATGACTAAAATTTATAGTTGGGAAACAAGGAGGTGGCCTCTGAGTTAGTTAGTTTATTGTGCCAACCTGGCCAATAAACACATGTGGGGTTAATTGAAGGGTGGAGGGATAAATGGCTTGGTGAGCCTCGCTTTCCTGGTTCTCAGGTCTTGCTTTCTGATGGTCGGACCACAGTGCAGTTGCCTTAGCCAGTTCCCTGCTTCAGCTGGCAAGGATCGCGTCCTACAAGACATCCCTGAGGAGAAGCCACATGGACCTACCCCAATGCAACCCTGGAGCCGTGTGGAGACCCCTGCCAGCACTGAGATGGTTACACATTCACTCCCTCGGCTTTCTTCCTGCAGTCAGCATCATAGTGTGTGTGTGTTTCGTGAGATGGAGGAGCACTTTGTGGATTGGTGTCGGTCATATGGATTAATGTTGGACTTGTGGGCTTGGGCAGCACTGGGTTGGGATGTTTTCTTAATGTGCACTTACCCTTTAGATCAAACTGTCTCTTACACATATGAGTTTCTGCGGATTTGTTTCTCTAAAGTACCACTAACACAACCACACTGATTTGTCTCCATCAGTGCCTGATAATGGAAACTATCTTTTCTGGCTTTCATTTAATCAGATTGTGTTAGACCAGATTGACTAAATAAACAAATCCAGAAACATTCATATGTGTATAAGAAAGAGTTTATAGCAAAGAGTACTTGTATATTAAGGAAACATCCCCTTCCAGTCCAGATCAAGTCCATAAGTCCAATAGTACCTGTAAATCCAATACTAGTTCAAAAATCCTTCTTCAGACTCACGCAGTCACATACAGTGATACAGAATTCAGGAATATCACAGGCTGGTGAGTACAAAGTCTTCTGGATCCAGTGGCTGGAGAAGCATCTCAGCACTGGCTCGGGTCTCCACATGGTTCCTCCAGCTCTCCGAGTGTGATTCTTCACAGCAAGGTGAAGCAGCACGTCTGCGTGCCTTGTCAACAGAAAGACAAAGTTCTCCAAATGATCATGAGAAGGTCATGCCCAGGAGGAAGCACCATTTAGGCTAGTCTCCACCCCTACACTTATTTATCAGGTTGACATGAAATTATGTAACTACAGCACAGATTAATCACCCCCCAATGCTTCTCACGGCAGATTAGAGACAGCATCACAGTCCACCTGGTATTCTACGCCATCCCACACTCAAATAGCAAGATGTAGATGGCCTCTTTCCAGAATGGAAAAACATGCTATTGAAATTGGGAACTATAGTAGTTAGATTCTATGTCAACTTGAATTTTATGAAAGTATAGGGGTGGAGTCCAATCTGTCAATAAGATCATAGTCCAATGATACCTCCTGGGAGGTGTGGCCTTTTCATAAGAGACACTTGGACCCTTCTCTCTCTCTCTCTTGCTCGCTCGCTCTCGCTCTCCTTTGCCTTCCTGCTTACTGGGATTCTGTGCCTGGGTTGCCCAAATTTGAGAGATTTCAGTTCTCTGCCATTGACCTAGGACCCACAGGATTCTGCACCCACTGGCCTGCTTCACGTTTCTGACTCATTGGCCTGACACTAAGTCCTAGAAGGGGGATTCCAGCAGCATCGGACCCACTGACTTAAGTTGGACTGCACTGGGACGCCTTCTTGATATAAATCTCTTTCTTATACAAATGAGTGTCCCTAGTTTTGCACAACCCAGCCCAACGCAGGAACCAAATGTGGGAAAGAAACTCGACACACTATGCAATTGTGCTTTCACTCAGTCCACATTAGTTCACCCCACTTTTGTCAGAGGTCAGACTCAGTGTCGGGCCAATGCCAGTCCTAGTGGACCTCACAGCTCCAAAGAGAGAAAAAAATGTTCACAAAGGGACCCCAAATCCCTGACTGTGCCCTGCAGCAAGCACAATAATCTTAATGGGGAAGTTGCTCCCTTTCCCTTTCTTACTTTGTCAGGCATCTATTGAATGCCAGGCACTGTTCTAGACACTGAATAACACAAAGTCCTGATGCCTGTTTTCTGATTCTGGGAAACCTCCACAGAGGAAGGAACATTTCAGTCAGTTCTTGAAGGGTACATATGTATCTAATGGTGGATGTGCAAGAGCCGAGTGTTTCTGGCAATGGGAATATATGCAGAACAGCCATGATGGAAGCCAAGAGTGTGCCATACCATTGGAGTAGCACGGGTAGCGAGAAGATGCATAAGCAAGAACAGCTCTTCGGCTTGGCTCAAGAGTCAGCCTTGGAGTGGCATCTGCTAGAGCAGTAGAGGAGGAATAACAAGAATCTGTTGGCCAGGAGAGCGTTAGTGGCATTCCCTCCTCAGGCATTCTATTCATCCTCAGCAGTATTCTTTCCCCTCAACTCTTCTCTGTACCTTCCCAGATGAGACGTCCCCTGTGCAAACACATGAGTGTGGTGTCCCTGTGTCCCCTGCCCCTTCCTTCTAGGAGCTGGCCAGAGCAGGCTGATTACTTTGGGTTCTCAAGATGGCAGTGCTCACCTCGGTTGTCACAGGCCTTTGGCTTGAGTCATGACGCTAAGAACATTCTGGAAGAAAAACCTCTCTACTTAGCCCTCAAGCCCTGAAAGTTTCATTGCCCTTGAACTTCTGGCTCTTTCTTCTCCCAGCGTTTCTTCGAGAGGCTCTGGATTGCCTCATTTTCTTCCTGATTTTAAAGAATCCCTGAAGGTGAATAGCTAGCACCAGAGAACAAAGTCATCATCATACTTTATCATAATTGAAAGGAATAAGGGGACAAGGGGTATCCAGAAAACATGTTTTGTTTTGAAGTGGAGTGTGTGTCCCAGAAAGACAATATTAGCCACAAATCTCACTGATGGTGTCTCTTTAGCACCGTGCAGAGATTGCAAAATCATTTTCTTCACCATTAAAGTTTCCAGATGACAAATCCTTTATTGACAGATTTTAAAACATGCCAAGTAATTACAAAAGTAACCATTGTAGTGGTGGGGAGCTGCCGGTGAGCTGGCCTCCAACTCTGGGCAATTTCTAATTCACAGCGGCTGGCGAACAATAGGACAAAACACCGCCTGACTCAGAGCCATCCCATGATCAGTGGTTGATCAAATTATTGTGAGCCAGAGCGTTTTCAGAGGCTGGTTTTCAGAAGTAGATGGCCAGGCCTTCCTTCCTTGTCTGGAAAGTCCTCTGAAGCCGGCCTAGGATCAAAGCATTATGCAAGCCTCCACTGGCAGACAGGGGAGGCTTCACTTGAAGAAGAGTTTTGACTGGTAATTGAACGCTGGCTGCCTCCCTCACTGCCATGGAATCACGTCTGATTCACTGTGACCCTATAGGACAGGGGAGAACTGTGCCTGTGAGTTTCCAAAACAGTAACTCTTTACAGGAGTAGAAAGTCCCTTGAGTGACTAGTGGTTTCAAACTGCTGGCCTTGTGGTTGGCAGCCCAATATGTAACCACTATGCTATCAGGGATCCTTGGTCTCCCTCACACCAGGGGAAGATTCCCCACTGATTCACCAACACCTCGGCAAAACTAATCTCACTGCCATCTGGTTGATTGCAACCTCTAGCCCCTGCACAGGCCAGGGCAGGACTTCTAGGGCTGCCACTCGGCAGGAGCAGAAGCCTCAGCTCTCCCAAGTAGTGAGTTGGTACTGCTGACCTTGGGGTTGGCTGCTGACCTTGGGGTTGGCTGCTGACCTTGGGGTTGGCTGCTGACCTTGGGGTTGGCTGCTGACCTTGGGGTTGGCTGCTGACCTTGGGGTTAGCAGCCCTAGGAGTCGTCCAATAAACCTCCGGGACTCCCGAGCCAGCGTAGTAATACCTAACTCTGCTCACAAATGGGAGACGAGGGAGGGCCTACCTGCCGTGGATTGTATATGTATTAACGCACGGACCTGTGTAACAGTATGAAGAGCGAGGGGTCATTATCTTCAGGATGCACGTGAATACAATAATAAGCTTCGGCTACTGGTCTCTTTTTTATGTGCCAGACCCTAACCGAAACCCTTTACATAGAGTATTTTTAATGTATGTTTGAAGTGAACTTGGATGTCACTAAAGAATACAAGCCCCTTCAGTTATACTTTTTAGCCACTCAGATGAAGGTTTAGATCTGGAGGGGTTTTAAGGCTGTGCATTTTCACTTTCTTTTCATTTTATTTACTTATTTGTTTTGTTTTTTAGGAAAAATATCTCCGTGTAGTTGCACAGCCCACCTCAAGTGGCATCAGTCGTGGCACCGTGTTGGGCCACCCCTTAGTGTGGCCCCTCCCATCTTGTCTGCTCGCCATCAATTCCTGCCCCTCCACTCTCCCTGCCCCCTGCCCCTGGCCTCCTCCTAGTCTTCAAAGTCTAGTGAACTCAAACGTTTTTTCATGTGCTTGTTGACCACCGAGGTATTCTCTTTAGGAAATTACCTATTCATGAGTTGTGCCCATTTTTTGATTGGGTTATTTGTATTTTTCTTATTAAGGGGTTATATTTTTCATAGGCTTTTAAAACAAGCCCTTTATCTGACGTACCATTCCTAAATATTTTTCCCAATCTACATAGAAGTGTTTTGCTCTTCGTAGCAATGCTGCGCAATTGGAGTTACTTTCCCACTTCTCAGTTGAGGAAGTTGAAGCTGTTAAAGAGAGAAAGGGACATTCCTGACATCTTCCCTGGGTGCAAGGACTATTCAACATAGCTTTTATTTATTTCTTTTTGCTGACGTCAAAGCCCATGTTCATTCCAAAATATCATTTTTAAAATGTGAGTGGGAAAGACATTTTCCCCCAATCAATACTTTGTGAGAGACCAAGGTCAGGGTAGGGAAAAGGAGGTATAAGAACCAACTTTTATAGAGGCCTCATTTTATTGTTTGGCTATCTCCTTGATCCCCGTGGTTACCCCGTGGTTACCCCGTGGTGATCATGGTTTGAAGCAGAGAGTGAGGAAACTTTATTTTTTCTGCCAAGGGCTATCTGGATATTTATAACATCATTTTGGGGCCATACAAAATTACCAATTGTGTTAGTCCAGGTAGACTAGAGAAACAAATCTAGGGAGTAATTGTACATTAAGAAAAATCCCAGCCCAGTTCAGATCAAGTCCATAAGTCCAATATTAGCCCATATGTCTGATACCAATTTATAAATTCCTCTTCAGACTCATGCAACACATACAATGATGCCGAATGTAGGAAGATCACAGACCAGTGGGTGGAACGTCTTGTGGATCCAGTGGCAGTGGAAGTATCTCAGTGCTGGCGTGGGTCTCCACGTGGCTCAGCCCAAGGACTCTAGAGTAGCTCCATGTGTCTTGTCAACAGGAATGTCTAGCAAGGAGTGAGATTGTGTCCCATCCCCAGTGAGCTATTTATCTCTGTGGCCCCTCCAAATGAGTTCATCAAGCTGCCACCTGATTGACAGGCTAAACTCCACCCCTTCACTCTTGTCTCAAATTAACAACAGATTATGAAACTACCACACCAACTTAAAAATCAGCCTGCTCTATTGGGTCAAACATTAAATTAACTCACATCCACCCTGCCTATGAGTCAGAATGGACTCGGTGGCAGGGAGCTGTAGAACATGATGGTTGGAACTGCTTCCCTCGATGAGGCCTGCGATCTTAGCAGGTAGTGATGATTTCTCAGACCTTCTCTGGCCTGCAGGACAGATGTTCCCCCCAGCCCCCAGGCTTAGAGATAGTTTAAGTGACTTTACCCTGAGGCTTCACCTACAAACCAGAGGAGCTGGTAGCCCCCTTCATCTTTTGACTCTTGACTTAAAGCTTTTCCTGGAATACTAGATTTCCTGGAGACCCTTTCCACACATAAGGAGCCCCTGGACTTAGGGTGATGGGTGTGGATCTATAAGAAGGAATGTGAGGGAGCCCTGGAAACACATTTCAGGGTCTGCATCATACTGCTGGTATGGAATGCCCAACTTTCCCAGGTAGGGGTCAAGCGAGGCCCCTCTACCTGCTGCTCATCTGACGGCCTCGCCGTCTCTGGAAACTTCGCATCAGTCAGGAGCTCTGTGGGGACCAGCATCCACATGGAATGGGTCCTAAGGGTGGTTGTGTATTTGAAGGGCAAATTAAAGAAACACCAGACAAGGCATACAAGAGTGCACCTCTTCCATAGAGACTGGAACCAACGAGAGAGCTAATGCATTTTCAGACAGGTTTAGATAGTTTGGGGCTAGCAAGCCCCAATAAGCAAATACAAGGGGGTACCCACCACCCACAAAACAACATAAAAAGCTCCACTAGGTGGAGCTTTCATAGTACACATTTTCTGGCTAGGTGAGCAGCGAGCAACTCGTTCTGAATTAGTGTGCCCAGTGGCCTGGGAAGGTGCTTTCTGGTCACAGTGAATTTTTTCTTAAAAGCAGTTTCACTCAAACCTCACTTTTTGTGATGTCCAACTTGAAAGAACAGTGTGCAGCCTATTTAGATGTTTAGATGCCTGAGCCTATTGTGGCAGCCACCATGTCAATCCATCTCATTGAGGGCCTTCTGTATTTTAACTGTCCCTCTACTTTACTAAGCATGATGTCCTGCTCCAGAGGCTGATTCTCCTGACAACATGTCCAAAGTAGTAAGACGAAGTCTTTCCATCTTTGGCTCCAAGGGCACTCTGGTCGCACTTCCAACTGGAAAGATTTGTTTTGTCCTTTAGGCAGCCCACAATACTTCCAATCTTCTTCTCCAGCACCACAACTCAAATGCACTGATTCTTCTCCAGTCTTCCTCACTCAATGTCCATCTTTCACATGCTTAGGAGACTATGTAAAATACCATGGCTTGAAGCAGGTGCACCTTAGTCCTCAAAGTAACATCATTGCTTTTCGGCGCTCTAAAGAGGTCTGTGCAACAGATTTACCCAATGCAACGTGTCTCTTGATTTCTTGAGGGCTGCTTTCGTGAGCATTGATTATGGAGCCAAGCAAGGTAAAATCTATGGCACTTCAATATTTTCTCCATTTATCTTGATGTTTCCTATTGGTTCAGTTGTGAGGATTTTGGTCTTCACATGAATCATAATCTATATTGAAGGCTGTAATCCTTGATCTTTATGAGAAAGTACTTCAAGTTATCCTCAGTTTTAGCAAGTAAGATTTTTTAATCTGCATACTGCAGGTCCTTAATAAGCGTTCCTCTAATCCTGATGCCACATTCTTTTTCATAGAATTTAGCTTCTTTGATTGCTCAACATAGAGATTGAACAAGTATAGTGAGAGGACACAACCCTGACACGCACCTTTCTTGATTTTAAACCATGCAGTATTCCCTTGTTCTAATTGCACAACTGCCTTTTGACCCATGTACAAGTTCTGCAGCAGGACAATGAAGTGTTCTGGAATTCCCATTCTTCTCAAGGTTATCCATAGTTTATGATAGTCCACACAGTCAAATGCCTTGGCATAAACAATAAAATGCAAGCATTGTATTTTCTGCTTCGAGCTAAGATTCATTAGCAATGATGTCCCTTGTTCCAGGTCCTCTTCTGATCCAGTCTGAGCCTCTGAAAGGTCCTTGTCAATCAATGTCCTTCTGCAACCATTGTTAGATGATCTTCCTCAACATTTTTTCTTAAATGCAATATCAATGGTGCTAGTCTATAGTCTGAGCATTCTGCTGGGTCACCTTTCTTCGGAATGGATACAAGTGATGGATCTCTTCTAGTCAGCCAAGTAGCTATCTTCCAAGTTGCCTTGGATGGACGAGTGAGTGCTTCTAGTGCTTCAGCCCTTATTGAAACACTTCAATTAGTACTCCATCAATCCCTGGAACCTTGTTTTGAATGATGCATTCAGTGCAGCTTGAATCTCTTCCTTCATTGGCTCTTGCTCATATGCCACCTCCTGAAATGGTGGAATGTCTACTAGTTCTTTTTGGACTGTATTCTTTCCATCTTATTTTAATGCTTTCTGAATCATTCAATAATTGGCCCACAGAATCTTTCAAACTTGTAACTCAAAACTTGAATTTTTTCTGAGTTCTTTCAGTTTCAAATATGTTAAGTGTGTTCTTCTCTTTTGGTTTTCTAACCCTAGGTCTTTTCACATTTCATTATATTTGGCTTTGCCTTTTCAACCTGCCCTTTGAAATTTTCTATTCAATCCTTTGACGTCATTCTCTCTTCCATTTGCTTTATCTACTCTATGGTTAAGAGCAAGTTTCAGAATTTCTTCTGACACCTATGCCAATCTCTTTTTTTCTTTCCTGTCTTTTTGATGACCTTTTGCTTTGCTTTCTTTATGAGTGATGTTCTTGTTGTCCTCCCACAGCTCATCAATTATTCTGTCACTAGTGTTCAAGGTATCAAATCTGTTCTTGAGATGTCCCCAAAATTCAGATGGGATAGATTCAAGATTGTATTTTGGCTCTTGTGGACTTGTTTTAATTTTTGTCAGCTTTATCTTTAACTTACATATGAGCGACTGATGGTCTGTTTCACAGTCGGCCCCTGGCCTGGTTTTAGATACTGAGATTGAGCTTCTCCAGCACCTCTTCTCACAGATGCAGTCAATTTGATGTCTGTGTTCCATCGAGAGAACTCCATGGGTATCGTCACTGTTTGAGCTGTTGAAAAGGTGCCTGCTATGAACCCGGAAATTCTATCATGTAGTCTCCAGCTTCGTTTCTATAACTAAGCCCATATTTTCCAACTATTGTTCATAACCCTTTGTTTATATCTTTTGTATTCCAATCACCAATAATTATCACTGCATCTTGAATGCTTGTTTGGTCAATTTCCAATGTCCCTTTCCTCCAAAGTGGGGAGCTTAATGTCCTCCAAGTCCTCTCGTTGCTCTTGATTAAACTTCATTTTGGGTGGCCGAACGCAGGCTCCTCATAGCCTCCTGGGTGACATCTCTGCAGATCTCCCTCCCAAGATGAGTAAGGCACCTGCAGCCTTCCTCCCTGCCCCTAAGGGTGCCTGTGTGATCACACGGCTCAGGTGACTTGTGAAGAAGCCAAGCCAAGCCTCCCAGGAGAGCAGCTCAGGTGGGGCACTTTGGCAGGGCAGGCTGGGTGTAGGTTGCTCTGGTGTGACTTAGAAACTAGATGCTACAGGATTTCCAAGTAGTAAATGCTCTTCCAGTCCCTCAAGTGCCAAGCTGGGTTGAGGGCCATGAATAGATCTGATCGAAGACAAGGAGTTCACACATGGCTTAGGAAGTAAAGCCAGCTCCTCATGCTTTGACTGGTCAGTCTTGACAAAGTGACATCAAAACAGCTGCCCTGCCCGGTGTCTCCCCTCACCCGCCTCCCCATTGTCCATCTCCCAGAGAGGAGGTTACACATAGATCCCCAAGAGTGGTTCTCCCTTTCTACACCCTCTTCCCTCCCAGTGTTGCCACTCCCACCGCTGGTCCTGAGGGGTTCATCTGTCCTAGATTCCCTGTGTTTCCAGATCCCTACTGCATGGCCATACATCCTCTGGTGTAACCAGGTCCACAAGGTAGAATTGGGGTCAGATAATTGGGAGGGGAGGAAGTGTTCAAGAACTAGAGAAAAGTTTTTAGTTTCATTGTTGCTACACTGAACCCTGAGTGACTCATCTCCTCCCCACTACCTCTCTGCAAGGGATGTCCAGCTGTCTACAGATGGGCATTGGGTCCCCATCACACACTCCCCTCATTCACGACGATATGATTTTTTCCCCCGCCTTTGTTGTTTGAAACTTGGTCCCCTTGGCCCTTCATGATCACACATGTTGGTGTGCTGCTTCCATGTGGGCTTTGTTGCTTCTGGGCAGTGTAAGATAAGATAAAATAATTATTTATAAACTATTAAGGGTGCAGGGGGAAGGGGGGAGCGGGGAGGGAGGGGAGGGAAAAAAAGGAAACCGAGCTGATTCCAGGAACCCAAGTGGAAGGCGAATTTTGAGAATGACAAGGGAAACGAATGTATAAGGGTGCTTTACTCAATTGATGTATGTATGGATTTGATGTATATATGGATTGTGATAAGAGTTGTATCAATAAAAAGACTTATTGAAAAAAAAAACCCAGCTGCCCACTGGAGAGGGGAGGGAAGGCCTCCAGGGCCTCTCTTTGTCTAATTCTCAAAATCATCCTGTGGACTACAGAGGTTGTCTCTTCAAACACCAAGATGGGAAATGACTTCGGCCACAGTCACACGGGGTGTTCATGACAGAGTCAGATGCAAGACTAGACTAGGACTGCTGAGACCCAGGCACACACCCTGTCAGGCTGAAGTATGCCCACCCCCCTTGCTGCGCCCACCTCACCACATACACACAGACTAAAGGACTGGGGATGAGGACAAGGAGAATATATATATATATATATATATATATATACCTTCTTCTTTGAAAAACAAGCAACTCTACAAGTGTGACTGTGTTTCCCGGCTTCGTAGACTTTTTACAAATGCAAACACAGGGGACTCATGACCCCCTGGGGCAGGGAGAAGGGGGTCCTGGCAAATTAGTGAGCCAGCAAAGTTGGTAGGTGGTGGATCTGCCTCTCCCCTTCCTCCCGGATTGCCAGAGGACCCCAACACAGGTCCCCTGGCTCCTATAGTCAAATCTCCCCAACTGGTTTCCCTCAGTGGCATGTCCACTTACACACTGGGCAAGAGGCCAGACTCTCAGACAGTGGCTGGCCTGACTAGACAGTGATTCTGGATGGCAGCCATGGCTGACTGAAGTCCCTGCATTTCTCGTGTTCAAAGACAGCATAATTAACCAGGCAATAATGAATTCAGATACCACCAGCATATTACCTCAAGATGTGAGTTATCTGAAAGTACTGGAATTCAAAAGAGTCAACCAAATCACAATTTGTATCTTCTAGCATTAAATGTGAACTTAATATTAAATAGGAAATTTATTGGCACTGGATCCAAATGTGGCCTTCAGAAAGCCACGCCTTTCTCTTAGATGGACTCCCAGTGTGGTGGGTCTTTGGTTGACTCTGGGCATCCTATGCAGAGGGTCTCTCAGCTCAGGGATAATCTCTCTGTGTGTGCCTTTGTTATCCAGCATCCTCCATAGTGGGGATCGGGGGCAGAAGGGGGCAAGGGTGAGAAGTCTGGCTTCCCTGCAGTCTGTCAGAATGACTCCTGTATGGACTGTGGTGACAATGTTTCTGTTGGGCAGGAAAGTGCACGATGCCATGATGGGGACATGACCACACTGACCTTCTCCTCCTCAGTGTCCGGGAAAAGCTGAGCCCAGTGGGAAATCGGGTGATCAGCACAGCATAGAGACTATGGCCAGGCTGATCTGAGTTCAGATCTTAGTCTCCAGTTTCCTCAAGGCCCAGCTGGATGACTTGAGGCCGGTCTCATAACCTAGCCTTGGCACCTGTCCATGTGTTAGGTGCTGCCTCAGCAGTGCCAACTCGGAGGGGCCCCATGTACAACAGCATGAAACCTTGCCTGTTCTTGTGCCAGCCTCAGAGTCAGTGTCATAGTTGAGCCCACACTGGCCACCGCTGTGTCAATCCATCTCACTGAGGGCCTTCTTTTTGGATGAGCCTCTAATTTACCAAGTATGGTGTCCTTTTCCAGGGGCTGGTTTCTCCTGACAACATGTCCAAAGTATGTGAAGCGAAGCCTCACCATCCTTGCTTCGAAGGAACATATTTGGCTGCGCTTCTTCTAAGACAGATGTGTTTGCTCTTCTGGGAACCTGCGGTATGGTCAATATTCTTGGCCACTATGGTTATTCAGAGGCATCAGTTCTTATGCTCTCTGCCGTACGTATTGCCTATGAGGCCACTGAAAGCAATAAGGCTTGAATCAGGCACACCTTAGTCCTCAAAGTGATATCGTTGTTCTTTCATACTTTCAGGAGGTCCTACGAAGCAGGTGTGTCCAATGCAGTGCACCATTCGATTTCGCGACTGCAGCTTCCATGACCTTGGCTGTGGATCCAAGTAAAATGAAATCCTTGACAGCATCAGTCTTTGCTCTGTTTATCATGTCTGTTGGAACAGTCGTGAGGATCCTGGTTTTCTTTACGATGAGTTGGAATTCAAATCGAATGCTGTAGTTTTTGAACTTCATAAATAAGTGCACCTATCAATACAGCAGAAGCTCTAGTGGTGTAGTAGTTACATGGGGGGTGGTTAAGTCTTGAGGTCAGTAGTTTGAAACCACCAGTGGCTCCGCAGGAGAAAGATGGGCTTCCTAATCCTGTAAAGAGTTACAGTCTAGGAAACTCCGGGAACAGATCTATAGGGTCTCTGTGAGTTGACATTGAGTCGATGACCATGTTTGGATTTTTAGGTTTGGGATTGATACAGCAGGATGAAGCAGAGATGGCACTCTCTCGTTTGGGCTTGCTTATTGTAGGCACCCCCCTGGGGTGGCCCATGGGTAGTTCCTAGCCCTCCAGACTGCGACTGCTGGAGTGCCACAGGGTCCCGCCGCCTGGGCTGAGAACAGGGCAGGGACAAGTCCACTAACGGCCACACAGAGCTATGTGGAAGCATCTCCTCATTCTGAAAGACTTGTCAGGACAGGACCAAGACCTGAGGTGGGCACATGCTGGAGTCCTCTGCCTTCAAGAGACTCATGGTCAGTGCTGAAATCTGTCACAGCCAGCTTCAGGATGGGCAGTCCCCAAATACCATAGGAACACTGGGAAGATTTCACAGAACATGTGGAATTTGACCCCTTTCTAGAGAAATAAGTCAGATGCATAGGGCAGCATTTTCCACTTCGAAAGGAACTGCTGTTTCCACTTCGAAAGGAACTGAGCAGGGGTCAGTTCCAAGCAAGGGTCCCAAGCACCTGCCTTGTGCTCAAGTAAGGCAGCATGTGATGGTTCGAACAGACAAGCTACTCCGTTGTTGCTTTGCCTTTGTTTTTCATTAGGCAATAACTGTCCAAAGAAGGGACAAAGAAAATGGCACATCACTTTACGACCAAAAAATAAAAATAAATGAAGGTGGATCCCACCAATCTTGAGGGAAATGTAAATCAAAATGAGGTAATGCTTGCTTTCACCCTTTCAATGGACAGAAACTTTGAAGTGTGATCATGTTAGGCATTGGCAAGGATGAGGATGTTGCTCTCAGACACTGCTGGGGGCACCATGTCTCGCTACAGTTACTTTGAAGGGTCTGCAGGAGCCCTGGTGGTGTACTGGTTACACATTGGCCTGCTAGCAGTAAGGTCAACAGTTCAAAATCACTAGCTGCTCCTTGGGAAAGCACAAGGTTGTCTACTCGCACGAAGAGTTAGTCTTGGAAACCCACACTGGCAGTTAACCCTGTCCTACAGGATTGCTATGAGCCCACATCAATTCAATGGCATTAAGCGATGGGGACTCTTCCTTTGGGGACTGGTGGTCTTAGGTGCTTATGACTTGATTTTGGCTCATAGCTGCCCCGTGTGATAGAGTAGAACTGCCCCATGGGGTTTTCTAGAATGCTATCTCTACTGCAGCAGATTATCTGGTCTTTCTCCTGCTGAGTCGCTGTATGGATTTGAACTGCCAACATTTCAGTAGTAGGTGGGCACTTACCCATTGTGACACCATTCTAGTTTCTCCGGAAATAGAAATGTACACACCTGCAATGCAGCAGTTTCCCCCCTCCCTTGTCTGCCCTCATGAAACATATACGTGCCCAGAGATAATCACTGCTGTCTCGTTTGCAGGAGCAGAAGCCTGCAGGTCCACCAATATTGGAATGCCCCAAGAGATTGCGGCATCTTCACAACATGCGGTCTCATGCAGCAATTTTCAAAATCTGAATGGACTCTATTTATGCAACGACATATCTCAGATGAAGTGTTGAGTTATATATAATATGTTGTATAGATATATGTATATATACACATATTCACAGCATAGACTGTGCACTGTTTTGGTTAGGTGCTATTGACTCGTAGTGACCCTCTCTTCACAAGACAACAAATGCTGCTGGTCCTGTACGTCCTCGGAGTTGTTGCTTTGTTTGAACCCATTGTCGCAACCTCTGTGTCGATCCATCACATTCTCACTGGCCCTCCTTTTAGTAAGCTTGCTGTCCCCTCTGCTATCCAGCCCAAAGAATGGAAGGTGAGATCTTGCCATATTTGCTTCTCAGAAGCATCCTGGCTGGACTTCTTCCTAGATAGATTCAGTCCTTCTTTTGGCAGGCTCGCCTAGTCAATGTTCTTTTCCAGCACCACAATTCAAAGTCATGAGTTCCTCTTTGTTCTTCCCATTCGTTGTTCAGCTTCCACATGCATACGAGGTGATGGGAAATACCGCGGTTTGGACCAGGCACACCTTAGTTCTCAAAGTAACATCCTTACTCTTTAATGCTTTAAAGCAGGGGTGTCAAACTGGTGGCCCACGGGCCGCATGCAGCCCCCGAGGTAAGTTTTTGTGGCCCGTGATGCTCTGAAATAAAATGAAAATAGAAAAAAATGTTATGAAGAAAATAGCGTTTAGGGGAAATCGAGGCAATGCCATACTCACAATTCCCTCGTTAACCCTTTAACCACTGAAGACGAGTACACACGTGGCCCAGTGCCTTTCCTGAGAGCCTGTGGGCGTGTGTAAACGCATTGACTCAGTTCCAGCGACATTTGGAAGCGATATGTCTGCCACTCTCTGTGTCACGTAATGTAAACAGATCCCAACAGTGAAAAGGTTAAAAAGAGCGCTCTGGGTTGTGCTGTTATGAATCAGACCTCGCGACAGCGCTAATTCACATTTTTAGAGGGAAGCCATTACGATTGTGCACCACGTTTGTCAGCTGTCCAACGTTTTGTGTTTTTTATTAGTTACTTTGTTATATTTTCCAGTCACAACATAAGAGGTCAGTGAAAACTAGTAGGAGGAAAGCGCTGGCAAGTTTTGGGTAAAAAAGAATCATTTCAGTTTTATAAATCCATTAAACAAAATAAATGTTTAAAATAAAAGCAATTATCTAGTGTTTTAATTATCCTATCCTTATTCCTGAATCCTCACTTCAAAATAAAAATTTAACAACATTTGTAAATGCCATGAGACCCTTGTGAAGCTTGCCTGTTGCACCAAATGGCCCACATTTTAATTGAGTTTGACACCCCTACTTTAAAGAGATCTTCTGGGGTCTTAAAGGCTTGAGGTTAAACAAGCAGTCATCCAGAAGGGAAGCAAATAAGCCCACATGGAAGACCCACACTAACCTGTGTGATCATGAGGTGTCAAAAGGGCCAGGTATCAGGTATCAAAAATCCAAAACAAACAATTATATTGATGCAAATGAGGGGGTTTAAAGTGGAGACCCAAAGTCCATCTGTAGGCAACTGTAAAACCCCCCCCCCCAAGGGTTATAAGGAAGGGATGATTCACCCAAGGTGCAGTATAGCAGGGAAGAAACGCATATCAGTCCTCTAGTTCCTGAAAGCTTCCTCCCTGCCCCACCCCCACCAACTCCCATGACCCAGTTCTACCTTACAAATCTGGCTAGACCAGAGAACACACATTGGTACAGATAAGAGCTTTGGACACATGGAATTCGGGACAGATAAAGCCCTCAGGAACAGTAGTGGGAGGAGCGATATAATGAGGGGAGGGGGATGGCTGGGGAATGGGGAGGGGGGGGAAGGAGCCCATCACAATGTTGGATATGCAGCGCCCCCCCCCAAAGGGGACGAATAACAAAAATGTGGGTGAAGGGAGATTATGGACTATGTTAGATACAAAATAATAATAACAATATATAATTGATCAAAGATTCACAAGGGTGGGAAGGTGAGGGAATGAGGGCAGGGGCGGGGGGGGCGGGGGGAAGGAGCTGATGCCAGGGCTCAAATTGAAAATGTTTTGGAAATGGTGATAGCAACATATGTACAAATATGCTTGATACAATTGATGTGTGGAATGTTATAAGAGCTGTAAGAGCTCCAATTAAATGATTTTTTTTCAAAGAGGTTTTTTGCAGCAGATTTGCCCAATGAAACATGTCATTTGATGAGGAACTGATGCCAGGGGCTCAAGTAGAAAGAAAATGTTTCGAAAAAGATGATGACAACATTTGTATAGATATGTCTGACAAAATGGATATATGTATGGAATGCAATAAGGACTATAAGAACCCCCAATAAAATAAAATAAATATGTCATTTGATTTCTTTTTTTTTTCATTTGAGCTTATTTTATTTATTTATTTATTTATTTTACATTTTATTAGGGGCTCATACAACTCTTATCACAATCCATAAATACACATACATCAATTGTATAAAGCACATCCTTACATTCTTTGCCCTAATCATTTTCAAAGCATCTGCTCTCCACTTAAGCCCTTTGCATCAGGTCCTCTTTTTTTTCCCCTCCCTCCCTGCTCCCCCCTCCCTCATGAGCCCTTGGTAATTTATAGATTGTTATTTTGTCATATCTTGCCCTATCCGGAGTCTCCCTTCCCCCCCTTCTCTGCCGTCCGTCTCCCAGGGAGGAGGTCACATGTGGATCCTTGTAATCGGTTCCCCCTTTCCAACCCACTCACCCTCTACCCTCCCAGTATCGCCCCTCACCCCCCTGGTCCTAAAGGTATCATCCGCCATGGATTCCCTATGCCTCCAGCTCCCATATGCACCAGTGTACAACCTCTGCCCTATCCAGTCCTGCAAGGTAGAATTTGGATCATGGTAGTTGGGGGGAGGAAGCATCCAGGATCTGGGGAAAGCTGTGTTCTTCATCGGTACTACACCGCACCCTCATTGACCCATCTCCTCCCCTAAACCCCTCTGTGAGGGTATATCCAGTGGCCAACAAATGGGCTTTGGGTCTCCACTCTGCATTTCCCCCTTCATTCACTATGGTAAATATATATTTTTTGCATGATGCCTTATACCCGGTCCCTTTGGCACCTCGTGATCGCACAGGCTGGTGTGCTTCTTCCATGTGGGCTTTGTTGCTTCTGAGCTAGATGGCCGCTTTTTCACCTTCAAGCCTTTAAGACCCCAGACACTATCTCTTTTGATAGCCGAGCACCATCAGCTTTCTTCGCCACATTTGCTTATGCACCCATTTGTCTTCGGCGATCGTATCATGGAGGTGTGCAGCCAATGATATGATTTTTTGTTCTTTGATGCCTGATATCTGATCCCTTCCGGACCACGTGATCACACAGGCTGGTGTGCTTCTTCCATGTGGGCTTTGTTGCTTCCAAGCTAGATGGCCGCTTGTTTATCTTCAAGCCTTTAAGACCCCAGACACTATCTCTTTTGATAGCCGGGCACCCTCAGCTTTCTTCACCACATTTACTTGTTCACCCGCTTTGGCTTCAGCAGTTGTGTCAGGAGGGTGAGCATCGTAGAGTGCCAATTTAATAAAAGAAAGTATTCGTGCATTAAGGGAGTGCTTGGTCATTTGATTTCTTGACTGCTGTTTCCATGGACCTTGATTGTGGATACAAATAAAATGAAATCCTTGATCATTTGAAGCTTTTCTCCCTTTATTATTATGTTGTCAGGATTTTTATTTTCTTTATACTGAGAAATGTATTTATATTATTTTTATGTTACAGAAAAAATCAGAAGGAATACTTAGCGGGGAAAAACTTAGCGGGGCTTGGGGGCTCGTGGAGTGGGATGGGGGCTCATGGAGTGGGGGCTCATGGAGTGGGGGCTCATGGAGTGGGGGCTCATGGAGTGGCTCATGGAGTGGGATGGCCACGGACTATGGGAATCAAAGGAGAATTTCCCCTTCTTTGATAATGTCGTGGACGAGTGCTGTGCACAGCGATGAAAACGCAACACTGCTAGCGGCAATGTCAACAGGTCAAACCCACCAGCCGCTCTTCTGGAACCTGAACATCCTGGGGGGCAGTTTTGCTCTGTCCTGTGGGTTGCTATGAGTTGTAACAGATTCAGCTGTCCGTGGGCTTTCTTTGGTGTGGGGTGGTGTCGATTTTTGGAAGGCATAAGAGAGGTTAATTTTTAAAAAGAGGTCTAGCCGGAGGAAAGGCGGCATCTAGGAGCTCTTGGCATAATGAAAAGTGAAAGGCTGCGAGCTTGGGGAAAAGGCAGAGAAGTGGAAGGGACATGAGTTAACTCCCTCCGGGGCTTGCCAAGGGACAACGGTGGAGAGAGGGGGGTGGGGCTCTGGGTTTCTTAGCCAGGGAGTCTAAAGATACAGAAAGGACCACTAAGGAAAGGCGTTAAAGAGCCAAGTTTGAGCTGGGCTGTTTTTAGTGGCTGCTTTGTTCTTGGTTTGGGTGGTTTTCTGCAGACCAAGAGCATTGGTGGTGTAGTGGTGAACCTGGTTTGTTTATGTTTCGTTTCTGAGAGCATATTACACAGAGATGAGTTTCCATATGCTTACATTTCCAGCAGGGATAGCTAAGGTTCTTATACACCCCCCACCCCCGCACTTCCTCTGAGCTGTTGCTGAGTTGCCAGCTGATTCCATCCTGAACCACAGCGCCACTATCAGGCAGAGAAGGGAACTGCCTCAGACCTGAGAGCCAGGTCCTTTCTCATCCCTAATCTTTTCGGGTAGCAGCTAAGCACTTAACCATTGTGCCACCAGGGCTCCCTCTGTCTTTAACTAGAGAGCTGTTTCTCCCGCTACTCACATAAGAAGTCTTGATCCTTTTGGTGTGGTGACTCGGAATTAAAGATTGACACTCTTGCTGCAGGCACCATCAAAGGAAGTGGACTGTGCTCCTAGGATTGTCCTCCCTTTTCAGGGTTGCCCAGCAGGGCAGGAGGCTGGTCCCTTCCCCTGGTTATGTAGACAGAACCTGCCTCTGCCAGACCTGGCTTGGGCCAGGGCTTTGGGTTTCTGTTGGGATAAATGTACAGGAAGCTCCGGGCGGCTGGTCGGGGCCAAAGCCCAGCCAATCTAGTGCTGTACCCATTCCCCAGCCCAGGGCCAGGACTAGAGTGCGGAGAATAAGGCCTCACCTGGAGCAAAACATCAGGACACACCAGAAGACCCCGTATGTAAGATAAATAATATTTTAATGCATTTTAAATAAAAGTAATGAAGCATGTATACACAGATAAAATGAACAATCAGTATCCCCACTCTAGATCCTTCACTTCCATCCCCATTTTATTAACATCATTAAGGTTCTCAGGCTTTTTTTTTAACATTTTATTAGGGGTTCATACAACTCTTATCACAATCCATACATATACATACATCAATTGTATAAAGCACATCTGTACATTCTTTACCCTAATCGTTTTCTTTTTTTTTCTCCTCTTTCCTTTTTTTTACATTTTATTAGGGGCTTTTTAATATGCGCCACTCTGGAGCATATTCAGTCTGCCCAGGCCTAAAGGAAGGGGTGGGTAGGTAGGAGCAGCGGGAGGGCTTTGTGGCTTTATTTCCATCCGCCTGAGGAATGACCTAGGAAACCATGCACTCTGTGTGAATTTAAATTAAAAATAAAAGTGTGTATGTGTGTGTGACTCAGCTGAAGAAAGAGATTTGCAAGAACAAAAGCAAAACAAAGCATGGAAACTGGCCTTCTTTAAAGAAAACAGGAAGAGTAACGTGAGAGTTGGCAATAGGAAAAAAAACAGATTTGAAACCTGTTTTGAGAACGTGCTCTACTTTCTATTATCTGATCTTTCTGAAAATAGTCAAGGGTTGGCAAAACCAAGAACAGTTTTTCAGTTGCACATGCCTTCCCTTCCCGCCAACAATGCTGCTGTAACAAATGCAGTTTCCAGTGCAAGGGTCCCTGCAGATTGTGAGCATTTTGTACACTGAGCCTGAAGCCCGGATGATCCGGTCTCAGGCACACACCCCGCTCAGTCTTACGTGTGCAGGCTGGGTGCCCAGGCAGGGGCGAGAGGTCCACCCAAGAACTGACAGAAAACAGCTGCCACCAGCAAATATCGGTTTGATGACACAATCCATTAATTAATTAAAATATTTCATTAAATAAATAGGATTTTTAAAAATTAATTTCTGGAAGATGGAAATCATGTCAGGGAAAACCATTTTTGTCTCCATAAAGTCTATTTGAAGCAAATGAGATGAATGATTGTTTAACTGTGCACCTGGAAACTGCTCTTCCACAGGTTTTGAAATTTTTCTTTGAGGAATATCGAAAGCTATGATAAGCGGTTGCTGACCGACTGTGTAATGTGTGTCAAAGTGAAGTACGCTCCTATTCAAGGGGACAGTGGGGCTGGGTGACGTGAAGCCCCTATGAAGGCTCTGGTTAGGGAAATGGAGTAGGGGTCGGGGTGGGCTGTTTCAAGTTTTCAGGCACAGTCTACTGTTTTTGAAAAGTAGATTTATGATTTTTTGCATGAATGATATTCTTTAAATTATTGCTCAAAATGCCATCCCAGTGAACAATGTGGTAGAAATCCTTTTTGTCCTTCCCTTTATCTGTGGGACTTCATTTTAGAATCACTGCATTTCTGGGGCCTTCATTTTGGCGTGTGTATGGGTTTCGGGTAGTTTGGGTGTTGTTTTTTTTCTCTCCATTTTAAAAGGAAAAAAAAGAGTAACTTTTTCTGTTCAACAGTATATTCATGCAGAATAGAAATAATGATGCTTTTAAAAATTTCTTTCAAGCACAAAAGGAGATGGCTCTCAACAGATAATTTTACATATTTACATATTTTACCTTAAGCATTTTGTAGTCTCTGCCTACTGGTGAAGGGATCAGATTTTTTACGTGCTTTCAAAATGAACCAGTTTGGTTTCTAAACCATTGCAGAGGGAGGAAATGAATTCTAAGGTCTCCCCCTCCCTCTGCTTCATTTTCACATCTTCACATTTCCTTATTTCACATGGTTTAAAAGAAAATGCCTCCAGCATTATTTTTCCTTTCTCAAGAGCGAAGTGAATGTGACTTCTCTGAGGGGTCACAGGATGCCCTGGAGGCCTGTGGGTGTTGCTGGACGGCTGCCTGCTTTCAGCTTGACTGAAGGGCTTGTCAGAGTTTTCATCTCCTCCGAAACAAGCCCCCGGCACTGGCCAGAAGCTGGAGACGGCAGCAGTGTGAGTCCCACGCTGGCTCTTTCCCACTGACATCCAACCCTGAGGTTTGAAAATTAATCCCATACAAAGACAGTGCCTCATTGTGGGCCCTGTTTGAAATTAGACTAGCAATAATGACCTTTCTACCAAGTCTCGTAGTTAAGACAGCCCCTGTGGCAACTGAAAGCTGAGATGGCAGCCCCAACAGTGCCTTCAAGGTGACTGGCCCTTGGTGCTGCCAGGCGACAGGAACTGGCCGCCAGCCCAAATGGCTGGCTGCTTTGGGCCTCTGCAACCCCCAAACCCCAGAGCCTCCATCCCTTCCCAGGTCCAGGCGGCCGCCCAGCCGGGCTGTCTCTGTACCTCCAGGACAAACAGATTTCTGTAGTTCTACTCAGTATTTTTGCTAAAGGGAACTGGAGGAATCAAGGGCTAAAACTTAATGTTAGCTAAGAAAAGAAAATAAAGCATTTATTCTTCCAAGAATGAGAAGTAGAATGAGAAGCAGGGGGCGGTGTATTGCAGTTGCACACACACACACACTCACACACACACTCTCACACTCACACACACTCACACACACACTCTCTCACACACACTCACACTCACACACACTCACACACTCTCACACACACTTCACACACACTCTCACACACACATTCACACACACTCACACACTTACACATACACTCACACACACTCACACACACACTCTCACACACACACTCACGCACTCACACTCACACACACACTCTCACACATACTCATGCACTCATACACACACTCACACTCACACACATTCACACACACACTCACACACACTCTCACACTCACGCACTCACACACACTCACGTACTCACACCCACACTCACACACCCCCACACACACACTCACACACTCACACACTCACACTCACACACTCACACACTTGCCCATACGCTTTCCTTCCAGAAAGCACCAAGACTTCCACAGCAAATTGCCTTGCCTGGAACATTGGCGGAGCCAGGGCATTGTTAAGTGCAGGCAGCCAAGTTGGGTCAGGCCCTGTTCTGTGTTCAGAAATGGGGGCCAGCTTTAGCCTTGCACCCTCCCACTGCCAGTGGGCACTCATCCGGTGGTGTCTGGTTCACCCAGGGGCTCCTCGTGCAGCGACTAAGAAAACATGTCTCGGGAAAAACCACCATTGACAGTCAAGTCCCTGCACAGTAATAGTAACAGAGAAGCATGTCGAGCGTATGTGGTTTGACTGTGACCTTCTCCTCAGACTACAATGAAATAGCAACCCAGTTATTCCGTGCTGGATAACTTCTGTGCTTCCCAATAATTAGGTAATGTAATCGCTTCCATCCGGGTCATCGCAGCAAGCCTGGCTCCGTTAATAATGACCCTTGCACCTCTGTGGCCTTTAGGAATAAAAAGGTGTGCGTTGAGCACTTTATTATTTGTGCGGCAGGCCCCCAGCTGCGGCTGTGTCCCTGGCAGTCTTGTTAGGGACAAGGATTCTGTGGTGGTGGCTTTTCAGATTCCCTACTAAAGCATCTTCCGCAAAGATGTCCGTCTTATTTAAGTAGCTTCTTGACAAGGAGGCCCGTGAAGGCAGGCTTGAGTGTTTTGTAAACAACAATAGCTGCTTTTTCTAAAGAGCGTTTTTCCTAGGCGGTTGCGGCTGCCAAGCTCCTGTCTGTTCCCGGCGTTGGAGAACATGCTGGGTCTAGCGAGCTACTGCATTTGGAAAGTTAGAATGACCGCTCTTCCCCGTTTCAATATATTTCACCTAGCCCAGGCAAAAGGACCAGCAACTCACAAGGAAAACCAATGCCCTTTCCCGCAGCTAAATTAGCCAGAATCACGTGGAAAACAATCCAAGCCTTGTAGGAAAGGGGAGCCATTAAAATATGCCCTGAGCGATGGACGGCACCCAGTCCCACATCCTTGCTCTTAGGCAGCAGCAGACAGGCGGCTGCTCCCTGGGATCGAGGGAGCCACGTTGTAGCGCCGCAATTAAAATCAGCTCCTCTGCCAACAAAATAAAAGGGAGGAGGGAAGGAGAACATCAAAGACAGATTGAAATGTGTAGTTAGTAATAAGAGTGGTCTCCTCTTGAACCAAAGCCTGCAGCCATTCATGGCCCCCTTGTTAATGAGAAATTTTGACCTCTGGTTTGTAAGTTAAACTTGTAATCCCAGCTAATGAAGCAAATCACTTCCAACTTGAGCCTGTTGTTCCCAGTCTGCCTTGCACAGTGGGCCTGGGTTTAAGACACCCCCTCGGATGGAGGAGACATGCAGGTGTGTGTGTGTGTGTGTGTGTGTGTGTGTGTGTGTGTGTGTGTGTTTTCAGAGTGTGTGTAGCAGCAGTCATTCTGTAGGTCGGTATTGTGGCCCAGGCATGATTGCCTTGTCACCTATGCATGGATAAGCGAGTGTGAGCCCGAGACGCTGTCCAGAACAAGACTGAGTCACACCACATGGGGAGGAAAGCTGGGGACTCTTAGAGCACAAGAGACTGTTTCCTCCACTCTTTTAGCACATATATGTGCATCTAACTCCATGTCAACGCACATGTGTCTCATCTAGTGCTCTGTGCGTGAGAGGCATTGGCACATATTTTCTGGAGAAATGCTGCTGGGCGCATGGGTGATGGGGCCTTGCAGGGAAGCGAGAGCAGATAAGGAATGTGAGTCTGAGAGCCTGACTTCGGCTTGGTTCAGACGTGGCCAAGGGATGAAACGGGGTACTGCTGGGAAGCTTGGTGCCTCTCTTCCTGTCCTGACAGAACACACCTACGAGAAACAGTCCAAAATGCAAGCTATTTTAATTTAGTGAGGACCTCAGTAGGAATTACAAAGTCGGTGAGGGTCTGGATAGTGGGGATTGGATTCAGGAGGCTGTTACATTCTGCTCAACATGTGGCCAGCCCCATGGTGATGTCATCCGGTGACAAATCAAACTCTCTCCTTGCTTGGCTAGAGTGTCAGAATTGTCCAGACTACTGGGCAAATGATTTCTGCTGCTAATTGGGCAACAATATTATTTCATTTCCTGCCAAGAGACAGTGCCACCACATAGGGCAGCTGGGTCTTCGGTCAGTTACTGAGGTGGGGTGAACTGTGGGGAGGTGAATTGTCTTTGGGGGGGAGGGTCCTGTCAGCCAGGTGCACCCTACCCCCAGGTCAGGGCACCTCCTCGGGAGATCAGATCCTCACCCTCCCCCCAGGCTGGGTTTCCTGGTGGTGGTCCCTGTGTTGGGAGGGCCATGAACCAGTGTCCACGAGAGGCAGGGACAGCTGCGGCTGAGCCTCTCCAATTCTAGGCCACACCACAGGAAGTGGCTCTTATTCAAAAGAGGGGTGAAACTGGCCCCGATTCCCCTCTCTCTTCTATTGCATAGCTGCCTTCTTATGTTCCTTGGCAGGTATTGCCTGAACGGTCTCTGGAAACCATCTTCAAGCTCCCTGGGGATGAGGCGGGAGTTCAGGAGGAAGAGTGATCTGAAACCACTAGCTCCTCTGCTGTAGCTTAAAGGGCACTCAGTCTCCTCGTGTTTTCCCATCCGACACAGCAAAGCATCCTGGCATGTGTCCTGTTTGTATGACCTTGCAGAGAGCTCTGGGGTCAATGCCCCCTCCACGCTGCTCCCCTCCACTCCCACACTCCCCACAGCAGGAAATCTCCTCACTGACCAGTGTGTGAAATCTGAGAAGCCCTGGGGTCTGAAGCTGGGCATTTAAGACTACCACAAACAACAGCACACTATATACATAAAGTGATTTGAATAATTTAATTTCTTCCTCTAAATGGGAGCCTGGTTGCAAACGTTGAAACGCCTGCATTTTCCACAGACCGTGGAGAGCAGGCAGGGCGTGAGCTTGTTCTCCAGTGGTCTGCCTGGTATGTAGAGAAGCCTGTTGAGAGGGCCGTGAACATAAGCATGGTTTATTAGCTGCACCGGCTTCTCCCTTTGTTTCTGTTCATTTAATTCAAAGTGAAACATCTCAGCATGCAAAACTAAAATTAGCTGGGGAAAGGGGGAAAAAAAAAGGTGTAAGTGAATAAACAGGCAGATCCATTAGAGTCGATGGGTTATCGGATCCCTTGCCATTCCTCAGACGGCAGCCTATTAAAGTGGTAATGTCTGCTGCCAGCCATGCCTCCGGCGAAGAAAGAAGGCCAAGGCAGGCCTACTTCACATGCATCAGACACAGAATTAAATAGACCAATGTTCCCTAAAAGACTGAAGTACATCTCTTTCTGACGTTCATCTCAGGCAAAAATTCATTGATCTCAGTATGTCCCTTGGCAATTATAAAATATTAAATCCAAGTCACACTTTTTCTAGTTGACTTAATTTTTTTCTCTTTTCATAGCTTTCTATTTGATCAATTTTAACAAGTTAAGGAATAGTATCTAATAATGATTGTAAAAAGAAAGAAAGAAAATGGTCACAGTTTACAAGTTTGTTCTTTTCACAGTCTCTTGTTTTTATTTTGTGTGGGGTTTGCATTCGCTCTTGGTTATAGACATTAAATGGCTGGATTGCTATTTTAATGCTATTTTAACCAATGAACGAACATAAGTGAACATGAAGGAAGATGATATTTGTTGATGTGTAGACAGACGTCCCATGATAAGGATGGCCCGGTTTTAAAGATTATTTTTAGCTTATGCCTAAACAGCCATCTTACTGTTTTGTGGTCATTAATATGCTTCCCTATTTCAAAAGTAGGAGCTGTGGGTGGTGCAGTGATTAAAGGCACTTGGCTACTAACCCAAAGGTCAGCAGTTTGAACCCATCAGCCAGCGGCTCCATGGGAGAAACATGTGACTGTCTGCCTCCATAAAGATTCACAGCCTTGAAAATGCTTTGGAGTGGTTCAACTCTGACTTAAATAGGGTACTAAAACATATGGCCAGAGGTATAGTGGATGGCACGGTGGGGTGCTAACCACAAAGTCAGCAGTTCAAATCTACCAGCGGCTCCAAAGAAGAAAGATGAGACTTTTTGCTCCAGTAAAGATTCATAACCTCAGAAACCTATAGGGGCAGTTCTACTCTGCCCTGCAGGGTGGCTTTGAGCCATAATCAAGTCAATAGCCCTGAGTAAGTGATATGTATGGCTTGGCAGTGGGTAAGAGAGAAAGAGAAGGCCCCTTGTTCAACAAGATGAATTGACACAGTGGCTGCAACATTGTATTCACACATAACAATTGTGAGGTTGGCCCAGACCAGGCAGTGTTTTGTTCTATTGCACATAGGTTCCCTGTAAGGCCAAACTGAAGACAACAAACAAAAACATTCATACATGGCAGTGGGTTTTGTTTGGGTATCTCAAAATTACCACCTGATTTTAAGCTGGGAGTATCTGGTAGGGCTAGAGGCTTGAGTAGGTTCCACTGAGATTTACAGACGATTCGGATCACTTCCCCAGTTTTTATGCATATGTAATTTTTTATCGTTTGATGTTTTTATTTCAGAATATAACATAAACACTAGCATCGACACATGCTAAAAATGCAGAATTTTGAAGTCCATTTTCATTAAAATATCAATATGGGAATTATTTGGAGGGAAATGTTGCTATGAAATAGTAATTATATTCTCCAGTTATCCTTGCTATAAATTATGACAATATTTCCCTTTTTCCCAAAACTTTGTGGAAAAATCCCACTATCCTATTTTCTGCCTGTTTTATTGGCATATAATTCACAAAATATGAGATCCGATAGTTCAATGATATTAAGAAGAGTTATGCAATCATCATCATCCACTATCCTTTAATTCCTTTTTCATTCTTTCCCCTAGGAACTTTTGAAGATCATTTTATATGTATATAATATTTCCCACACATATTTAGATTTTTATATGAAATAGTTATTGTTTCATTGTGTGCCAATCCCTTTGTTAAATCCTCTGTTTATACTGTCTCGTTTCATTTTTACCAGAAACCCATTAGTTCACAGTTTTATCCCCACTTTTCAGATACAGCATCCAGAGTCTCACAGTTACCCTTCAACTTCCCTGAGGGCCAGCCAGGGGAATTTTGTTTAGGGGGATTTTGTACCACAGAATCAGGATGAAAGAAGGAGAGCGAGAGAATCCAGGTTCAAGGGGAGAGGCCAGGAGGATGATGTGGGCAAGTGCTGAGGAGGCCAGAGCTTCAGATGCTGACTTTTCTGCATTATCTCTTGGTAGCTGTCATTGTCATTGTCCTTCGTCCTTCCTGCCCATCATCTCTAGCCCACCATGCAGCGGCCATGCATTTTCCCTTCTGCGGAGATGAGGTAGTGACTCCTCTAAGAGAAGCTGTACTATTAGCCACCAGCCACAGTGGCCTGGACCACGTAGGACCCTGCTTGGGGGATCCTTGTGGGCTTCTATGATGGTGTCCCCATTCAAGGTCATTAGTTCCCTTTCAGAGCTCATGTGCCTGCTGGAACCTCTTCATCATTCCTGTACCTAGAACGCAGTTTGGCATGGGGTGGGGGAGGGGCAGGGGAGTGGGATGTACGCAGGAAGGATGATTGAGTGGATGGATGAATGGAGAGCAGTTGAGAGTGCCTCGTGAATTCATGTCAGGAATGGAGTCTGCTACGCCTCCAAAGGACATCAGCATTGTTGAAAAATCTAAGGAGGATTCATCACACAATGAAACATGACCAAGGAGCCACTCCCTGGTTAAAAAACTCCCCGCGAGGTCTATTCACAAAGGCCTCGGGGCCCCAACCCAGACCTACTCAACCAGAAATGTGCCTTTCAGTACGCATGTGGGGGATACATGAACACGGCCGTGTGTGCGCACAGTGACTGCTTTTCCACAGGCAGAGTTCCACAGGTCTGCTGGGAATGAGGAAGGCGCTTGGTCCTGCTCTCAGAATGGCCCCTCTCGGCAGCATCCTGGGATAAGCATGGGCCTTTGCACCTTTGCCTTGCTTCCCACCCTGAAGGTGCGGCCTGGTTCTCGTGACGAAAGGGCCGCAGCCCCTCTGAGACTGCAGTTCTTGACGACCATGCCACAAACTGTTTCTGTCAAGGCCATTCCAGCTCACGGTGACCCTCTAGGGCAGAGGAAGGCTGTACTCTTGGCAGAAACAGACTGCCATCTCTGTCTTCCTTAAAGTGACTGCTGGGTTCCTCCGGCCAACCTTTTAGCTAAGAGCCGTACTCAGAAGCCAGCACTCCTCCCATTGTCCCAAACCAACCCCGCTGCTGGTGAGTCAATCGCACTCAGAAGGACCCCGCACAGGGCCCCCAAGGTGGTAAACCTTGCCCGGAGTAGACACCCTCCGAAGTCTCCCACGGAGTGGCTGGTGGGTTTGGATCATGTCCTTCGCTATCAGACTGTCTGGTTCTCCTGAGGGAGGGGATCTAAAGCACCCTTCTCCTGGAGCTCCTGGAGTACAGCAGCGGGTGGCGTGAGCCAACAAAGCTGTACTTTGTTTCGTTTTGTTTTAGGTTGGAACCTTTATCAGCTCATTGGTAAAATCAGGCAAAAATAGCCTTGCCTCACATCACTTGGCACAACACAGTCCCCAAAGACAATGTTCTACATCCTGCTTGGCAAGTAGCAGTCGGGGTCTTAAAAGCCATCCAAAGGAGGAGCTATTGGGCTCTCTCCATCCCGAGCAAAGAAGAAGGGACAAAAATCAAAGAGCAAGGAAATGATTCAGCCTCCATCATCTCGAGACTAGACAAGCTAGTCACCACCATCTACCACTGCTGAACGTTCTGAAAGGGATCACAGGAGGGGGGTAGAGTGGGGGAAAAATGAGGAACAAAACTCAACAATCATAAAAAGGCCACTCTCACTAGTTTGATAAGAGACTGGGGGACACCTAGATTATGCCCTTCGACCTCCGTTGGGCCCAGAACTGAACCCCCCATGGTCCTCTACTCCCACCCCAGGGCTCGAACAGTAGACATCCCCACAAGGTGACCAGTCCCACCAGAGAGGTACACACTCCTCAGACTACAAGCAAACAAGATCACAAAGGCAACATTGGCCCCGAGGAAGCTCAGGAGGCAGGAGCAGATACAGAAGAAGGATGAAAGGGAGATGGTGGGTGTGGGGAGGCAGTGCGAAGGGTGCCATTACATTGTGGAGGCTGCAATCAGTGTCACAGAAAAAAGTGTAGCATTGTTGAAAGGAGAGCTAATTTTCTCGGTAAACTTTCACCCAGCTGACAATGGTTTCAAAACAAACCATAACACAAAGTACAACCAGGATGGTTTATGCCAATAAAAAAGAAAGACCTTGCCTGGCTTACAGAATTACTTGGTTGCTCCAAATGCCTTGGGGGGTTTGGGGTGGGGGTGGGGGGAAGGACTTCGAAGGCCTGAAAACACACCAACATAGAGGCTGTGGGAACATGAGCACATTTTAACCTGGATCTTGAAGCCTATCTGGGGTGATTGCCTTTCCCCCTGGAGGAAGTGGACGAAGCACTGGTCCCCCAAGAGCTGAATCCTCTTTTGCCTTCAGGGAAAAAGTTCCTATTGGAGCTCAGCATGTGGTGAGATTTTGTACAGGCTTTGAGATTTTCAGTCCTTCCGTTTAAATGTTGATTCTCTTGTTATATTAGAAATTCAGTCTGGTTTACGACATTATGTACCCCAATACCTAACAAATACAGCCATGCAGAGTCTAAGAATGACTGTGTGTGTGCGTGCATGTTTGTGTGTGTGTGTGTGTGTGCATACGTGCGCAATGTCCATCAAAGGTAGCCAAAATATGGCTCACCTATTTTCCTCTGGAAGTGGCACATTCCGGTCCAGGTTAGTAGGATGCTCTCTCCTGAACATAACATCAGCCTGAAAAACGAAAAGTGCTAAATACTTTCTTCTGGAACCCAATGATAGGATTATCCAGAGGGTTCTGATGGAAGAGCACTTTGGTGACCGGCATTGTCCCTAATTGCACACTCACTGTAAAGGTCCCAGCTTTGAGTTGCTGGAGCAGTGACCCAAGAATAACCTTCCTAGGATACCTGCACCGCGGCGCAGTCGGCCGAGTACTCGGAAATGCTCTTGCCCTTCCTCTGAGTTTCGGCAGCTAAATAAGTTGCAGCCCCTTTAGCAATACTCATAAAAATTTGCTTCCAGACAACATGGTCTGTTTATTGTGTAATAATCGAAATGGCCCTAAATTGCCGTGATTGCCGAACACTTAGGAATTGTGTTAACCTCTTACATGCTAAGCAGTTTTTGGTTGGCTCCTGCTCAGATGGGCAGCACAAGTGTGTGTCAAGCTGTCACTGTGCCTCCATTGGTCAGTGTCTCCAGCAAGCTGAATGTCCTCAAGCCCACAAGGTGCCCCGATCGCCCTCTGGACCATGCTTGCTCCATTGTAACCATCCAACCCGGGGCAGGCATGGCACGCTGTCTTGTGCTGGGGCCCTGGAAGTCTGAATTGGCCAGTTTGGGTCCCAAGAGCTCACCTGGGCCTCCTGGCGTCAGGTTTTGATGGCAGTTGTTTTGTAGCTTGGATTGAGAGGCCATTCCCCAAAGAGCAATAAGGGGCAGCTGGTCATTCCTAAGGGTCCTTCCTTTGAGAAGCCGTCCTGCAGGAGGACAGGTTGCAGGGCCCTGGCATTCTGAGCCCAGCTGGCCGCCAGCCCTGTCCTCCCTGCTCCTGTGAGCAGCAGGCCCCGGGAAGGAAGAGTTAACCAGAAATGAAGCGGCACTGCTTCGGGGCAGGCAGCCTCGCTGCAGAACAGAGCAGCGTTCTTGCAAAGGCAAGTCATTTCCCGAAACACTGCCGACACACGGCCTCGGGCAGCCTAAAACCTTTGGAGACCAAAATGGCTCGCAGGGGTTGGAAGTAATAAGGTGTTTTTCCCTTCTTTCTCCTTCACTGAAATTCTGTGAGGTTGTGCTGCCTTGCTGGGGAACAGTGGCGCTGGGTTTTCTTGTGTGCGTGTGTGTTTTCTGTGGGTATTAAGATCCATTACGGGGTGACATTTTTAAGATTGGTTATCCTGTAGTTTGGTGTTAAATTGAAGTTGTTTGTTTTGAATTTAATTCTTTCATTTTTCAAATGGGAAAAAGGCAGTCCCCGGTAAGGCTGGCTTACTGGAGCATGCGACTCCCGCGCTTTGGAGCAAATCTTTTGGCCGTGCCCGGACCTCAGCAGAATCAGCCTTGAAGAGAACATGGACCTAGTTCCCTATTGGGGAGTCTTGGAAGAATCCTATCAGACAACTTTCAAAACTAGAAACCAGAGAGGCCAGCTCCTTTGTACCTTGACAGGAAGCTGGATTTTTAACAGAGAACGTTACACATCCAATCTGCTATGTCTACTGCAGCCTGCATGTAATTATTACTGCTCCCTGTTGGATGAGAGCGGCAGTCAGCTTGCACCCAGCAAACGACCCAGCAGCAGTGGGCCGGCAGCCCCCAGAAGGACATCTGTTAACTCTTTGTCTAATGCCTCTCCTTTCCCCCACCCGAAAGGTCTCTGTAGTTAATTGAGACACAGTCTTTGGAGGGAAGACCTGCTTAAGGGGATCTGTTTCTGGCTCCAAGAAACTTCCTTCTCTCACCCCTTAAAAAAATTTTTTTAAGCCATAGCAAATTGTTTTAAAATAAACATTCACTCATAACACCAGAATAGACTGTTGGGATATGTTTTGATTAAGCCTGAAGATTATAGGGTTACTTTATAGCTTGTTTCTAATGGCCCAGGCCTTCATGGAAAACAAGGATCGCATCAGATTCTTGAGAAGCCCTAGCAGAGTTTCCATGTGAGCATCTTGGGCAGCTGTCATTAGCCCTGATGAGTGAGTGGCAGTTAAGGACCCTGTGCGCCACCATGATTAACCAGGCCGCAACGAGCAAAGGTCGTTTCTTCTTACTAAGTCATTGGAACTGGGAAAGGCAAATGTGATGAACAAAAATGTAGGACCCACACAACCAAAAACGCAAAATGCCACCTACATCCTCTGGCTCGGGGGTTTCTTCGTGTGCACGCTTCCTCTTTGGGATGCTGGGTGTAGCAGTTCTTGGCGGTGGGACCTCCTGCCTCCACCTCCAACCTCTCCTCCGGCAGTACAGTGTTTGGAGCCCCTGGCCTTCTCTTCTCTATTATTCTGTGACCCCTTCTTAATGAAGGACCTCAGGTTTGCCTAAAGGTGCCTGGTAACTTCTCTAAGCTGAGCTTACCAACTGATTAACCAGGAATTAGACTGAAACATTTCCATCAGATCCAAACAACTCAAGACTGGCCTGGACACCCAAACCAACTTGCTGTCCTTGATAAGATGCTGACGCCTAGTGATGCCTGGTAGGGTTTCTGAGACCATAAATCTTTAAGGAAGCAGACAGCTGCATCTTTCTCCCCTGGAGCAACTGGTAGGTTTGAACGGTTGACCATGTGTTTAACAGACCAACTCCTAACACACACACACACACACACACACACACACACACACATACACACAAACCTTTGCTAAATTCACAACAACCTCCCACCCTTACCTATCTGTGTAAGAATCAAAGAAGGTGGTGGCCACACGCCAAGTGGGCCTCCTTAGGCCTCTCCCAGTCTTGAAGAACCTGTTAATATGGCATCCTGGCTACACAGTGGATCCTTGGGTGATGGATTGAATTGTGCATCCCTCCAAAAAGAAACATCACAGTCAAAATCTTATCTCTTGTGAATATGACCTTGTTTAGAAATAGAGTTTTTCCTTGAAGGTTTTAGGAAATAGGGGAATTAAAAAACCCTCAGATACTGACTCCTAGTGACCCTGGAGGAGAAGATAGAACTGCCCCCTATGGGTTCCCCAGGGTGTAACTACATGGCCCAGGCTTTCTCCTGAGGGGCAGCTAGTGGTTTCCACCTGCCGCTGACCTTGCAGCTCGCAGCCCAACACATAACTGCAATGCCACCGGGGGCCTGTGGCAGGATGGGCTCTAATCCCTGAGAAGGAGTGTCTAATAAAAGCAGAGGACTGCAAGTGGACAGAACCATTCCAGAGAAAGGGAGATGCTGCCTGAGGATGTGTCTTCAAGCCAAGGAATACCCAAAAAATGCTGGGGGTACCAGAAGCCGAAAGACACAGGAAGGACCGAGGAGAAATACCCTCGTGATGTCCTGAATTTGGACTTACAGTGTGCAGAACTGAGACAATACATTTCTGTTCTTTTTTTAAATCGTTTTATTAGGGGATCATACAACTCTTATCACAATCCATACATACATCAATTGTGTAAAGCGCATTTGTACATTCATTGCCCTCATCATTCTCAAAACATTTGCTCTCCACTTAAGCCCCTGGCATCAGCTCCTCATTTTCAGTCCCTGCCTTCCCCCCACTCCGCCTTCCCTCATGAACCCTTGTTAATTTATAAATTATTATTTTGCCATATGTTACACTGTCTGACGTCTCCCTGTCACCCACTGTTCTGTTGTCCATCCCCCAGGGAGGTTATAGGTAGATCCTTTTAATCAGTTCCTCCTTTCCACTCCACCCTCCCTCCACCCTCCAGGTATCACCACTGTCACAACTGGTCCTGAAGGGGTCATCAGCCCTGGATTCCCTATGTTTCCAGTTCCTACCTGTCCAGTGTACACTCTCTGGTCTAGCCAGATTTGCAAGGTAGAATTTGGATCAATCATGATAGTGGGGGGAGGGGGAAGCATTTAAGAACTAGAGGAAAGTTGTGTGTCTCATCAGTCCTATACTGCACCCTAAATTGCTGTTCTTATTAGCCATCCTTCTGTCGAATTTTGAGAGGCAGACCTAAAAAGCACTAAACCTGTCTTCAGATGAGAGAGAGAACCTGGAAGTCTGGACGATTGCAGATGGTCCAGCACCAGAGAGCCAGGTCTGCCACTGAAAGAGGAGACTCTGAGCACACTGCCACAGCGACAGCCATTAACAAGGAATGTTCCCTGATTAAGGAGCCCTGGTGGCTCTAGAGGTTATGCATTGGACCACGAAGCCTAAGGTGTGTGGTTCAAGTCGGCAGGAGAAAGACGAGGTTGACTGCTCTTGTAAAGCTTGGCAGCCTCAAAAACCCTAGGGAACAGTCAGCCCTGTCCCATATGAGTCAGAATGGACTCCATGGCTGTGAGTGGGATTAACTCCTTGATTTGTGGGGAAGGAATGGAAATCATCCCACTTTGAGAATTTCAGACACTGTCTTCATTGCCTTTGCACTTTCTATGGTGGGATGGTGGTTACCAGTTGGTTGTAACCCACATGGTCAGCAGTTCAAAACCATCAGCAGCTCTAAGAGAGAAAACTGGGATTTCTACTCCCATAAACAGTTAAAGTCTTAGAGACCCACGGGATCACGATGAGTCAACACTGACTAAATGGCCATGAGTGTGATTTTGGTGTTGCACTTTCTGGTAGCAATACATTTTAATACAATTGAAAGCTCCCCATCTGGCCAAGTCCTTTGCTTCCAGATGCATCTTTGTGATGCATCTTTTGTGAGAGTAGCCCTTGAGAGTTCTACCTCCAGTGCTGCCTCTGAGGACCATGTTCTCATACATGCTGCTGCTGTTAGGTGCCATTGAGTGAACTCCAACTCATCAGCACCCAGTGTACAGCAGAAGGAGACCCTGCCCGGTCCTGAGCCGTTCTCTCTCTTGTTCTTATGTTGGAGCCCATTGTGGCGGGCACTGTGTCAATCCACCTTGTGGAGGCTCTTCCTCCTTTTCTCGGGCCCTCGACTTTAGCCAGCATGATGTCCTTTTCTAGGGTCTGGCCTCTCCTACAATATAACCAGAGTACATGAGATGAAATCTCGCCCTCCTTGATTCTGAGGAGCATTCTGGTTGTACTTCCTGCAAGACGGATTTATTCTTCTGACACTCCATTGGACTTAGAATATTCTCTCCCAACAGCATAATTCGGATACATCGATTCTTCTCCAGTCTTCCTGATTCACCTGTCAGATGGCCATACCGTGGTTGTGTGTGTGTCAGTGGTGTCTGTGCATGGCGTGCGGTGCTGGAAGCTAGGCCACTGGTGTTTCAAACACCATCAGTTCACTTGTGGTGAACAGGAGTCGTTAGAGCTTCCAGACTAAGAACACACTAGGAAGAAGGAAGAAGTGTTCCACTTGTGGGAAAGTAGCCAATGAAAACCTATTTATAGTAAAACATTGTCTTCATCTGTGGAGCCTTTGGATTAAAAGTCAAGCCCAGATCACACGGGACAGGCTGTTCTGGAGCAGAGAGAATGACTCTGTCCAACAGCCTGTGGGTGGAGGTGGTGAGCATGAGGGGCCAGGGTGGTCCTCTCTGCATGGAGTGATTGACATGGGTCTGGACTTGCAAGCGAACCAAAAGATCTTGAGACTTTGAAACCAACTGGGGGTTTTTAAGTCTGCCCTTTAGTTATGTTTCCAATCATGGGAATAACATGTCAATGTGAGATAGATCTTCCTTCTTTTGGCTTGTCTGTTCTTTGACAATCGATTTCTCCAAATAATGTAGTTATATTCCAGATCAATTGTGTGGCAGGATCAGCCTTGGACAAGAATATTGAAAGGAGAGCAATTTATATGTTAAGTATTAAGACAGCAGACGGACTTTGGGCCTCTACTCAAGGCCTCCCTAAACACAAAAACACTTTGTTCTAATAAACTGGCACTCTTTGATACTCACCTTTCCAACATGATTGCTGAAGACAAATGGGTGCATAAGCAAATGTGGTGAAAAAGGCGGGTGGTACCCAGCTATCAAAAGACATAGTGTCTGGGGTCTTAAAGGCTTGATTTAAACAAGCAGTCATCTAGCAGGGAAGCAACTACCACCTGGAAGAAACACACCAGCCTATGTGATCATGAGGCATCAATGGGATCAGGTGACATGTATCAAAAGATCCAAAACAAACAATTATATTGATGCAAACTAGAGGAGTCAGAGTGGAGACCCAAAGTCCATCTGTAGACAATCGGACATCACAGAAGGGTCACAAGGACGTGATGAGCCAGCCAGGTGCAGTATAGCGCTGATGAAACACACAACATTCCTCTAGTTCCTGAATGCTCCCCACCCCACCCCACCCCCAATCATGACCCAGTTTTACCTTACAACCCTGGCTAGACTGGAGTATGTACATTGATACAAATAAGAGTTCTGAAAAATATAATAATTTTAAAAAGAGCTCTGGACACATGGGATCCAGGACAGATAGACCCCTTGGGAACACTAGTGGGAGTAGTAACTCTATGAGGGTAGGGAACGGGGTGGGGGTGGAGAAAGGGGGAATTGATCCAAAGGTTGGATATGTAATGCCCCCCCCCAAGGGGGATGAATAATAGCAATATGGGTGAAGGGAGACAACAGATGGTATAAGATACAAAATAGCAATAATAATATACACTGAATCCAGGGCAGATAAACACCTCAGGACCAATAATGAGAGTAGCGATACCATAAGGGGAAGGGGAAGGTGGGGGGAGGAGGAGGGGAAAGGGGGAACAAAATGCATTGATTGAAGTATAACATCCCTCAGGGAGACAAACAACAGAAATGTGGGTGAAGGGAGACAGCGGATGGTGTAAAATATGAAAATTAAAATAATTTATAAATTATCAAGGGTGGAAGAGTGGGGGAGGAAGCCAGTTAGGGGAGGTGTGGGAAGAGGAGCTGATGCCATGGGCTCCAGTAGATAGAAAATGTTTGGGAAGTGATGATGGCAACAAATGTACAAGTGTAGTTGATATAATTGATGTATGGATTGTTACAAGAGCCGTAAGAGCCTCCAATAAAATGATTAATAAAAAATTAAAAAGAAAGGAAAGCATTGGTTTTCCTCCAGCAAGGTGTGATGGTGTTTGCACATGTTTAGCAGTGGGTCTTCAGCCCCATCACGGAGTCCTGGGCCTGGGTAGCCCACTACTAAAGCTTGTCTCAGTGCTTGACCTTGAGAAAGAGAGCGCAGGAAGCCCATTAAGAAACAAACTCCATCTTGTGCCAACTACTCACCCCAACTAGCCCTCTTTTCTTTGCATCCTTCCAGCTGTGGGCAGGTGCAAGTAGGATCCAGCTGCAGCCACAGAGCCTGACTCCAAGTCTCCCATTCCAATCCTCATCTGCCTGCCTGGTCTGTAGGTGGGTGGGAATTCAGTTGGAGAAGGGCCTGGGAAATTGGATCAGGGTCCCTTCTGGGGCCCTCCCTGCCACAGCCAGAGGCGGAAACTTGGGTCTGGGCCTCTGGACCTGCAGTTTCCATTTAACCTTGGTCCTGGGGATGCACATGTGGGTTAAATTAGAGCAATATGTTTTTCTAACAGCGTCTTGGCTAAAAAGTCAAGCAGATAACTGGAAACAAACCAGCTTTATGTTAATGAAAGGAACCGAGGGAGGGCCACTTCCGCCTGAAGCCCATAGCCAGCAGAACTGCTGACCTGTGACCCCCCCGCCCCCTGCTGACCCTTCCGCCTGACCCAGAAAGGCCTCATCCTGGGTCTGCCTCTCAACACCTCTGTAATAACCCTTTTCTGTAGCCACCCTGCCCTCTGTTCCTCCCCAAACCTGGACTTTGAGTTCCCCATCTTGGTCGATGGCTGTCATCCATGCCCTATGTCCTGCATCTTCTCTCAGAGTAGGCCAGTCCTGTGGTGAAGAGCACCTGTCCTGGGGTCACCACAGACTAGCCACTTGCCTTTCATTTCACTTCCTCCCCTTTAAGTGGGGTGACAATTGTCTGCCCCACAAGTCTTTGGGAATGACGAGAATGAGATCGTTCTCGGGAAGCTCTGAGCACAGTGCCTGGGACACAGCTGACATTTGTTGAGCATTATGGCGATTCTTGCAGGAGCCCTGGTGGCATAGTGCTCGTACGATGTGCTATTTTAAACCACCCGCCATCCCACAGGAAAGGAGGAGGCTTTCTGTTGCTGTAAGGAGTTAGAGTCTTGAAATCCCACAGGGGTAGTTCTACTCTGTACTATAGTCTCCATGAGTCAGAATTGACTTGATGGCAGTGAATTTAGAGTTATCAATATTATTACAACTACCGCCCAGCCTCAAGGCCCAGGCCTTCTGTTTCGACAATCACCAAGCTAAGCTTGTGAGGATCCCTTCCTCGGCTGAAGCTTTATGCACCTCCAGAGGCTGCTTTTGTCCTTGCTGATGTCAGAAGTCCATCCCAGTGAGGCTTCCAGTTGATCTATTTTGGGGTAGGTTGGTTTGTGGTTAAGAGTTTTGTTGTTGTTTTCAGTAGAAGGGAATCTAAGCTCCTAGCAACACTCCTTAGCTGACAGCTCCCCACTCCCCACCAGGAGGCCTGCTCACAGTTTCTCTGTAGAGAGCTGTTCCTGAGGCCTTCTGGGTAAACAACCTTTAGAAATACCTTTTCAGCAGTTTGAATAACTGACGAGTCACTGGATGACTTAAGATTCCAAGAGTAGTGTGTCTTTTACGTTTAAATCATCCTATTCCATTAACACTTTCATGGGCTCTCACTAAATGAGCCCCTTCCTGATGAAAGAATACGATTCATGGAATCCTCATTTGCCAAGGTCTTCCCTACTCTCCCCAGTGCCCACTGGCCATTTTCTCTCAGAAATCCTGGAGCAGTGTTGGCAGCCACATTAGCATGACATCCTCCATACATTGTAGTCTTCAAGAAAGCAAGTCAGGTATCCGCTCCTCTTACACTGGTTATTGTTTCATTGTTAGGTGCCATCGAGTCAGTTCTGACCCATAGCAACCCTATGCACAACAAAACGAAACACCACCCCGTCCGGTGCCATCCTCACAATTGTTCCGATGCTTAAGCCCATTGTTGCAGCCACTGTGTGCATCCATCTTGTCAAGGGCCTTCCTCTTGTTCACTGACCCTCTATTTGACCAAGCAGCGTGTCCTTCTCTAGGGACCGGTCTCTCCTGACAACATGTTCAAAGTACATGAGACAAATTCTCACCATTCTTGGCTCTAAGGGACCCTCTGGCCATACTTCTTCCATGATAGATTTGTTTGTCCGTGGTACTTTCAATAGTCTCCTCCAGTGCCACAATTCGAATACATCTATTCTTCTTCAGTCTTCCTTAGTCAATGCCAAACTTTCACATGTATATGAGACGATGGAAAATACCACGGCTTGGGTCAGGTGCACATTAGTCCTCAAAGTAACAGCCTTCCTTTTCCATACTCTAAAGAGGTCTCATGCAGGAGATTTACCCAATGCACCTCGTCCTTTGATCTCTCGACAGCTGCTTCCATGAGCATTGACTGCAGATCCAAGCAAGACAGAATCCTTAACAACTTCCATCTTTTTTCTCCACTTATCATGATGTTACCTGTTAGTCCAGTTGTGAGGGTTTGGGTTTTCTTTACATTGAGCTACATACTGAAGGCTGAGATCCTTGATCTTCATCTGCAAATGCCTCTTACCTTGTACCTGCCCCTAATGCCAAGGTACTTAACTTGGGTCTCATTTTCAATCATTACTTAATGAATGTTGTTGTTGATTATCACTTTGGGATGTCAAATAATTTTTAACTAAAAGATTGTTTTATTGGGGATTCTTGCAACTCTTGATACAATCCATGCATCGATTGCATCAGGCATGTTTGTACATATGCTGCCTTCATTCTTTTCTAGACAGTTACTTTCTGTTGAGAACTTGTTACCAGCTCCTCTTTTTATCCTCCCCCCACCTCATGGGCCCTTGATAGACTGTAAATTATCATTATTTTCACATCTCACACCAATGCTTCCACCATGATTTCTGTTGTTCTTCCCCCTGGAAAGGGGTGTATGGTTATGTGTTGATCACTGGGATAGGTTACCCCTTCTCCCTTCCTCTCCTCCCCTTCCCCCAACCCTTCTGGTATCACTATTCTCCCTCCTGTTCCTGGATTCTATGTGTCTTGAGCTCCTGTTTCTTTTCTGCTTCTTCTTTTTAATCATTGTACTGGGGGCTCGCACAACTCTTATCACAATCCATACATACATCTATTGTGTGTCAAGCACATTTGTACAATTGTTGCCCTCATCATTCTCAAAACATTTGCTTTCTACTTGAGCCCTTGGTCTCAGCTCCTCATTGTTCCCTTCCCTCCCCGCTCCCCCTCCCTCATTACCCTTGATAATTTATAAATATTATTATTTTGCCATATCTTACACTGTCCGACGTTTACCTTCACCCACTATTCTGTTGTCCATCCCCCATGGAGAAGATTATACGTAGATCCTTGTAATTGGTTTCTCCTTTCTACCCCACTTTCCTTCTACCCTCCCAGTATTGCCACCCTCACCACTGGTCCTGAAGGGATCATCTGTCCTGGATTCCCTGCATATACAGTTCCTATCTGTACCAGTATGCATCTTCTGGTCTAGTGGGATTTGTAAGGCAGAATTGGGAACACGATAGTAGGGGTGGGGGATGGGGCGGGGGAGGAATCATTTGAGAACTAGAAGAAAGTTGTATGTTTCATTGTTGCTACACTGCATCCTGACTGGCTCATCTACTCCCAACGACCCTTCTGTAAGGTGATATAGTTAAAATTCATTGTGCTAACCTGGCCGAAAAACACATATGGGGTTCATTGAAAGGCAGAGTGATAAATGGCTCATTGAGCCTTGCCTTTCGAGTCTCTTGCTTTGTGATGGTTGGACCAGAGTTCAGCTGCCTTAGCCAGTTCCCTGCTTCAGCTGGCAAGACTCACTTCCTGCTAGACATCCCTGAGGAGAAGACGCGTGGAGCTACCCAGATGCAGCCCTAGTTGCTGGAGCAACTGTGTGGAGACCTGTGCCAATGCTGAGATGCTTACACACTCACTGATTCGGCTTTCCTCTTGCAGTAAGTATCATTGTTGTGTTGTGAGATGGAGGACTTTGAGGATTGTTGGCGGACATATGGGTTAATGTTGGACTTATGGGTGTGGGCAGCACTGGGTTGGGATGTTTTCTTGGTGTGCACTTACCCTTTATATAAAACTCTCTCTTATACATATGAGTTTCTATGGATTTGTTTCTCTAAAGTACCCAGACTAACACATAAGGGGATGGCTAGTTGCCTAAAGATGGGCTTTGGGTCCCAATCTGCACTCCCCCTCTGAGGTAGTTAGTTTATTGTGCCAACCTTGCCAATAAACATGTGGTATTAATTGAAGGGCGGAGGGATAAATGGCTCGGTGAGTCCCACCTTTCTAGTTCTCGGGTCTCTTGCTTTCTGATAGTCAGACCACTGTGCAGCTGCCTTAGCCAGTTCCCTGCTTCAGCTGGCAAAGCTCACTTCCTGTAAGACAGCCCTGAATAGAAGCCACATGGACCTACCCAGATGCAGCCCTGGGTGCTGGAGCAGCCCTGTGGAGACCCCTGCCAGTGCTGAGATGCTTACACATTCACTGACTCGGCTTTCCTCCTGCAGTCGGCATCATTGTGTGTGTTTTGTGAGAAGGAGGAGGACTTTGTGGATTGGTGTCGGACATATGGATTAATGTTGGACTTGTGGGCTTGGGCAGCACTGGGTTGGGATGTTTTCTTGATGCACACTTAACCTTTATATAAAACTCTCTCTTATACATGAGTCTCTGTGGATTTGTTTCTTTAAAGTACCCAGACTAATACACCCTCATTCACAAGGATATGGGGTTTTTTTTGTTCTTTGATGCCTGATACCTGATCCCTTCGACACCTCATGATCACACAGGCTGGTGTGCTTCTTCCATGTGGGCTTTGTTGCTTCTGAGCTTGACGGCTGCTTGTTATCTTCAAGCCTTTAAGACCCGAGATGCTAAATCTTTTGATAGTCAGGCACCATCAGCTTTCTTCACCACATTTGCTTATGCACCCATTTTGTCTTCCGCGATTGTGTCTGGAGGGTGAGCAGCTCAGAAGGCTGATTTGTTAGAACAAAGTGTTCTTGTATTGAGGGAGGGTATGAGTAAAGGCCCGAAGTCTGTCCACTACCTCAGTGTATTTCCATATAAATATATGTACATAGGTCAATACCTCTATTTTTATGAATTAATGTATTTGCATATGTATACACACATGCTTATACCTCCATCCGTTGCTTTGCTTCCTAGGTTCTTCCTCTGTTTCCTTTTAACTTCCACCTGCTCCAACATCACTTTCCTCTTATTTATACCTCTTAGTGCTCCCTCTTAACTAGTTTGCTGTTGCTCTGACACCCCCAGGATCTCTATCACCCCTTTGCTTTTGACTCTAATTACCTAGTTGTTCCCCTGCTTACTCGCTGCTCCCTTCCCCACCACCGTGCACCCCTCCAAGTCCCGCTCCCCCAGACAGCCAGTCCCGCTGCTTTCTCCTTGGGCTTGCTTCCCATGCCTGTCTTATGTAAGTAGGCAAATATAAGGATATCGGTGGGCAAATATAAGTAGTGTTATATAAGGATGTCAAATAATCATCAATCACTTCTCAGTTAATCATGTCTTTCTTCATAACAGAGAAATCCTAAGAGACCACCTTTCAGGCAGTCAATGGGTCATGAACCATCCTTCCCTGTCTCTTAGCCCTCCTTCCCTCTTAACCTTCAGTGTTTTCTCTTCTCCCAAACCCACCTCTTTTTCCTCAAAAGTAGAAACTGTCCAGTAACTCCTTGTTGTTGTTATTCTTGTGCCTAGAGCCTAATCGTGCCATATAAAGTGATGTTGATTGAGTGAGTAGAAGCTAACCATGAAAGAGAGAGGGAATGAGAATGAAGGAGAGGTTACTAAGACAGTGGCCAGGTGGGTTTATTTCACTTTTAGGATAATGTCACAAGAATCTGGCGTGTGTGTGAAAAATAAGGATCATGTGATACTCCTTCTATGAGGACTTCCCTGCAGGAATTACATGCCTTCTTTCCCTCTTCTCTGACCCTCTAAAGCAGCTAGACCCAACCAGAAACCAAAGGCAATGGGACCCTTGAATAATGGAAGGGGAGCCAAGCTCTCAGGCAGAGAGCGAGGTGGAGATCTGGAAAGTCAAAGGAAGTAGTTCTGTTTCTAAGTCGTGTTCTCTGGGGGGAAAGCCTTAAGGGTGACGGGAAAATCTGAAGATGGATGATGGTCGCACAACCTGATGAACTTAATGTGCATGTAAAAAAGAGTTGAAATGCCGAACGTTTTCTTATACATGTAACATCTTATACATTCCCCACAATCAAAAAGAGGAGAGACATACCATGCTGATAATCCTTTCCATCTCTGATATGAATCCTTTTTGAATTCCTTAGAAAACAGAGGCAAAGGAAGCTTTGGGAATGAAGACAAAACTCAGGCTCCTCCATTCTCTCAGCTTCCTAATGCAAGCTCAAAAGGAGGCTCGGAAATCACGAGTTAAAAATCATAGCTTTGGATTGTAGAGGTTAGGGTGAGTGTTTACAAAGGAGAGTGTGGATCTCCCCCCCAACACACACACACACACACACACACACACACACACTTTTTTTTTTAAGAGAAAAGAAAAAGTTGCCATCATTACCAGTTGCTCTTAACAAGGCCTATCCTGTTTGGAGACAACGAACAGGTGGAATGTTAGGATATTGTTCTTATTAAGACTTGATGGTGCTGTATTCAGAATCTCAGTGTGGATTAAGGATGTGAAAACGCCAGGCCTTAAAGCAAGCCCCAGGCAAGAGGGGTGGTGGCAAAGAAGGGAGGTGCTGTGTGCTGTGCTGTGGTGCTGGCTCACTCATCTCAAATTAAATTGCAACACTTGGGTTGTGGGGATTACAGCCCTCATGAGAGCTTGTTCACAGCTTTTTGCCATGGGTGAGGCAGGTGGGCAGCATCCCACACATTCAAAAGACCTGTGTTGCTGCTTGAGACTCGATCTCTTTGGGGAAAGGCCCAAGATCTGAGAAGGAGCCCTGCTGGCATAGTGGTCATGCAATGGGCTGCAAACTGTAAGGTCAGCAGTTCAAAACCACCAGTTCTGTCTCTGGAGGGCAGGGCTTTCTTCTCAGAAACTCTCGGGGGCAGTTCTACCCTGTCCTACAGGGTCGCTATGAGTTGGCATCTACTCGATGGCAGTGAGTGAGAGGGTTTAAGGATTTCTCTTTTTTTCCTTTCATTAATCATTTTTTGGAGGCTCTTACAGATCTTGTAACCATCCATAAATCAATTGTGTCGAGCACACTTGTACATATGTTGCCATCATCATTTTTGAAACATTTTCTTTCTACTTGGGCCCTTGGTATCAGCTCATCTTTTTCCCTCCCTTCCCTCCTCATGAATCCTTGATCAATTATATATTGTTATTGTTATTTTCATATCATACACCTTCTGCTGTCCCCCTTGACCCACATTTCTGTTGTTCATGCCCCTGGGGGAGTGTGTGCTATATCTATCATTGTGATCAGTTTCCCCTTTCTCTCCCTCTTCCCTCCTTCCCTCCTTCCCCTGTGCTCATGATGTCAATGCGCCCACCACGGTTCCTGAGGGGTTTATTCATCATGGAGTCCATACATCAAGAACTCTTATCTGTACCAATGTACGTACTCTGGTCTAGCAGGATTTATAAGGTAGAACTGAGGTCATGGTCCTGGTGGGTAGGAAGCATTCAAGAACTAGAAGAATGTTGCATTTTGTCGATGCTATATTGTACCCTGACTGGCTCATCCCTTCCTTGTGAGCCTTCTGTGAGGGAATGTCCAATTGTCTACAGATGTGCTTTCGGTCTCCACTCTGATCCCTCTCATTTGCATCAATATAATTATTTGTTTGGGATCTTTTGATACCTGACCCTGTCAACACCTCATGATCACACAGGCTGGTGTGCTTCTTCCATGTGGACTTAGTTGCTTTCCTGTTAGATGGCTGCTTGTTTAACTTCAAGCCTTTAAAACATCAGACACTATATCTTTTGATAAATGGGCACCAACCACTTTCTTCAACACATTTGCTTGTGTACCCATTTGTCTTTAGCAATCATGTCAGGAAGATGAGTATCACAGAATGCCAGGTTATTAGAACAAAGAGTTCTCATGTTGAGGGAGGACTTGAGTAGTCAGTCTGCTATCTTAATAGTTAACATATAAATACGTGTACACAGACCTATATACCTATTATTATAAATCAATACATTTACATATATACATGCCTATATTTATACCTCTATAAATAGCTTTTGTCTCCTAGTTCTATTTCCTTTTACTTTCCTCCTACCATGTTTTCCCGAAAATAAGATATACCCATAAAATAAGCCGTAGCAGGATTTCTAAGCATTTGAGCAATATAAGCCATCCCCCGAAAATAAGACATGGTGATTGGCGTGGTTCTGCAGCGTACCAGCACGAAGCTGTTAGGAAGAAGGGCAGTCACAAGGTCGGCTCCCCTGTCAGGTCCCGGTCGTTCTGTGTGTGCTGCAAGCTGAGGCATGGAGGGAGACATGGACAGTGAAAGTCAAAGTCTCCGTGAGGTGAGGAGCAGGACGCTCTCCTTTAGGCAGTGTGTGTCCGCAGGGGGAAGAAGGAAAGCTGTGGCTGCCATTTGACTCAGCACTGTAGGCCGATGTTCCAGAAATGATGACTTAACTATGTTTGAATAAATGTAGATTGTTGTACCATACTTAGTAAAAATAAGACATCCCCTGAAAATAAGCCATCTCGTGTCTTCCTGAGGAAACATAAATACAAGACAGTGTCTTATTTTTGGGGAAACACAGCATCTCATTATCATGTTCTCCCATCATTTGGCTCTCAGTAATTCCTCTCAGATACATTGTACTTGATCAAACCCCACCAGGTGTTCTACACCCTCCTCACCTCAGTTTTAGATCCCTTATTGCTCTGTTGTCCCTGAGTTGGTTGGCTCCCCACTCCTTTCCCCTACACCCTCCTCTCTGATGTACCCGCAGAACTGTCAGTCCCATTGTTTTCTCCTTGGGGTTGTTTAGCATGCCTACCTGATATAGACAGATATAGAGAAAAAGAAAAGAACTAAAAAATTTTAAAAAGAAAGCCTATGAATTGTTCCAGGTCTGTCTGCTGACCTTTAGGAATGTTTCCCAATCGTGTCTAATGAGGGGTCAAGCCCTGCCCCCGATTCAGAAGTTCATTTTTTTAAATCATTGTTGGGGGCTCTTACAGCACTTAAAACATTCCATATATCAATTGTATCATATTTGTACATATGTTGCCATCATCATATCCTAAAAATTTACTTTCTATTTGAGCCCTTGATATCAGCTCTTCTTTTTTCCCTCCCTCCTCACCTCCCCTCTCCCCATATGACCCCTTGATAAATTCCCCCTTCACCCACATTTCTGTTGTTCATCCCCCTGGGAGAGTGTGTGATATATGCACCATTACTATCGGTCCCCTCTCTTCTCCTCCTCCAACCTTCCTCCTACCCTCCTGGTATCACTACTCCCATTTATGTTCCTGAGGGGTTTATCTGACCTGGATTCCTTGTGTCATGAGCTCTTATCTGTACCAGTGTATATGCTCCAGTCCAGCCAGAACTGAAAGGCAGGACTGTGATCCTGGTAGCAGGGGTTGAGGAAGCCTCAAAGAACCAAAGGAATATTGTGGGTTTCATTGGTATGACACTGCACCCTGGTTGACTCATCCTTCCTTGTGACCCTTCTGTGAGGGGATCTTCTATTGTCTGTAGATGGGTTTTAGGTCTCTGCTCTGACCCCCGTCATAATCAACAATATGTGGTTATTTGTCGGGGTTTTTATTATTATTGTTGTGGGTCTTCGGGTGCCTGTTACCCGATCCCGTTGACACACCATGAGCGCACGGCTGATGTGCTTCTTCCATGTGGACTTCTTGTTTCTTTGCTAGATGGCTGCTTGTTTAATTTCAAGCCTTTAAGACCCCAGACACTATATCTTTTGATAGCCAGGCACCATCAGCTTTCTTCATCACATTTGCTTTTGCACCCATTTTGTCTTCAGCGATCATGTTGGGAAGGTGAGCATCACAGAATGCCAGGTTGTTAGAACAAAGTGTTCTTGCATTGATGGAGAGCTTGAACAGAGGCCCAAAGTCCATCCACTTCCTCGATGTATTACCATATAAATATATGTACATAGGCCAATACTTCTATTTTATGAGTTATTATATTTACATAAGTGCACACCTATGTTTATACCTCCATCCATAGCTTTGCTTTCTAGATTTTTCCTGTTTCCTTTTACCTTCCTCCTTCCCCACCATCACTCTTGCCCTTTTTCTGCCTCTTAGTAATTCCTCTCAACTAGGTTGCTGTTGCTCCAGCACCACCAGGATCTCTACGTCCTCTCATTGTTTCTTTTTTTTTTTTTTTAACAATTTATTGGGGCTCATACAATTCTTTTCACAGTTCATATATATTCATTGTTTCTTTTAATTCCCTAGTTGTTCCCATCTATGGTGTTATTTGCTCACCACTCCTTTCCCCTGCTTCCTCCCTCCCCTCCAAGGTCCTTTTGGAACCTTTGCCCCCATTGCTTTCTCTTTGGACTTGCTTCCCAAGCCTATCTTAGATTGGTAGGCAATACGACAGTAACAGAAACAAAACAAAAGATTGAATAGAAAGAGAAAAAATAGGGAAAAAACAGCAAAACAAAAAAGCATACAAAATTCCAGATCTGACTGCTGACCTTTATGACTATCTCCTCACTGGTCCTGGGGGGTTCTGACAACTGCCCCTCCTAGCCTGAAATCTATTTTGGGGGCTCTCGGGGGTTTTGTGACTTTGCTTTGCTCCGGTTGCTGGTCTGTTATATTCCCTTCTTGGTTCGCCCCACTGTGAGGGTGGTCAGACTAGACATACTCCCCGTTGTGTGGACCCAGTGTTGTCCTCTGTCACAGTATGCTTCAGTGAGGGAACATCATGTCTCAAGCTGTTGTTGGCCCTACAGTTCTCTCTGTGCCTTAGCAGCTCCCTGCAGGGACGTCATCCCCAGGGATTGGTGTGCCAGTGTGGGTCTAGTCCCTTGCTCTCTCTTTTTCCACCTTGGCGTGCTTCTGTATGGGCGAGGCAGGCTGACCCCTCTCCCCAACCTGGAGGCTTAGTTGTCCTCTGTAGCACATACTATTAGGGGTAGGAGGGTATCAATTTGGCTCTGATTGGGGCCAGCCCTATAGACCTCTCTGTTCATGAGTTGCTCCATGTGGTTAAGTTGTCCTCAAGCTTTGGTATGCCATGGTGGGGTCTGCACTCACACTCCCATTTATGTGGAGACATAAATGTACCCTCCCCCTGGGTGAATTAGTGCCTTGCTTCCCCAGTGCCATTGTCTCCCCCTTTTTTTTCCTCTCCCTTTTCTTCCTCCCCAACCTTTCCCCTTATTTGTGTTGGAATGACATGTACATCCTTGGGTTTGGTCTGTCCCCCACCCAATTGCCTAAACCTCAATCTGCAAAATGTAAGAGAAGTGGCTTTTCTTCTGTACCTACTGTGATGATTATACTTACCTCAGTGGACTCGTGTTGCACTTGTCCTTTTGTGATTGGCTAACTTCGCTTAGCATGATTTCCTCCAACTCTTCCCATGAGACAATGTGCTTCATGTGATCATCTTTGCTTTTGAGTGATGTGTAGTACTCCATTGTGTGTTTGTGCCAGAGTTAGAAAACTCATCTATTGATGGAAATTTAGGTTGTTTCCAGTTCTTTGTGATTATGAATTTCCCGCAATAAACATTCGAGTACATATACCTCTTCTGGGTATATGCCCAGGAGAATTACTCATCCATAAGGTAATTCCATTTCCATTGCTTTAAATATCACCAGATGACTTTCCAGTGTGGTTGTATGTATCTACATGACCACCAGCAGTGGAGGAGGGTTCCTATCTCACCACATCTCCTCCAACATTTGTTGCTCTCTGATTTTCTGATTTGGGCTCAGGATGTTGGGTGGTATCTCATAGCTGTCTTAATTTGCATTTCTCTGATGGCTAATGATTGGGAACATTTTTTTCTCATGTGTTCCTTGGCCATTTGGATCTCCTCCCTAGTGAAACTTATGTTCAGGTCTTTTGCCCACTTCCTCAGGGGATTAACTTTTTTTGCAGGCTGGGAGGGTACAGTCAATTTTAGTAATAAGCCCTTTGTCTGTTGTGTCATTGCTAAAAACCCTCTCGCAGCCTGTGGGTTCTCTTGTTATTCTCCTGGTGAAGTCTTTCGATGCACACAGGTGTTTTATCCTTAGAATATATCACTTGTCTATTTCAGCTTCATCTGTGATGAAGCTTCCCTACTTCAAATAGCCTATGTACCCTGCAATGTGACCTTCCCTATTTCAGTGAGCCTATGTATTCCCTGAACTGAGTATCTTAGTTTTGTCCAGATTCCTTTATTGATAGTCCTGATAGTTTGGGGTTTTAAGAAGCCTATTTTCAGACATCAAAGAACTAAAAATCATAGCAGTGGGTGCCCACATTCCTGATACGATCACTGAAGACAGACGTGTGCATAAGAAAATGTGGAGAAGAAAGATGGTGGTGCCCAGTTATCAATAGATATATCATCCGGGGTCTTAAAGGCTTGAAGATAAACAAGTGGCCATCTAGTTCAAAAGCAACAAAGCCCATATGGAAGAAGCACACCAGCCTGTGTGACCATGAGCTGTCAAAGGGATCAGGTATCAAGCATCAAAGAACAAAACATCATATGATTGTAAATGTGGGTGAGTGCAGAGTGGAGACTCAAAGCCCATTGGTAGGCAACTGAGCACCCCCTTACTGAAGGGTTGTGGGGAGGAGATAAGCCAATCAGGGTGCAGTGTCGCAACAATGAAGCATACAACTTTCTTCTAGTTCCTAAATGCTTCCTTCTCCCCCGCCCCGCCCCTCCGCCCCCACTATCATGATCCCAATTCTACCTTACAAATCGGGCTAGACCAGAGGATGTACATTGGTACAGATAGCAACTGGAAACACAGGGAATCCAGGACAGATGACTCCTTCAGGACCAGTGGTGTGAGTGGCGATGCCTGGAGTGTGGAGGAAATGTGGGGTAGAAAGGGGGAACCAATTACAAGAATCTATATATAGCCTCCTCCCTGGGGGATGGACAGCAGAGAAGAGGGTGCGGGGGAGACATCGGACAGTGTAACATATGACAAAATAATAATAATTTATGAATTATGAAGGGTTCATGAGGTAGGGGGGAGTGGTGAGGGAGGGGGAAAATGAGCAGCCGATAGTAAGGGCTCAAGTAGAAAGCAAATGTTTTGAGAATGATGATGGCAACAAATGTACATATGTGCTTGACACAATGGATGGGTGTATGGATTGTGATAAGAATTGTACGGGCCCCCAATAAAATTATTTTTTTTTAAAAAAAAGAAGTCTATTTTCGGGATTCCTTGAGGACTTCTTTGCTCCCCTTGTTACTCTGTTGCATTTCTTTTGTGTTTTGCCCTGCAAGGGTGGTGGCGGCAGCAGAGGGACGGGGCACACTTTCCACACTATGTCACCAGTGCTGTCCCCCATAGTGGTATGGGTCAGTGAGGGGATGTCGTGTCTGATAGTGGGGCCGGCCCAACAGTCCTCTCTATGCATTGGCTGCTCTGTGCAGAGATGTATTCCAGGTTTGGTGGGCCATGACGAGGTTTTCTCTCTCTCTCTCTCTCTCTCTCTCTCTCTCTCTCTCTCTCTCTCTCTCTCTCTCTCTCTCCCTCTCTCTTTCTCTCTCTCTCCCTCTCCCTCTTAGCTTTCTCCTATGTTGCCTGGATAGACCTGCCATTCTTCCTGGGCTATATCTTCAGTACTGTCCTCTCTAGTACATTCTTCTGGGGAGGGGATCCGCATAGCTCAGCTTGGGCTGGCCCCACAGTCTTCTCTATTAGTTTGCTGTTCCCTGCCAATATGCTTCCCTCAAGGCTTGCCACCCCAGGATGAGATCTGATCCCTCTCTCCTGAGAACTTTTTTATGCACAAGCAATTCACCTATCCTTTTCTCAATACTGCCCCTTCTTTGAGGCTAAAGTAGGGGTGCCTTTTCAGGGTTCTGCTTAGAAAGTTCCTTTCTGAACAGTGCATCTCTTTTTGTAGATTTTTTTTTCTTAGCTCCCCCAACCACCTCGATCCGGATTGTGATATTCTCATACATATATGATAACTGGTGGATCAAGTTCTTGCTTCGTTTTTGAATTACTGAATAGCATTATTTTATATGAATAGATGGCATGTGATCTCTTCAGTAACAGAAATTTAGGATATTTCCACTTTTTAGTTCATAAGCAATGCTGTGCTCAGCACATTTGGAAGTCTCTGAATGCTGAATCTTGAGGCTCTCTTGGGTAGATAGCTAAATGCAAAGCTGTTAGGGTATGAGTGCCTTCAACTTCCCTTGCTCTTGACAAATCCCTTTCCAACCGATTCTATAAAGACACACTTCCCATTAGAAAGCACAGACCTGTTCTCATTTCCCCTCACTCTTGCTAACAGTTCATGTTATCAGGTGATGATATGCCATTCTTACTTGTATTTCCCTGCTTAACAGTGAATTTGAACAACGTTGCACATATCTATGGGCTGTTGGTTTTACTCACCTATGACTTGCCTGATTATAGCCTGCTATTTTTCTATTAGATTACTTGTGTTTTTCTTACTGTTTTATGATAGTTTGTGAAATACTCCTGATACTAATAATTTTTTCTTTTGGCGTGGGGGTGGGGGTGGACAGGGTACATCCATTATAAATATCTCCTAATAGGTGGCTTGTCTTTTGACATTTTGTTTAATGCTGTGTAAAATTCTTTTTTCTGGGTGGTTTGAACTTTTCGCATCTTATTTTAAAAAATACTTCTCTACTCAAAAAACAAAAAAATAAAACCCTCATTATGAGGGTGGGGGGAAGAAGGCAGGGGAAGAGCTGATACCACGGACTCAATAGAAAGTATATGTCTAGAAAAGAATGAGGGCAACATATGTACAAACATGCCTGATTCAATTGATGTATGGATTATGATAAGAGTTGTATGAGCCCCCAATAAAATGATTTAACAAAAAAAGATGCATATTCAACACCAACACCAAAAAAAAATACCCTCATTGCCATCAAGTCGATGCTGACTCATAGAGACCCTCTGTGAGCTTCCAAGACTGTAACTATTTTCAGGGGCAGAAAACCCAGTCTTTCTCCTATTGAGCTACAGGTGGTTTTGAACTCCCAACTATGCAGATAGCAACCCAACGTGTAACCACTACACCACTAGGGCCCCTCGTCTCCTAATAACATAAAATATTTCTCTGATTTCTAAAGAAATGTGTCGAGATATCATTTATACCCAAAAAAGGTGTGTTATCTTCACTAATGGTCTCTATTTTACTTCTCTAGATTCTAATATCCATTGTAATGGCTACAGAGACAAACTCATGATTAAGGCCTAATTAAGGAAGTTAACATGTAGGAATGTCAATGAAAAATGCTCAGGACAGTTGTTTAGCAGGATATGTTGCAAAGTTTGTTCAGGTCTGCTAATGAATCACCAAAGGCACATAGCACTCCATGCTCAGGCTCCCTGCGTCAGAAAATTCAGCTCCCTGAAGTAAGTACCCAGAGGCATCCCACTCTAGTAAGCCTCAGCTTGAAGGCACTCTGCTCCACCTTTGTGGGTCAACGAACACAGTTTCCCCAATTAACTGCCTAGAGACAGGCTCCTACACTGAAGTATTCAGCTTGTTTGCTCTCTGGGCTGGGAAGTCCACCACTTGTTTCCATGTTGGGACTCCTGGTTTGGCTGCTGCTCCTCTGATGTTATTGTAACTGTCTTCCAGATCCAAGAGGTTCACTACACAGGAACCTGTGGTCCAGAAGGTGTGCTCTTGCTGGTAAAGAGAGCCCTTCTCCAGCTTCTCTGAAGGCTCCTGATACACGCAGCAGGAGGGCATTGCAGGGAATCTTCTTCACAATTACTAAAAGTTGAATCCTATCAGCATCTCCTTCTACCTCCTTATCAGACCCATACAGGACAAAGTCATTTGGGAATTAGAGACTGACTAGGAGAGCCACATTAAAGAATTCACTGGCCCTGCAATAACCACCCATTTGGTTTGTGCCTACAATGAAATGATGTAACTACCACAGCAAAGACGATATAGAACATTCGTGTCACAACACTGCAGTGTTTCCTCGTGCCTTTGCCCAGGTAACCTTCCCTTCTACCTCCATTCAAGGCAACAACTAATCTACTTTCTGTCACTATAAAGGAGCTTTGCTTTTCTAAAAATTCATATAAATGGAATAGATGGTTTTGGGTGGAACATCTTTTGCAGACTACTGCTTTTGAGATTCAGCCATGCTATTGCATAGATCAATAGATCTTCCATATTTATTTCTTTAATATTCAAAGTTGGTGGTGGTTTGATTCTTTTTTAGATAGTGAATTTTTTCCACACATTTTTATTAGCACCTAATCCACATATCATACATTCAATAGTTCAATCATATCAGTTCTTCCTTTGTAACTGAATACCATGCCATATGCATATGCATGTGAAAGCTAGACATTGAATAAGGAAAACCTAAGGAGAAAGTGTGCGTTCGAATTATGGTGCTGGAAAAGGATACTGAAAGTACATGGACTGCTAAAAGGACAAACTGGTCTTTCTTGGAAGTAGTATGGCCAGGTGCCATGGAGACAAGGGTGGCAAGACTTTGTCTTACATGGAAGTCCTTCCCTGGAAAAGGACACCATGCTGGTGAAGTGGAGGAGGAGTGACCCTCAAGGAGATGGATTGACAGAGTGGTTGCTACAGTGGGCTCAATCAAGCATAGAAACAGTTGTGAGGATGGTACAGGAGCAATGTTTCTTTCTGTTGTTCATAGAGTCACTACGGGTCAGAACAGAATCAATGGCACCTACAACTATTCCACTATATGTGCACGTATGTCACAATTTATCCTCCCATTGATCTGTTCTTAGATCTTTAGGTTGTTTCCAGTTTGGGGCTACTATGAGTAAAACTTCTATGAACATTTGTGTACATGTGTTGGTATGAACATGCTTTCCTTTCTCTTGGTATAGAAACACTGAACTTTATGGTGCATGTATGTTTGACATGATAAAAACTGCTAAACTGGGAGGGACCGACCCCAATCCCAACTACTACATGAACACCTGCCTCTCCCTGGAGAAGAATTTATTTCAAAGGATGTCACTGAATCTGCAGCTCAGGGAGAGGGACATGTCTGAACGGAGCAGATGAAGGGGGAGGAGGAGAGAGTGAAACACATCCTGGCTCACCAGGCCTTAAGGACGATGTTCCCGAGTAGAGCAGCCAGTCGACAGAGAGGACCACATGGCCAGCCCCACTGTGAGACACAATGTCCCTCACTGACCCATAGCCCTACAGGGGACAACACCGGAGACACAGTATGGGAATTGCACCAAGTGGATCCTGCCTCACAGCGGCGAGTTCCCCAGGGAATGCCGAAAGTGGACTTTGTGGCCAAGGCGTGGTGCCCCAGCAGACTGGACTGGAAAACACTCCTAAAGGCCACTAAACAGTCCTTGAATTAATTACAGGCTTTTCTTGGTGTGTTTTGATTTGTTTTTTGTCATTGGTTTGTTGTTGTTCTTGTTTTGTTGTATATAGTTGCTTGGTTTTGCTCTGTTTTGCTTTTGTGCATGTTAGTATCTCCACAGGTCTGTCTAAATAAGATAGACTGGATGAACAATCTGGAGGAGAAAACACCAGGACCGAGAGTTCCAGGGGGACATGGGAGAGGGGGAGATTGGGGGAAAGGGAGTGGTGTTAACAAACCCAGGGACAAGGGAACAACCAGTGATCCAAATTGGTGGTGAGGAGGGTGTAGGAGGCCTAGTAGGGAGTGATCAAGCGGAATGTAACCAAGAGGAATTACTGAAACGCAAATGAAGACTGAGCATGATAGTGGGACAAGAGGAAAGTCAAAGGAAATAGAGGAAAGAACTAGGATACAAAGGGAATTTATAGATATCTAAATAAAGGCATGTACATATGTAAATATGTTAATCAATGAGGATAGGGAAATAGATCTATGTGCATATATGTATAGGTTTAGTATTAAGGTAGCAGATGGACATTGGGCCTCCACTCAAGTACTCCCTCAATGCAAGAATACTTTGTTCTATTAAACTGGCATTCCATGATGCTCACCTTCCCGACACAACCACTGAAGACAAAGCGGTGAATAAGCAAATATGGTGGAGAAGCTGGAACCTTTCTACATTGCCGGCATTGTTTAAAGGTGAGCCTATTCTTACTGGAGTTTGAACTGTTCCGCTTGCTTGCTGTTGGGAGGCCATCAGGAGCAAGTGCTCCAGAGGAGGACCTCATGCTTGGTCAAGTAGACAGCAGCCTGGGAGGGGAGACTCTCAGGAACCGAGAGCAGCACATAGTAACAAGATGCATTTGAACATATTCGCAATTGTCAGGATGGGACAGCACTAGACAATGTTTCATTCTCCCGTACACGGGATGAAGTCAACTTGATACCAACCCACAACAAAGACTAGTGATGCTGAGCATATTGTGTGACCATTTATAAATTAGGTGTTTACTTTGCAGGAAGAACTTGAAGCACCTGTTGGTGAAGATCAAGGACTGCAGCCTTCATTATGGATTACAACTCAGTGTGAAGGAAATCCTCACAAATAGACACCATGATAAACATATAAAAGAGCAAAGTTGTCCAGGATTTAGTTTTTGTTTGGATCCACAGTTAATGCTTGTGGAAGCAGCAGGCAAGAAATCAAATAATATAGTGAGTTGGGAAAATCTGCTGCACAAGATTCCTTTAAAGTTTGAAGAGCTGGCCCCAGCACCATAAATTAAGTGGATTCCTGCCCCTCCCCCGAAAAGAATTTGTTCCAAAGGACGACATTGACTCTGCAGCTCCGGGAGATGAACATATCTGATCAGAGCACACGGGAGCAGATGAAGGGGCAGGAAGAGAGAGTGGAGCACAGCCTGGCCCATCAGGCCGTGATGATGATGTTCCTGAGTAGAGCAGCCAGTCCACAGAGAGAACAACATGGCTGGCCCCACTATGAGAAATGATGCCAATCAATGACTAAGGGTGATACAGGGGACTGCACCGGAGACACAGTATGGGAATTGTACCTGACCTGACCCCACCACACCGAGGCAAATCACTGGGGGAGTGCAGCGGAACAGCAAGGGAATGGAGTGGCAAGGTCCCCAGGGAATGCTGAAAGTGGACTTTGGGGCCAGGGTGTGGTGCCCCAACAGACTGGACTGGAAAACGCTTCTAAGGGCCAGCAAACGATCCCTGAACTAACTACAAGCTTTTCTCTTGTGAAAAAAAAAAAAGTTTTGAAGAGCAAAGATATCATTTTGAAGAATAAGTTCTCCCTGAATCAAGCTATACTATTTTCAGTTTCCTCTTATTGCATATGAGTAAGTTGGACAATGAAGAAAAAAGACTAGAGAATTGGTGCATTTGAATTATTGTGTTGGTGAAAAGTACTGAAACTTCTTTGGACTGCCGGAACAAACACAGCTGGCTTGGAAGTAGTAGAACCAGAATGCTCTTTTGAAGAGAAGCAAGTATATGCATATACTTTGCATATGTTATCAGGAGAGACAAGGCCCTGAAAAAGACATCACGCTTGGTCAAGTAGAGGGTGAGTGACAAAGAGGAAGACCCTCAATGAGATGGATTGACACAATGGCTACAACAATGGGTTCAAACACAAGAATTGAGAGGCCAGCCCAGGACCAGGCAATATATCATTCTGTTCACATAGAATCATTATGAATCTTAACCAATTTGACGGCTTCCACCACTAGCATCTGCACCAGCACCACCAGTACTACACTTCCTTGAGTAGTTTACGTTTTGAAATCAAGTAATTATTAAATCCTAATTTTTTTTTTACTTCAAGATTGTTTAGGAGATCCTAGAACTTTGCATTTTTAAGAGTTACATCTCAGCAACTAACAGAGGCAAGTTCTTCCATTGTCTGTAAGGTTGCTAAGAGTCAGTGTGGAATCAATGGCAGTGAGTTTTGTTTGACTTTTTTGTCAATTTCAAGCAAAAATAAATAAATAAAAGTCTGCTGACAGTTTGGGGTTGTTTTGAATCTGTGGATCACCATAGGTAAAATTAACAATATTGAATTTTAACAATATTGAACCTTCAGACCATGACCATGAAATATGTCTCCACATTTTTAGGTCTTTTAAATTTTGTCTCACAATTTTTGTAGACTTAAGTGTACAGGTATTGCATATCTTTAGTTAAACATATTTTTGCATATTGCTATATATGTATTTCTACATATAGATAAATAAGATATTTCTTTATTTTTCGATTATTGTCTTTAAAAAGCTAAGAAAAATCTGGGTTATCAAGCTAGTATTATGAGACTTTGGTAAATTCATTGATTAGTTTCATTAGGTTTTTAGACATTTTTTAGGATTTTCTATGTATATCATCTTGGAAGATGATTTTAATTCTTCCTATGTAATCAATATGCTTTTAAACTCTTTCACTTACTTGTTCCATTACATTGGCTATGCCATTTAGCACAAAGCTGAATAGAAGGTGTGACAATGGACATTGTTGTTGTTTCTGGCCTAAGGAATCATATCATTCAATTCGTCACAATTTAACATAATGTTAGCTGCTGGTTTTTCATAGATACCTTTTATTAAGCCCTTTGTATTGAGCTTGCTGAATATTATTTTAAATGAATTAATGTAGAATTTTGTCAAATGTTTTACTGCAATCCATTTAACTGATCATATAGATTTTTCTCATTTGTTCTGTGAATATGGTAAATTACTTATTATCATATTGAAATGTGACACCAACCTTGCATTCTTAGGATAAATATCATTTGGTCATGATATATTGTCTTTGTTCTATAATGTTAGATTTAACTTATTAATATTTGTGGATGGCTTATATGTCTATGCTCAGGAGGCAAGACAATCTATATATTTCCTATAACATTTTTTGTCTCATTTTGTGTTATGAAACAACTAAAATAAATTGGAAAGTAGTCTTCTCTGTTTTCTGAAAGAATTTCTGTGTGCTTACAAATAACTTCTTCCTTAAATGTTTGATAGAAGTCCCCAGGACTTTTCTTTGTAGTAAGATTTCGGTTTTATTAATTAATTAAATTCGGAAAAAAAACTTAATTAAACATTCAGACTTCTTTTTTCTTCCTGAGCCAATTTTAATACTTAAGGTGGTAAATCATCAAGAGTTTTTGGCATAAAGTGCTCATAATATTTCTTCACTCTACCTTAAATATCTATAAAATTTGTGGTCAACAACTCTTTTATACCTGGTGTTGGAAATTTGTATGTTTTTCTCTTTTGTGTGTGTAATTACCTTAATATATTTTCAATTTATTAATAGTTTCAAAGAATTATATTCCTTTGATACTGTATAATTTATTTTACATTTCATCAGTTGCCATTCTTCTTTTATATTATTTCCTTCCTTTTATTTCCATCGACCTTAATGTACTTTTAATTAATTTTAACTAACTTCTCTTTTTCTAGCTTATAATGGATGTTTAGATCATTTACTTAAGCTCTTTTCTCTTGTTGTTAGGTGCAGTTGCATGGGTTCCAATTCATAGTGACCAAATTCATAGTGTCCAATTAAACAGAACTAAACTCTGCTGAGTCCTGTAACATCCTCACAACTGTTACTATGTTGGAGCCCATTGTTGTTATGCCACGGTGTCAATCCATCTTGTTGAGGGCCTTCCTCTTTTTTGCTGACCTTCTTCTTAACAGCACTCAATGTCCTTTTTCACGGACTGGTCTCTCCTGATAACATGTGCAGCCTCATCATCTTTACTTTTCTTCTAAAGAGAATTCTGGTTGTATTCTTCCAAGACAGATTTGTTTGTTTTTCTGCTAGTTCATGGTACATTCAATATTCTTTGCCAGCACCATAATTCAAATGCACTGATTCTTCTTTAGTCTTCCTGATTCAATGTTGAACTTTCACATGCATATGAGGTGGTTGAAAATACAATGGCTTGGTCAGACCTTAGCCTCAAAGGACATCTTCCTCTTTAACACTTTGAAGAGCTCTTGTTCAACAGATTTTCCCCAATGCTGTTTCCATGAGCACAGTTGTTGATCCAAGCAAGATGGAATCCATGGCAACTTCTATCATTCATTCTATCGTGATGCTCTTCATTGGATCAATTCTGAGAATTGGGGCTTTCTTTACATTGAGTTGAAATTCACCCTGAATGTTATAGTCCTTGATCTTCATCAGCATGTGCTTCAAATCCGCCTGGCTTTCAGCAAATAAGATTGTGTCATCTACATATTGAAAGTTGTTAACAAGTCTTATACCAATCCTGATGCTGTGTTTTCTTAATATAGTTCACCTTCTTAGATTATTTATCCTACAGATTGAATAAATAGGTGATACAAGGCTAACACACACCTTTCCTGACTTTGAAATGCATAGCATTCTCTTGTTCAGTGGAATGATTACCTCTGTGTCCATGTCTCAAGTGTGGGAAACGTTTTTTCTGCCAAGGGACATTTGGATAGTTACAGCATCATTTGCAGGTCATTCTAGTCAGCCATTTAAATAACTCATCCCTGGTGTGATGGCTGCAGCTGCTCCTCTATGGTGAGTTGTGTGACCTTACATGAGATTGATGATTTTGTGGATCTTATATGGCCAGACATTCCTCACCCTTTTTTAAAAAAATCATTTTATTAGGGGATCAAACAACTCCTATCACAATCCATATATACATCAATTGTGCAAAGCACATCTATACATTTGCTGCTCTCATCATTCCCAAAACATTTGCTCTCCACCCACGTCCATGGCATCAGGTCCTCATTTTTCCCCTCCCTCCCCACTCCCCACTCCCTCATGAACCCTTGATAATTTATAAATCATTATTTTGTCATGTCTTGCTCAGTCCCATGTCTCCCTTCACCCACCTTTCTGTTGTCTGTCTCCCAGGGAGGTCATACGTAGAGCCTTGAAATCATTCCCCCTTTCCAACCCACCCTCCCTATACCCTCCCAGTATTGCCACTCACACCACTGGTCTTTTTTTTTTAATTTATTTATTTATGTATTTTAACAATTTATTGGGGCTGATACAATTCTTTTCACAGTTCATACATATACATACATCAATTGTATAAAGCACATCTGTACAGTCTTTGCCCTAATCATTTTTTTTCTCTTTTCTTCTTTTACATTTTATTAGGGACTCATACAACTCTTACCACAATCCATACATATACATACATCAATTGTATAAAGCACATCCATACATTCCCTGCCCCAATCATTCTCAAGGCATTTGCTCTCCACTTAAGCCCCTTGCATCAGGTCCTCTTTTTCCCCCCTCCCTCCCCATTCCCCCCTCCCTCATATGCCCTTAGTAATTTATACATCGTTATTTTGTCATATCTTGCCCTATCCGGAGTCTCCCTTCCCCCCTTCTCTGCTGTCCCTCTCCCAGGGAAGAGGTCACATGTGGTTCCTTGTAATCAGTTCCCCCTTTCCAACCCACTCACCCTCCACTCTTCCAGCATCGTCCCTCACACCCTTGGTCCTGAAGGTATCATCCACCCTGGATTCCCTGTACCTCCAACCCTCATATGTACCAGTGTACAGCCTCTGTCCTATCCAGCCCTGCAAGGTAGAATTCGGATCATGGTAGTTGGGAGGAGGAAGCATCCAGGATCTGGGGGAAAGCTGTGTTCTTCATCGATACTACCTCACACCCTAATTAACCCATCTCCTCTCCTAAACCCCTCTATGAGGGGATCTCCATTGGCCGACACTTGGGCCTTGGGTCTCCACTCTGCACTTCCCCCTTCATTTGATATGATATATATATACATATATACACATACATATACACATATATACACATACATACACACACTTATATCTTTTTTTTTTTGCATGATGCCTTATACCTGGTCCCTTGGGCACCTCGTGATCGCACTGGCCGGTGTGCTTCTTCCATGTGGGCTTATTTGCTTCTGAGCTAGATGGCCGCTTGTTCACCTTCAAGCCTTTAAGACCCCAGACACTATCTCTTTTGATAGCCGGGCACCATCAGCTTTCTTCACCACATTTGCTTATGCACCCATTTGTCTTCAGCGATCCTATCATGGAGGTGTGCAGTCAATGATATGATTTTTTGTTCTTTGATGCCTGGTAACTGATCCCTTTGGGACCACTCGATCACACAGGCTGGTGTGTTCTTCCATGTGAACTTTGTTGCTTCTGAGCTAGATGGCCACTTGTTTATCTTCAAGCCTTTAAGACCCCAGTCACTATCTCTTTTGATAGCCGGTCATCATCAGCTTTCTTCACCACATTTACTTGTTCACCCACTTTGGCTCCAGCCGTTGTGTCGGGAGAGTGAGCATCATAGAGTTCCAATTTAATAAAAGAAGGTATTCATGCATTGAGGGAGTGTTTGAGTAGAGGCCCAAGGTCCTTCTGCCACCTTAATACTTGACCTATAAATATAGACACATAGATCTATTTCCCCATCCTCCTATATATATTTGCATGTACATGTCTTTGTCTACACCTCCATGAATGCCCTTTGACTCCTAGCTCTTTCCTCCATCTCCCTTGACTTTCTTCCTGCCCTACTACCATGCTTCATCGCCACCTGGGCTAGAGTATGCCTCTTCTCTAAGCAACCTTACCCTTGATCATTTCCCACCAGGCCTGCCACTCCCCCTTCTCTACCATTTGGCGTCCCATGTTTTTCCCTTGTCCCTGGGTTTGTTAACACCACTCACACCACTGGTCTTGAGGGGATCATCTGCCTTGGATTCCCTGTATTTCCAGTTCCCATCTGTACCAGTGTACATCCTCTGGTCTAGTCAGACTTGCAAGGTAGGATTTGGATCATGACAGTGGGAGGAGGGGGAGGAAGCATTTAGGAACTAGAGGAAAATTGTATTTTTCATTGTTGCTACATCGCACCTTGACAGTCTCGTCTCCTCCCCAAGACCTTTCTGTAAGGGGATGTCCAGTGGCCTACAAATGGGCTTTGGGTCTCCACTCTGCACACCCTCGCTCATTCACTATGGTAAGATTTTTTGTTCTGTTGATGCCTGATACTTGATCCCTTGACACCTTGTGATCACACAGGCTGGTGTGCTTCTTCCTTGTGGGCTTTGTTGTTACTGAGCTAGATGGCCACTTGTTTACCTTCAAGCCTTTAAGACCCCAGATGCTATATCTTAGCCATCAGCTTTCTTCGCCACATTTGTTTATTCACCCATTTGTCTTCAGTGATTGTATCAGGGATGTGAGCACACAATTATATGAATTTTTTGTTCTTTGATGCCTCATACTGATCCCTTCACCACCTTGTGATCACACAGGCTGGTGTGCTTCTTCCATGTGGACTTTGTTGCTTCTGAGCTAGATGACCAATAGTTTGCCTTCAAGTCATTAAGACCCCAGATGCTATATCTTTTGATAACCGGGCACCATCAGCTTTCTTCATCACATTTAGTTGTTCACCCACTTTGTCTTCAGCGGCTGTGTCAGGATGGTGAGCATCAAAGAATGCCAATTTGATAGAAGAAAGTATTCTCGCATTGAGGGAGTACTTGAGTGGAGGCCCAAAGTCCATCTGCTACCTTAATACTCACCCTATAAATATATGCACACAGATCTATTTCCCCATCCTCATGTATAAACATATTTGCATATGTACATGTCTTTATCTAGACCTCTATAAATGCCCTCTGCCTTCCACCTCTTTCCTCTATTTCCTTTGACTTTCTTCCTGTCCCACTATCATGCTCAGTCCCCACCAGGGTTTCAAAAATTCCTCTTAGTTACATTACCCTTGATCATGCCCTAGCAGGCCTTCTCACCACCGATTTGGATCTCTTGTTGTTCCCTTGTCCCTGGGTTTGTTAACACCACTACCTTTCCCCCACCTCCCTGTCTCCAATGTCCCCACGGAACTATTGGTCCCATTTTTTTCTCCTCCAATTGTTCATCCAGCCTATCTTATTTAGACAGACATGAGGAGGTAAAAACATGCACAAAAACAAGACAGAGCACAACCAAGCAACAATATACAACAAAACAATAGCAACAAACCAATGACAAAAACAAAACAGAACAAGAAAGAAAAGCTTGTAGTTAGTTCAAGGATTGTTTGTTGGCCTTTAGGAGTGTTTTCCAGTCCAGTCTGTTGGGGCACCACGCCCTGGCCCCAAAGTACTCCTTCAGTATTCCCTGGGGACCTTGCCGCTCCATTCCCTTGCTGTTCTATTGCACCCCCTTAGTGTTTTGCCTCGGTGTGGCGGGATCCGATCGGATGCTATTTCTACACTGTGTCTCCAGTGTTGTCCCCCTGTTGGGGATGGCCATGTGGTCCTCTCTGTCAACTGGCTGCTCTGGTGGGCCATGATGTGCTCCACTCTCTCTTCCTCCCACTTCACCTTCTCCCCATTGTTCCGATCAGATATGTCCCTCTTCCAGAGCTGTAGATGCAGTGCTGTCCTTTGAAATAAATTCTTCTGAGGGGAGGGGTAAGTGTCCATTTAGTAGTTGGTGTTGGGGCCGGCCCCCCAGACCTCTCCACTGGTTCCCTACTCCACACCGGCATGTTGCATTCACATCTTGGACCACCAGATTGAAGTCTGGTCCCTGTTTCCCTGTGGAAATACAAACAATACCCTCCCCTTGGGTGGGTTAGTGCCCTTTGCCCTCACTACCCTTTTCTTTTTTATTATTTTTTTCCTTTCCCCACAACCTTTTTAGTTGTCTACCATGTGTATCCCTGTATTTGGTCTGGTCCCTGCCATATTACCTGGTCCTCACTCCAGGAAGGTTTGTATACCATAGCTTTTTCCCTATGCCCCATTTGCCTTTTTTTTTTTTTAAGTTTACCTCCACAACCTTTCAAGTTTTTCTATATTTAAGTCAATGCTGTCTTGAGGTCTGTTTTCTCTTTTTTGCCTTCTGGGTGAGGTTGCTCTATGCGGTGGCCTCTTATTTATGCTTGGTGAGTGTTGTTCTTCTGCTCATACTGGGTTGGCAAGGATCTTTTGTAGGGCTGGGTTTCTTCGAACGTATTCTTTGATTTTTTTTCCTTGTCTGGGAAGACTCTTACTTCTCCATTTATCTTTATCGATAATTTGGCTGGGTAGAGTATTCTTGGGTTTGCATTGTTTTCCTTCAGTTTTTGGAATATGTTCCTCCACTCTCTACTCTTCTTCATAGTTTCTGCTGATAGGTCTGAGCATATGCTTATGTGGGAACCTTTATATGTGATTGCTTGTTTTTCCCTAGCTGCTCTCATGATTTTCTCCTTTTCCTCAAAGTTGGATAATTTAACTATTCTGTGCCTTGGTGACTTCTTGGGATTCAATCTAGCTGGTGTTCTTTCAGCCTCCTGAATGGTTGCCTGGTTTTCATTCATTAAGCTGGGGAAGCTTTCCTCCAAGAATTCTCTCACTATTGTTGCAGATGACTTCGTTGTTGTGTCTTCTTCCGGTAAGCCAATAATTCTAATGTTGTTCTGCTTCATAGTATCAGACATAGCTCTTAAGTTTTCTTCAGCTTCTCTGATGATCTTATTAGATTTTTGTTCGTGTTTGTTAAAGTCTGCTTGGCTGTCCTACAAGTCACTGATGCGGTTCTCTTATTCCTCCAGTTGCTTCTCAAGGTCCGTGAATCTACTACTGGTTTTTGTTATCTCCTCCCTAAGCTCCTATAGTTCTCTTTGGTTTATGGATTTTACCTCTTCTATCATTTAATCCTTTTTCTGTATTGCTTCCCTCATATCCTGTATGACTACAAATAGCATTCTGAAAATGTCTTTCTGTGGCAGCTCAACATCTGCGTCTTCTATGTATGTCATTATGTTCAGGACATCTTCTGCCATTGCCATTTGTTTCTCCCATTTTTTTTGTTGATGTCATTGGGGCTGATGGCTGTTTGCGATGCATTGTTTTAGAGGAACCAGGTGCCGTTTTCCAGGGAGTTGAAGAGCACTTCCTCTCTCTGGAAGACTTGTAGGAGTGCTTCTTCTAACTGCCTATAGCTTATTTCACTATGGAATTAACCTACCACTTTATCTTCCTGTGGCTTCCCTCTTAGCGTAGTGACCCAGAAGGCTGGTTGGTTGCCTGCTTTGGTGTTGTGGAGGTTGGACAGAAGTTCCTGCAGCAGCTTGGAGTGTTGAGGAGTGTTGGCCGAGCTGCCTAATGCCCCCAGGCACATAAGCAGGAATTCCCCAGTAAGAAGTTGAGCAGAGTATCCCCTGGTGAAGGCCAGCAGGACTTTTCCCAGCCTTGCTAGCTACACAGTGTGGAGCTCACCTAGCTGGGTATGGCGCAGGCATAAATGCACTAGGCTAAGGGGAGTGGTCTGGAGGTTAGCAGTAGAGTGTGAGAGACCAAGAAAGAGACAAAGAGGAGGGGAAAAAAGTTAAAAAGCAAGACCACTGAGGCTGTGGGGGGTCTGGGAGGAGGGGAATATAGTGAAGAGATGGAAACAAAGCAACAACGTATCTGAGTCGAGATCTCAGCCAGTGGGGATGCAAGGATTTAGTCCCTGTCCCTGCTGGGAAGCGGCAGCAGCAAGCTATGGTTGTGTTGAGAAAAGGCCCCTAAGCAGACCGAGGGGGAGACAGATAGGAGCTGCAAGGGTCCAGTCCCTGTCCTGAGGCAGGTGGTGGCAAACTGTGGCTGTGTTGAGACCAAGCCGCCCTACAGGTTCCAATTGCTCCCAGCTCCGGCAGAGACAGTGGCAAGGCCAAGGTGAAGCCCCAGCTGGCCTCCACTGAGGTAAGCCAAAAGCTCCCAATCCCTCAAAACCTCGTGAGTCTGTGCCTACTTATCTGCATTCCAGCAGTGATGAATTTCCCTCTAACCAACTCTCCTTGGCTGAATTCAGCGACGTCCCTCTGGTATGTGTTACCCCGTCGCCATCTTGCTGGAAGCCCCCCATTCCTCACCCTTGAATGAGTGCCTCATGAGCACGACGAAGTGTTCTGGAATTCTCATTCTTCTCGTTGCTATTCAAAGTTTGTTATAACCCACGTAGTCTAATTATTGATTATGCCTTGCATAGTCAATAAAACACAAGTAAGCACCTTTCTAGTATTCTTTTCTTGCATTTGAAGTTAGCCAGTATAGTGCCTCATTCCATGTCCTTTTTGTGAATCTGACTTGAATTTCTGGCAGCTACTTATCAATGCACTGAACTAACTGTCATTGTATGATCTTCAGCAAAGTTTTAGTTGCATGTGATATTGATGATATTGTTCAACAATGTCTGCATTCTACTGAGTCACCTTTCTTTGGAATGAAGTATTCCATCAATTCCTAGAGCCTTATTTTTAACTAATGCCCTCAGTGTAGCTTGGACATCTTCGGTTGCTGATCATACACTTACTACCTCTTGAGACAGCTGAATGTTGACCAATTCTTTTAATACAATGCCTTCCTTTCCAACTTCTTTTGATGCTTCCTGAAACATCCAGTATTTTACATATAGAAACTTTCAATATTGCAACTTGAGGCTTGATTTGTTTTTCCTGCATTCTTTAAGTTTAGTATATGCTGAGTGTGTTCTTCCTTTTTGGTTTTCTAACTCCGGGTCTTTGCGCTTTTCAATTTAATATTTTCTTTTTTCTTCTCAAGCTGCCCTTTGAAAATTTCTGTTTGGGTATTTTACTTCACCATTTCTTTCATTTTCTTCAGCTGCTTTAGCTGCTCTATATTGAAGGGCAAGTTTTGGAGTCTTATCTAACATCCATTATGATCTTTTCTTTCTTTTCTGTCTTTTTAATGGCCTTTGCTTTCTTCGTGTATGGTGTGATGTCATCTCACAGCTCTTTAGGTCTCTGTCATTTGTATTCAATGAGTCAAATCTATTCTTGATATGTTCTAAAATTTCAGGTGGGATATATTCAAGGTTGTATTTTTTCTTGTGGACTTTTTTTAACTTTCAACTTCAACCTGCACTTACATATGAGCAATTGATGGTCTGTTCCACAGTCCATCTCTGGTCTCCTTTTGGCTTCATCATGGTCTCTTCCCAGAAATATAGTCCATTTGTTTCCTGTGTATAATCACCATTTATGTTGTTGAACAAAGGTCATTGCAAAAAAATAATTGCAAAAGCTTATGATGTGATTTCCAGCTTCATTTCTATCATCAAGGTCATAGTTTCCATCCTCGGTTAGTAATTGACTATTCCATACTTATTGTTTCACATTCCAATCAACAATAATTATGAATGCATCTTGTTTTTATATTTGATCCATTTCAGACTGAAGAATTTCCTCATCGTGAGTTTAGTGCTTTGTATGTAAATTTAAATAAGAGTTGTGCTAACTGGATTTCCTTGTATGCATATAGATGTTATCCTATCATAGACAACATTGTACTTCAGGTATCAGGCATCATCAGAACAAAAAATCTTACCATAGTGAATGAGGGGGGGGAGTGCGGAGTGGAGACCCAAAGTCCATTTGTAGGCCACTGGAGATCCCCTTGCAGAGTGGTCTCGGGTAGGAGACAAGCCAGACAGGGTGCAATGTAGCAACGATGAAAAATACAACTTTCCTCTAGTTCCTAAATGCTTCCTCCCCTCCCACCCCACCCTCCCACTATCATGATCCCAATTCTACCTTTCAAGTCTGGCTAGACCAGAGGATGGACACTGGTACAGACAGGAACTGCAAACACGGGGAATCCAGGGTGGAAGATCCCTTCAGGACCAGTGGTGTGAGTGGCGATACTGGGAACATAGAGGGAGGGTGGATTGGAAAGGGGGACCCGATTACAAGGATCTACATGTGACCTCCTCCCTGGGGAATGGACAACAGAAAAGTGGGTGAAGGGAGACGTCAGACAGGGCAAGATATGACAAAATAATAATTTCTAAATGTTCATGGGTTCATGAGGGAGAGGGGAGAAGGAAGGGAGGGGGAAATGAGGAGCTGATGCCAGGAGCGTAGGTGGAGAGCAAATGTTTTGAGCATGATGAGGGCAATGAATGTACAAATGTGCTTTATACAATTTATATATATATATAGATTGTAAAAAGAGTTCTATGAGCCCCTAATAAAACGATTTAAAAAAAAGAAAATGAATGTGACACCACTCCTCTTGAATTATTCATTCCCAGCCTAGTAAGAAATATGATTGTCTGGTTTTAAATGGCCAATACCAGTCCGTTTCAGCTCACTATTACACAGGATGTGGATCTCTATGAATGCTACTTCATTTTTGATGACTTCCAGCTATCATGCCTCAGACAATTTATGTTTCAGTTGTTAATAGATGTTGGCAACTTTTTCTAATCCTTTTGAGTCAGGCCCAAAGAGCAAATAAAGGTCTAAGAAGCTTTACTCCATCCACATCATTATGATCAACTCTACTTTGAGAGGCAACTCTTCCTCAGTTGTATTTTGAGTGATTGCCTCCTGACCTAAGGGCTCAACTTCCTGAATTATATCTGATAATATCATGTCACTGTGTACAGGTTTTCAGTGGCCAGTTTCTCAGTATTGGATAGTTTATTCCTTGTTTGTCTGGGCACTCTTAGTTTATTCTTCGTCTGGGCACTCTATTGAAACCCAGTCACCTGGGGTAACCCTGCTGGTATTTAAAATACCAGTGACAAAGTTTCCAGCATCACAGCAACACACAAGCCACCACAGTACAGCAAACTGACAGACAAGTGGTAGAAACATTGCTTAGGTGTATGCAACTCTGTTAATTGTGTACTAATAATTTTGTATATGGCTTTTCCATTATGATTCACTTCAAAATATTTTTAATCTCTGTTGATTGCTTCCTGACTCCAAATTTTTAAATGTACTATTCAGTTTTCAGATATCAGGAGAGTTTCTCAATACCTTATTTATTCCTAATTAGAAATTTTGTTGTAGCAACATAGTATGCTTTATTTCAATACTTTCAAAATTATTGGGACCTGTTTTATAGACTGTGTTCTCCCCTGGTGGCGTAGCAGCATTGGGCTGCGAACCACAGGTCAGGACTTCCATCTTACCAGCCATTCTGCAGGAAAAAGATGAGATTACTATATGTGCACCCTTAAATTATTATAGCACCAGAGTCCTTGTAGGATTGCTATGACTTGGAATTCACTCTATAGCAGCAAGCAGATAGTCTATTGTAGTGAGTGTTCCATATGTACTTGAAAAGAATATGTAATCTTTTATCATTAAGTGTGATGTTCAGAAAATGTCAGTAAGTTCTAGTTGGTTCATTTGAAAAAATCCAAGCTTACTGCCAGAGAGTCAATGCTGACTCATAGTGACCTCTGTGGGTCCCTGGGATTATAACTGTTTATGGTAATAGAAAGCCCAGACTTTCTCACACTGAGCTGCTGGTGGTTTCAAACTGCAAACCAGGTGGATCATAACCCAAAGGTAACCAATGCATTATCTATGGCTTTTCTGATAGAATTATTATTTATTTTATTTTTATTGAGGAAAGAGTATTAATTCAATAACTCTGGTTGTGATTTTATCAATTAATCCTTAAATTAATGTCAGCTTTTGCTTCATATATTTTAAAACTATAGTAAGTGCATAGATTGTTATTATGTTTCCTTGTCCCTTTCATTAGTACATAATGTTCTTGTTTGCCTCTGAGAATATTTCTGTTCTGATATCTGCTTTATATTATATTGGTTTATCCATTTTAACTTCCTTTATAAAGTATTTACATGATATATATTTTTATACTGCTTACTTTTAACTTATCTGTGTCTTTATATTTAAAGTGTGTTTTGAACAGCATATAATTTATCCTATTTTTGTATCTAGTCTGATCATCTCGGCCATTTATTTATTTATAATTATTTTATATGGGGCTCTTACAGCTTTTATTAACAATCCATACATCCATTATGTTAAGTGCATTTGTACATATGTTGCCACCATCATTTTCAAAACATTTTCTTTCTACTTGAGCCCTTGGTATCAGCTCTCATTTTTCCCTCCCTCCCCCACACTCATGAACCCTTGATAAATTATAGATTATTTTTATTTCCATATCCTACACTGTCTGCTGTCTCCCTTCACCCATGATTCTGTTGTTCATCACCCTGGGTGATCATTGGGTGATCATTACATCGATCATTGGGATAGGTTCTCACTTTCTCCTCCCACTTGCCCTCTACCCTCATGGAATCCCTACTCCCAATATTGTTCCTGAGGGGGTTATCTGTCCTGGATTCAATGTGTCCAGAGCTCTTATCTGTAGGCTTTTAATATTTAGACCATTTACATTTAATGTAATTCTTGATAAGGGTGGGTTTGTCTATGATCTTGGAACTTGTTTTCTGTTTACTCCATCTTCTTTATTCCTTTATTCCTTCATTCTTTTTTTGAATTAATTATTTTTCTTACCATTTCACATCTCTATTGACCTAGTAGAAGTGCCCATGTGGCCCTGTGGGTAAGTGTTGCAGCTATCTGCTCCTGTAAAGACGTATAGGCTCAGAAATCCTATAGAGTTGCTATGAGTTGGAATCAACTCTATTGCAGTGGTGTGTGTGTGGGAGAGAAGGGGATTTATTGGCCTAATACCTGCATTTCTTTATTTTATTTTTAGTCATACACTAGAGCAGTGTTTCCCAAAGTTGGAGATACTACCCCCTGGAGGTGCTAAAAGATCCAGGAGGGCTGGAAAAGCAAATACCAACACTTTATCCTGGAAAATGGACAATAGTACAACATTTTTTCATTGCAAAAGGGATGTTGACTAATTCTTTTTTTCTGAAAAGTAGGCAGTAGGCCAAATAAGTTTGGGAACCTATTCTCTAGAGCTTAATTTATGTATCTTTAAGGCTTAAAGTTTTGAAATTATTTAATTTAAAAAAAGAGTTAGTCTTGGAAACTCAAGAAGCCATTTTACCCTGCCCTACTGGGTCTCTATGAATTGGTACTGACTTGATAGCAATTTGGTTTGGTTTACTTTTGGCCCTCCTCTAATATTATACTACTCCATGTACACTGTGAACATTGTTCAATAGTATACATCCTTTTACTCCCTTCTGTTCCTTTCCGTTTTTGTCATAGAATCTACTTGTATGTATGCTATAAATCCTCCAAAGTGTTTTACTATGTTTTCTTTAGAGAGCCGAGTATCTTTATAAACGTTTTTTAAAGAAAAACAAGGGCTCATGTATTTATCCATCTATTTGACTTTTTATCCCTCCTTTTGCCTTTCCTTTGGTCTGAATTTCCACCTGGTATCATTTTCCTTCAGCCTGAAAAACTTGCCTTTTAAAAAAGTCTTACTTTCAATTTAAAGGCTACCTTTGTTGGATAGAATTATAAATTCACTTTTTTTTCCTTTCAACATTAAAAGATAATGTTCCATTTTTTCTTGATTGCACTGTTTCTGACAAGATGTCAGCATAACCGCTCTGTCATCTCTGTATGTCATGTGACTTTATAAAATATGCGTGCTTTCAATTTTTCTCTTCACCATTCCCTTTCATCCATTCAACTATGATTCATTTATTTGTTTGTGAATCCTGCTTGGGAATTGTTGAGATTCTTATATGTATGGTTATATTGCATAAAATTTGGGAAACTTAAAGTTATTCTTTCTTGGAAAAAATTTCTCTTCTCTCCATTCTGTGTCTTCTGCTACCTATGTGATAGACTGCTTCGCACTGAACATAAAACACTTGTTCCTTTCATTGTTTTAAATGATTTTTTTCTTTATGTTAAGATGGTTTCTATTCTATGTCTTCTAATGTTATGTTTTCAAGTTCACTGATGTTTCTTTGGCATGGATTTAATCTGCTATTAATCTCATTCAGTGAAAATTTTATTCCATATTTGTATTTTTCACCTTGAAAGTTTATATTTGGTTCTTCTTTTTTTCTATTATTCTTATTTGACTCATATTTCCTTGTAAGTTTTTTAATTCTTTAATAATAGCTCTTAAAATTTGCTTTAGATTATGTCTGATAATCATATAGTCTGTCTGCCATTTTAGAATCTAGTATATTGATTTATTTTCCCCTTCAAGATGATAAGGTCACATTTTCAATTTTCTAATGTTTTTTAAATCATTTTAGTGGGGGCTCATACAACTCTTATCACAATCCATATATACATCAATTGTATAAAGCACATTTGTACATTCATTGCCCTCATCATTCTCAAAACATTTGCTCTCCACATAAGCCCTTGGCATCAGCTCCCCATTTTCCCGCTCCCGCCCCACTCCCCCTCCATCACAAACCCTTAATAATTTATAAATTATTATTTTGTCATTTCTTACGCTATCCGACGTCTCCCTTCACCCACCTTTCTGTTGTCCGTCCCCCAGGGAGGAGATTATATGTAGATCCCTGTGATCAGTTCCCCCTCTCTATGTCACCCTCCTGGTATCACCACTCTCACCACTGGTCCTGAAGGGATCATCCATCCTGGATTACCTGTGCTTCCAGTTTCTATCTGTACCCGTGTACATCCTCTGGTCTAATCACATTTGTATGGTAGAATTGGGATCATGATACTGGGTGGGGAGGAAGCATTTAGGAACTAGAGGAAAGTTGTATGTTTCATCGTTGCTACATTGCACCCTGACTGAATTGTCTTCTCCCAGCAACCCTTCTGTAAGGGATGTCCAGTTTCCTACAGATGGGCTTTGAGTCCCTACCCCACACTCCCCCTCATTTGCAATGATATGATTTTTGTTCTTTGATGCCTGATACCTCATCCCTTCAACACCTAATGATCACACAGGCCAGTGTCCTTCTTCTATGTGGGCTTTGTTGCTGCCAAGCTAGATGGCCACTGTTTACTTTCAAGCCTTTAAGACCCCAGACGCTATCTCTTTTGATAGCCGGGCACCATCAGCTTTCTTCACCACATTTGCTTATGCACCCATTTGTCTTCAGTGATCGTATTGAGGAGGGGAGCACACTATGGTATGATTTTTTGTTCTTTGATGCCTAATAGCTGATCTCTTCAGCACCTCATGATCACACAGGCTGGTGTGCTTGTTCCATATGGGCTCAGTTGCTTCTGGACCAGATGACTGCTTGTTTACCTTCAAGACTTTAAGACCCTACCAGGCGTCTTCAAACTATGGCCCGTGGGCCACATATGGCCTGCTGAGGACATTTATCTGGCCCATCGGGTGTTTTTACCCCGTTTGTTTTTTTACTTCAAATAAGATATGTGCAGTGTGCACAGGAATTTGTTCAGAGTTGTTTTAAAGACTATAGTCCAGCCCTCCAATGGTTCTGAGGGACAGTGAGCTGGCCCCCTGTTTTAAAAGTTTGAGGCCCCCTGCAAAATGCTATATCTTGTGATCCAGGCTCCATCAGCTTTCTTCACTACATTTGCTTATGCACCCACTTTGTCTTCAGCGATTGTGTCATGGAATGCCAGTTTAATAGAACAAAGTATTCTTGCCTTGAGGGAGTACTTGAGTGGAGCCCCAATGTCCATCTGCTACCTTAATACTAAACCTATAAATATATGCACATAGATCTATTTCCCCATCCTCATATATAAATATATTTACATATGTACATGTCTTTATTTAGACCTATATAAATGCCCTTTGCCTCCTAGCTCTTTCCTCTATTTCCTTTACTTTCCTCTTGTCCCACTATCATGCTCACCCTTCATTTGGGCTATAGTAATTCCTCTCAGTTACATTACGCTTGATCACACCCTCCTCACCATCAATTTCTAATAATTTTTATAGGTTGTTAATACTTCACTGGTTTAATTACTTTAACTTTACAAGATTTATAACAAACATTTATTTCCTTGTAACCTTTTATTTTTCCATATGATTTTTAAAACCAATGTTTCAAATGGAAAATATATGTTATTGGAAATGCATTTTGTGTACCGGTATATATTAATATGGTAAAATACAAAATTCTGATGATTTTATCAATGAACATTATATTATCTATTTATATACATTCTATCATATACTACTATAAAATCTCATGTTTTGGCCCTGCTCAGTAGTCACCTGCATGCAGAGATCACTAAAGATAAGGGTGCTACAGCAAAATACAGTGAAGAAAGCAGATGGTGCCCAGCTATCAAAAGATATAGTGTCTGGGGTCTTAACGGGTGTATTCAAATAAGCAGCTATATAAATGAGGCATCAACTAAGTCTACATGAAAAAAAGCATACCAGCCTGTGTTATCTAAAGATGATGGTAACAAAATCCAAACATAAAGAAAGGGAAAGTATCAGAGTTTAAATTGTGAACACCCAATTTGTAGATGGCTATAGAGAACAGTGGGAGCCCAAAATACATCTGCAGAGTATCTAGTCAAATCAAGCCTCTGGCAGATCTCCTCTGGCCACACTGGAGGAAAGCAAACAGTTTTACTATCAGACAACGATAAGTGTAAATTTGATTATAGTAGATGGAATTAAGGTATAATATGATACTTGGTCAGTTTACTTCCCTCTTGACCCAACCTGAATTTTCTCTAGATTTACATATTTCTCACTTGTTCCAGAAATGTCTTCCCTGACTTTTAAAAACATTGCTGGTGGTCTTTCCTTTCTTACTCTCCATTTTAATTTTTATATTATTATTGTTTCTTTATGTTCCATTTTGGTTTGGGTTTTTAATGTTTCTGTTAGGTTTCCCAGTTTATAGGGTAGAGAAGGAGTGGATGCATAGAGACAATAACTGATGCAATGGTTTATGGAGAAGAGGATAGGGAGGATGAGGAAAATTGGGGAGCACAGTATGAATTTGGGAGGGTGGAAAACACTCGAATTGATTGTTATGATTTATATGCAATTCTTTTTAAAAAGAACTGTGGAAGCGTATGATATTTTAATTTTGTGTCAATAAAATCATTATTTTTATTGCACATGTTCTTTGTTAAACTTTGAAATTTTGGTTGTGGTTATGGTTATTTTTTGTTAGATTTTCTCATTGTTGCTGGCATTAAGGTTTTTCATTTTGTATATTGGTTAAGTAACCAGCAAATTTGCTAAGTTCACTCATTTGCTCTATTTCTATCTAGTCTCCCCCCACCTCCATGTAGATGAGTTAACATTTCTATCTTTTTTGCTTCTTACTTATCTTTCTTACTGATCTGTCTAGGACTTCCAGCGCTGGACTAAATGGAAGCAAAGATCATAAACATCTTCATCTTGTTTCTGAAGTTAAAGGAAAAGTATCTTTCTCCATATGTTATAAATAAGATGTTGGTATTTTGGTGGAGGTGGGAGATTTTTTTCAAATAGTATTTACCTTGCTAAAACCCAGGTGGGGAATGAGCATGGTAGTGGAACAGAGAAAAGTCAAAGGAAATAGAGGAAAGAGCTGGGAAGCAAAGGACATTTATAAAGGTCAAGATAAAGGAATGCACATATGTAAATATATTTATATGTGAGGATGGGGAAATAGATCTATGTGCATACATTTAAAGGTTTAGTATTAAGGTAGCATAAGGCTATTGGACCTCCACTCAAGTACTCCCTCAATGCATGAATACTTTCTTCTATCAAATTGGCATTCTATAATCCTCACCGTCCCGACACAATCACTGAAGACAAAGTGGGTGAACAACTAAATGTGGTGAAGAAAGCTGATGGTGCCCGGCTATCAAAAGATATAGCATCTGGAGTCTTAAAGACTTGAAGGTAGGCTAAACTCACCCTGTGGTCCCGTGGATCTGTGTCTTGCTTCAACAGTGTTTGAACGGAACAGATCCGGGACTCCCTGCCTCCAACCTTTGGCCCGCAACAGTTTTCTTTCCGGAAGTAACTTAGGGACCATCTTCTTGGCTAGCCCCTCCTCTTGGGACCAGCGAACACTCTTATTTGGCATGTGGTGACCTCCAAACCAACGCATCATGAGCTCTCAGATCCATCAGAATTATTCCGCCAACGCGGAGGCCGACATCAACCGTCTGGTCAACCTGCACCTGCAGGTCTCTTATACCTACCTCTCTCTGGGTTTCTTTTTTGACCGCGATGATGTGGCCTTGGAAGGCATGGGGCACTTCTTCTGCAAGCTGGCAAAGGAGAAGCGCAAGGGGGGGGGGGGCGAGCGTTTCTTGAAGCTGCAGAACAAGCACAACGGCCGGCCCTCTTCCAGGATGTGCAGAAGCTGTCTGAAGATGAGTGGGGTAGAACCCTGGACGCCATGGAAGCTGTCCTAGCCCTGGAGAAAAAACTCAACCAGGCCCTTCTGGACCTGCATGCCGTGGGGTCCACTCACGCTGACCCCCATTTCTGTGACTTTCTGGAGAGCCACTTCCTGGACAAGGAGGTGAAACTCCTCAAGAAGATGGGCGACCACCTGACCAACCTCCGCAGGCTGGCCAGGCCCCAGGCCGGGCTGGGCGAGTACCTCTTTGAGAGACTCACTCTCAAAGAAGACTAGGAACCTGCGGCGCCAAGCCACCTGCCAGGGGCCTTCTGCCTCCCCACTGTCGGCCTTAGCCCCTCAGCCTGAACCCGTCCCCGTGCCAGTCAGCCGCAGTGTCACCACCCTGGAGGCCCTCCCCCAAGCTGGGGACCAAATGGAAACAATAAAGCTTCCTTTTGCAAAAAAAAAAAAAAAAAGACTTGAAGGTAAACAATTGGCCATCTAGTTCAGAAGCAACAAAGCCCACATGGAAGAAGCACACCAGCCTGTGTGATCACAAGGTGCCAAAGGGAGCAAAGACAAAAAAATCATATCATTGTGTGCTCACCTCCCTGATACAATCGCTGAAGACAAATGGGTGCATAAGCAAATGTGGCAAAGAAAGCTGATGGCGCCCAGCTATCAAAAGATATAGCGTCTAGGGTCTTAAAGGCTTGAAGGTAAACAAGCGGTCATCTAACTCAGAAACAACAAAGCTCACATGGAAGAAGCACATCAGCCTGTGCAATCACAAGGTGTCGAATTGATCAGGTATCAGACATCATCAGAACAAAAAATCTTATCATAGTGAATGAGGGGTGGGGTGGAGTGGGGTGGAGACCCAAAGCCCATTTGTAGGCCACTGGACATCCCCTTACAGAAGAGTCACAGGGAGGAGATGAGCCAATCAGGGTGCAAAGTAGCAATGATGAAACATACAACTTTCCTCTAGTTCCTAAATGCTTCCTACCCCCTTTCCTCCCTGCCCCTCTCATGATCCCAATTCTGCCTTGCAAGTCTGGCTCAACAAGAGGATGTACACTGGTACAGATAGCAACTGGAAACACAGGGAATCCAGGGCGGATGACCCTTCAGGACCAGTGGTGTGGGTGACAATACTGGGAGGGTAGAGTGACGATGGGTTGGAAAGGGGGACCCAATTACAAGTATCTGCATGTGACCTCCTCCCTGGGGGACGGACAACAGAAAAGTGGGTGAAGGATGATGTCGGACAGGGCTAGATATGACAAAATAATAATTTATAAATTATCAAAGATTCTTGAGGGAGGAGGAGCAGGGAGAGAGGGGAAAAAATGAGCCAGGGACTTAAGGGCAACGAATGGACAAATATGCTCTACAAAATTGATGTATTATGGATTGTGATAAGAGTTGTATGATCCCCTAATAAAACGATTAAAAATAGAATTTACCAAGTTTTGGTGAAAGTTTACATGAGCAAGTTAAGTTCCTACTTAACACTTTCTAAGCAAAGTGTTCAATGAAACTGGTTGCATTTTTCACACTATGTCAACACTCTCCTTAGCTACTCATTCTGTTGGTTTCATTTTTAGTAGTCTAGTTTTCCTGTTACCTTTCTTTTTTATCTTTGTTTTAGAGGAATTATGACCTTTTAGCCACATATAGATTTAGCTAATCAGTGTAGTATTTGGGGGTGGATTTATTATTATTATTTTATGAGTCAATCTGTTATTTAGGTAAAGGTTAGCCTCAGGGGATGATTTCGGTCTACGCTTAAAAGAGTATCTAGGGTGATAGTCCGGGGAGTCTTCTTGTCTCAACTAGCCTAGTGAGGCTGGACTTCTTAAGAGTTTTAATTCTATTCCACATTTTTCTGTCAGGATCCATCTAATTGTAGCCCTGATAGTGGTTTCTAGGTACCACCTTGTCCTTCTGGGCTCAGGATAGATGTGGCCATGATTCATTGATCGTATGAGTCCTGGGGACCAGTTTATTCTGAATCTTTTTGTTCCTTTGTTCTCGTTTGTGTTGGACGAGTAGAGATGGTTGCTCAAAATCATTGAAGCTCCAGATACCGATTTCTGAACTAAGATGTAAACCATAAGCTTTAGGAACTATATTATGTCATTGGATCAAGTTGTCCCATAAAATATGAGCCTAAGCCTTCAAACTTAGAAGCTGGAATATATAAAGAGTACCTTGACATCAGACTCATGACCGCCTGGGATACACAGATGGCATAACCTTACTTGTTGCAATCCAAGTGATCTTGAAGCACAGGAATATAGCCATTAGTATGAATTACAACTCAATGTAAAGAAAACATAATCCTCACTCTGGACCAATGAGGGCATTATGATAAACCAAGAAAACACTGAAGCTGTCCAAGATTTAATTTTATTTGGCTCAGTAATCAAGAAATCGAGGTATGTATTGCATTGGGAAAATCTACTGCAAAAGACCTCTTGAAAGGATCTTTGAGAACTAAGAAGTCATGGGACTAAGTGAGATGATTTTTAATCTTCTCAAATAAAAGTGGAACCTGGAGAATGAGTGAGGAAAACTTAAGAAGAATTGATACATTTCAATTAAGATTTGTTGAATATAACACAAAATGATTAAATCTGTGTTAGAAGAAATACAGCCAATTGCTCCTTAAAATCAAGAATGCTAAAACTTCATCTCTCATACTGTAAATTGTTATCAGGAGGGATCGATCCCTGGAAAAGCCCATGCTTGGGAAAGTGGAGGGTCAGTCAAAACAAGAAGAATCCTTCATCGAGATGGATTGACACAATGACTATCACAATGGGCTTAATGTAGCAACGTTAGTGAGGATGGCACAGTCTGGGCAGTGTTCTGTTCTGTTGTATATGGGGTCGCTATAAATCAGACCCAACTTGAACACCTAACACCACATCAACATATATAGTCATATATGTATATCCATATATGTATATTCATCACATGTGTAACCATACACAATTATTCGGTATAGTTGATTTTGAAAAATTATATTTGATCACATTCTTTACCAAAATATCATTTATTTACTTATGTTACTTCTCTTAGTGATATCATCTATCCTTAGTCAAGCTGTGCATACTTCTCCCATATTTGGTGCTAACTTGCTCATCACAAAAAATAACAAATGCCCATTATATTGAGTAATTTCTCATTTCCATCCACCCCAAACTCATCCTTGGTAGTCACCCAGTAATGTTAACATCTGTTTATATGCTTATTTTTGTCTTCTTATAAAAGATACATAATATTTGCCATTTTGTGATTATCTTATTTCATAAAATTCTACAGGTTTATCCACATTAGTTTCATGAATTTATTATTACTCTTTTATTCTGCTGCTTTAACTTTTATTTTAAGCTTAATTTATTCCCAAGCCATAAGTTTTCGCTTCTTCACTTTCTTTTGCGATATCTTTTCCTTCTGTGGAACCTGCTCTTCTAGTTAGGAGCACTTTGTTTCTTTCTGTAAGGATCATTTCCAGGCAGCAGCAAGAGCTCGTGTGTGGGCTCGTTGGATCCTGAGCTCTGTAAGTGCAGCAGTGCATCTTGGGGGCTGTAATTTACCTGGGTGTGCTCAATGACCAGAGAATCCACATCTGAGCTCTTAACTTCAGTAATACTCTGTATTTTCAAGCACATGCATAAAAAATTCAGCACTCTTTTGGGGCCACCGATCGGGGGTCCAACCCCACAGTTTGTCATGGATGGGCACATTTACCAACTCCACCATTGTAACCTTGGAAGGGCACACGCTGTTTCTGCAAAGTGACATCTTTCAAATACTTGGTGCCTTTCTGGATATGGGTCTCCTTGGTGGCCCAGGCAGTTTCATGGGTTTTCGAAGATTTGATCATCTTTATTTGCATGATTTTGTGGGATTTTCTGGATCAAGTGAGTAGCGAATCATTTTGGCAGATCACCTCAGGCCACTATAAGAAGAGGGGAACTGGTGGGTCCTGGGAAAACCTGTGATCACTTGTACCTAAGTTATCATTTCTCTTCATGGCTGCAGTGTACTTCATTTCATGTATGCACCACATTTTGTTTATCATTCATTTGTTGTTGAGTGCTCTCCTTTTGCTATTGCAAATAGTGCTGCGATGAATATCAGCATGCAAAGTTGTTGTTGTGCCTCTCCTGTCAGATATCTAGGGGTCTCCAAAGGAACTCTATTTCTGGGTGTTTTGAGCGGCATATCTAGTCTCCTCATTTAACTTCATAAGGTTAATAACCATTCATATCAGCCCCAGGCTGACTTCCATGAATCAAACAGACCTCCTCTCTCCAATCTTTTTTTTTTTAATCAGTTCTGACACCAGTCATCACTCCCACAGCACTCTCTACTACTCTGCTGGATTCAGTAATTCATTGCAAGGGTCACACAGAACTTACAGAACTCAGGAATATGGGGATTATTAAGGAAGTAACAGTTACAAATCTGGAAATAGTAATTCAATCAAGACACCTCCTTCTCCAACGATGACCATAAGCAGGACTTGGCTTCCAGGCTCTGCGTGGATCTTGGATCTCCTACTCAACCTTCAAAGAACAGACTCCTCTGAGCCCCTTTAGAATAAATTCCTCTCAGCTTTCAGCCCTTGGCCTCTGCCCTGCTCTGGTAAATGTTACAAAGCTCTTTTAGCTCTACTGATAAACACCGAGAGGCACCCCATGCTGCCAGCAAACCTCCTGTCTGAATGTGCTCAGCTCTCTCGCTCAGTGTGCTGGCACATCCATTGCAGCCGCCTTGTTTGCTCGTCTGGTAAGCCCACCACAGTCATCTTCTGGTTCCATTGCAGCCACCTTGTTTGCTCGTCTGGTAAGCCCACCACCATCATCTTCTGGTTCCATTGCAACCTCCTTGTTTGCTCGTCTGGTAAGCCCACCACAGTCATCTTCTGGTTCCATTGCAGCCACCTTGTTTGCTCGTCTGGTAAGCCCACCACCATCATCTTCTGGTTCCATTGCAACCTCCTTGTTTGCTCGTCTGGTAAGCCCACCACAGTCATCTTCTGGTTCCATTACAGCCTCCTTGTTTGCTCGTCTGGTAAGCCCACCACCATCATCTTCTGGTTCCATTACAGCCGCCTTGTTTGCTCGTCTGGTAAGCCCACCACAGTCATCTTCTGGTTCCATTGCAGCCGCCTTGTTTGTTCGTCTGGTAAGCCCACCACAGTCATCTTCTGGTTCCATTACAGCCTCCTTGTTTGCTTGTCTGGTAAGCCCACCACCATCATCTTCTGGTTCCATTGCAGCCGCCTTGTTTGCTCATCTGGTAAGCCCACCACCATCATTTTCTGGTTCCATTACAGCCGCCTTGTTTGCTCATCTGGTAAGCCCACCACAGTCATCTTCTAGTTCCATTGCAGCCGCCTTGTTTGCTCGTCTGGTAAGCCCACCACCATCATCTTCTGGTTCCTGACTCGTGTAACAATCACGCTGGTACTACTGAACCACCGGCGCTTCCAGTTTTCCGTGTTGGAGTTCTTCTGTCTCCTAGGTCCGGGAGGTTCGCAACACAAGAACCCAAGGTCCAAATGATACATTCTACTGGCTTTTCTGCATGTTAATGAAATCCCCTCTTCCCACCTATGGGATGGTTCATTTTAGACCTAGCAAGATGGCAACACTAACTAATCTCTTCATTAGGATTCCAAACCCTTTATTTGTATAATCCACCTCACAAGGGTCCCCTACACCTTATTTGCATTATTAGCAAACAGTCCAATCCCCTTGGTCAGTCACAAGTACTTTAAATTCATAATCCCACCCAATCATGTTGTGGAAGTTATAAGACCATACCATGCATGGTTAAAACGGTCCTGTTAAGTCATTCACTACATTGCAGAATGTTACTGTTTTCCAGAGTGGTTGTACCATGTTACAATCTCAGCAGCAGTGCATAAGGGTTCCAATAGCCCCTTCACTCAATATGTGTCTTACCCTCTAGTGGTTGATTTATTTCACTCAGCATAATGTTCGCAAAATCAATGCATGTTACATGCAAATTCATAGATTAATGATTATTCTTTAACACTGTGCTGTATTCCATTACATGTATGTGCCATAGTTTATCCATTCTTCTATTGATGGGCATTTAGGTTGTTTCCATCTTTTTGCTATTGTGAATGGTGCTTTGATGATCTTTGATGATCTTGGGTATTCATGTTGCAACTCTTGTTTCTCTAGAATATATACCAAGTAGAGAGATTACTATGTCACATGACATTTCTATTTCCGAGTTTTTAAAGAAGTGCCCTGCTGTTTTCCACAGTGGTTGCACCACGGTAAAGTCCTACCAATGGTATATGAGAGTTCTAGGTTCTCCACAACCATACAAGCATCTTCTTTCTTTTTAAAATTGAGATGAGATGATATCTCCCTATTGTTTTGTATGTCTCTAATAGCTAATGATCATGGGCACTGTTGCGTTTACTGAGCACTTGAACGTCTTCATGGATGAAGTATCTGTTCATGTTCTCTACCTATTTTTCAAATGAATTATTTGTCTTTTTTTTAACAATTTATTAGGGGCTCATACAACTCTTATCACAGTTCATACATATACATACATCAATTGTATAAAGCACATCCATACATTCCCGAATTATTTGTCTTTTTGTTGGTGAGGTGTTGAGGATTTGCATAAAATTTTTAAATTAGTCCCTTTTCCTTTATGCAGTTGCCAAAAAAAATTTCCCCGTCTCTGGGTTCTTTTTTTACTCTTTTGATGAAGTCTTTTGATGCACATGAATATCTAATTTTCAGAAGGACTCAATCATATATTCTGTCTTCTTCTGTTTGTGTGTTTTCAATCATGTTTGACAGTTCATTTATGCCATGTAATAAGGCCTATGGTGAAGCTGTCAGGTAAACTATGGACTTCTAAACACAAGGTTCACAGTTCAAACTTATCAGCTGCTCCAAAGAAGCAGACGAGGCGATCGCCTTCCGCAAAGGTTTGCAAAGCCTCACAAATCTTACCTAGGAAGTCCTCATGGCATGGTGGGTTACTGTGTGTTAACTTCAAGGTCAGCAGTTTGAAACAACTAGCCACTCCTTTCTTCTCCTGTAAAGAGTTCCAGTCTCAGAAACCCACAGGGGCAGTTCTCCTCTGTCCTCTAGGATTGCTATGAGTCAGCAACGACTCAACAATGAGTTTGGTTTAGGTTTCTTGTAAGTCAGAAATGACTCAATGACAGTGGATTAGAACCCCTAAATTTGTCCCTTTTTATTCATTGGTGGACTTTATAGTTTGATTCATTTTGAATTTTTTGTATAAACTATGAGATATGGGTCCTGTTTCAATCTTCTACAAATAGAAATCCAGTTTTTCCAATACTATTTATTAAAGAGATTATCTCTTCCCCATTTAACGATTTTCAGCATTCATTAGCATTTTTATTTTCGGGTTTTTTTATTAGTGCTAGCTTTAGTTGGAGTGAGATGATTTATTTTCTTTACAGTTTCAAGTTCCATCTCTACAATGTAATGAAAACACTGGCCAAGGAATAAGAAGAACCGGAGAAGAAGTAAAGGCGGTGCCTTCAGTCACACGCTCTGGTAAGGAAGCAACTTGCTCCTCTGATCCTTGCCAGGGTACTGTGGATTGTGGGAATGACAGTGCTGGTAAGGAATATTGAATACACCTGGGACTGCCAGAGAATTCATGAATCTGCCTTGGTCTTGGAAGAGGTGCCGTTGAAGTTTCTTAGAGGTTAGGATGGAAAGACTGCGTCTCAGGTACGTGTGACATATAATGAAATGGGACCCGGCCCTCGGGAAGGCAATCGTAGTCTGTGAGAAAGACGATGGTTGATGAGCTGGATGACACAGTGGCTACAGCAAGGAGCTCAAACACAACAATTATGAGATTGCCACAGTCTTAGACAGTGTTGTGTTGTGTTTTCTGTTCTGTTGTAGATAGAGTTGTTATGAGTCAGAATTGAGACGACAACTAACAAAAATGACAACAGTGGTTACTGAGGAGCCCTTGTGATGTCATGCTTAAGCACTTGGCCGATCACTGCAAGGCTGACAACTTGAACCCACCAGCCACACAGCTAGTGAGGAGAGATGACAGCCTTGCAGTGGAGTACTACTCAGTCAGGAGGAGCAATAAAGTCTTAGTACTTATGACATAATGGGAGACATTATGCTGCGTGAAATACATAAATCATGAAAGGATAAATCCTGCATGACCTCACTTATATAAAAAGATAAGAAAAGGCAAACATATAGAGAAAAAAGCGTGTATTCATGGTTACCAGACTGAGGTGCCACGAGTTACATAAGATGGCCCTTCTAGTTGCAGCCCTCCAGTTTGTGTTGTGTTGTAGATCTCAGCTGCTCTGCCCATGTTTGTGGTTTGTTCTGGGAGGAATTGTCTGTTCTGCTAGTAAGGATCAGAGTAGGATGGCGCTGCCTTACTCACGGGTGTGACTCAGTCACCCCGGTTAGCTTTCTTGGGCATATGGTCTGCTGTCGATATTTAGGAATGCTGTGACAAAGTTCTGTCTTTTGTCATGGATCCTGCGTCTGAGACGTCTTTGTCTGACCTTTCAGGAGTTGAGCCAGTGGCCTGTAGCTCATCCTACCAATTTGAATTTATTAGCCTCTGCAGCCATATGGGTCAGGGAGGCAGGTGTTAGTCTGGAAGCCTCCCCTGAAACGTGTGCCTGCAGAGGCTAACATACCCAATACTTGACCCACCAATGTGGGATTTGCCAGACTTACAAGTGCCATTTCTTGTCAGACATGAAAGATCAGCTACCGTGTGTGTTAGCAGCCTGCTATTTGATCTGCTGATTTGGGTTCATCAACCTCGCAAACCATGTGAGTGAGGAGAATGCTTCAGACTGATCCACAGGTTTGGGACTTGTCCGATGGCATCATAGGCTACCTGTTGGGTTGCTAGCTGCAAGATCAACAATTCAAATCCATCTAATAGGAAATGTTGAGTTTCTTTACTTCTGTAAAGATTAACTGTCTCAGAAACCCGACCGGGCCATTTGCTCCCGTCCTCAAGAAGCACTATGCATCAGAGTTGACTCAGTGGCAGTGTGTTTGGGTTAAAGCCTCCACAATTGGATGAGTCATTTACTTGATGGTTCTAAGTTCTGTGATACATTTCAGCAAATCTCAGAACCCTAAGATGGGAGGGGTGGAGTCTCGCTGGGGGAGTGTCTAAAGACAGAGCCTGGGAATCAGTCTGCTTGTGCACCAGGCCAGTGACCTTTCAGTCTGCAAGCTTTGCACAGTGACTAGGAAAGGTTCTTTCGTGAGCATAACACGTTGGATTAGTCTTTTAGCCAATTTAGTCCAAAGGATATTCACACATATCAATAGCAAGTCAAGAAAAACAGGCAAGACTTACCAGCAAGAGCGAGGGAGGGCGGGAGCATTCTGTTCCCTTGCAGGGGTCAGAAGCTCTACCCCTCTGGGCTCTTAGCTGACTTTTTATACAGTCGCGGGGGGAGGGGCAGTAGCCGTAGGTGTAAGGTTATGGGTGTTCATCCCTGGTAAGGGGTGCAAGCACAGGTGTTTAGTCTGATAGTCTTGGATCCCGGCCAGTCTCCATTTTGTTGTTTACTTCTTTATTCTTGTTGGCCTCCTGTCAGCCTTTGTATTGTTCGTGGCTACTCCCTATCTTTGCATACTCCATTCATAGAGTGAAAATATGAATTGGGCTGCTAACCACAAAGACAGTGGTTCTAACTCACCCATCACTGAGGGGGAGAAAAAGACTATCTGCTCTTGTAAAAATGTAAAGTATTGGAAACCCGAAAGAGGCTGTTCTAGTCGGCCCTATCAGTTCACAACAGCTCAGAGTCGGAATCAGCTCCATGGCAGTGAGCCGCTTGGGTTGTTAGAAGGCAGGAGGGCAGGAGGAGTAATTGATGTTGAGGATGAGTGAACCGTACAGTTGGACATTATAGGACACCAAATAGAGATCAGCCTCGTGCTGATGCCTCTAAAGCAGGGATGTCAAATTGGCGGCCCGCGGGCCACATGCGGGCGGCCCCAAGGTAATTTTGGTGGCCTGCGATGCTCTGAAATAAATGAAAATAGAAAAATTGTTATGAAGAAAATAGTGCTTAGGGGAGAGCGAGCCAATGCCGTAAACACAATTCCCTCATTAACCCTTTAACTACTGAACACGTGTATGCACGTGGCCCAGTGCCTTTCCTGGGAGCCTGTGGACGTGTGTAAACGCGCTGACTCCGTTCTGGAGACGTTTAGATGCGATATGTCTGCCACTCTCAGTGTCACGTAATGTAAACAGATCCCAACAGTGAAAAGGTGAAAAAGAGCACTCTGGGTTGTGCTGTTATGAATCAGACCTTGCGGCAGCGCTGGTTCACATTTTTGGAGGGAAGCCATTACGATTGTGCATCACACTTGTCAGCTGCCCAACATTCTGTGTTTTTTATTAGTCCCTTTGGTATGTTTTCCAGTCACAACATTAGAGGTAAGTGAAAACTAGTAGGAGGAAAGCGCTGGCAAGTTTAGTGTAAAAAAGAATAATTTTAGTTTTATAAACACATTAAATAAAATAAATGTTTAAATAAATACAATTATATAGTGTTTTAATTATCCTATCCACATTTCTGAATCCTCACTTCAAAATATAAATTTAACAAAGTTTGTAAATGTGATGTGGCCCACATGAATCTTGTCTGTTGCTCCAAATGACCCGCATCTTCATGGAGTTTGAACCCCCCTGCTCTAAGTCATCTGTGCACATGGGGCAGGCAGGAGAGGAAAAGAAAGGTTTAATAGAAATGGAAACACCAAATTGATGGCAATACTTCCCAAAGTGCTTACAACCATCTCCTGGAACGATCTGGAGGGATGCACTGGAACACTGGAACAATCTGGGGGGATGGCAAAACCAGATGCCTACACATTTTTAACTATGATTATTATTAAATACTTTTATTGGGGGCTCTTACATCTCTTATCACAATCCATGTTTGCACATATGGTGCCTTCATCATTTTCGAAGCATTTTCTTTCTACTTGAGCCCTTGATATCAGCTCCTCATTTCTCCCCTCCCTCCTCCGCCTCCCTCATGAAGCCTTGATAAGTTATAAGTTAGAGATTATTATTATTTTCATATCTTACATCTTCCTCTGTCGTACCTCACCCACTTTTCCATTGTTCATCCCCCCCCCCCCCCTGGGAGCGGGTTCTAGGTTGGTCCTTGTTATCAATTCACCTTTTCTCCCCCACCTTCCCCTAATCCTCCTGGTATCTCTACTCTCATTGTTGGTCCTGAGGGGGTTATCTATCCTAGATTCCCTGTGTTTGGAGCTCTTATCTGTAGCAGTGTGCATGCTCTGGTCGAATTCGATTTGTAAGGTAGACTTAAGGTCATGATAGTGGAGGCGTGGGGGGAAGAAGCATTAAAGAGCTAGAGGAAAGTTGTGAAAGCTATAGTACAAAAATTTTTCAAGGCCACAAAGTAATTTCTTTTTTCTAAAAAGGGCTCAAATAACCTTGATACTCTACAGATTAAGGGGTCAAGAGTCATAGTTGGTTATTGTCATTGCTGTAAAAGCCGAGGTGGCCAAAGTAATGTGATGCTAACAACAACTACAAAACAAAACACAGGGTAGCTGCTGAGGCTATTCATGTGCAATCAAAACCTCACGGGACGTTGTTTCTTGGTTTAGAGGTTTAAGATCATGGTCTCATAGGCCATCCCAGTTAACCGGCTGAATTATAATGTGTTTCATGCTTCCATTCTACGTCCTTGTTTGCTGCATAGTGCCTGGGATCTTACAGACTTTCAAGTGGCCATCCAAGGTACAACAATTAACTAGAGTAGCAGGGGAAGGAGAGTCAGGGATAGAGCAGGATATGGAATGAACAGCTCACCACTTCCATGAACAAGTGCCCCCTTTGCCAGGAGACAAGCAAAACTGGATGGTGCCAGCTGCCATTATTGAACATTTTGATTCTTTAGAAGAATCTTTGATCAAAAGGGTGAAATGTATATCAGAATGTCTAATTTTCATGGACTCTAGATTTTGGACATTGAAAAAGAGAAAGGCGCTCAACAGGATGGATTGACACTGTGGCTGCCACTCAAGCATGGAACTAGCAAAAATGTCTGCCTTCAACATTATACTTTTGTAACATCTAACATCAAATGAACAACAGAGATTGAAAGATTAGATACCATTAGAGAGTAGGACGTGTATGTTAATGACAGAAGAACAGCTCAGAAAAGGGGGGCGAGAATTGTTATACAACCTGAAGAAGACAGTCAATGTTACTAAGTGGTATATACAGAAACTTGAATTGGTGTATGTTTTGCTGTAGGGTCTAATAAATGTTACAGCCTTGGAAACCTGATAGGAGGGTGATGAATTGGAATCAACTTGATGGCAATGACTTTCGCAATTAATGATTGTGAACATTTTTCATGTAACTCTTGTTTACTTTGGGAGAAAGATGAGGTTTTCTATGCCTGTAAAGAGTTTCAAGCTCAGAAACTCCCAGAAGAATGTCCACCCTGTCCTATCAGCTTGCCAGGAGTCAGAATCGACTCGATGGCAGTTGAGTCTGGTTGCCTCCTTGGTTCTCTTTGACAAAGTATCTGTTCATGTTCAAGTATTTGTTGTTTGTCTTTTCGTTGTTGAAATTGTCTATATATTGTGGATATTCAAATCTTATCAAGTATGCTGTTGCTAAAGATTTTTCTCCAGTCTGTAGGTTGTCTGTTTTCCTCCCTTGATGAGTATGTTTAAATTTTATGAGTTTTCAGTTATCTAATTTGTCTTCTGTTGTTTTTACAATTGTAGTTGTGTCTGATCTTTTTCTATTTTTTTAAATTAGGACCCGTAGTGTTGAACCTTTTTTGTTTCTTCGAAGAACTTTATGGTTTTAACTTTGACATTTAAGTCTTTGGTCCTTTATTTATTTTTTTAATGTAGTTTGGGTAAAACTTTACACAGTAAATTAATTTTTCATTTGGTAAGGTATACACATTTATTTTGTAACATTAATTTCCATTTCCTCAATATTGCAGCACTCTTCCCCCTTTCTCCCTTTGATCCTACTATTCATTGGTCCTTCTTTCCTGCCCCTTCCTGCCTTACTAACTTTATTTTAGGACAAGCGTTGCCCTTTGACTATCCTTTGGCTAGTCATTCTGTGGAGTATGCCCCTCACAGGTGTCGTTGTTCACCACGGAGGCCTATCTGTTGTTTGGCTACAAGCATTTCTATTCCCAGCCCTTTGAGGAAGGGCCATATCGTTCTCCACAGTGCTTGCCCCATTTTACAGTGTAGTAGAGTCCAATTTTTCCATAGTTTCACCAGCACTTGTTGCTTTCAGTCTTTTTAAACTTTATTGTTAATGCTGAAGTGAGATGATCTCATTCTTGTTTTGATTTGCATCTTTTGATGCCTAATGATTGTGAGCAAATCTTCAAGCATTTGTTGGCCTGTATGTCTTCTTTGGTGAAGTATGTGTTCATATTTTCTGCCCATTTTAAAATCTGATTGTTTATTTTTGTTGTGGTGTTGATGACGTTTTCTATGAAATGTAGAAACTAAAAAAAAGAGAAATGTAGAAACTAGTCCCTTATCAGCTATGTCATTCTCATTTTTTTGTTGTTGTTATCAATCTGTAGGTTCTATTTTTGTTCTTTTGGAGAAATCTTTTGATCCAGAGAAATGTTTGATTTCAGGAGGTCCCAGCTATCTAGTTTATCTTCTGCTATTTGTTCAATTTGGTTATGTTTTATAGATTATACCATCAATTAGGGCACCTATGTTTTGTCTTTGATTTTAAATCATGCAGCGATATAGTTAAAGTTTATTGTGCCAACCTGGCCGATAGACACATGTGGGGTTAATTGAAGGGTGGAGGGATAAATAGCTCAGTGAGCTTTGCCTTTCTAGTTCTCGGGTCTCTTGCTTTCTGATGGTCAGACCAGGGTGCAACTGCCTTAGCCAGTTCCCTGCTTCAGCTGACAAGGCTGACTTCCTGCAAGACATCCCTGAGGAGAAGCCACATGGACCTACCCTGATGCAGCCCTGGGTGCTGGAGCAGCAATGTAGAGACCCCTGCCAGCGCTGAGAAGCTTACACGCTCACTGATAGGGCTTTCCTCCTGCAGTCGGCATCATAGTGTGTGTTTCGTGAGATGGAGGAGGACTTTGTGGATTGATGTGGGACATATGGGTTAATGTTGGACTTGTGGGCTTGAGCAGCACTGGGTTGGGATGTTTTCTTGATGTGTATTTAACCTTTATATAAAAATGTCCCGACCAGCGGAACATCAACAACGTGGACCTGAAAGAGGGACTGGGAATGAAGATGGGCAAGGGCGCGAGAAATAGAGGCAAGACAGGAATCTGATCAAGCCTCATTTATTGAGTTGAGAGCAGAGATTTAAATAGCCAGCGAGGGGCTGGCACCATTATGTCACATGTAAAATAAGGTTCAGCTGAGGTAGCCAATAGTCGTGCATCTCCAAACAAGGAAGGAATGGCGGGCAACTGATCAAACAGGTAAGCATGCTAATGAAGCATTCCTGGTGAGCCTGGGGGGAGATGCCATCAGTCATGTATTGACCAATGAGCATAGCAGCTGCTAGTGAAAGAGCACCAATCCTAGCAAGGGTCAAGGCAGCCGCCCTCTGGCTGGAATTGAGACAAAGGGCAGTAAGACCTCAGGGCAGTTTGTATGGCGAGAGTAAATTCATGGCTAAAATCCAGGGTGGGGAGACACGCAGTTCCCTACATAAAACTCTCACACGAGTTTCTGTACCCAGACTAACACATGAAGTATTCTCTTATTCTGTATGCACAACTGCCTTTTAATCCGTGTACAGGTTTCCATGAGCACAATGAAGTGTTCTGAAATTCCCATTCTTCTCAAGACTACCTGTAGTTTGTTATGATACACACAGATGAATGCCTTTACGTAGTCAATAGAGCACAATTAAACATATTTTTTATATTCTCTTCTTTCAGCCAAGATCCATTTGACTTTAGCAATGATATCCCATGTTCCATGTCCTCTTTTGAATCCAGTCTGAACTTTTGTCAGCTCTCTGTTAATATACTGCACCATTTGTTGGATAATTGTGTTAGGCAGGGTTCTCTAGAGTAACAAAACCAGGACACTAATGATTGTATATGTGTGTGTATATATAGAGAGAGAGACTGTATGTGTGTGTGTATTTATATATAGAGAGAGGTGGGGGGGAGAGAGAGAAGGAATACAATGGCTAATCAGCCCACACAGCAGTACAGAGGGCTTGGTTTAACTCACTTTCATGAAACAGTTAATATACTGAAGGTCCTTCAACTCACACAGACTGTCGGTCTAAGGTCAAGGGAGCAGACAAGGGAGTCTGCCATCAGGCAAGACAGACAGAGTTGGCCAGCAGGCAGCAGGGTGGGGCAGCAACAATCAATAACAAGGGAGCGTAGTGAAGCAAGCCCTGATAGAGCCTCAAGCTCTATTGCTTCATTAGCTTATTGAAATATTTCTATTGGCAATCCATCATGGACGGCCTAAAAGAACAAATATATCTGTCTTGGAAGAAGTGCAGCCAGAATGCCTTTCATAGGCATGGTGATGACACCTCGTCTCGTATACTTTGGACTTTTAATCAGGAGAGGCCACGCTCTGGATAAGGACATCATGCTTGGCAAAGTGGAAGGACAGCAAAACAGCAGAAGGTGCTCAGTGAGATGGATGGACACCGTGGCTCAAACATAACAATTGTGAGGCTGCTGCAGGGCCAGGCCATGTCTCATGGTTGCATAATGTGTTGGAACTGACTCAATGGCACCTGACAGCAATGAGTCTGTATTTTTTTTCTTTGATGATCTTTCTAAAGTTAGATTTGACAGTGAGGCCTTTAATCCATCTTGACTTAGTTTTTTGATAAGGTGTGAGATATGGTTCTAATTTCAATTTTCTGTAAGTGGATAGCAGGTTTTCCAGCACCATTTGTTAAACAGATAACTTCTTCCTCATTTAACCTTTGTCGAAGGTCAGAGGTGAATCGATTTCTGTGTAGGGGCTCAGTTCAGCCCCACTGGTTTCTGTGTCCACTTGATCAGGCTGCGTGTGAACCCTCCTAACTTGGTTCTGTAAGGTCTCTCTCTCCGGGACTAGATTTCAGCCTCGACCCTTGGCTCCGCGCGAGAAAGAATTCATGCTGAAGCCGGGCTCGTGATCCAAGTGAATTTAATGAAAGTTCAAAGAAGCATCAGGTTTTACGCGGCACCCATAGGATTCCTTTGACCATGCGGCCTGGCAGAGACTGCCCCAAGTCACGCAAGGATCTCTCTCCTCCCACGAAGAGGACCAGGACCACCCAAGCAAGACAAGCCAAGTCAAGACCCCTCTCCCTCTCGGTCCCTGCCTTTTCAAGGGTTCCGGGGGAGGCGTGGTGAACGACCCCAGGTCAATCCCATTGGCTGAATTGCAATCACCTGGCCCAGGTGGGCTGCTCCAGGTGTAATGCCCATCCGACAGCTTTGTCCTTTGCTGGCTCTCCTGGGCATGCGTAAATGGACTTCCCAATTCCCTAGGCTAAGCTACCTAACAGTTCTTCTTCAGTTTGCTTTTGATTATTCTGAGTCTCTTCTCTGTCTTTTTAACTTTATTGCTTTGCTTTCCATATAAAGTTGGTGATTGATTTTGCCATCTCTTTAAAGATTTTTGATGGAATATAGATCAAGATTGGCTAATATCTATAGATCATTTGGGGTAATGTTGACATTTTCTCAATATTTTCTCAAAATTTCATCTTGGTAGCTATTTCAAATGGTATTCCTTTCCGGTTTTTCTTTTCCGAGCTCACTGGCTTTGTGGAGAAACCTGGCTGACTTGTATTTGAACCCTACCACTTTGCTGAATCCTTCTATCAGTCCCAGGAACTTTCTTGTTGACCATCTGGAATTTAAAGATTACATTATCTGCAAAGAGAGATACTTTTACTTCTTGGCTGATTTGGATGCCTTTTGTTTTCCTTTCTTGCCTTATTGTTCTGGCTAAGCCTTTTGATACAATGTTAACAAAGAGTGGTGATAGAAAGTGTCTTTGTCTGGTTCCCATGTGCACAGGAACGGTTTTCAGACTCCCCATTGAAAGTAATGTTGGCTGTTGGTTCTGTGTAAGTCCTCTTAATAATGTTGAAAACATTCCCATATGTTTCTATTTTGCGGAGAATTTTTTATCAAGAATGGGTGACGCATTTTACCAAATGTAGTTCTGCATCAATCAATATGACCATGTGGTTCGTTCCCTTTGTCTCACGTATGAAATGGATTATATTTTCTAATGTGGGACCTTTCTTGCATCCCTGGTACGAATCCCACTTGGTCATAAAGTGTTTTTAAAGAATATTTTTTATTCTGTTGGCTGAGATGTTTTTGAGAATTTTCACATCTATGTTCACAAAGGATATGGACCTGTAACTTTCTTTTTAAGTGGTGTCTTTGCTTGACTTTAGTATCAGGGTTATGCTTGATTCATAAAATTAATTCAGGAGTATTTCATTATTTTTTATAGTCTGAAATAGTTTGAGTAGAACTGATATCAGCCTTTCTCTGAATTCGTCAGTAAAAACATCTGGGCCAGGGTTTTTTTGTTGTGAATGTTTTTTTAATGACTTATTCAATTCTCCTTTTGTTATGGATCTGTTCAAATTTTCTACCACAGTTCATGCTTCTAGAAAATGTTCCTTTTCTTCAAGGTTTTCAAATCTGTTGGAGTGCAGGTCCTCATAATATATCTTCACAATATCCTCATAGTTATTATTTTTATTTAGATTGCTTCTGTTGTGATTTCATTCCTTGTTTATATTGTTTGCACCTTCTCTTTATTTTCTTAGTGGTATTTGCCAGTGGCTTGTCAGTTTTTGAAGAACCAGCTTCTAATCTTGTTTTTCTATTTTCTCTTTCATTATGTCTGCTCTGGTCTTTATTATTTCTTTTCCTCTAGAGACTGTAGGCCATTTGGTTGCACTTTTTCTAAATTTTGGAGTTATTGGGTTACCTTAGTGATTGGGGTTTTTCTACTTTTTCAATGTGCATGAGTGCTGTTATAAATTGACCTCAGATAACTGACTTTGGTGTGTCCTAGAAGTTTTGGTTTTGTGTTTTCATCCTAGAAACGCTTCTCATTTTGCTTTTATTTCTTCTATTACCCGGAAAGTTTTTTTAAACAGGGTGCCATTCCGTTTCCTTGTATTTTCTTCCTGCCCCCCCCAATTATAGATATTTCAATGTTGTTTTAGAGGCATTGAGGCTCTCTCTGTGACTTAACAAATGGCCTATTCTGGGGAATTGCCTGTGTGCCCTGGGAAACAATGTGCCTTCTCTCATTGGGTGAACTGTTGTGGATGTGCCCAGGAGGAGTCAACGTTAATTGTTGGCGTTATTTAATCTTCTGCGTTTCTTTCTAGTTGTTCTTTCTTTTATTAAAGTGGTATATTAGAAGTTAAAGTCTCTTGCTCTCATGGAATTGTCTATCTATCTTTCAATTCTGTTAATGTGTGATTTGTGTAATACGGCTATGTCCTCTTGCTAGATGGATCTTATTCCTCTTTCTTGTTCTTTAGGCTGAATTTTTAATTTTATTTTGTCATTTTGCTATTGTATTGTCTTCCCAAATTCTTCGAGAATTTTATCTGTGTTTTCCTTCATTTTGTTTGTGATGTCCCTGATCTCTTAGAAGACCCTACAGAAGTCTTCTGAAATTCTTATTAAATAGCCCCATTATCATTCTCCCTCAATAAGCTTTCTGAAATTCTTATTAAATAGCCCCATTATCATTCTCCCTCAATAAGTGCTCCATCTTCGTCCTTCCTTGAACCATCTTGTTCTGTGTCTGTTTGATGTGAAGCTGTCTGTTGTCTTTGAGACATTGTGCTATCGTTGTATTTACCTGTTGACTAGATGTCCGTTGGTTTTACTCTGATGATTTGTTTTGTTTTGATTAGAGCTATCGAGTGGGTGGGGTGAGCACACTTATCTGCCTGTTACTGGGACAGCACTGGGGTGCTCACTTCCAGTCTGTGGGTGGCGGGATAGACTGGATTGTTGGTGTGGCCCTCTGCTGGTTGTGGCCAGCTGTTGAAGGTGGCCTGCACAGGTGTTGTCCACCACCTGCTGTGGATCCAGTGGCGTCAGAGCATGGGATGCCACTTGCTCATTGGGTGGAATGATAGGTGGTAGGTGTGGCAGCTGTGGCTGACTGGTGAGGACAGAATACCTGCCTCACACTGATGGGTGGAAATAAGAAGAGGAAATGAGGGGAAAATGAATTTTGGAAAGGCAGAAGAACAGGAAGAGGGAGAAGTAAGCTAAAAGGAAGAAGTATAAAACAAAAACCACAAATGGTGCTGCAGCGGCAGGCATGCAGCCTTCTGTTTGCATTGGCACGGGTTGCCGACCGTGGGGGGCGGGGGAGCACTTGACACGTTAGGAGTGTACTCCTTCAGCCACTTGGAAGGTAGTATGGCGGCAGGCATGTCATGTGTGTTCTGTGTGTGGGTGTACCCCAACTGTGTGATCTGCAAGAGGTTGGCCTGTCAGCCGCGTGGACAGTCCGTGGGCAGAAAGCCAACATGCCCACCAACTGTGGGGGGTTATGGCTGTCTTCTGAAGGTGTGAAGAGATGGGGAGCTTCAGTGGGGAGGGGCAGGGGAAAGCAGTCTGAGGAAACGGGGGTGAGAGAGAGCAGCTGGGGGAGTCTCCTCCCTAGTCATCAGAAATGTGTAGGGGAAGGAAGACGACCACGCTTCTGCAGTAGTGTCCCTGTTCATCCAAACTACTGAGGAGGAGCTTGATCTCACTTTACTGGTTCTGTGGTTGCCCTCCCCAGGCCTAACTGCTGCCTTTCTCTCTGAGAAGCCCCTCAGTGTGGGCACGCTCACGGGGAGGGCCATGACTGTGTAGGAGGCTGCACAGGGCTCACTTTCCTCACTCACCAGGTGCCTCCTCTTCCTGGTTAAGTAGCCGGAGCTGCATCTGCCTGAACCTCAGCCATGGCTCCACTGACGTCCTGCCCTGAATCCTACTGTTGATTCACGGAGGATGGGGCCTTTGCCCTCTCTGAGAGGGTATGCAAAGGTGAGTCAAAAAGCATTGGTACTGGGGTTCCGGTTCACACATGCACAGGTTTATTCCAAACAAAATGTGGCTTTCAATGTCTCTGAGATCAGTGGATGGCTACAAACAAGTTCTCCCACTTCTACGTTGGTCTTAGTCTCATTAGAGAGCTTTCAAAGAAAAGGCCCATCAAAACAACCCTTCCAGGAGGATATGTACTTAAAAACCTGGACTGAGACATCAGCTCAGAAAGCTGTGGCCATTGTTTTTGCTTGAATTCACAAGGGATGGGCTTGATGAATCTTCTAGAAGGCACAGGGCAGTCACTGAGGCTAGTTGTGAAGTTTTTTTTTTTTAATGTAAACATTGGTGAGAAAAAAGCCAGAAAAGCTATACAGAGGAATCGCCCCACCCCCACTCCCTCCCCATCATGACAATGCACCTGCTCATTCTTGGACGGCAGCAAGGGCCGTTCTATGAACATTTCATGGGGCAACCTTCCCCTATCCACCTTCTGGTCTTGACCTTGCTCCTTCAGGATTCTTTTTGTTGCCCAAACTCAAAGAACATGGAAAAGGGACACCATCAGAATCCCTTGGGGATGTCCAGACTGTTGTATTCACATGTTGCAAGTTGAAGAGTAGAGAGATAGAAACACTTCCCTCAGCAGTGTATTGCTAGACTTACATGGAGGACCTGTGCAGAAACCACATCTTCACATGTTGATCATTTTTGCTCAAAGATTTTCATGCTTTGACAGCAATCCTTGCTGACTTCCCCTTGCATCATCTGATGTCTCTGCTTCCCCGGGTATCCCTGTGGCCTCACCTCCTCCTGTCACCAATATCACTTGCTCCAGCTCCCCATACCTCCTTGGTGTTTCGCAAACCCGTCATCCAGGTGCCCAACTCGGGCTTCAGAGATGCAGCCCCTTCTGCCCAAAACGTTCTTGTCGACCCCTAGCTGCATGTATCCCAGACCCTCTTCGGGGCTTTATCTAAATGGTATCCTTTTATCAAGGCCTTCCTGCGAAAGCAGGTGGAACTCTCCAATTCGGATCATCTGAGAAGCATTTAATAAACACACTGAAGTCTGTATTTATAAAGATGTGCGCGGGGCGTAGGGAAACCAGAAAGGGTTGGGAGTACCCAGGGCTAGAGAAGCAAGACGTAGTTACCACTACCAGGCCCCACAGAAAACCTTTTCAGAGCCTGAGTGAGCTGTCGAGGGGGAACCCTCCTGACAGGAACAAGGAATGCTGACCACACTCACCTCCCACCCACTCGTTCCCTGTGGCCCTGTCTCCACTGGGACTCCCATCAGCCATTCATATAATAGTGAGATTTTCACTCCCTGCCCTTGAGTCCATGCCAACTCATAGTGACCCTAGAGGACAGGGCGAAGTGTCCCTGTGAGTTTCCGGGACTGAGCGGCTGGTGGTTTCCAACCACAGACTTTGTGGTGAGCCCCACCCCCAACCCGTCACCCCAACACCACCAGGCCTCAGGGTAACAGCAGCGGTGGGAAAGGAACACACTGCCCTCCGTTCTTTAATGGCAGAGCGCTGCTCTCCTTAGCCGAGGGCCCTCAAACTCTGCCAGCTCTTTGTAAATAGGCTGTTCATTGTTCTTTCTGCTTTGGGCTGTTGTGGTAGTTCGGCTGCAGGCAGCCTGGCCTCCAGTAATCCTGTCCCAGGGACAGTGTCAGAGGCTCCGCAGTGCCTAGCAGACTGTCAGCGCCCAATAAGTCTCTGTACCAACTGAGATAAATTCTGCAACATGTCATCAAGTGGGTGTTGTATAATACACGCCATCTTTTCTCTGTTTTTTTTTTCTTTTAAGACATTGAGGTTCCCTCCAGCCTTGTAAATAAAATCTGAGCTGATCCTTGTGAATACAACTCTTTTTGTGTGTGAAATTCATTTTCTACTCCTTCCAAACATGAGTCACCAGTCTGCTGTGAGGTGAGTGCTCACCATGTACCAAGGAAAATTCTGGCCAGCAGCCACTAGTGCAGGGCAGCTCAGCTCCCCGGGCAGCTGCCCACATAGTCAGAGGGTCGGGGCTGGAAGAAGGCATAGAAGAGGAGACTGTGTCTGAAAACTTCTGGAGAGCTCTCTTGCTGGCTAAGACTCCCAGTCCCTCCCAGCTAGGGCAGGCAAACTGAGGGAGGAAGAGGGGGAAACCTAGAGACGAGTGACGTGCTCCAGTTGTCCGTGCCAAGGACGCGTCTGCCTGATGTAAGAGAAGGTTTGGAGGCCAGTTCGGCAGCTGCGAGCAGGGCCAACCAGGGAGAGTCAGTCCAAACCGCCCTCCCTCCTGGTGCCTGGCCAGAAGCAACGCTTAAGGCCCACACACCCACAACCCACACCGGGAGGTGGGGGCTTCCTGAGGCTTCTGGGAGAAGCTGAGTCCAGGAGGACAGGGGACAGAGGGGACGAGAAAGCACCTTCTAGCCTTTTGCAATGCCAGGTCACCTTCCAGGTGGCTTCCACTGGCCCACCCCAGTGCCAGTGCTGGTGCCCCTAAACCCCTCAGGACCCCTGAGCTTGCAACAGGGACAGCGAGGAGAAGGCTGTGAAGTGAAGCCAAGCAGAAGAACAAAGAAGGCTTTGCTGGAGAGGGAAGGAGGAGCCTTCCACTAAGGCCTCCAGGGCCTGGGGAAGTGACTCACTGGGCCCCCGGGACGGACCCACCCATGAGGCTGCACCGATGGAGAATGCAGCCGGGCTGCCCAGGCACAGGCCCTGGGGCTGAGTGAGGCTGCCAGTTTCTGGCCTTGGCTGGGTGGGGCCTCGACCAGAGTCACTACCTCCCCTCCCTCAGGAGGGCCTTGGGGGTGGCCCTCTTACTCACTGGGCATTGCCAGGTGGGGTGGCTGATGTTGCCTGGGGCTGCAGGTGTGGTCCTGTCCATTCAACCCTCATTCCCATGGGCCCAGGAGGGACCCTGGCTCCCCAAGCTGCCCTCCTGCTGGAGTGAGGCACTCAGTGTCTCCCAGTGGTGGAGACACCGGTGAGCTGGTGACGGGACTCTGTGATGAGAACGGGAGCTCTTGGGGCCCCGCAGCTTCTGGGGCATTGCCCAACCTCTCCAGCGATGTGCCATGCGCTGTGTGGCAACCAGGCGAGAATTCCAAGGCCTTGTTCATACTCGCACAAATCTGCCTCCCTGCTGTTTGCCTGCAGGGCAAGGAGTGTCTCTGTGGGCCCCAGGAAATGGGGTGCGTTTGCCTCCAAGATGGTGCCCCACCCCCCACCGATTCAGAGTGGGAGCAGCCACCCGGCTCCTGCCGGTGCAGACTGTTTGCCCAAAACCGCAGCTTCCTAAGGAGACCTGGACTGGATCCAGGACACAGAGGAGGAAGTCCTGGTGACATTCCAGACATGGGCTCCGAGCTGCAGGCTTGGCACCGTGCAGCTCCAGCCCGTCGGTGGTGCTGGTGGTGCATGTCCTGCCCCATCTGACATTTTCCTGGGGCTGAGCAGGGGTCCTCTGATGCCAAGCTTGACTTGGGGTTCTTGTCCCTCCTGGCCTCTGCCCTGGTCTGTCCTGGTCTCTGAAAAGGGTCCATGGTGTCCGGCCTGGAGGACTGAACTGTTAGGACTGGCTTACTATACAGTGGAAATAAAGGCAAAAACCTGAATTGCCTCACCCTCCAGCCCGCCCTCCTCCTCTTGAGAGCATCCCTCCCTTTCCCAGGCCTCTCATTAGAACTTCAGGGAAGCTCTGTGCTCTGGAGAAGCCGCAGATGAAGCCTGAATGGTTCTTGGAGCAAATGAAGGCATTTGGGGGAACCCACATTTGATGTCATAACAAATGTGAACACTGTAAGGGGGGGGGGGGGGACGGGGAATCCACTATCTTTCAGCTCTTGTTTTTCCACACTCTTGGAAGCTCCCCTCATACTGCAGCAGCTGCTCTTCCGTGACTCTGCAGAGCAGGGACTGAATAAACAAACGCCTTCTCTCGTGGGTGTTTATCTCATGGCGGCCTGTCCTCTGTCCCAGGGAAAATGACGGAACATTTGATGTTCAGAGCAGAGGCTAGGAAGAGATGGATCTCGGAGGTGGAGCAAGGATCTGAGGAGGGCAGAGAGAGGAGAAAAGGAGAGTGGAAGATGGTGCTGCTACTGGGGCAGGATTCAAACTCACTGCCATTGAGTCCGTCCCAACTCACCGCGACCCGATGCCCCTGCAGGTGTCTGGGGCTCTGCATGGGAGTAGAACGTGTGGACTCCCTCCCTCTGAGCAGCCGGTGCTTGCACACTGCTGGCTTGGCGGTTTGCAGTCCACCCTGTGTCCCACGACGCCACCAGGGCTCCTCGGGGCAGCCAGATCAGTGCATTCCCATTAGGAGTGTCCTTTTTCTTTTAAAACATGAGGTGGGGGAGAGAGAAGCGAGGTGGCCACGGGGAAAGGCCAGTGTGTTTCAGGTGAGAGGGGAGCAGCAGTCAGCTGAAGGGCGGGACAGGGAGGGTGTGGTAGCACATCTGAGGTGCAGATGAGGCTGGTGGTCGGCAGAGCAGGAGTCGGTCCACAGGCTGGCTGCAGTGGCCAGAGTCCACAGGCTCAAGATCAGTCGCACAGAAAGGGAGGGGCTGGGCTGCCTGGAGTTGGCCATTGGGCCACGTCTCCAACTATGAGTGGGATAACTCTCATTGGAAAGCCTTGATCAATGCCCATTGCCATTGGCTGGGTTTGAGGCCAAGAAATGAGGTGTTGTAATGGACAAGAACCCATAGGAGCAGCTCGACACAAATGATTCAGGGTGTACAGGCAGGTTTACCTCAGGGTGCGGTCGGGGCCCAGAAATGACAGGTGAGACGCAGGCTGAGAATAGGGTGGCTCTTGGTCATCTGCATCCCCTACCCCTTTCTGACCCTCAGCACTTGCTGGGACTGGGACCCACATGGGTCACCTTAGGAAAGGATGGTGCTTCTGCGGGAACCTCAGCATGGATCCTGACAAGTTGCTCCTGATGCCACCAACCCCTCTCATCTTTGCTCATGGCTCCTCACAAGCCCTCCTGAGAACCCCAGGACCACCCCAAGAAGTGTCATGGATGAGATGTTAATAGAAAGGGACTCTGGAAGGAATGTTTTTCATTCTGCCCATTTAGGTAAAATGGAGTTTTCTTTAGATATGGTTACTAAAAAGATGGGTTTCCAATCAGGTGGCTTCAACCACCTTCCTCAAAATAGGCTGCGGTTGGGGCTACTTGAACCGAAGCAGGAAGTCCTTTGACCTCATTGTTGGGAATGAGACTTGTAGCTCCGTAACCCTTCTGCAGGTGTCCAGACTGAAAACAAACCTTGCTTGCTTGGGCTAATGAGAAACTGTCTAATAAGGACCTGGGCTACCTTCTTTTTTTGGACACAAACATGCTAAAGTCATCACTCTGCCCTTACCATCAATTTTAAGGACATGCACAGGTAGACCATTTCAAAGGCAAGTAATAGGAGTTTATACTCTGCAGGGACCTGGCCTTGAATGATATGTAACTCCATGCCAAAGCCCCACCAGAGGTGGCCAGAGGGGGAAAGGTCACTCTACATGGCTTGGGCTACTTCCTTTGGGTGGAAAGAGAGCTAGTCACACTCTCACCACATCAGAGATAAGAGCAGCCTTATGAAGCTCAGTCACCTCAATGTCACCGGCAGTTCTAGCCTTCCAGCTGTGACACCCCTGACTCTATTTCACCCCTCCTCAGCCCTGGCTCAGGGCCAGCAGCTGTCCTCGCTGCCAGCAGCAATATCCCTCCAGCTCTGTCTGGAGCTTCTTGTTAGTTTGAGGCAGGCATGTTGCCTTTGAAGGGAAAACCTTTCCAACTGTACATGGCATACCCCATGTTATCCATAGCTTAGGGGAAACCACCACCCCATGTACTCTAGTCTCCCCCAGGGCCGGTAGACTTGATTTCCTATCTCTGAAGAGGCCGAGGCGAGGGTCTGATGGGCCACTTGCCAGGCAGTATTCTTTGGAGGCCCCATATCCATCAGGGTGAGCATCTAACACAGAGCAGCTTCCTGGGGTGAGGCTTGGGGAGGTTTGCCTGCTCAGGGCTCACATCCATACGGGCTTCCTTTCCAAAGTATTCAAGTGGGTTGCTTCATACATGAAACACAGTGCAAAAGGCCCACGGCACCCTGCACACTGGGATCCTTGGTGCCAGGGCCCACACAGCTATTCCAGGGCCCACCCTCTGCAGCTGCCCCTCAGATCAGGAAGGGCTCAACTCTGTGGCAGAAGCGCCTCAAGCAGCTGTGGAGCAGGCAAACCACGCCCGAGCAGGAGCAGTGGGAACTCCGGAATCATCCACACCACCACACGCCCTTCTCAGGGCGGCCACCAGGGACCGGAAAGCAAGCGTTAGAGCTGTCCTTTTTATAAAACGTCCTTTATTGATTCTAAAGAACACAGTCAGGTGATGGCTTAAAAAAAAAAAGTGAAACACTTTTAAAGAGCTATCAGTTCTGCGATCTGGCTCGGAGCCCACGGGGAGGGCTGCAGCAGAAGTCCCTTGCTACAACTTGGCCAAGGCCTCACCTGCACTGGCAGAAGTCCGGTGGCAAGTGACTGTGACATGCTGGCACAGCTCCCTGCCCAGTGGCTTCTCGTCCAGCAGAGTCAGTTTGGCGGTTTACAGAGAGCCGGAGTGAGAGGTACACTGCCAGATGTTTGATCAAAAGATGACTTACAGTGTCCTCATTCTACAAAGTGTGAACAGGGATTAAAGTGACTGACCACTCTGACTTCTGGTCACGTCATGACATTACCGGGGGTGGGCAGAGCGTTTCTCTGCAGATTCAGAAGTTCCCATTTATGTGAAATGGTACTTTCCGATGGGACTTTAGTGAAATTAAACTAGAGGAACCTTTACAATGGCTGCTTCTCTGTTTTGTTTTGTAATCAGTTTGCTGGGACATGGGAGAGACCCTTCACTAATCAGGACTGGCTGTTGTCCTGGGGAAGGGGTGGGGTGGGGTCCATAAACACCTAGCCCGGCGCAGTTTCCACAAGATTTCCCCTCTAATAAGCACAGCACTTTCTTCCCCTCTCAGCTGCCAAGTGCAGATGTGTCCGCTGTAGGTGGGTCGCTAAGCTGAGGACTTTGTCCAGCAGATTCAGATCGTGTAAGGGACGGTGGTGGCGCTACAGCCTCAGACAGGAAGTGGCTGCTTGTGCTCCCAGCCTCCAAGGCCGGTGGCCCAACCCGGGCACAGAAAAGGACCTTCGAGGGTGATAGCATCCTGGCAAGGGGGCACCTGTGTGAAACACACAAACACCTTCCCTTGAAAGGAGATGTGATGACATCTTGTTCTGGGTTTGGTGGTCTCAAGGCTGTCCCTGCACCGTGTCAGGAAAGAGGTCATGGGCCCCAACCCCAAGTTGGCAAGCGAGAAACATCCCAATCACTTAACGACAGGGCGTATAAGGCCCTGGACACCTCCTGCCTGCCTTCACATTGGGCGGGAGTCTTTACGCGTTAAGTCTGTTCTGACGTACAACAGAACACTGTGATCAGAATGTGAACCTGTGCTGCCCATCGGGGACAAGCCAAGGCAGGGCAGAAACACCCCAGGGCACCCAGCTCTGCCCTGGGCCCCGCGGCCTGATCTTCCTCCAGCAGACCGGAAGCAAACTCAGGAGGAACCTCTGCCCGGACCTCCCTGGGGACCCATGCTGCTTGACACTGGACGGAGCCTCAGTCTTTTGCTTTTTCGGCACTATTTATGGCATGAGGAACAGAATGTGCTCACACGAACACAACAACTGTACATCATCAGCATCTTTACAACATTAAAGGAGTCATGTACAAGTCTGCAGGCACCGTACACAGGCAGGTGCTGCTGGGGTGCCACGCCCACCGATCCACTCTCTCTGTAGGAACCAGTGGGAGGGGACCTATGACAGTTCATGTGACAAGGTCGAGTGAGGCACCAGGTCTGTGAGGAGCCCTCAGGGCCCAGGCCTCATGGGGATCAGAAGTCAAGAGCCTGTGTCCAACTCTTTCTCATTGGCAGGCTGGCATTAAAACGACAGTTCAATTAAAATTCAGTGTGCATAATTAATGTGAAAAATAACAGAGCTAGGGACGGCTTCCTGAGCTGGGGATCCAAAGGACGCTGCTGGCAGCTGGGCTCCTCCGTGCTGGGGCCCATTCCTGAGGTCAGAGGGTGGGGCCTGCACTTGCTCTGCACGCGGAGCACCAGTGGGACTGGCCACATAAGACTGGCCACCCCTGTGGGTCAGGACAGGTCCGGTGGCCCAGACAGCTGGAGCCTGAGCCACCAGTAGCGGCCCAAGCATAGCTCTCTGATAACTACTGAGCCACCCAGCCTGACTCCTGCCCTGCTCCACGCCCCCTCACAGGAACCGCAAGGGTCAAAGGCCCGGCTCAGGCAGGCGTCCTGGCCTGAGGGACACTCGGGCATGCTGCACATCTGACTGAGAACTGAGTACCAGCAACGGAAGCGTTGGTCCTGTTGGTCTCTCTGATATGTGCAGATCCGGCTAGCTTCCTTTTCAATACTGTAGAAAAATAAGCCATTTCTGATGCAAGGAGACCCACCAGAGTCAGGCGCCAAGTGGAGACAGGTGAGCAGCTCTTGGGGGTGGGGCGGTGGCGCCTTCCAGTCTCTGATGCTGTCCAGGTCAGGAGCCCCAGGACCAGGAGTTCCTGCCATGGCCTCTCGGGGCCGCACCAATGGTCCACTAGTGGGTGGGCTTGTCTCCAGCTCCGCACCTTCTGTTGTTGTGGCACTCAGGGCCGTCCGGCCCCACCCCTAGTCTCACACTCACCGCCGAGCTGAACGGGCTCAGGACAGAGCCGCACAGGCCGTTTCCATGTCCCTGGGGCCTCAGGTGGGCACTTGGGAGGGCCTAGCCCAAGGGCTCCTGCTTTATCCGGATGGTTGTTGGGGTGGGCTGCAGCCGCCGCTCCTCCCGGCAGAGCACGTACTCACTGAACTGGGACGAGTCCACCCCGCCGCCACAGGAGGCAGCCATGCTGAACCCCTTCTGGAACAGCCTCTCCAGCACCTGCTAGGAGAGAGAGAGGTCAACAACGCCCAGCTGCAGGGTGGGCCTGGCTTGGCCGGGGGCTGGGGCCTGGTCTCTCATGTGCCTTCTCTGCGCCCTCTCTCGCTCGGCGACAGAGATTCTTACAGGCAGGCTAGGAGCAGCCAGGGACCCAAGGGTCCTGGAGACACCAAGCTGGAGAGGCTGCCTCCTCCTGCCACCCACAGGGGTACAGTCTTTGGACCCTTTCCCTCCTCTCCAGGGGGCCTGCATGGATCATTCCCACCCACTCACCTTCCCTGAGCCCTGCCCCAATCATGGAAGCCCCTGCCCTCGCGATGTGGAGATGGAGAGAAAAGGTGGCCTACTTGTGTCCCCACGTGCTCAGGGTCTACAAGCCTGTGCGCCTCTGTGGGGTTAGGATGTGACTGCTGGAGCCAACACTCGGGTCCTTGCATGTTCTGACCCACAGCCTGCAGACTTGGGGGAAGGGGATAAGCTTGCCCGCAAATTGTCCATTCTCATCAAACCCAGATGTGAGAGTCTGGGCCTGGGTTGGGAAAGAGTTTCTCCGACCCAGTCTATAAATGCTGGGGGCCAGCAGGGCCAGGGCAGGGCCAGCGCCACCTCCACTCGGCCACTGTCCTTTCTCTGTTGGCTCTCTGGTTTTCACTGCAACCCAAAGTCAGACTCTGGGTGTCCAATCAAGCACACTTTCTGAAACTCAGGGTCGCTTTCAGAGAACATCTTTTGGGGGTGGGGGGCGTGGGGGCAGAGGAGAGAAAACAGGACAATTTTTTTAAAGTCCAGCTTGCATTTAACTCTGAAGGGGACATCTATTATGCATCAGTACATCGTTGCCTTTTCTGTAGGACGTGGGAGTGGGGTGGGGGGCGTTCACCATTTGGGGGAGAGAGGCTCCCTCAGCCTCTGGGTATGGGGCCGGCAGGTGGGCCCAGCCTCACCTGCACAGAGTTGAGTCGGCAGTAGCCGTTGAGCGGAAAGCGGATGACGTGCGTGGGGTCCTGGTTCCAGCCGGCATTGACGGAGTTGCACATGACATCCCCTGTCTCAGGGAAGACCTCCTCAATGAGGCTCTTCTCGCCACTGAGCGCGATCCGCTCACCCAGGTCGGGGGTCACGCGCACCACCAGGCAGTCGCAGGCCCGGCTGCGGCGCTGCTGCTCTTGCTCCTGCTGCCAGCGCTCCAGCTCGCGCACCATGGGCTGCAACTGGTAGTAGCGCGCCTCCTCGTACAGCAAGCTGAAGTCCTGGGGCACAGACGGACACACGGAGCCTGGGTCAGGGCCCCATTGCACAGACGGGGAGAGAGAGGCAGGGGAGCAAAGTGTGCCCACAGGGCAGAGCGAAGCCTCATGGGAGAAGCCCCTGAGAAGTTTGACAGGAAGGGTGGGAGGCGGAGCCTCTGCCTGGGGGCCACCACCTTCTTGGGTGCCACCCAGAGGAGAAGCCGGGCGGGGCACAGTGCAGCCTCACCCTCAGGTGCCCTGGCACAAGTCCCATCCCAGAGAGACTCAAAAAAGCACATTACAGAGGTGTCCTTTCCTCTGGAACCTGTCTGGGCTGGGCTTTCCTTTCAGTTCCACCACTATCGGCCCTTAGTGAACCTTTCCGAGCTGCTGTTTCCCTCATCTCCAAAACAGACATAGATGCCCAGCTCAGAGAAGAGAGGGTTACAGGACTAGGACATGCCACGTGCCCTGCCACCCATGGTGACCCTCACCACAGAGGGTGAAGAGCTATGGAGAAGCCAGGCAACTCATTCCTGGCCTGGGAAAGCTCACACCCACTGCAGGCGGCCTCCTACCCGGCCCAACACATGGCCCTCAACAGTGGCCCCAACCCTAATGCCCAGGGGCCCTGGCAGGCCTCCAGAGGGACCCCTGGAGGGGAGGGCAATGAAAGCCTACGTCCGAAGCAGGGTCTGCCCTACAACCTCCCCTATGTCCCTTCCACCTGTGGAATGACCCTGAGGTTCCACCTCCACCGTCCCCCAGGGCCTGCCACTGCTCAGGAACCCAGCTGTTCCACCTTTAGGGGCCTTCATGGCTCCCTCTTAGACCTCTACTCACCCTGGCTCCTATCCACCTGGAGGGAGTGATGGACACGTGCATGACAGCAATGTCCACAGCCTCCTCACAGCCCAGAACATCCCCACAGCCCATAGCCTGCCGCACCCCCCTGCGGGGCCATGCCCACTCAAGACTCAAGATACAACCCAGGAGGGAGACACACTTAAGAGTCCCCTGCTCACAGCCAATGCATACCCTGACCTTCGCAGTCCCTTCCTAAACATCAGCCTCATCAGCTGCCCTGTTCCATCCTCAATGCCTCCGCTCTGGGCCAAGCCTTCCCGAATCACTCTCTTGGTCTGGGGAAGCGGCCCTGCCCAGGGCTGACCCCCTGCCTGTATTTCATCCAGACTGCCCGATCCTGCCTTTAACCTCTTCCACAAACCAACATGGTCATGCCAGGCTCTAAAGGGATTACCTTCCCACGACTGGGCCTGCCCCAATGGTCCAGAGGGCCACACACCAGCCTCTGCCTGTCGCCACCCAGTTCATAAGGCCCCAGCTATGTGACACCCCTTCCAAGTTCTTTCCTTCACCACTAGGGGAACGCCATTCTCTCCAGAAACCCAGGCTTTCTGTTGGTAACTCTCACAATACTTTCTGCTTTCCTGAGGCGTTTGGCACATAGAATTCAAGGGTGTGTGTTTTCAACATCTGCTTTGCCACTAGACTGTAAGCATGAAGGGGCAGGGCCTACATCAGCCTTGTGTTTCACTGTCTTCAGCCTGACCGGTTGCAGACATGCAGCAACTGAGTTAAGCAAAGCATGAAATAGTCCCAGGGCCAGTGGTCCTCTGGGAAACTGCTGGAAAGGGGGAAGGGGGGAGGAGGGCGGGGGGGAGAGGTGGATGAGCATTTACTGTCAGGAGCCAGGCACACCCAGACTGGGCGTTCCTTCTGCCCTAGAGCCTGAGTACCATGACACGGGGCCCACCACCAAGGCTGGACTTCAGAAGGCAAATCAGTTGCCAAAGCAGCAGATACCTACACTTTAAGCCTTTAATGTGGGGTGGGGGATACTGAGTAATTTTATTTTCTAAAAACTGGTGGTAGGCCAAATAAGTTTGGGAGCCTATGCCTGACAGAGGTGTCTGAGCTGCGTGCCAGCATTTCCCCTGGTGACCCGCCATCAATGGACGGCTGGGCGAGTCTCTCCCTCCTGTTCATCTGACACCCACAGCCCTTCCACACAAAGTATGGTAGACCGGGGTAAGCACTGCTTAATTGTTGTTACACCCTGATAAATAAGCGAGAAATATGAGAAAACAAAATTAGTTTACAAAAACTGATTTGCCCTAGGCTTCATTGGTTAACTTTTTGTGGTTCCCATGGTTACCGTGGGTCCATTTATTGAGTCACAGTGTCCCCGGGGAAAGCCAACTCATAAGCTGCAGGCTTACCTTGAAGTCGTCCGGGAGCAGCAGTTTGGATGTCCGCAGGAAGCTCAGGATGTAGCGGAAGATCTCCCCGTCCCGGTCAATGAAGTAATGCTGCTTCAGACTGTCCAGGACGATGGGCTCAGTGCCATTGAAAAGTCGGCTTATTCTGGGGGAGGAGAGGCAGGACGGGGTGTCTCAGGGAGGGGTACTGGGTGCACCTGACCCATTCCTGGCTCCCGGGTTCTTGCCCAGCCAGAAGCAAGGCTCTCCCTGGTCCTAGGACTGTGCCCAGACACACATACACATACACCCGAGGAGGTCAGACCCCCGTCAGCTGGCCACGCCGTCCACCCACACTTGCCAGTCACAGACAGGCATCGGCACTCCCAGGTGTTCATACCTGCCCACAGACACATGTGCCGGGGTGGAAAACCACAGCCAGACACAGACATGGCCACCCCACCCTGGCACAAGCCAGCCAGTCAGACCTGGGACAGATCAGACAGACCAACCCAGACACCCCTGTCAAAAGCCTCCCTCCTGGTGAGCCTACAGAAGAGACTCTCTTCCAGCAGCCACACACAACCACCTCCCCCACCAGCACCCAGACACACCGGGCAATGAACACAGGGTCACACGTGGACACATGGCCTGCCAGGCACGCCACCCATGGCAGGCAGACCCAAACACCTCCAGACACACACCAGCCAGCTTGGGACACAGCTATAGCAACTGACTAAGTCACCAGGGTCAATCACTCGCACACAAACACGTGCAAAGGTGACACTGCACACGCCACAGCCTATGAGCACACACCCACGTGTTCTACATCCTTACCCAGTGCACACACCTGCACCACAGTGCCTGCAGGGGGCACTCCTGCCACAGGACCAGAAGGGAAAGTGGCAGGCAGGGTCTTCCCACCACTGCAGCACCAGACATTCCTTGGCAGGCAGGGCCAGTCACTGGTCCCCAACCAGACCCCAGCCAGGCAGAGCCTCTCTGAGAAGGAGGCTTTGCCCAGGATCCAGGCCTTCCAGCCAAACTTCAAGTCAAAGCCTAACGACCCTCTTTCTTGCTGCCTGCACAGGAAAGGACCCTTTTGGGGATGCTTCTGTCTCCCCACTGCAGGCCCCTCTTTGGTCCTCCTAAGTCAGTCACCCTTCAGGCCTGGACCCATCACTGCCACTGGGCACACAGGAGAAATGGGGGATTTGTTTCCTGAGTCTGCTCTCAGGGCCTCATCTGCATCACGGCCTGGCACACGGAAGCGCGAAGCCAGCAGGCCTGTCCAAGTGTGGAGCAACCACACGGCCACCTGTCTCTTCAAGTCTGGGGCCCAGCCTGCTCCAGCGGGTTGGTATGAAGAGCCTGTCTACCACGTGGACTGAGTCTGCAGGGAGGCATGCAGAGCCTGGTGCCCCTGGATCCAGTGCCAGAGGGCACCTGGGGACAACTCCCTCCAGGGCTCCAAAGGCCATTAAGCAGCCTTCTCCCAATTACCCCCGGTACTAGGACTGGAAACAGTGGCTTGGGAGTGCGGTCCCTGCTGGAAAACTTGTGGGCTCCTACCTTCCAAAGACCTTCAATGAACCTGGGAATTCAGATATCAGACAGGGGCCACCCTAGAGACAGATGTGGCTGCACCTAGGGCCAGAGGCAGTCGTCAGGACCAATATGGCACCAGTAGGAAGGAGTCAGGCTACCATCTGCAAGCTCAGCAGTTCAAAGCCACCAGACACTCCAAGGGAAAACTTCGAGGCTTTCTACTCCTGTAAACAGTTAGTAAATAGAGGCTTTCTACTCCTGGCAGCTCATGGGTCCTACAGGGTTGCTATGAGTCGGCACTGACTCCATGGCAGTGAGTATGGTTTTGTGGAGGATGAAGCAAGAGCCACAAGCACAGGTGAGTTGGCAAACTCTGGGCCTCAACCTCCTTGGAGAACATCCCCACCCTTTCTAGTCGAGCTCGAATGTTCTGGGCTTATTTCAGGGCTTTGGGGCTCTAGATACTTCCAGTGTCTGTTCCAGAATAAGTGGACAGCAGAACAGCTTCTCATAGGACAAATGGCTGTTCCGCCCTCGGGGCTTGGGAGGGATGTCACAGACAACCGCAACAAAGGGTCCCCTGCTACGTTGAGGGTCTTAAGAGTCCTGATGGTGCTGTGACCTCTGCTGGCTTTTGCCAGCAGCCCAGTGTGTCCCTGTGGAAACCAGCCATGGGCCAGCTCCCATGTCAGCAGCGCAGTCCTCAGGGCAACCAAAACACACAAAGGGGCTCCTTTCCTTCCTTGGAGGTTTGGCTCCAGTTTCCCGGTTGTGGTAGTGGAAGGTTTTATCACGTTCCGAAGCTCCTGGCCATCGTAATTTGCTGCTCCCCCAGCCAGGATGGAGGCCAGAGTGGAGCGGTGACTGCATCAGGCTCCTCTGGGCAGGCAGGGTATGGGGGCGGGCACAGCCCCAGGGAGTCTGCTCCCAGCCCCTAGATGCTGTGCTAGGCAGTTTCTGGGCGAGGACCCATGCCACTCCTGGGTGGGGCCAGAAGAGGCCCCTGGCATGCAGGCTCTTCTGTTCCTCGGGCTGCAGCTATACTGATCAGCCAAGAACCAGAGGCCTGAGAGCACTGCTGTGATAGTGACCTGGGGTACGGAGGCCGGAGCCCTGTGGTGCTCACAGCACCACTTGGCAGGAGGGGCTGCCCAATGGGAGTCACCTCCAAGTGACTCGTGCTTTAGTGGCACTGGGAAAGGTCCTGAGGTCCTGCCACCCCTGGGGTTGTCCCAGCACTTGGCGAGGACAAAAGGAGTGCAGGGAGCCCCCACCCTGCTGCTCTCCCTGCTCCTAGGCAACAGCTGGAAGACGAGAATGAGCTGGTCTTGCCTCACCTCCCCAAGGACAGGACTGTAAGGATCAAGAACAGAAAGTGGCTGATTTCAGGAAACCCTTTGCAGGGAGGGTTGTGGGCAAAAGTTTTATGAATTTAACTCACAAATGTTGCCAACCGATTAGGGGATGATCTCTCTCAAACACTTTGCGAATAATAGTGCAGGAGGCAAAATTGAAATTAAATCAGCAAAATCCATCTCCCACCCTCTCCAGGGCTCGGTGAGCACGCGTGTGCGTGGGTCCTGCTGATGGGCTCCTCAAGGCCCCGGAGCCCCAGCCCCAGTCTCTGCTGGGCTAAAGGAACACAGCCCCTACCACCGGCATCCTCTGGAGACTACCTCCGCCTCAGCCCTTGGCCACCTCCAGGGGCAGTGGCCTCCACACTACACAGAGCCTGCCTGCTCTGAGCAGTCACACAGACAAGAGGCAAACCTGCCACACGGGTTTCCAAAAACAGCCCCTTGGTGTTCCAGGGGATTAATTAGTCCTCTTGTTATTGTAAATGTCTAAAGCTGGGGTGACCTCTGCTGTCTCAGCACTCCTGGCCAGCCCTTGGGGGAAGAGAGGGCTGGCAGCAGGCATAGGCCCCTGGACCCATCCTGCCTGGGTCACCCTTGCTGCCATATCCACAGGGCAACCAGGCCCTCCCTGGGAACAGAAACCCAAGCAGGGAGAGCAGGTGAGGGAGAGGACCAATGATGGGCACAGGGCCCTGAGGTGGGTACATGTGAGCTCAGCAGAGTGGGGGCTCCCTACAGAGAGAACCCCCAAGTCTCCCACCAAAGCCCTGGCTACTGACCCATTATGCACTGGCAGCCGGGCAAAGTCCATGCTTAGCCACAGCACCAGGTCCCCTTGGATGTCCTAGAACCACCTAACTGGCCACCACAGCCCTCAGCAAACAAGGAGGCCTGTTACTGGCCCCCCCAGCCTGGCAGTGACCGCTCACATCAACAAAGATGGCCAACTGCAGCTACTCCTTCCTCCCTTAGGGGCCCCCCAATGGTGAAACAATCAGTAAAGTGAAATCCTTCCCCCTATCTCCTCCACCGAGAACCACTTAGTGCCGCTCACAATTGGTCCCCTGCAGAGGCCAAGCTTGAATCTCAAAAGAAGAGCCTGAGCTCACTACCGCCCCAGTAGGTCCAAAGCTCCAGGCTGTACTCCCTGAAGCCACCAGCTGGGGGTCTGGAGCCAGTGGGGGAGCATCTTCTAAGGGCTGGGCCGCCCTCCCAAAGCCTGCTCTCAAACACTGCATCTTTGTGCTGGGCCCACAGCACGCTAAGGAGCTCGGCTGTTACCTGGAGTCGGGGTATTTGGTGAGTGTGGCCAGGCTGCTGGTGTACATGTGACCGCCCACGTCAATGTGCACAGGTGCGTTGGACTTGGTGAGCTGGGCGGGCAGTGGAATCCCCTGGGCAGCCAAGGGAGACACGGGCGAGCGGGTAAGAGACAACCGGGACATGCTTCCTTCCTCCTGGAAATGAAAGGGAAACCAGGTTTGGAAAAGTAGAGCATTTCTCCGGGCGGCCCTTATTGCGCCAGGGATCCCAGATCTCATCAGATCGCTTCTGCGGCGCCTGGTCACATATGCCGCTGACAAATTGTGGCCACCACTATAATGAAGTGTTTTTGCATCATTTTCTTCGAAGTACCAGAAGCAGTGGGGGAGGGGTGGGATGGGGGTGGGTGGGAGAAAGATGATTAGCATTAAGAAAGGAAGAAGGGGAGAAAATTTTTTTTCCCAAGGTGTCAGCCTCGAGGGGCATAAAACAAACTGCAAAATTCTAATTAAAGGTCGCGGGCTTATGTGTTAGATGTGAAAATATCCCCTGACAAACGAATCACCAATTTGTGAATTGGGATTCAGGGCTGGTTTTTTTGCAAGTTTGTCTCAGTAACAAGACACCTCTAAATTAGTGACTTCCTCAGCACCTAAGGCGTTGAGGTTTATACATGTAGTAAATTTCACATCAAATTAAGAGCAGTTTTGTTTTTAAAAAAATTTTTTTAAAGCAACCATAATCCTACAGCTGGCCACACCAGCCATCCGCTCCAGCAGCTGTTGCCAGGAGCAAGCAAGGGTGCTCAGTGAGCTGGGGTGGGAGGGGGAGAGGGAGGGGCCAGCAGCCACTCTGTGGGTGCTCACCGTGGTGCCGGCACTGCTGTGCGCGTGAAGCGTGGACCCACTCGGTCGCTCCTTGCGGTGAGGCATCTAGGCTTCCATGGCTGCCCAGAGTGTCTGTGGGAAACAATGAACATTTCTTTGGTGGGGTCAAAGACCACTAGAAGCTTCACTCCCTCCCTCGCATGCTGTCTGGGACCTACACTTCTTCCGATTCCACCCGGCACTGCCCTTCCCCAGCCCCCGCCCCAGCCCCCAAAAGCAAAACTCCAGGCCATTGCAAATTACACTCTGCACATACCCACTCACACACCCGCACATATGTTTTCTGGGAAGCTCATGTTTGTTAGTTTAGCTAATGACAGTACTGAAACATGCTCACCATGATGGGCCCAAAGGTTTTGGAGCAAACTCCATTTTACTGTTATTTTTTATTTTGGAACCTGCTCCAGAGCGTGCTCCTTGCATCAGCAGAGAATTTTGTGGGTAGGGCCTTGAGGGTGGGTTCCATGCCCTCCATGGGATGCGGAGCCTAGGACCATGCTCCAGTAAAGCTGCAGCCCGGTGGATGCAGGGAAGCCAGGGCCCAGGGCAGCAGACACCTCACCCCTCTGGGCTTTGAAAAGCATGAACACCTGTCTTTGTTTGCACCCCACCGTTTCTTCCTGGAAGCCCAGGATGGTCTCCTCTGAGCTTAATGGGTTCCAGACCCCTCAAGCTGCCCTCCACCCCCAGCCAGAGCCGCCAGCTCAGCAAATGGACCAGTTGTGCAACTCCTCGGGCTCTGTGCTTGCTCTCTGTGCCATAAACCAGCTTCAATCAAAGTGTCCCTCAGCCCTCGTCTGTACACGCATTCTTTCACAGGGCTCGTGAGAAAGGAGAGGGGCAGGTTTATGCAGCCCCCTTCCACTTGGGGCTGCTTCACAGTGTGGGGGAGGGGATTCTACTGTGGGGTTGCAAAACACACACACACACACCTTCCCCTCCCCCAGCTCCATCTGCATCTACTTCTCACACGGGTTTCAATTGATGAGAGCAATTGACCCAGTGAAATTCTTGGATCCCAAGGAGCTGCTTTTCTGTTAAAACTCCAGGATGGAGTCAGCATCCGATTGTCAAACACGGACCAAGGTCCACTGAGAAGTGGCTTCTGCAAATCTAAGGAAGGTGACTTCTGATTTGTCCTGGGGTTGTTTCCGCCTGGGGGGTGGGGTGGGGTGGCCCAGCTGCCTCTGGCACAGGAGGCTTGGAAAAGTAAACCTGACCATTTTATCTCAAGGAAGTTCTACGAAATCAAAACAGGGAACGGACTGCGGTGGCCTGGAATCAGCAGGAAACAGGAAGGAATTCCCACAGAATTCCTCCCTAGGAGCCCTGAACAAGATCATCCCTACTACCAGCACACTACCTGAAAGTGACCTGTAATGCCAACTACTCAGCACCAAAGCTGCCCCATCCTGTTCTCACGCAATCGTTTTCCCGTCACAAGCACAACCTTGTTCGTGGCAAACCAGAAACTCACCATGGAAGCCCCAGGCTTTACGCCTCGACCGGAACCTCCAGTGGCCCCTTCCGAAACAAGCGCATTGGAGCTGGCCAACGACCTTTCCCCGCAATTGGTGCTGAGGTCACAAACATAAAAGTGGGCGCAGTCAGAGACACAAGTTTTGCCACCCACACCAGCACCCAAAGCCCACGACCCAGCCCCGGCGCGCCCGGCTCTCCTAGGCTGGGCCAGACTGCCTGTTGCAGGGGGGCTCGGACCGCAGCGCGCGCCGGGCCCGCGGCGTTTCGGACTAGCTCGGTATTGACCCGTTTCTGGGCGCTCTGGCGGGAGAACCGGGTCCCGCGCCCGCCGCCGAGCCCCGCCCACCGGAGCGGAGGGAAGCCAGCAGAATGGCACGCTCATTTACACACAAAATGATTTTGTGTCCCATTGTGCTCGCAGTTGTTCAGCTCTCTGGGGGTGATTAAACTGGCTGTGCTGCGGCAGCTTGAGACAATTTCACTAAATCGCTTCTTCGAGGAGTCGCTTCTTTGCGAAGCTGTTATTTTAACCATAAAAGGTAAACAGAAGGCGGCTCGCTAGCTCCCTTCGGTTCCGCGCCCCGAGCGCCCGCCGGGGCCAGGGTACCCAGAGGGTGGGCTGCGGAATTGTCCCAGGTGCAAGCTCACACGGCGGGGACTGGGCCGTCCGGCGAGCGCCGGCGCCTCGCCGAGGCACGCGGGGCAGCACGAACTTCGGAGCGGCCGGAGCCTGCTGGCCCGAGGGTCCCGGGCGCCCCGGGGAGGTGGCGGGGGGGGGGGGGGACGGCCTGGGAACGCAGAGCCCCTCCGGCCCAGCGGGAAGGGGTGTGCGGCAGAGGCGGGGCAGGGGACAGTTAAATCAAGAGGCAGACACTCCGAGACCACAGATGGGGAGCTCGCCTAATTAAGGACGTAAAAGCGCTTTTGTTCTCAAAGTTTATTGTTGCCAGGATTAAAATATAATGGAAACCAATGCATTTGTTCACTCGCGCAGTTAAATTCCTTCGTGCACATTTCACAGAGCGAAAACTTGAAGCCTGGCTTTCTGAAGTCGGGGTGGGGGCGCCCAGGGGCCAGTGGCGCCTTGGCGGGGGCGAGAGGGGGGCGGATGCGCGTGGGTCCCGGGCAGAGGGTCAGGAGACGCCAATCTGATCTCAGTGCGACCGCCCACGAGACCCACGCGCGGGGCTCGAAAGCCGGCGCACCGGCTCCTCTGCCCGTGGCGGACTCGCGGGGTGGGCGTCTGAGGACGCACATCTATCCCGTTAGAGACTTTTTCTCCGATTTCGGCGCCAAGTGGGGCCCTGTCCCTCTCGAAGCCCCAACTGCCCAAGACCGGTTCTGACCCCGGAAACTCGCCAGTCCCGCGGGGCACTCGAACGAGAGTGCGGGGACCTGCGCGTCCCCACATCCCGCTCCTGCTCAGCAGGGCGCTCAGCGCCCGCCCTCGTGGGGAGGGTCCACCCGCGGCCAGGATTAGCCCACGTGGACAACCCACCCCCCACCCCGCGCCAGGCCTTTGTGCAGTGCGCCCCCGCGCCGCCAGCCCCCGCCACCCAGCACCGGGACAAAGCAGCCGCCCCCGCCCAGGTCCGGACTCGGGGCCGGGGACTTTCTCGGCATCTGGACCACTTTAGGGGACAGGGGTGCGCAGCGCTGAAGGGTGGCCGGCCGCGCTGGGCTTACCTCGGAGCCGGAGCGGCGGATGGGCTCCCGCGCAGCCCCCGCCCCCCGCAGCCGCCGGGTCTCTGGCACCGGGCGCAGCCGAGCAGCTTGTGCTTGCTGCGCGGGTCGCTCCGGTGGCGTCCTGGAGTTACTTTCTCTCGCGCCCCCAGCCCTCCCCCCACCCACCCCTCCCGCCCCGGCCCCCGCTTCGCGCGGCCCCTCGCGGCGCGGCGCGCCGGGGCCTCCCCTCCCCTCGTCGCGGCCGCCGCCACCGCCTCCTCCTCTTCGCGCCGCTCTCCTGCTGCCCTCCCGCCGCTCCCACCTCTTCTCCCTCCTCTCTCTCCAGCGACCTCCCCCGATTGCTGGGGAGAACACCAGCCCCCCCACCCCGCCCCGCAGCCCGCGCCCCGCCGCCGCCGCCGCGCCGGCCACCAAGGGCAGCGAGCTGGCTCCAAATTACCCAGCGCAGCGAGCGCGCGCTGCGACTCCTGGCTCGAGGCTCGGCTGTGCCGCGGGGCAGAGGATTAGAGTCGCAATTAGCTCCGCGCGCCCGCGCCTGCCGCGCTAGGCGACAAAAATGCGCGGCTTCCCCGCCTTTGGCTGGGTGGCTCCAGCCTGCCTCTCCCGGAGCCCGCGCCTTCCCGCTGGGCCCCCACCCGGACCCTCCCGGGGACGGTGCGCTCAGGCCCCGCGCCCTCCGCGGCCCAACCCCGCCCCCCGCCGGCCGGCCACGCGGCGCCCGGGCCTCCTCCGGGCTCCGGGAGGGGGTGGGGAGGGAGCTGATTTTAATCATTGTCATTTCATCTGATGTAATATTTCTCCAGGCGCTTTCAGCTGGGCATAAATTTTCGGCTCCCAAATAAGTAACACAGGGCACGTTTCTCACATTTCTTGACTCCTCGGTTACAAAGGGGCGAGCGGCAGCCGCCGCGGCGCCCGGGGGTGGGGGCGGGACTTGGTAAGAAACTGGGCAGCGAGTCGCCCGGGCCGCCCCTCCCTCCCCAGGTCTGTGCCCCGGCCGCCCCTCTCCAGGGCGGGGGCCGCGCTGCCCGTGACGTCTGCGGACACGCAGGGGAAGGGCGGGCAGAGGGGGCACCCGGCCGGCCGCCCGGGGCCAGACGCGTCATTTCCTTTAGCGAGCGACTGCAGGAGCCGTCTGCGGCCGGGGCTCCCCAGCACCCAGGCCTTCGCCGGGGGCGCCCCTCCCCGATCCCGACGTCGGGTACCCCTCTTCCCCTGCCACTTCCTCTTCTTCCTTTCCCTTGTGCCCCGCCTGAGACTCCTCCTCCTCGACCACGTCTCGGCTCCTAGGAAACTGAGCGCTGAGCCTCCGGGGCGCTCGGCCCGCACTGGGCCCCCGCCCTGCTCCCGGGGCGGCGGGGCCCGAGCCCGACTCCCGGCCGCAGGGTCCCTGCACCCCGGCTGCGCGAGGCGGCGGGGGCTGCCAGCCGAGCTCCGCCAGGGCCCGCACGCCCCCTAGCGGCTGCGCTCGCGGAGGGCCGCCGGGGGCCGGCCTCGAGCCCCAGGGCTGGGGGGAGGTTGAGGGGTGGGGACCCCACGACTCTGACTAGGGGACCCCGCACGTGGAAAGAGCTTGCGGACTGCGCTTCTGTAAATTCTCCACGCGGGAATAAACAGAAACTTTCCTCCTAAGGGGAGGTTTTATTTATTTATTTTAGAGCGTGAACTACTTCAGGAGAAGGGAAATTTTCTCATTAAAGTTACATCCCTGCAGTTACTTCAATTACTTGATATATGCAGAAGATGTTGTAAATTTATAGATTTAAATAGCTTACAAAGATGCCGCAGGCCCCATCAGTTAATTTCCTTAATTTATGGATTTTTTTGCTGCCTCTAGAACCGAAAGGAGCCCTGGAAGTAGGTCAGGGATCACTATGGCAGCCCGAGGGCTACCCACTCTGCTCCCCTCTTCTGCTGCTTGACCCCCAGCTTCCACCAGAGAGCCCCCTCCCCCTTCTCTGAGCTCTGCCCTAGCCAGATCAGACCTGTGGAGTTCGGCTCATTTGGCCCATTCCTGAACCGCCAAGGCCCTGCAGGGCCCAGGAACAGCAAAGCCCAGTCTACACATGTCCTGCCCAGCTTGGAAGGGTCCAAATAAGTAGTGTAGGAAATAAGCACATATTTTGACCTCCTGAGAACCGTGACTGGAATCACAGCAGGTGTGGGTGACCCAGCTTCCACATGGATAGAAACTGCCCCTCTTCCACGGGGGCCGCTTGAGTGAAGCTCATACTTGGGGCAGGGGAGGGGGGGTGATGGGGGAGCCACGGGGTTGGGCCGGGATAGGGTTGAGAAACCCACCTTGTATTTGAGGAATGTCAGCAATATTCAGACTGTCATGATGAGTTGACGATTGTAGGCCCACTCAAAATCGGTTTGTCATGGCCCTGGTGGCCCCCCAGTGCAGCCCACGCCTCGCCTCCCTGTCTACTAAAGCTGCTTTGCTCTGTTCAACATGAATGAATATATACATATAAATTAATACTTAAAAGATTTGATATAAACTAAACTGTTTTAGAAAGCCACATGGCAATGTGATTAGTATTGGTAGTCACGATTTAACGTTTCTTTTCCCACTAGATGAAGTTTCTAAGATTTCAAGGTACATGTCAAGGACGGGTGTATAAATGGATTTTTATTTATTCACAACTCCAAGACTAATTGCTTCTCTTTGCCTCAAGGCCACTGAGATTGGTTTTAATATGACACTTCAAACGTATTCATGGAACTACAGAGATACTAAGTGTCATTGTTTTAAGAGACGAATCTCACTGAGGCAATGGTGACCCTGAAAACAGAATGTTGCGCTTCATTTTAAACTCCTATGTGGGTGTCTGTGCGCGCGTGTACTTGCCAGCTTTTAGAGTTTCCGTTCCTACCAACTATGTTGAAAGTGCACAATTCAATCAAAACAAGAACTGAAGGGCCTTTATCTCCTAAATGCTGGTGGGTACTTAGTTTTCATCGTCTGAATCCTTTCACTAAAGAGCAAGTTTGGGCCTTCGTTGATTCGCAAGTATTTGTACAGTTTCTGGCTAAATGTCTACCTTCTTATATTGAGACTTGGGCATGGACTGTGTTGGGCTCTTATGCTCTCTGGTTTATATAATGAAGTGTGTGTGTGTGTGTGTGTGTGTGTGCACGCGCGCCCCACATATGGTAATTGAAAATGAATAGGCTTAAAAAAAAGTATAATGAAACATCTCTCATTTCATTACTGCGTTCCATGAGATGACGTTGGTTGCATGTCTAATCAGAATGCAACTTGCTTGATCACTGAGCTTTGACTGGTCATCCAGCCATTACAGCTCCCATTTTATTAAGCCCACTGCCATGGAGTCCATTCACATTCATAGTGATCCTACTGGACAGGGTAAAACGGCCCCTGTGGGCTTCTGAAGATGTCAATCTTTAGGGGAGCAGAAAGCCTCATCTTGCTCCCTCGGAGCTGCTGGAGGTTTGAAAATACTGAACTTGTGGTTATTGGCCAAACATGTAACCCACTACGCCACCAGGACTCCTTTCTTTCTAGTGGACTCAGACCTATACCCTTCCGCACTTTCTTTGCGCAGACTCATAGCTCAGGGCAGTGCAAGGCCCTGCATCCAGGTTCTACTGGCCCCCTCTGGTTCCCAGATGTCTGCATTAAAGGGCCGAGGCATTAGGAAGGTTGAAAACCACTGCCCTAGAGGGACAGTTCAGAGTAGAACTGTCCCTTCCGCGCCCCACCCCTACCCCCAGCCAAGAACTTCCAAAACTGTAAATCTTTATGAGAGTAGAAAACATTTCTCTTTCTCCCTAGGACTAATTGGTGGTTTCAAACTGTTGACCTTGCAGTTAGCTGTTAGCAGTACAAACCCATAACCCACTATACCTCCAGGGCCGCTGACCTGCTGTTATTAACAGTCCATTAACTGTTAATAACGGAATTCTTCCAATGCCTCCTCCCAGATTTCCCATCCAGTTGGTCAAACTGGGTCACCTGACAATCCCTATGCCAATCACTGGGGAATATACTAATTTCGCACAGTCCTATTTGTGCTAAAAATGAAGCAAGATGCCCATAGAGTCTTGCAAGGATTCAAACAACGTATCTCATTGGGTGAATCTGCTGCACAAGACCTCTTCAAAGTGTTGAAGGGAAAGGATGTTCCTTTGGGGCCGAAAGTATGCCTGGCCATGGTATTCTCCATTGTTTCCATTGAATAAGGAAGGCTGCCGTCGAATCAATTCTTTTGAATTATGATGATGTAAGTGAATACTGAAAGTACCATGGACTGCCAAAAAAAGCAATCTGTCTAGGAAGAGGTATAACCAGGATGCTCCTTAGAAGGGAGGTTGACAAGATTTTGTCTCATGGATTTTGCACATGTTATCAGGAGAGACCAGCCCCAAGAAAGGATGGCATTCTTGGTCAGGCAGAAGGGCAGCAAAACTGAGAAAGATCCCAGATGAGATAGACACAGTGGCTGCTCTCAAACATAACCATTGCCAGGATGGCCCAGGACTGCGTAGGGTTTTGCGCTGTTGTCTGAGAGTCACTGTGGGTTGGAACCGACTCAGGCGCACCCTCCACCAGTCAGATTTCCCCGCTGGGCTGGGTGGGGCTGGGTTGATACTTGAAGCCAGAGGGAAAGGGACACTGGACAAAGACTGGCTCTTCTGTGAGAAGGAAGAGAGGACGGCTTTTGTGTTCCGTTTGAGACTGCCAAAGATGAATAGCTAGACGGGAAGTAAGCAACTAAATAGTAAAGAAAGATCCCCAGCCCTCAAGGGCAGCTCCCCGGAAACTTGAGTCTGTGAGGGGAGACTAGATCCCTTCCATGTTTGAGTCCAGATTCCTCTTCTGCCCCTAGGATCCTCCACCCTCACCTTTGGCCTCTTCTTCAGCAGTCCCTCTGGTTCTGCGGTCCAGGTGAGGCTGGTCCCTATTCACAGCAATTGGGATTCAGTAGGACAAGGAATCTTCACAGAAACCTAGCGCCCTGTAAGGGGAGAAGCCCAAGGGCCCAGACCACTCATCTGGAACATTCTTCTAAGACGTCGGGAAAGGTGAGGCTGTTCAGTCCCTAGGAGGCACAGGGTCCCTTTCTAGGTACTTGGTTCCCTTAATCAACGCAAGCCTAGTCTGGATCCCAGGGACCGCAGCCCGAAACATCAAGTCCCGTCCCTGAATGACTTCGTATGACACCAGTCTAGCTTCAAGTGACTACCAAAGTGACTCTGGAGGGCCACATGATATACAGGCCCTGTACATGGATTTACATGGGTCTGAGGATTTTCCTTCCTCGTGGAGAATCCAGACTGTGAGAAAAGCAAACCAGTCGGTCAGAAACCTGCCCTGGGGCTCCGTCCTGGTCCAGAGCCCACGCAGTGATCTTACTCGCTTTCTGTCGCAGGCCATCCCTCCTCCTTGCACTGTCCAGAGATAATCCATGGCAGGTGTGAATGGGGGAGTCTGAACCCAGCTGGGTGACCTTGGGTTTAACCTCCAGGAGCCATGGGCCAGTATCAGTAGCTGGTGCAGTTCCTGGGAGAATTGAATTTGATCAAATCTGTCAAGTAGATGTGTTTGGCTTGAAAGCTTAGAACAGTGGTTCTCAACCTTCCTAATGCCATGACCCTTTAATACAGTTTCTTATGTTGTGGTGACCCCCAACCATAAAATTATTTTCATTGCTACTTCATAACTGTAATTTTCTAGTTATGAATTGTAATGTAAATATCTGATATGCAGGATGTATTTTCATTATTAAAAATTGAATATAATTAAACATAATTAAAGCCTAGTGATTAATCACAAAACAATATGTAATCATATATTATGAAATATTTATGTGTTTTCTGATGGTCTTAGGCGACCCCTGTGAAAGGGTCATTCGACCCCCAAAGGGGTCGAGACCTACAGGTTGAGAACCGCTGGCTTAGAAAGACTGAGGTTAACTCTTTTTCCAACTGACCTTTCAGAGATTCTCAGGTGGTTCTACCTTCATACTTCCTCTGGGAGTTAAGAAGTGCAGCACCCACAAACAGTGCAAAGGAAGCTGAGAAGAGGGGTGAACTCCTGTCTCCTCAAACATTTTCTTGACTCAAGGTTTCTGAACTGAAACCTTGTGATCATATTCTTAAGATAAACAGAATGGTAGAGAATGCAAACTGACATTTACAGATAAACCAAAGACCTTAGGGAAATGGCATGCTTTCTTTGGGCCATGCTCATGGGGTGGAGCCAGAAAATGCCCTCAGGTCCCCTGTCCTTAGAGCTCTTTGTGGCGAGTGTATGGGATCAAAGGTCAGGGGCCAGACAGCTAAGGGTAGACGCTCTCTGAGGAGCCCCAGAGGACACTGAAGATCAGCCGGTGATTTCACTTTCTTTCTCAAACCATGAATTACTATCTTCTTGAATGTCTTTTTTCAGTGTGAGTAAAGAATACACTATCAAGGTTAGAAAAAGAAACAAAAATTTACAAAGAAAAGAAAAGAAACTACAGTAAAACCCACAAAAAGCAAAGAAAAAGCCCCCTGTGTTTCTTCTTTTCTTCCAGAAAGAACAGAGCCAACGATTGGGTGTTTGTCCACCAGATGCCAGCTGTCTTCTCATTCATGGGCACACGGACACAGGTGCACACAGATGCACAGACTCACGGAGACGCACACGCTGGCACACACTGACAGACGCACAGAAATGCACAGAGATGGGCAAAGTGACCCGGATCCAAAGACACACATGCCAATACAGTACACGCACAGATCTACGCAGGCATCAAAGGACACGGACCCACAGGCAGGTGGACAAACAGACACATAGACACATGAAGATGAACATAGAGCTATGCAAAGAACACAGACACATGTGCACCCCCCTCCTAGCATTGAGAGACACACCCGCTCCTACACAGACACGCATTTTTAAAAATTTTTTTTTCATTTTTTTCTCTTTTCTTCTTTTACATTTTATTAGGGACTCAAACAACTCTTACCACAATCCATACATATACTCATTTTTAAAATTGAGTATTACATTATTCATACTAATTGCAACCTGTTTGGCCCTACTACATTTTTTAGATATATGAAATAACAGCAGCAAACACGTAAATAGGAGCCCCGGTGGCCTGCAATCTGCGAGGTTGGTGATTCAAAACCATCAACAATTCCAGGGGAGAACTACAGGCTTTCTATTCCCGTAAACAGTTACAACCTTGGAGACTCACAGGGATCATATTCTTCCCTGTCCTACAGGGTCGCCATGAGACAGGATCGACTGATAGGAGTGAGTCATGAAGCCGTATACCCAGCACCCAAATGAATATTTTCTAAAAATCAAATGAAGGGATATAGGCCAGCTTACTCCTCCCTCAGTTCCAACTGTAGCTGCTTCCCGGAAGTTGCAGCCGTTCCCAAGCATGCTTTCCCACGCTTTGTAACATATGAATGTTTTTGTACACAATTGCATTGGTGTACTTTTCAAACTTGTACTTGCATCTCTCCCCCTGCTCCCACCCCCTTACACCTTATTTTTCCAACTGGCTTTATGGGTATCACTGGGCCCAAATAGACACCCTTCCTGTCAGTCTGTTCATCCTAGGGGTCTTCCTGTCTTAAGGCCCTCTGAGGACCCTCCAGGAGCACTGGGTCTTTGATGTGTGCAATGGAAATGGTGGCTCCACCTCCCACCTCCTATGAGGCGGCTCTAAGTCCCAGGCCAGGTAGGTGTTTGGGGAACAGCCTTTTCTCCCCTCCTTCCCTTCTTCCTGCCTCCTGCTTCCTCCTTCTCCTGCCCTTACCTCCCTCCCCGCTCTCCACTCCTCCACCTCCAGGCACTGTGAGCCTCGGGCAGGGAAGCTGGAAGGTCGGCCAAGGAGGTGTGAAAAGACAAGCAGCTGGCCGGATTGCAGTGTTCCCTCCTGGAGACCCGTGACAGCTTGGGCTTTACACTCAGACTGTGAAATTTACTGAACCGTTGGCAATCCCTCCTCCCACTGCACCCTACCCTGGAGGAAAAAAAAAAAATCTATTTTTCAAAATGGCTAGCCAGGTAAACCAACTAGTGACACATCTCTATTGAGATTTTGAATGGAGCTAGAGAGAATGATGGCTTTCCCCGCTGTGTCGCTACAGAAGGACGACATGCAAGTTGTGGGAAATTAAAGCTGGTAGGAGAGGGCTTCCGAAAGCTTGTGGGAAATCCCACCATCTTCGAATTTCTTGAAGCTCCCTCATATTCTCTTAGTAGTTGAAATGAATTATGAACCTACCCCCAGCCCCCTACACACACACGCACACGCACACGCACACAGGAAATTTCTTTTCCCTCCTAGGAAGCCTTCACTGGCACCCGGGTTGCCCAGTGGTTAGCGAGTTGGGCTGCAAGCTGCCTGGCCAGCAGTTTGAAACAACCAGCAGCAATATGGGCTTTTGCTCCTGTAAACAGTTCCGGTCTCGGGAAACCACAGGGGATCACTAAGAGTTAGCATTGACTCATGGCAATGAACTTGACTTTTGGAGGAAGCTTTGGGCCGCTAACCTCAGGGTCCATGGCAGTTTGAAAGGACTAGCCGCCCAGCGGGAGAAAGTTGCGGCTCTCTAGAAATCGCCGTCTCAGTTCTACCCTGTCCTCTAGGGTCGCCGTGAGGAGTCGGACTTGGCCTCGTGGCAGCGAGAGCAAGCCTGGTCATGCAGAGTTGGTTCCTGCGCCCGCTGATGGGCAGAAGGCAAGGCTCTGAGTGCGGACAAAGGGAGCGGGGTCTTCCTGCCCCACCCCCACCCCAGATCTGGCAAGGCTTCCTCTTAGCCTTTAAGGGACCCTTGGACGGGCGGTGGCCCTTGGGATTCAGTCTTCCAGTTTGGCATGAAGCCGGGAGAGGCTGGGCGCCGCCTCCCCAGGGATCTCGTCCTTCAGGCGGAGGACTTAGCCAAGGCACACAGGGCAGGGCAGCCCTGGGAGACCCTGTAAAGAGTGACAGTCTCGGACACTCACAGGGGCAGTCTACCCTGTCCTCTGGGGTCGCTATGAGCCGCCATTGGGTGTGGTTGTGTTAGTGTGGTGTACCACAGTGACAACCTACGATTGGAGTCCACTTCCCTCTAATTTTCTTTTTATAACTTTTTATTCTGCATTAGGTGAAGGTTTGCAGAGCAGATCATCATTTTACATTAAACAGTTCAGACATTCTGTTTCAACGCTTGCATTAAGCAACCCCTTCAATGAACATCACTGCCCCCCCTTCCTCGCTGTGTTTCTTGTGTCCGTTCCTCCTTGCCCAACCCGCTGTGCTTTGTCCTTCCAGAATACTTTGTACGATGCCCTTTTGCCTGAAACGACGCATTGTTCTAACACGGCGTGAGTTCGCTCCCAAACCTAAAGAGTATCTAATGCTCATAACTCGGGGGGTTCCACAAGCTTCTATATTACCAGTAAGCCTGGTCTTTCTTTTGTGACTTTGAGTTTTGTTCCACATTTTTCTCCCATTCTATCTTGGACCTGCTAATGTGATCCTTTTCAGAACAATTAGTAAAAGCACCTGGGCATCATCTAGTTCTTCTGCTCTCAAGAATTGTGGAGACTGATGTTTGTGTGGTCCATTAGTCCACTGGACAAGCTATTTCCATATATCTCTCCATTTTTGTCACCCTACTCTGCTCCAGATGGGGAGAGACCAATCATTGTCACTTAGATGGGTGCTCACAAGCTTTTCAGACCCCAATCACTACTTACCAAAGTTGAATTATGTTATGCCAATTGTCTTAGTCTTTGTGAACTATGTTATGCCAATCAACTTGGGTGTCCTACCAGGGATCCTCAAACTATGGCCCGTGGGTCACATGCAGCCTGCCAAGGGCATTTATCCGGCCTGCCGGGTGTTTTTGCTCTGTTTGGCTTTTTACTTCAAATTAAGATATGTGCAGTGTGCATTGGAATTTGTTCATAGTTTAAAAAAAAAACTATAGTCCGGCCCTCCAACGCGTCTACGCATCTGAGGGACAGTGAACTGGCCCCCTGTTTTAAAAGTTTGAGGACCCCTGCTAGACTCTAGAGCTAACTCTTGAAATATGCTCTGTGTCTGAGCTTGCTTCTAGCTTTGGTCATGGCCATCGGATCTGCTGACCTTCCAGGCTGAATCTCAGAATGAGCCGAGTGGGCCAGAGTCACCCAAAGATATGTGAGAAATGAATCCTTTTTGCTGCTTGTCACCGAGTTTGTGGTTTTCGATACATAGCAGAGGCTGGCTTTATCAGAATGTATCCGTCTGTAACTATGTTATATATAGCTTTGGGTTGAGTTCTGTTATACATGTTATTCTATGGTTTCATTTTTCCAGTTAATATGCCTTGATCCACTTCACCAGGACCAGGAAAAAGGATAAGGGAAGGCCCATGCGTTGTTGGATGTCTAGATATTTAGAAGGTATAAGTCAAGCTAACAAATTGTTAGATGAAGTACAGCCTAGCCTCCTGCCTTAACAAGTGCATCTTTGTGACACAGAGGCCCAGCATCACATTTGGAATTCTCCATTCCTTATAGCATGTGCGAGAATAATCATGGGGAGAAAGAGCTGATTCCTGGCCCTCTCCTTTCTCACCCGTGCCTGTTCTGTCCCCATGCGGGGCCTCCTATGGATATGGATATGGAAATGGATATGGACCCTCTAGCCTAGACCTCTAGATCTGTCCACATGCCCACAAGCAGCCACGAAGTTGGCCACACATTGGTGAGGCTGTCCACACTCAGGAGCACGGGCCTGAGGAAGAAGCCCAGGCAGCCTCTGGGAGTAAGCTCAGTTTTGGGGGGCAGGAAATTTCAGGGTCCCGGTACATTTAAGAATATAGATCTTTGTGTTCATCTGACCCTGTTGATTATTCCTTCACTCGCTCAATGAATTCCTTATACACATTCAGGTGATCTCCTCATAAGTAAGAAAAACAAACCTTTCCCACGCTATGCCGCCTTACTCCAGTGTGCTGTCTTCTCCCCATCGGTGGCAGTTAGCTGGTGATACGTGTTGTTGCTTTTTGGTGCTTATAGGTTTTTGTTACCCATTATTTTCTGTACTAAGTTCATTTTGTTGCTAGGTTTTCTTAATCCCTTTATTGATGTTGCTTTACTGTTCGCTAACTCTTTATGATTTTTGTCTTTTTAATTTTGTTGGGCTTTATTTGTTTTCCTTGACATTACCTTGGAGTTTATTAATTTAGTCCCCCGTTTAAAACGGTTTGTTTTAACCTGAAATTGATGTGACTTCTAGAGCAACAAAATCATAAGGATGAGTTTTCAGAGTTGGTTCTCAAGTGGCTAATCTCAGAGGCACCGCGCTGCCTTCAGTAGTAAAGAGGGCACTACAAATCCATGAAACAGAGCCCAGCTGGCACTGTGGGGTAGGCATTGGACTGCTAATTGCAAGGTGGGCAGTTTAAGCAGATGAGCCCCTCCTATAAAGAATTACAGCACTGTAAACCGCCTGGTGCATCTCTATGGGTTAGAATAAGCTGATGGCAGTGGGTTTGGGTTGGGTTTTGCTAATCCAAAGCATGAAGTAGCAGTAGAAATATGCAAACTATCAACACCATTGACTCTAATATATGTGGGTAACTGCATATTGCATATTGGATACTTTTCTATAACTTTGCCAGACTGAGAAGCTTAGGGAAGCTGGCTTGTCCTACTTTTGCCAGATAAAGTGGTGAAAGAAAGGGATGAAATCAAGATTTCAGAGGCACAATTCAAGGACCACATCAATGATTTCAGTGTTGTCACTTGTGCTCCTGGGGAGAAACAAACAAAGAAAACACTTCTTCATTTCTTTTAGCAACAGAGCTGATGTTGCTGAAAACCAAACCCAGAGTCTCATAACATTACGGGCAGAATTACAACATCAGTCAACTTCCCTACTTCGAATGTCGTTGGAGGTTAAAACAAGGGCATTGATTGAGAAGAAATACGATGCTGATACTATGGTCAGATAGGTCAGATAGTAAGGAAGTTGGGGACATTGAGCCCCTAAATTCTATTGCATCATTCCTGAACAGTAGAAGCAATCCTCTCACTCCCATCTGAAGAGATTCAACCAGTTCTGTCAGCTAAACCATGCTTCCTGATAAAGCCATTCACCTTTCCACTCCCATCTGATGAGATAGCCCAGCTGTTTGTCTCAGAGATTGCCTAAGGCACCACCTCAGACATTGCTTGGGGCATCACCTGAGACAGATGCAATGCGTGACATTGTGACAGTCCCCAGAACCCACCTTCACCCTTAAATAAATAAATAAATATATATGTTAAAGTTTCCAGAACAAGGCATACTCTGTCACTGCCATCAGTCAGCTCTGATCCACAGTGACCCTGTAGGATCGCAGTCCTGGGGCCTTCCTTCTGAGACCAACTCTTCACAAGAGCAGAGTACCTCATCTTGCTCCTGCAGGCAGCTGGTACTTTGGAAGGTCAGTTAGTAGCAGTCCAACGAATAAGAAAGCAGATCATTATTTTTTTTAAATATAGTTTATTGTGCTTTGGTAAGAGTTTAAAAATTAAGATCCCACCAAACAAGGTCTGTACATATTGTTCAATGACATTGGCTACATTTTCACATTATACAAACATTTATTTCTACTAGTTTTCTTGATATAATATTCACAAATCATACAGCTCCATAGTTAAAGTGCTTTTAAAATGAGTTGCATATACATAATCACAATCCATTCCAGTGTTCCCTCCCCGCTCCTGGATTCCTCCTTTGCTGCCCAAGTCCTCTCACCTTCCCTATCTCCCCCTACCCCCACTACCTCCTCAATAAACCTATTATCTCCATGCATCTACTCCTTTTGTGCTTCACACAATGGGAAACCCAGCAGTAAAAACTTCAAAAAGAAAAACAAGATAAGATGGCAAGAGTAAAATAACAATATAAAAATACAAACCAAGAATAAGAAAGAAAAGCCTATCATCAATATCTTAAAAGCCAGGGAAGAAATTTTTGTCGTGAACAAGCAAGAAATACTTGCTGAGATCAAATTCAGATTGGGGCAACGGAGGCCAGCTGACCAAGAGTCAAATTATACCAAGTTCCATCCACCACCATCAAGCTGACAGTAATCTCCGTGTGGTAGTAGAGGTGTCATTCCCGGCCTGTGGTGAGGAGGGATCCTAAGCAGACCATTCTTTCATACTTAACAATTCCTGCACGTCTTGCTCCAGCTTTTCTGATCCTCTCCATGTGTCCTTGCCCGTGCTCCCTGTGTTTCCTTTCTCCAGCCCTCAGCTCCTGATCTGTGCTTCGCTCCACTCCCGTGAAGTGTTATGGAATCAGAACCACACCCTGTCCTATAGGCTTGCTATGAGTTGGAAATGGTTTGATGGGAGAGAGTTTGGTTTTGAGTCTTGATACTTTGTCCTGGGGTAAAAGCTACCCTTTTGATCTTAGTGGCTGGTTATTCTAACATGAAGGTGAGTAGGCTTAGGAGTCCCACCAGCAAGTCTGCTCTCTTTTAGCATGTTGGATTTTGCTCCACATTTTGCTCCTAATCTATCTGGGACCTTCTAATGTGATCCTGTTCAGAGGAGTTGGTGGTGGTAAGAGGGTCATCCAGTTCTGGTCACAGGGTTGCGGAGACCGATGGCTGTTTGTCTGGTCCATTAGTCTATTGGACAAATTATCCCTGCCTGGTTTTATTGTCACCACTCTTCTCCAGATGGTGAGAGACCAAGAGTTGCACCCCAGACGAGAGCTCACAGCTTAACAGGCCCCAGTCACGACTCACCAGAGTAGGAGGTAGAGTGTAGTCTTTCATCATCCATGGTTACTTCCAGATTTGTAACTAGACTTAAGTCCCAGGAAGCTATGAAGAGATATGTTACACTCCGAGAGATCTACTTGCTTTTTCTTTCCTAAAATATACAAAGGAAACCTGGAGAATGTGAAGAGGCTGCAAACAGTTCGTGGGAAAATTCTGTTACCTTTTCATTCTATTTTCCACAAATGCTTTTGAAGCTCCTACAGGGGCAGTGAATTATTTACTGTGGCTCTCCTAGCCAATGTCTCTGATTCCCACCAGTGACCTTTCCCTGCACGGGTCTGGTACGAAGGTTACTGATAGAATTCACTCACGAGTGATTGTGAACAGGTTTCCCTAGCATGCCACCCTGATGTGTGTAACATGACCCCACTGAGAAGCAGGAAGAGGGATCTCATTACAAGCAAGAGATCGGAGTGAGTGCATCCTCTGGACCTGAGATCCTTGCACAGTGAACTTCCTGGATCCTCCTGGTACACAGATGACAGCTATACCTTCAGAGAAGCAATGGCAAAACCAGCAACCGGAGCATGGAACAGATGATGGACATCCCAAATAAAGCGGAATGCTTTTGTGCAGGAAGCTGGTTTGTGGAGTGGGGTGCGGAGCTTGCTGATCCACAGAGCTTGAGCTGAATGCCTTCAGGTTGAGGCCTTCAGGGAAATGGTAGCCTTTTGGGCCATTTATTAGTGGACCTGAAAGAACTTTGAAAAATGTCCTTATGAGCAACTATCCTGAGCAGTCCTCACTGGAATTGCAGCTGTTAACTTTCTTAAATAAACACTTCAATCATGAATTTTGTCTGTGAGTTCTGTATAGCCACTCCAATGGATTTTGGAACCCAGAGAAGTTCGATAAAGAACATTAAGACAGCATGGCTTCCCCTTAAGGGTGGGAATAATTATTAAGGGCATTGGGTAAGGGTGCAAGGAAAACAGAGTTGCATCAGACTGAGCTTATTGATATGGGTCCCCTACACACAGATTCTTCACACAGTGTTTTATTTTGAGTGGTAAGGAAGGATCTTCTACTTTATTTGGTTGGCTCACTGAAGCATCATTATGTGGTGGTCTACACTAAAGCCAGTTGACATACCAGAACTGTCTTGATGTCCCGTAGAAAAAGATATTTAAAGGCTTAAGGAAATTGGAAACTTTTATAGATTTATTAGATGCACACACACACAACCTAGAGGACACACCTTTTACGACAACTCTAAAAACACAAATCTCACTGCCACTGAGTCAATTGTCAAGGTTTAGTAAGTTACACCTTGGGCTGCTAACAGCAAGGTCAATTCAAAACCATCAACCACACTGCAGGAGAAAGATGAGACTTTCTATTCCTGTAAAAAGTTACCATTTTGGAAACTGTGTTAGTCTGGGTAGACTAGAGAAACAAATTCATAGACTCGTATGTGTAGAAGAAAGAGGTTTATATACAAGAGCAATTGAATATTGAGAAAACATCCCAGACCAGTCCAGATCAAGTCCACAAGTCTAGTATTGGCCCATATGTTCCATAGTATTCTATAAAGTCCTCGTCAGACTCATGAAACACATGCAATGATGCCAAATGCAGGAAGATCACAGGCCAGTGGGTGGGGAGTCTTGTGGCTCCAGTGGTGTTGTAAGCATCTCAGTGCGGGCAAGTGTCTCCACGTGGCTTCTCCAGCTCAGGGCACTAGCGTAGTTCCATGTGTCTTGTCAACTGCTCTGTCTCCCAGGGTGTGAGCAGAGAGAAAGTGTGTCTCGGGCCTCCAGGAGGAAATCTTGGAGTTCCCAGAATCCTCGGGAGAAGGCCATGCCCACACAAAGGACTCATTGGCTCTCTCCTGCTCAACAGGCTAGACTTCACCCCTACCCTCTTAATCCTCAAATTGACACCAGATTGTGGAACTACCACAGAAACTAACAGGGGTAGTCCTATTGTGTCCTATAAAATCCAAGCAAGATGAGATTTACCACAACTAGGCAGGACACATTTGTAAAGGAAGCCCCAGCATCCTTGATTGCTAGTTTATGTAAGACACATTTGACAGCGAGAACTGCCCTAATCTAATTAAGACACCTAACTACAATGGGCTTGATTGGATCCTTTGGTGGTAACAGCCAAGGGGTATGACATTTAATCACCAGAAACAAGGTAAGTATGGTTACTAGAATGGACAGTAGGGTCAAAACCGTAATAAAAATAGCCTGACTTGGAGGACTTAAGGTATTGGCTATTTAGCTATGGTGTCCCAAAGACTGGAATAGATGGGAATCTAAACATTTACTTTATCTATGCAAGTGGAAGAATTCTAGGTCAAGCGAATGGCAGCCTAACCTGAATCACTATAATAGAGAATCACGAAGACCCTTCAACCAATTCCTGCACTTAAGCCAGTTTGCAGATCTACGCCTCTGAATGAATGAGGGTTTGCAGGTGATTAGACCCGCTGTCCCGCATCAAGCTGCTTCTGAAATGAGGCGTGCGGCTGAAAGGAAAAGAAAGAGACGTGTACAAAGCATGGGATTGGGAGGACAACAGTCTGATGGACTGAAGTACGGAGTATATTCAAAGCTTGGTTTTTATACTCTTCTTACACAGGGGAATGATTACAACGTAAACATTAAAACACTTATTTTTTTAAACATTTTATTAGGGGCTCATACAACTCTTATCACAATCCACACATATACATACATCAATTGTATAAAGCACATCTGTACATTCTTTGCCCTAATCACTCTCAAAGCATTTGCTCTCCACTTAAGCCCTCTGCATCAGGTCCTCTAAAACACTTATTTTAAAAAACATTCTGAACCTCGTATCTACGTAAATATTACTTATCTAGACACACTGTCTAAACACTTGAATAGTAACAGCACTATATTCTAACATAAGCACAATGACATGCAGGGTTCCAGAGAATCTTAAAGGGGTCATAAATAACTGAGCTATCTCACAGTGTTTTCAGCTGCAAGGTAAACAGAGGCACAGGAGACTAATTAGTCACCCACCAATAAACACCTTGACCAGCCAACCACCTCCTACATCGGTTGGGTCTTCTTGGTGAAGGATCCCACTGCATGGCCGAACAATTATTTTTCCAAGTCTTCCCCAAAGGGGTCTATAACCTCTTACAAGAATGGCTGTTCACTGAGGTTACGGAAATAATCAGACAATGTGGCGTTTACTGGACATGGGCTCTTCAATGACATGAATTCCAGGAGATCCAAAATGATCCTGTGGCTCATCATTCAGTGTAGGGACATACAAGGAATACAACAAAAAACCTCCAGAATTCCACCCCCCCCCCCAAAAAAAGCTATGTATTTAAATGTTTTCACAAAACAATATAATCACCTTCAAAGTACTCTCCATTATACTTAATACGTTTGTCAAATCTGAGATTCCATTCTTGGAAACATTTGTTCAAACTCATCTGTTTGGATGGCTCACAGCACCTCCCTCATTGTTTTCCTTCACTTCTTCTACGTCATCACATCACTCTCCTCTCATGTCCCTCTGCACTCAAGGAAACAAACAGAAGTTGCACAGAGCGAGGTCAGGTGAGTCAGGAGTGTGGGCAAGGGAGGCGCGCTGTTTTTGCCAAAACTGACTCACTGAGATGGCAGCATAAGTAGGTGCATTGTCGGGGTGGCAAATAGTCCCCTGTCTGCCACAAATCAGGCCTTTATTGGCCACACACTTTATTGGTTACACTGTCTTTTCAGAATCTCTCAATAGAAAGCTTGATTAACAATCTGAACTGGTGGAACAAACTCCAAATGCATCACAAGTAGACAGTTTTGTCTGTTCTGGAAGTTGGTGGACGTCCAGAATGAGGTTTGTCATCAACCAGCATTTCACCTTTTTCTGAAACAAGAAGCACTTGAGTTTTCCCCATAGCGCTGTCCTTGTCAGCTGTGTTCAACATCACAACAGTTTCTGCGGCATTTTTCCAGAGCATGAAACAAAATTTCACAGCCACACACTGTTCTCTTACATCAGCCATCACAAAAAAATGGGGTTCAAGTGAAACTGCTTTTACAAAAAAATTCACTGTGACCAGAAAGAACCTTCCCAGGTGACGCCACTGTGTGTACTAACTCAGAGTGAGTTGCTCAGTTGATGCTTGCTTAATGGGAAAAATGCATACTACGAAAACTCAACTCTGCCCTGCACAATTCTGTTTTTTTGGGGGGGTACCCCTTCGTATGAATGTCAGGTTATTAATGCAGTCTTAGCTCAAGCCTATCTCACAGTGAGTCCATAGGGTCTCTGAGTCCATCCTATATTGATTGCCCAGCTCCAGAATGCATAGTTGAAATAGACATGCTCAGCAACTGACTGAATTCCTACATTAGATCTCTGACATGTGGAATGTGGTCGATTATGGCAGGAAAAGCCACATGGAAGCCATTATAACTGCAGAGATCACTGGCATTAGCAAATACTTGAGAACGCCTGGGGGGTGATTGCTACAGCATTCTCATTTGACTCTCCTATTTAAACAACAACAACAACAAACCAAAAACCCAAACTCACTCCCATCACATCAATGCTGACTTACAGCACAGGGTAGAACTGCCTCTGTGAATTTCTGAGACTCTAAGTGTTTATAGGAGTAGAAAGCCCCATCTTTCCACGAGGAATGGCTGGTGGCTTCCAACTGCTGACCTTGAGGATCGCAGCTGAAAGAGTGTTTAACCTACACAAAAACGCATGGATCTTGGGAAATGACAGTGGAGTTTTGTAAAGTGAACTAGGTGATGACTCTTACTGTGGTGAGATTCCAAAGCTGGTTTTATTGCTTGAGCAAATTAAACACTCCTGACACCTGGTGTACTGCTATTGATCTGGTCAATGTCTTTTGCTCAATTCCAGATTTGCAGGATCACCAGAAACAGTGTGCCTTTATCTGGCAAGGCACAGCGTCTTCTATACGTTTACCATCTCACCTCAGTGGTATGGCATCATTTAGCCTGCAGCTTAAGTGTACCAGTGACAGAGATGCAGCATGGAGTCAATGGCAGGCCCCTACTGGTGCGGAACTCTTGGAATTTGGGAGCAAAACTCTGTTATCCTCTGAAGATAACTGTGGTGTATTTTGACAACTAAAATATCCACAAAAATAGCATACCCATATTTAGAACATAAGGAATTGAAGTTAACTAAGACAGTTCTGTCATAAAGCACCAATATCTTGTGAGATTTCCATAAGAGAATACAGCCTCATTTGCCCATTCTCCCATATTACAGGTAAATCATAGCATTCTGTTTTTTTATTTAATTGCTGCCCATATGCATACTAAAACAGTCTGAAGTGTTGCTTTTGATCATTGTATAATGAAGGTCCAGGCCATGGTCAAGAAGTCATGGATCAAGTTTTGTAGTGTCCACTTGCGCCTTCCTCCCAGCCCTCAACTGCAAAATAAACTATTGAAACTTTGCATTTGCTTCTTTTATCGTCAGTTAATAAAATATGCTTCTTTAACTCAATAGTTGAATGGGAAATCTTATTAGATCACTATCTTTAGGTTATTCCAGGTCTCTTACTTCATAGTTTAATTATGTCTTCTTAGTGTTAATTGAAGTCAACCACATGCCAAAAAATTAGCATAGAGCTCTTATGAAAAGAACAAGTAAGTTGTTTTGTTTTATTTTTTCCGATTGGTAAAACAAAAAAGCAGATAATGCACTTATGATTTGTCAAAAAAAGACAATACTCTTTTCGAGAAGGAGCCCTGGTAAGCGTAGAGATTATGCATTGACTGCAAGCCACAAGGTCCACAGTTTGAAACCACTAGTGGCCGTGAGGGAGAAAGATCAGCCTTTCTATTCTGGTAAAGAGTGACAGTCTCGGAAACTCACGGGGGCAGTTCGTCCCTGGCCTATAGGGTCACTATGAGTTGGCATCAACTTGATGGCAGCTAGTTTGGGTTTCTGGTTTTCCCCTTTTGAGAAACAGCTTTTGGCTTGTTTGTGAGCATTAAATGCTTAACCAAGTCAGCAAGCTGTCTGAGCTGTCCTGTCCATCATGAATGGGGTGCTTTCTGACCCACAGAATCATAAAGTTGGGCGAGCACAGCAATGTTCTGCCATTATGTGGAAGTTGTATATACGAGATCAGGTCAGGTCAGGACCTGAAGGCACAAGGTAACTACATAAAGAAGTGACCCAATGTCAAGGAGCCTCACTCTCGTCCTGCTACTTTCACTCTCCCGGTGTGCACCTGGGAGCTCATGGGTAGTTCCTATCACCAGTTGACTGTAGGTTTGCAGAAGGTTCTACTTGGAAAGGCAGCAACACTTGAAAGTGGACAGCAGAAGCACTTTAAGCCCTTCTGGGGCATCCCCTAGAGAACACCGTGGAACTGTCCCAGAGGCTTTCTTAGGCCATAGTGGTGATGTGTTGGGCTGCTAACTTCAAGGGCAGCAGTTCAAAACCATTAGCTGCTCCACAGGAAAAAGAGGAGACTTTCTACACCAATGAAGAGTTACAGTCTTGGAAACTCACAGGGGCAGTTCTACCTTGCCCTCTAGGGTCGCTGTGTGTGGGCATTGGTGTTGTTTTAATCCTTGCAGGTGCAGAGCTCCAGGCGTTTCCTCCCCTGGCACTGCCAGTGGCTTCCAACTGCTGATCCCTTTGGAAGCAGCTGAGTGCTGAACTATTGCTCCACCAGGGTCCCTTAGCCTTTCCTCGCCACTTCTAAATTATGACTTAACTGGTACTTTTCAAAGTCCTCTAGAAGAAAACTTGAAATTTAAACTTTCACTGTGTAACTGATCAAAAAGTCACTACCACGTGAGTTAAAACAAAATCAATAAACAATTGAAGTGGTGCCTACATAAACCAGCAAATTACTTACAAGACATTTTAACAATTTCACATTTCAATTTAGTACAAGCAAGAAAAGAAGAATGAAATGGTCCCAGGGTACTAAAATTCTTAGCATATTTAATATATGCTTTAGATCATAGTTTTATTCTTCTCAACCAATCATCTCTAGGAAATTGTGCTCATAAATACAAATTCTGTTTCATCCCATCTGCAGGAGTCTATACCACTAAGAGAGCTCTTCGAAAACTTAGGTCAAAAAAAGGCAGACTCTCTGGTAATTACTATTAATTATATCAAAGGTATCTTTAAGTCTCAAATCAGAAAAACAGTGCAGAAAACATACTCATTGATTAACATTGTTTTGTTGTGAGAAAACCACAAATGATATTTTGTTGTTGTTGTTGTTGTTGTTAAAAGCAAGAATACTAAATTATATGATCAGTATACATTTTTATATAGAGATAGATATTTTCCCCATTGAATATGCTCATCTCGATGCATCCGCTGCGAACAGCAACAGACCAATGGCTAAGTCCGTTACAAAGAAGTGGCAGCATAATAAATACCAATTGACAAAAGCTCCACGGACCCCAGAGACATCGACACAGATGAACACTATTTTTGTTTCCATGCATCTCATGGTATTTTCTGAGGTCCCATTTGAGGTGTTCTTTCCCTGATTTGGTTGTTTTAATGTGCATTTTTAATTCATTTTTGGTGAAATTTCCCATCTTCCTTCTCTTAATGAGTTCTCAGTATACTCCATTGTGGCCAGAAAATAATTTTTCCTTAATGTTTTCAATCTTTTGAAAATTTATTAAAAGTTGCTTCGTGGCCTAAACTATGGTCTTTCCTGGAGGTTGTAGCACGTGCCCCTGAGAGTAACCCTTCTCCTCGTGGTGTGAGGTGGGGTGTGCTGTGTGTGTCTCTGACGTTTAATTAGCTCTTAGGACTTTTGACATCCTGCTTGAGCTTCTGCCTGGTTGTTCTATCGATTTTTGAAAGTGAGACATTGAAGTCTTCACCTATTGCTACAAAATCCCCCTTTGATTCTGCCAGTGTTGGGTGCACATCTATTTACATATATTTACAATTATTCCATCTTCTTGATGAATGGAACCTTTATCAGTTTATAATGTCCTTCATCTCTTGCAATATTATCTCTTTATTTCTAATCCATTTTGTCTGCTGATGCTTTAGCCATCACTGCTCTCCTTTGGTTATTGTTTCCATAGAATTCCTTCCCCACCAACCTTACAAATCCAGCTAGACCAGAGGATGGACACTGGTACAGATAGGAACTGGAAACACAGGGAATCCAGGACGGATGATCCCTTCAGGATCGGTGCCAAGAGTGGCGATACCAGGAGGGTGGAGGGAGGAGGGGCATGGAAAAGGGGAACCGATGATAAGGATCTACATATAACCTCCTCCCTGGGAGAGGGACAAAAGAAAAGTGGGTGAAGGGAGAAAATGGACAGAGTAAGATATTACAAAATAATAATTTTTAAATTATCAAGGGTTCATGAGGGAGGTGGAGCAGGAAGGGAGGGGAAAATGGGGAGCTGGTACGAAGGGCTCAGGTAGAAAGCAAATGTTTTGAGAATGATGATGGCAACAAATGTACAAATGAACTTGACATGATGGATGGATGTATGGATTGTGATAAGAGTTGTACAAGCCCCCAATAAAATGATTAAATTAAAAAATTCCTTCCCCACACTTTTATTTTTAACCCCTTTGTGTCGATATTTAAAGTGAATTTCTTGTAGACAGTCTGTAGCATAGATTTCTACACTAATCTGACTTGCAGCTTCCTTTTCAGAAATAAAATAACTCGGTGCCCACCTGACAATTAAAAATATCAGCGCTCTGTCCCATGATGCAGGGTACAGTGCATGTGTCCGCTGTTGCAGCTCCCCTCAGCATCCAGCACCTCCAAGGGGGGATTTCCTACTTTGAGAAACACTGGACCTTCCTATCATATTGTATTGTCACAAGTTATATTTGCACCCATAGCATAATTATTTCTGAAATTTATAATTGCTACTTAAGAATCTGCCTTTTAAATCATGTATTTAAAAGAAGAATAGTTACAAACCAAAAGTACAGTCATACTTGCTGTTATATTTACCTATGTAGGTAGATAGGAACCCTGGTGGTGTAGTGCTTAAGAGTTGGCCTGTGATCGGCAAGGTCAGTAGTTGGAAACCACCAGCCCCTTCATGGGAGAAAGATACATCCATAAAATGACAGTTTCAGAACTCCCCTGTCCTATCGGGTTGCTGGGAGTCGAGATGATCTGATGGCGGTGAATAGTGGATGTCTGTAGTTACATACGCTGGCACTCTTTATTTCTATGTCTTTAATTTACTAGCCTGTCTTTGCATTCCAGCCTTTAGCATCTCATGCAAGGTAGGTCTCCTGGTAACGAAATCCCTTAGGTTATATTTATCCTGCAATGTTTTAATTTCTCCATCGTTCTTGAAGGGGAGTCTTATTAGGTATGGGATTCTTGGTTGACAGTATTTTTCTTTCAACACTTTAAATAGGTCATCTCTTTGCCTTCTGGCCTTCATAGTATTTGAGGAGAAATCAACTGTGGCTCTTCCCGAGAATCCCTTGTATGTAATGATCAACTTTATTTATATGACTTGCAAGATTCTCTCTGTGTCTTTGTGTTTTGACAATTGGCTATGGTTTCTCTTGGTGTGACTCTCTTTGAGTTTATCCTTTGGAGTTAATTGAGCTTCTTATATATGCATATTCATGTCTTTTACCAGATTTGGGAAATTTTATCTTTATTCCTTCAAATAATTTTTCTACTGCTTTCTCTCTCTCTTTCCGTCTGGGACTTCTATTATATGTATGTTGGTGTGCTTGGTGATGTTCCACAAGTCTTTTAGGCTTTGTTAATTTCTTTCATTCCTTTTTTCTTTCAGCATCTCAGACTTGAGAAGTTCAATGACTGCATTTTCAATTTGGCCGATCATTCCTTTTGCTACTGTTGAACCCTTCTCATGAAAGCTTCATTTCAGTTATCATACTCTTCAGTTGCGGAATTTCTCTTTTGTCCCTTTTTTCATAATTACTGTTCCTTTGCTTATGTCCTCATTTATTTCATGCATCATTTTTCAGTCCCCCAACCCACCCATGATTTCCTTTAGTTCCTTGGACATATTAAGATCGTTGAAATGTCTTTGGTTAGTGTTCAAGGTGAAAAAAATCAAGACACCATATTGGCTTTCTTTTGGTGACTCATCAATCAGGAAACATCTGTTCTAAAAGTAGAAAGATACTCTGAAGAGTAGTACAAAGCAGAAGGATGCTTCAAGAACTAATGAATTAGAATAAGAAATGGGCAAATGTGGATCCATGAGAGGAAGAGGCATAGAAGGTGGGAGGGGGGCGCGGGGAGAGGCATGTGGGCTGGAAATGCCCTTAATAAGCTGGAGGTTTTGATTGAAGGCATAGCTTTAAAACACACACCCAGATACATACACAAAGGAAGTGGAACAAACCGGGTTTATTCCTCACAGGTCCTGGTACAGGGGTGCACAAGAGCCAGGGGAAGGCAGTCTTCCATCCCATGCATCAGAGGGGAACATCAACATTTATAGGACAATCAGTGTGTCCTATAAATAACTTATGTAGGCCAACTTCTAAGCAATACTTTGAAAAGTAACTCAAGACACTGAGGTAGGAAGAAGAAAGCAGGATTTCAAAGGTTTGGTTTAAATGTCCAGACTTAGGCATGCGTTTGGCTGACCCAGACCATAGACCTAAATGCCCAGGCAGCAACCTTTAAATGCCTGTTCTCATCACAGAACGGCTTGTTTTTTCACTGTGCGTTTTGTTTTGTTGTCCCCCCCCCACCCACACACACTGACTTATTTCTTTCTTTCCTTCTTTCTTCCTTCCTTCCTTTCTTTTTTAATCGTTTTATTAGGGACTTATACAACTCTTGTCACAATCCATACAGACATCAATTGTGTAAAACACATTTGTACATTCATTGCCCTCATCATTCTGAAAACATTTGCTCTCCACTTAAGCCCCTGGCATCAGTTCCTCATTTTTCAACCTCTCTCCCCACTCCCCCATCCCTCATGAACCCTTGATAACTCATGTTATTTTGTCATATCTTGCCCTGTCCCACATCTTCCTTCACCCACTTTTCTGCTGTCTGTCCCCCAGGGAGGAAGTCACATGTAGATCTTTGTAATTGGTTCCCCCTTTCAAACCCACCCTCCTGGTACAGCCACTCTCACTACTGGTCCTGAGGGGCTCATCTGTCTTGGATTCTCTTTGTTTCCAGCTCCTATCTGTACCAGTGTCCCTCCTCTGGTCTAGTCAGAATTGTAAGGCAGAATTGGGATCATGATAGTGGGTGGGAAGGAAGCATTTAGGATCTAGAGGAAAGTTGTATGTTTCATCGTTGCTACATCACACCCTGACTGGCTCGTCTCCTCCCTGTGACCCTTCTGTAAGGGGATGTCCAGTGGCCTACAAATGGACTTTGGGTCTCCCCTTGGCACTACCCCCCTCATCCACAATGATATGATTTTTTTGTTCTGACTACATCTGATACCTGATCCCTTCGACACCTTGTGATCGCACAGACTTGTGTGCTTCTTCCATGTGGGCTTTGTTGATTCTGAGCTACATGGCTGCTTGTTTACCTTCAAGCCTTTAAGACCCCAGACGCTATGTCTTTTGATAGCCGGGCACCATCACAGAAGGTTTTATAGACAACAAACACACAAGAACAAGGCCGCTATTTTGTGTTGTTTTGGATTGGCTGGTGGGCAGTTCTTGCCTTGTTTGGGGTCAAGGGGAAAATATGAAATATGTTAAGCTGAGAAGGCAAATTCTAATTGGTCAGTCGAGGTTTCTATTTCTGGGCTAGCTGAGCATTTATAAGAAATAGAAGTTTAGTTAAATTTGACAGTATCTGACTTAACACGAGTGACTCCCTTGGGGAGCCAATATGATGTCCTTCCTAGAATTTCCCAGTCTGGGCTTCCTCATGAATAGTTTTTGTAAAATTCTTCTTTTTCCTTTGAATGGCCATACTTTCTGTTTCTTTGTATGTTTACATTTTTGTTGTTGTTGTTCTTGAGAATGGGACATTCTGAGTATTATAATGCAATAACTCCAGAAACCCAATTTTCCCACTTCTCACTGTTTGCGTTCGCTACTCATGAAAGCTATAGTCATCTGCTTGCCTACTGACTTTTTCAAAGTATGTTTTTGCGAAGTATCTTTTCCAATGGTGTTTGCTTATTGATGCTTCTGTTCTGTTACCTCTGCTGTCACCCAGTGGCCTGACAAGTTCCATCAAGCCCTGCCCTTCACACACTCCCCCTGCCAAAGGAGAACAGAAAAAACATGTAATGACTCTTGTGGCTACTGCCACTGGGTGAAGCCATTGCTGCAAAATGGCCCAAGGCACAGAGTCTGTCAGCATGGCTCCCTGAGGACACTGCCACGCCAACCCAGCTGTGAAAACCGCAATCCCAAATTCATGGAAAGCAAGCTCTCCATCCCCACCCTGGAACCAGCCAGCCATTCTGGGAGCACAAACCACCGTCCCCACCAGCATGGGAGGGTTGAAGAACGGGAGATGATGGTAGGTGGACACACGCCGCATCTACAAAAGATCAGCGGTGTCTCATTTCATCAGGCATTCTCCTCACTGACACCAGTGTTTAACAATATTCTAATTACTCTTGTCAGCTCATTTGTTTTGATGGACGCCCTTAGAATCTTCTACTTCACTTTTTTTTTTTTTAATCAAGTCACTTCCCTTCATTCCAATGTGATAGTCTGGGTATATTAGATAAACAAATCCACAGAAACTCATATGTATAATAGACAGTTTTGTATAAAGAGTAAGTGCACATCAATAAAACATCCCAACCCAGTGCTGCCCAAGCCCACAAGTCCAACATTAACCCATATGTTGGACACCAATCCACAAAGTCCATCTCACAAAACACACACTATGACAGTGACTGCAGGAGGAAAGCCGAATCAGTGAACGTGTAAACATCTCAGCACTGGCGGGGGTCTCCACACGGCTGCTCCAGCACCCAGGGCTGCATCAGAGTAAGTCCATGCGGCTTCTCCTCGGGGATGTCTTGCAGGAAGTCAGCCTTGCCAGCTGAAGCAGGGAACTGCAAAGGCAGCTGCACCCTGGTCCGACCATCAGAAAGCAAGAGACTTGAGAACTAGAAAGGCGAGACTCACCAAGCCTTTTATCCCTCCAGCCTTCAATTAACCCCACATGTGTTTATTGGCCAGGTTGGTACAATAAACTACCTCACTTCCTTTGTATGAATGAATATTTCCTTTTATGGATATACTTCATTTTATTCATTCATTCAGCAATTGATAGCCATTTGGATTATTTTCACCTGTAAAATATTATGAATAATTTTGCCATGAGCATATGTGTAAAAGTTTTTGCATGGATATATGTCATGAATATATGTATGTATATGTGCAGTCATATAAATATATATAATTGTTGGGTCAAATGGTAACTGATTTAACCATTTGAAAAACTGTTTCCAAAGTGACTGCACCATTGTGCATTCTCACGAGCATCCTGTCTCTTCAGATAGTTCAGATACGTGTGGCTCCGACCCATCTGCTTCTGTCACATTTGCACTTTCCTCCCTCATTCTCTGTTGCAGGCCCCATGGGAAGCATACTCCAAGATGGAGGCTAGCATGTAGAACGGTTAGCACGAGGAAAGTTCTTTGGACATAACATCAGTAAGAAAGAGGAGCCCTGCTGGTGTCGTGGTTATGGGTTGGGCTGCTAACCAATACGGTCAGCAGTTCAAGCCACCGGCCACTCTGTGGGAGAAAGGTGGGGTTTCCTACTCCTATAAACATTTTAGTCTCAGAAACGCACAAGTGTCATTCTGTCCTGTCCTGTAGGGTCTCATGAGTCAGCCTTGACTCAATTGCAGGGGAAGTGTGCACCAGGGGGGTGGTTGATAAGTTCTCTAACATAAAATGACAATGATGTCTCCAAAATGAACCTGAGACATATATACTCCCTAGATATACATGGATTAATTTGGGGCTTCCCTTTTATTTTAAACCCAATCTAAGAACAATTAGTTCTTTTTTTATTAAAAGATCATTTTATTGGGGGCTCTTACAACTCTTATAATAATCCACATATCAATTGTATCAAGCATATTTGTACATATGTTGCCATTATTATTTTTTAGCAGAAATGCTCCTTATTTTATTTCAGTAGTGTCAAAAAGTTTATTGTAAAAAATCCATTATCTTTCCATTCCATTTTTTAAACAAACTTTTTGAAACCCATTTGTATAATCATCTTCCCCCCTCTTTTTAAAAATCATTTTATTGGGGTCTCATAGAACTCTGATCACAATCCATACATCAATTGAATCAGGCATGTTTGTACATATGTTTCCATCATTATTTTCTAAACATTTACTTTCTATTGAGCCCTTGGTGTCAGCTCCTATTTTTTCCCCTTCCTCTTCCCCCCAGAACAATGAGTTCTAATGACATGGCTCTGCTTGATGTTCCCCCTCTTGAAGAAACCACTGAAGCTGTGGGTGCTAGAGCAAAGTATGGTGAAGAAACTAGCTGGTGCCTGGCTATCAGAAGGCATAGTGTCTGGGATCTTAATGGCTTGTCTTCAAAAAAGCAGCCATCTAAATTTTTGTGTCAACTAAGCTCACATGGAACAAGCACACCAGCCTGTGTAATCCAGGGATTGTAAATGATAAAATCCCAAAGAGGGAACGGTATCCGAGCTTACGTTGTGAACACCTGGTTTGCAGAAGCCTCTGGATGACCATGGAAACCCAAAACCCATTTGCAGGGTCCACACATGCATTAACCTTCCGGTGAACCCCTCTGGCCACAGTCCAGCGATGCGACCAGCCTTCTTATCAGACAGAGAGCACTGTAGCTGATTGTGACAGAATGGAGTTAAATGTAGTATCTTATTATTTGCCCTTCCTTTTAACCCATTTTAAAATTGTCTCAGTCAAAAAAAAAAAAGGTGAAGAAGAAATACATTTGGATTAAACTTCTGGCGGATCCCCTCTGACTGCGGGCCAGGGGTGTGAACAACCTTGTTAACATGCAAAACGCACGGAAAGCGGATGATTGCAGATGCAGCCAGGTTAAAATTGAACACTTTATCATTTGAGCTCCTCTTTGGTCCTCTTAAGTGCTTAGTTTTAATATTTTCTGCTTTCTTTTACATTGAGGATTATTATCTGTTTTACTTAGCTATTATTGTTACTATTTTAAAAATTATTTTCCATATATGAAATCCAGGGTGGGTCAATCCATAGAGATAGCAATGGACTGATGGGTCCTTGGAGGTGTGGCGGGAGGTCGGGAGGAGTGAGGAACTAGTAATTATGAGTACAGGAACAAAGAGAAAGTTCTAGAACCGATTGTGGGGATGATTGTACAACTTTTCTTGGTGTGCTTGAATTGTTGAATTGTGTGATGTATGGATTATATGCCAATAAAAGTGGGGTTTTTTTAAGTTAGAAACTCAAAAGGGCAGTTCTGCCCTGTCTTAGAAACTCACCAGGGCAGTCTACCCTGTCCTGTAGGGTTATTATGAATTGACATCAACTTGATGGCAGTGAGGTGTGTGTGTGTGTGTGTGTGTGTGTGTGTGTGTGTGTGTGTTGGAGTAGTGAGGAGGGCAAGGAAAAAATTGATACAGAGAAATAGTGAGCTCTTGGAAGAGATGAGTCAACGAGGGCACAGTATACCACCAATGAAACACACACTATTCCTCTGGTTCTTTGAGGCCTCCTCACCCCCCACTATTAGGACCACAGTCCAAGTTTTCAGTTCTGACTGGACCAGAGCATGTGGTACAGGTAAGAGTTCACGACACACTGAATCCAAGTCCGAGAAGCCCCTCAGGAACAGAAATGGGCGTAGCAGGAACAGAAACAGGAGGGGAGAGGGTAGGTGGGGACCAGGGGGGAAGAAGGGGGAACTGATCACAATGTATACCCACACCCAGGGAGATAAACAACAGAAATGTGGGTGAAGGGAGACAGTGGTCAGTATAGGATATGAAAACAATAATTTATAATTTATCAAGGGGTCATGAGGGTGGAGCAGGGGGAGGGAAAAAAGAGGAGCTGATACCAAGGGCTCAAATCGAATGTAAATGTTTAGAAAATGATGATGTAAACATATATGCTTCATATAATTGCTTCATACAAATATGCTTCATACAATTGATGTTATAAGAATGTTATACCTGGATGCTTCCTCCCCCCAACTACCATGATCCGAATTCTACCTTGCAGGACTGGATAGGGCAGAGGTTGTACATTGGTGCATATGGGAGCTGGAGGCACAGGGAATCCAGGGTGGATGATACCTTCAGGACCAGGGGTGTGAGGGGCGATGCTGGGAGAGTGGAGGGTGAGTGGGTTGGAAAGGGGGAACTGATTACAAGGATCCACATGTGACCTCCTCCCTGGGAGATGGATGGCAGAGAAGTGGGGGAAGGGAGACTCCGGATAGGGCAAGATATGACAAAATAACAATCTATAAATTATCAAGGGCTCATGAGGGAGGGGGGAGCGGGGAGGGAGGGGAAAAATAAAGAGGACCTGATGCAAAGGGCTCAAGTGGAGAGCAAATGCTTTGAAAATTATTAGGGCAAAGAATGTACGGATGTGCTTTATACAACTGATGTATGTATATGTATGGATTGTGATAAGAGTTGTATGAGCCCCTAATAAAATGTTAAAAAATAAAAAGAATGTTATAGAAGTAAGAGGTCCCAATAAAATGATTTTTAAAAAAGAAAAAAATTGAGCTCTTATGTAGTCTCAACATTGATTCCATACTGAGCTCACAGTGTCTCCCATGCAGGGTGAGATGCTGGGCCTCTGCGTTTCCTCTCACCCCAACCGCCATTAACAGTGAATGAGTCATGGGATGTGGCCTGGGAAAGGAGTGCGAGTTCTTGGGAGTTTCACCTTGGGTGGGAACTTACCAGAGGAAGGTTAGAGGGATGAACCACAGTTCCCACAGTTGCAGGTGGTCTTGAGGTCATAGCTGATACTTCTCTCTCCTGTGTCATCTGTTCTAAATTCCTCTTGCCCTCAGCTGAGACCTGCGCAGCGTTCAGTGGGAGCGAGGCCCGCGTCCTCACCCTTGAGGGTTCTAGCCAACATAACTTCAGGCCAAATGGGCAATGGAGGGGAAAGAGGTGCCCACGTGGTTTAGCCAAATGCCAAACAGGTTTCTCCCTGCCCTCGCTGTATAACAAAAGTGCTACTGCTTTCTCGTACCCGAGTCTGTTATCCTTCCCGAGATGCTCCTGCGACTTGTGTCTCGTGACAGAGGAGCCGGAAGTGCTGCGCAGCAGCAGCAGCTATGGCTGATGTACAGTTCGATGGGACGCCTCCTAGTCTCTGCAGCAGACGCAGGCGTCAATGAGAGCCAGTCTAAACCTTCAGAGCCCAGAGTCTGTAGAAGAGAAGCACTGCTTTCTAAAGTAGGTGATTAGCGGCAGTTGTAAGCAGGATGCTCTTACTTCTACACCTGGGTCCTTGGACCCAATGTCTTAGTTACCTAGGGCTGTCTAGGGTGGCTTATAAAAAGATGGATTTTTTTTCCAACTCTGGAAGTTAAAACTCAAAATCAGGTTCTCGGCTGTGTCTTCCCTTCTGTGTGTGTCTTTCCTGGTTTCTGGAATCTTCTGACATTCCTTAGTGTTCCTTGGCATCCCTCCAGGTATACATCCTTGTCTTGTCTATGCTGCTCTTTTCATAACTCAGAAGTGATTAGATTTAGGACCCACTCTACTCTTGTGTGACATCATTAGCATAAATGAAACTCCGATTTCTAAACAGGACCATATTTACATGGACAAATGTTAGGATTTCTACACGTAGTGTAGGTGGACACAATGAACCCATGATGCCCATGGTATGCATGACATAGTGGATTCATTTCTGCTGCTATGACAAATTACCATAAACTTTGGTCATTTAAAACAACATTAAGTTTATTCTTTTATTAGCATGGAAGTCAGCCATCTGATCTGGGTCTCACGGGGCTAATATATATGTGTTGATGAAGATTCATTCATTCTAGAGTCTGTAGGGGAGAATTTACTACCTTGATTTTTCCAGTAGTTACATGTCTGGCTGATAAGCTCAAAGTCAGCAGTTTGAAACCACCAGTCACTCCACAGGATAAAGACAGGGCTTTCTACTCTCATAAAGAGTTATATAGTCTTGGAAACCCACAGAGGCAGTTCCACCCTCGGGTTGCCATGAAGGCCTGGACTTGACGCACATGTTGGTGAAGAGCAGGGACCACAGCCTTCAGTGTGGATGACAGCTCAATGTAAAGAAGACCAACATCCTCCCAACTGACCAGTAGGTCCCATGATGCTAAATGGAGAAAAGCTGAAGTTGTCGGGGATTTCGTCTTGCATGGTTGCACACGCAGGGCTCAGGAAGCAGCAGTCAAGAGATCCGAAGATGCACTGCACTGAGTGAATCTGCCGCCCAGGCCTCTTTAGAGGCTTGAGAAACAAGGAAGTTACTTTGAGGACTAAGGTGTGTCTGACCCAAGCCAAGCTATTTTCAGTTGCTTCATATGTATGTGAAAGTTGAGTAAAAGAGATCGAAGAAGAACTGATGCGTGTGAATTATGGTGCTGGAAAAGAATAGTGAAAGGACCATGGACTGCCAAAAGGACAAACCAATGTCTTAGAAGAAGTACAGTCAGAGTGCTCCTAAGAGGCAAGGACGGTGAGACTTCATCTTGCATACTTGGGACACAATTTCAGGAGAGACCATCCCTAGATGACATCGTCCTTGGTAAAGTAGAGGAGCGGCAACAAAGAGGAAGGTCCAGCAAGGTGGCTACAAAAATGGTCTCACAATTGTGAGGCTGGCTCAAGACCAGGCAGTGTATTTTTTATTATTATTCATTTTATTAGGGGCTCATACAACTCTTATGCCAATCCATACACACATCAATTGTGCAAACCACATTTGCACATTCATTGCCCTCATCATTCTCAAAATATTTGCACTCCACTTAAGCCCCTGGCATCAGGTCCTCATTTTCCCCTCCCTCCCCGCTACCCTCTCCCTCATGAACCCTTGATAATTTATAAATTATTATTTTGTCATATCTTGTCCTGTCCAACATCTCCCTTCACCCACTTTTCTGTTGTCCATCCTCCAGGGAGAAGGTCACATGTAGATCCTTGTAATCAGTTCCCTCTTTCCAACCCACCCTCCCTCTACGTTCCCAGTATCGCCACTCACACCACTGGTCCAGAAGAGATCATCCTCCCTGGATTCCCTATGTTTCCAGTTCCTATCTGTACCAGTGTACACCCTCTGGTCTAGCCAGACTTGCAAAGTAGAATTGGGATCATGATAGTGGGAGGGGAGGGGAGCTTTTAGGAACTAGAGGAAAGTTGTATTTTTCATCGTTGCTACGTCACACCCTAACTGGTTTGTCTCCTCCCTGAGGCCCCTCTGCAAGGGGATGTCCAGTGGCCTACAAATGGGCTTTGAGCCTCCACCCCACACTCCCCGTCTCATTCACTATGGTAAGATTTTTTGTTCTGATGATGCCTGATACCTGATCCCTTCAACACCTCGTGATCACACAGGCTAGTGTGCTTCTTCCATGTGGGCTTTGTTGCTTCTGAGCTAGATGGCTTCTTGTTTACCTTCAAGCCTTTAAGACCCCAGATGCTATATCTTTTGATAGCTGGGCACCATCAGCTTTCTTTGCCACATTTGCTTATGCACCCATTTGTCTTCAGTGGTTGTGTCAGGAAGGTGAGCATCATAGAATGCCAATTTAATAGAAGAAAGTGTTCTTGCATTGAGGGAGTACTTGAGTGGAGGCCCAATGTCCCTCTGCTACCTTAATACTATTCCTATCAATATATGCACATAGATCTATTTACCCATCCTAATATATAAATATATTTGCATATGTACATGTCTTTATCTAGACCTCTATAAATGTCCTTTGCCTCCCAGCACTTTCCTCTATTTCCTTTTACTTTCCTCCTGTCCCACTATCATGGTCAGTCCCCACCAGGGTTTCAGCAATTCCTCTTGGTTACATTACCCTTGATCATGCCCTACCAGGCCTCCCACAACCTCCTCACCACTGTTTTGGATCACTTGTTACTTTGTCCCTGAGTTTGTTAACACCACTACCTTTCCCCCCACCCCCCCATCCCATGTCTCCCGTTGTTTTCTCCTCCAGATTGTTCATCCAGCTTATCTTATTTAGACAGACCTACAGACATAATAACATGCACAAAAACAGGACAGAGCAAAACCAAGCAACAATATACAACAAAACAACAACAACAAACCAATGACCAAAAAAACCAAAATAAAGCACAACAAGAAATAAAAGCATGTAATTTGTTCAAGGCTTGTTAGTTGGCCTTTGGGAGTGTTTTCCAGTCCAGTCTGTTGGGGCACCAAGCCCTGGCCCGGGCAGTGTTTTCTTTTGTTGTGCACAGTGTCACTATGGATCAGAACTGACTGGATGCCACATAGCAATGGCAACAAAGTGTCTACTTCTGTCCAGACAATGGCACCCCATCCTTGGAAAGTGTCACCCCAAGTTGTCACTTTCACTGTGTTTAGAACAGGCCCTTCCATTGTGTTCCCAGACAGGCAGATCCAGAGTGGAATAACAAACAGGTGGTGCGACCAGGGCACCTAATGGGCATGGGCTCCCCTCTCACATCTCCTTAGCAGAAAGGGAGTCTTCATTGACCAGTTGTGTGGGCTCTTGTATTGGTGAATCAAACACTCTACAAGCCCTTAGGGAGGCATCTGACTCAGGCCCTGTGGACAGGCAAGGCAAACTCACATCCACAATATGTGTTTATTTTAAAGAAATTATTTGCTGCTCCTTCTTGGATGAAAAGGATCCAATGTAGTCCAACTTACCACCAGTGACTGGTTGTCCTGAAGGGACGGCGCTGCGTCGGGATATGGGGTTGGACTCCTAGGCATCTAGTGGCAGAGGCAGCTAGATGAAGGAGTATTTTACTCAGATGTGATCAGTAGGAGCCTTTCTTTTCTTTTTTGTAATTAAAAGATAATTTTATTGGGGGTTCTTACAGCTCTTATAACAATCCATGAATCAGTTGTATCAAACATATGTGTACATCAGTTGCCTTCATCATTTTCTAGACATTTACTTTCTAATGAGCCCTTGGTATCAGCTCCTTTTTTCCCCTTCCCTCTTCTCCCTCCCACCCTTATTATCCTTTTATAAATTATTATTTTTATATTGTACACTGACAGCTGCATCTCTTCCCCCACAATTTCTGTTATTCATCCCCCTGGAGGGTGTGTGTGTGGTTACGTGTCTATCCTTGTGTTTGGTTCCCCCTTCCTGCCCTCCTCTCCCTCCTCTCCCCTTCCCCTTCTGGTATCGATATTTCCATTCCTGTTCCCGGACTCCATGTGTTATGAGTTCTTATCTCTTAATTGTATCTGTGCACATGCATTGGTCCAGCCTGCAGTGAAAGGCAGGACTGGAGTCATGATAGTGGGGGCTGAGGAAGCCTCAAGGAACCAGAGGAATACTGTGTTTCATCGGTGCTTTATTGCACCGATTGACTCATCTCTTCATTATGTCCCATTGTCTACAGATGGATTTTAGGTCTCTGCCTCAACCCCCCTCATTCTCAACAATGTGGGGTTTTGTTTGTTTGTTTTGGGTCTTCTGATGCCTGTTACCCAGTCCTGTTGGCACCTCATGATCGCACAGGCTGGTGTGCTTCTTCCATGTGGGTTTGTTGCTTCTCTGCTAGAGAACCGCTTGTTTAACTTTAAGCCTTTAAGACTTCAGATGTTATGTCTTTTACTATCCAGGCACCATCTGCTTTCTTCACCACATTGCTTATGCACCCATTTTGTCTTCAGTGATTGTGCCAGGAGGGTGAGCATCACAGAATGCCAGTTTCTTTTTTTTTGTTTGTTTGTTTTTTTAAACAATTTATTGGGGCTCATACAATTCTTATCACAGTTCATACATATACATACATCAATTGTATAAAGCATATCTGTACAGCCTTTGCCCTAATCATTTTTTTCTCCTCTTTTCTTTTTTTACATTTTATTAGGGACTCATACAACTCTTATCGCAATCCATACATATACATACATCAATTGTATAAAGCACATCCATACATTCCCTGCCCCAATCATTCTCAAGGCATTGGCTCTCCACTTAAGCCCCTTGCATCAGGTCCTCTTTTTTTTCCCCCTTCCTCCCCTTTCCCCCCTCCCTCATGTGCCCTTGGTAATTTATACATCCTTATTTTGTCATATCTTGCCCTATCCGGAGTCTCCCTTCCCCCCCTTCTCTGCTGTCCCTCTCCCAGGGAAGAGGTCACATGTGGATCCTTGTAATCAGTTCTCCCTTTCCAACCCACTCACCCTCCACTCTCCTAGCATCGTCCCTCACACCCTTGGTCCTGAAGGTATCATCCACCCTGGATTCCCTGTACCTCCAGCCCTCATATGTACCAGTGTACAGCCTCTGTCCTATCCAGGCCTGCAAGGTAGAATTCGGATCATGGTAGTTGGGGGGAGGAAGCATCCAGGATCTGGGGAAAAGCTGTGTTCTTCATTGGTACTACCTCGCACCCTAATTAACCCATCTCCTCTCCTAAACCCCTCTATGAGGGGATCTCCATTGGCCGACACTTGGGCCTCGGGTCTCCACTCTGCACTTCCCCCTTCATTTAATATGGTATATATATATACATATACATATATACATATACACACATATACACATACATACACACACTTATATCTTTTTTTTTTTTGCATGATGCCTTATACCTGGTCCCTTGGCACCTCGTGATCGCACTGACCGGTGTGCTTCTTCCATTTGGGCTTTTTTGCTTCTGAGCTAGATGGCCGCTTGTTCACCTTCAAGCCTTTAAGACCCCAGACACTATCTCTTTTGATAGCCGGGCACCATCAGCTTTCTTCACCACATTTGCTTATGCACCCATTTGTCTTCAGCGATCCTATCATGGAGGTGTGCAGCCAATGATATGATTTTTTGTTCTTTGATGCCTGGTAACTGATCCCTTTGGGACCACTCGATCACACAGGCTGGTGTGTTCTTCCATGTGGACTTTGTTGCTTCTGAGCTAGATGGCCGCTTGTTTATCTTCAAGCCTTTAAGACCCCAGTCACGATCTCTTTTGATAGCCGGTCACCATCAGCTTTCTTCACCACATTTACTTGTTCACCCACTTTGGCTCCAGCCGTTGTGTCGGGAGAGTGAGCATCATAGAGTTCCAATTTAATAAAAGAAGGTATTCATGCATTGAGGGAGTGTTTGAGTAGAGGCCCAAGGTCCTTCCGCTACCTTAATACTTGACCTATAAATATAGACACATAGATCTATTTCCCCATCCTCCTATACATATTTGCATGTACATGTCTTTGTCTAGACCTCCATGAATGCCCTTTGACTCGTAGCTCTTTCCTCCATCTCCCTTGACTTTCCAGAATGCCAGTTTCTTAGAACAAATTTTTCTTGCATTGAGGGAGGACATGAGCAGAGGCCTGTCCACTACCTCAGTGTATTTTAATATAAATATATGTACCTAGACCAATACCTCTATTTTTATTAATTAATGTATTTATATATGTACACATCTATGCTTATACCTCTATCATAGCTTTGCTTCCTAGATAGTTCTTCTGTGTCCTTTTACCTTCCTCCTGCCCCAGCATCATGTTCACCCTATCTATACCTTGTAGTAATTCCTCTCAGCCAGATTGCTGTTGCTCCAACACCCTCAGGATCTCTACATCCTACTTGTTGATTTTAGTTCTCTAGTTGTTCCCCTGTCTATGTCATTGTTTGCTCATCGATCCCTTCTCCCAACTCCTTCCTTCTCCCCCAAGTCCCTCCTGGACCATCAGTCCCATAGCTTTCTTCTTGAGCTTGCTTCCCATGCCTATCTTATATTAATGGGCAAACTAACAATAACAGAAACCAAAAAAAGAAAACAAGAGATTGGAAAAAAGAAAGAAAGCATACTTCATTTCAGGTCTGTCCACTGACCTTTATGACTATCTCCCCACTGGTCCTGGGGGAGTTACAGGAGCTGCCCCTCCTAGCCTGAAGTCTATTTAGGAGGATCCTCGGGGGCTCTGTGGCTTTGCGTTGCTTCTGTTGCTGATCTCTTATGTTCCCTTCTTGGTTCACCCGCTGTGAGGTGTTCACAGACTGGACTAATTCCCTGCCGTGGATGCCCAGTATTGTCCTCTGTCACGGTATGCTCCAGTGAGGGGACAACATGTCGACCTATTGTCAGCCCTACAGTACTCTCTGTGCCTGAACAGTTCTGTGTAGGGACACTGTCCTCCAGGCTTGGTGTGCAGCTATGAAGCCTAGATCATTCTCTCTCTTTTTCCTTCCTGGTTTGCTTCCGTGTGGGCATGGCAGGCTGGCTCCTCTCCCCACCTGTAGGTTTAGCGTTGTCCTCTGTAGCACAGACTTTAGGGAGGGGTGAGTTTGGCTCTGGTTGGGCCCAGCCCTGTAGCCCAAGCTTTTCAGGTGTTGCTCCACGAGGTTACATTGCCCTCAAGGTTTGGTGTGCGGGAGTGGGGTCTGCATGCACCCTCCCAATCCTGTGCAGGCACAACCAATATTCTCTCCCTGGTGGGTTAGTGCCCTGAGGGGCCTATCTTATATCTTATTGGGCTATTCACAGGCTCCATCCCTCCCCCTTTGCCTTCTTCTTTCCCACAAAGAAAGACAAAATCTGATGTTTTATACAGACCACAAGTGAATGGCCTTAAGGAACAGACATTTATTTTCTCATAGGCTTAAAGGCTGAGAGTCCAAACAAATGTCTCTGCTTCCTTCGTTCTTGGCAAACCTCTCATGGCAGTTCTCTTCCCCTGTACGTGTGCAGCTCTGTCTGTCATCTGCTCTTTGCATAACTTAGAAGAGATGAGATGTAGGGTACATCCAACACTGGCAAGGCCTCCTGGATATAACAAGCAGAATCTACCCACAGGGAGGTTGCTGTGGTTAGGTGTGGTTGAGTTCGGTCCCTATAGCGACCCTGTATACAACAGATTGAAGTACTTTCCAGGCCTGCACCATCCTCACAGTTGTTCTTATGTTTGAGCCCATTGTTTCAGCCACTGTGTCCGTCCATCCTGTCCAGAGCCTTCCTCTCTCCCACTGGCCCTTCCACCACCAAGCATTATGTCCTTCTCTAGGGACTAGGTTCTCCTTACAACATGCCCAGAATATATGAGACCAGCTCTTGCCATCTTTACTTCTAAGGAGCATTCTGACTGTTCTCCTCCACCACCTCCACCCCCCAACATCCTGCACCTGCAGATTTTGGGTTCATTAACCCTTACAGCCACATGAGTCATGAGAAGTTTTCAACCTGATACCTGATCCATGGATTTTGGACTTGCCAGTCTTCACAACTTCAAAAGTCCTTCCCTTGATATATATTATTATATATGTATAATCTCCCACTGGTTTTACTTCTCTAGAGATCCCAGCCTTAGAGCACACAACAACCCAGTACCCATGTGGCAGACCAATATGCTGTCATGGTGGCCAGTCCGTTCCAATCTTTTTGGACTACATTTTGACAAAAGGTTGGAGAGGTCATGTATTTCTGAGGAAAGAATGCACTGGATCCATTCCAAGTGAATGAAAGCTCTTTTCGTCCTCTTTTCTGCCGGGAATAAGCAAACACATTGGCCAGATCAGTGGTCCAAACCCATGTACTGAGGTGATGCTCATAGGCTAGAGCAAGGATACCACTTTGGCTGAGTTTCCAGAAGTTCATGATTGTCCTCCAGCATCTTTCTGGTTTTTACAGAGGAGCTAACTGTACAATTCAATGGACCACCTCTTTTATCCTTTACGTTTTTAAGGGTAGCATTAATTTCTGCAATATTCCCTGAGATGTCCCGCAGAACGCGATGTTCTTGTTAGGGATTTGGGGAATGTTTTGGAGGCACCCCTTGGCTTTCCCACTAGGAAATCTCTTACCCTTCAGACTAAGGACTCAATGGGGAGGCTGTGAAGAAATATTAAGTATGAGGGGGTACCCCCCCCAAATTGGGCTTCTTTCAAAGCTATGTATTTCTTCTTCTTCTTCATTTTTGTTTTTTACAAAACAACCTTATTGCCTTCAAAATACTCTCCATCACACTTAATACATTTGTCAAATCTGCGATTCCATTCTTTGAAACATTTTTCAAACTCATCTGGGTGGCTGACAGCATCTCCCTCGTTTTCTGTTCTTCACTTCTTCCATGTCACTGAACTGCTGTCCTTCATTGTCCCTCTTCATTCGTGGAAACAAAAAGAAGTCACATGGAACGAGGTCATCTGAGTAAGGAGTGCGAGGCAGGAGAGGCATGTTATTTTTTGTCCAAAACTGGCACGCTGAGATGGCTGCGTGAGAAGGTGCCTTGTGGTGGTGGCAAAACCAGTCCCCTGTCTGCCACAAACCAGGAATTTTGTTGCACCCTGTTAAGCAATCTTTTCAGAACTTCTAAAGAGAAAGCTTGGTTAACAGTCTGACCTGGTGGAATGAACTTTAAATCCACTATCCCCCTCACATCACAGAAACAAATGAGCATCATCTTGATCTTTGATTTCACTTGACAAGTGTTGGGGGGCCAAGTGACAATGGCATCTGCCACGGGCTCAAATGCTGTTTGCTTTAAGGGTCATAAGAACAGCTCGTCACCAGCAGTGACCAGAGAGAAATATCTGGGTTGCCTTGGAGCTGTCATTTCCAGGCATTGCATGTGTCCAGTTGACGGTCTTTTTGCTGGTCAGTGAGAACACGAGGTGACCCTTCTCATTCCCAACTCTTCCGTTAAATGTGCTGAATGAGCCAACGATAAACCAGAGAACTTCCCCCATCGCTTCAGTGACCTGTCACCGGCCTTTGAGCACACATGCACAAAGCTTGTCAACATTTTAGTCCATTAAGGAAGTTGACAGATGGCCAGAATGAGGTTTGTCTTCAATCAACATTTCATTTTTTTGAATGAGAAAACCACTCATACACTTGAGTTTTTCCCATAGTGTAGTCCTTGTAAGCTGTGTTCAACATCACAACAGTTTCTGCTGCATTTTTTCCTGAGCAGGAAACCAAATTACATCGCCACATGCTGTTCTCTTAAATTGGCCATCACCAAAAGAGAGGTTTAAGCAAAATTGCTTTTACGAAAAAACGCACTGTGACCAGAGAGCGCCTTCGCAGGTGACATCATTGATTGCACTAACTCAGAGCGAGTTGCTAGATGTTCACCTAACAGGAAAAATGGGTACTATGAAAGCTCCACCCAGCAGAACATTTTTCCATTTTGGGGGGCTACCGCCTCATATATCTGTTCTATTTTGTGAGGCTGGGAAAAGGACCAGTGAGTGGATGTACAGATCCAGTTGCCCCACATGGGCCAGGCTTCCATTCATTACCTTGCCCTAATATGTCTGCTCTAATCAAGGACCATGCTGGGGCGTTAGGTCTGAAGGCAACAGTAGTAGCTCACTCTGTTCACTGACCCAGCTGTGTTTGGGACTCTCCCTTTCCTTCCTGACTAACACATTTATGTCCCTTTGGAGAAGGAGTGGCGATAGCATTCCTGTACATATTTGCTCTGGTGGGATAGGGTCCTTGGGCACCTGGTCTCTCCTTCAGTCACTGTCTTAGTCTGAAGCCTGCTCAAGTCCAGAAACTCGGCAATGGCCTTTTTACCACGGTGATTGCCCTCAGGCTCCTGAACAACCACTCTTGAGTTCTTTTGATGGTACAGACTGAGTTGTACATTTGTTGACTTCCTATCTGTCATCTCCCCCTGCGCCCTCTCCAGGGAACACACTGTGTTCGAGTACCGATCGCCATAACTCTCTGCAGCTATGGCCACCTGGGCTGTCATGCTGACCTTGCCACTCACTGCAGTCCTTGCATCTACCTGGGACAAAGGCGAGGCTTTCTACTCCCACAAAGAGTGACAACCTCGGAAACACAAAGCAACAGGTCTACCCTGTCCTATAGGGTCAGTAGGAGTCAGAATCGACTGAAGGGCAGTGAGTGTGGGCTTTTGGCTTTTCTTTTGATAGTAGATGTCCCTTTCAAGTCTCTATTGTTCAGGGTTCTGTGGTCCTCCTTCTTACCCACTTTCCAAGTGATGTCTCATGACATCCTCCCTAGCCTGTAGAGGAGACTCTTCACTCAACTCGAAGTAATGTTGGCCTCCTCTGTCAGTGCCTCCATGATTTATTGCTTTGGAAAATGGCATTCCCCTTCCTGAAACACGGTCTTCTGCTATTTTTTGTTTTGCTTGTTTGTTTCCCTTTTCTGGTCACCGATCACATATTCGCTCCAGCACCCTCTCTTCTGTGAGAGCTTACATCCCCCTTTCTGACTTCACACAGCAATGCTTGCGTTTATAGCTCACGCAGTAGGGGCCAGTGACTTTTCCTGCTACTTCTAGGAGCAGCTGTTTCCATATTGATTTTAAAAATCCAGTTTATTTCAGCTCTATGCTCCACTCCTCTTTGGCTACGTACCACCAGAGTCCTGGCCCACATACACTGTTGTGGTCCCTTCTGGTGCATGTTGGCAAGGTCTTGTAGCCCCTTTCCTCCTTTTTAATTCCACACCCAGATTAAATTGTGACTGGCTGTTAGGCGCCGTTGAGTCGGCTATGACTCATAGTGACTGTACACACACCACAATGAAACACTGTCCGGTCCTGTGCTATCTTCACAATTGTTCCTCTACCTGAAGTCATTGTTGCAGCCACTGTGTCAATTCATCGCATTGAGGCCTTCCTCACTTTTACTGCCCCTCTATTTTACCGGTCATGATGTCTGTGGTGGTTACATAATCTGCTGTCAACTTGAGACTATTTAGAGTGAAGGGTGGAGGTTAGCCTGTAAATCGGGTTGTAGCTTGACCTCATTTGGAGGCACTAAGGAGATAAATAACTCACTGGTGGCCAGATACATTCACTCCCTGTGAGACATTCCTGTTGACAAGACACATGAAGCTACGCTGATGGAACCAGAACCCTGGAGCTGGAGGAGCCATGTGGAGACCCACACCAGGGCTCAGATGCTTCTACTGCCACTGGATCCACAAGATTTTCCAATCACTGGCCTGTGATCTTCCTGCATTCGGCATCATTGCACGTGTTGCGTGAGTTTGAAGAGGAATGTATAGACTGGTATCAGACATATGGGCTAATATCAGACTTATGGACTTGATCTGGGCTGGGCTGTTTTCTCAATATGCAATTGCTATTTTTTAATAAAGCTTTTTTTTATACACATGAGTTTTTCTGGATTTGTTTCTCTAGTCCACCCGGACTAATACAATGTCCTTCTCCAGAGACTGGTCTCTTCTGACAACACGTCCAAAGTATGTAGGGCAAAGTTTCACCATCCTTGCCTCTAAGTAGCACTCTGGGCACATTTCCCTAATTGTTGGTCTAATGGTCAGTAACGCAGATGGAGGCAGGTCCTCAAGGGAGTGCATATTGTCTCGCAGGATAGAGACTTCTGCCTTGCTCCAAGGAGAGAGGAAACTGCCTTTAGGAGGGAAGAATGACTACTTCTGCAGGCTAAGACGAGTCAAGGAAATCTGGGGATGTATCAACTCACATGTTCCATCCCAAATATCAGCATCTCATTCTATCCCAACCAGAACATGCCCTTGACATAGGTAACCCGTTTCCGAAAGCCCCAATCCAAATCAAACTGCCACGGAGTTGATGCTGCCTCACAGTGACCCTGTAGAGCAGGGTAGAACTGCCCCTTTGGGTTCGGAGGCTTGATGGCAGGAAACGTCTCATCTTTCTTCCCACAGAGCTAACCTGCTTAGACTAAGCGAAACACTGTCCGGTCCTGTTTGGAACTTGGCCGCTCTGAGAGCCTCAGTGTTCTGGGAGTTTCTCTGGCTTACAAACTTAGCTTTAATTGCTCTCAGCCTTTTTTTTTTTTTTTTCTTTCGAGTTTAGCAATGGCCACTTCATCCCACCGTCTGTATACACCCATGCTTCCCTTGTCGACTGGGTTAGATTCCACAGACCAGTTCATGGAACGGAAATTGGTCAGATGAGAAAAAGGAAGATGGTCACATCAGGTCACAGCAAGAAGAATGACATGACTACCTTTCAGAATTGTCTCTGGTTGGGGTGAGGACGCTGGGCTGTGATGACAATCAGTGACCATCACTCATTGGCAGTGGGTGTGATCTAGGGCAAGCAGCTCTTTTCAGCCCAGGGAATCCCCGCGAGCAGCTGACTGCTGAGAGGACTCTTCGCTTGGAGGTATTTACACATTCTATCACTTTCCTTCCCCATTTGTTCTTCTGTGATCAAGGCCATTGTTCCTTCCCCGGGCAAGCAGTCCCTAGTTTTTCTGGCAAAGGCCTTTGGCAGTAGCCCTTGTGAGGGTCCTGGTGCTATGTTTGTGGGTGCTACCATTTTGTGAGCATCAGACGCCCCCAGTGGACCCAGTTCCTGAAGGCAGAAGCGAAGCTTGTCTTGCTCACTGTTGTGTCCCATCACTAAGGACGGCAGGCAGTCTCTTCGAAAGCACTTCTTGATGAAAAGCATGAAAAAACCAACTTCTTTCTTTTCCCGACACTGCTTTGGGGCACATGATGGGACCACACTTTGTCTGTCCCTCTCCCTAGGGACTGGCACTGGGGGCGTCCCAAGCTTTTGGCAGCTTACACATGCCACAGGGATATTTCCCGGCACACACGAGGGTCTCACAGTCTGCCGTTTCTGTAAGCTGGATGTCTAGGATGAGACTGCGGTCCCAGCAGAGCTCCCTGACTTGGGACTAGGAAAGATGAAGAGCCAGGCTCCCCTGAGTCGTGTTGGGCTGAGAGCAGAGGAGTGGAGGCCCCCAGGACGGCGCAGCACCTGGCAGCTGGCAGAGAGAGCCCTGCTTCCTAGAGTGTGGGTCCTCCTGCATCTGAGGCCCCAGGAGCCCCTTCAACATGGTCCTCCTGCATCTGAGGCCCCAGGAGCCCCTTCAACACGGTCCTCCTGCATCTGAGGCAGTGTCAACTAGTCCAGCTACGGCAAGTTCTAATTCCCATCATTGTGGTCTAACTGCATGGCTTTTACAGGGCCTCCCCACCCACCCCACCCCCACGCATACCTTTGGAAACTTACTGAGGTGTGTGTGTGTGTGTGTGAAAGAGAGAGAGAGAGAGAGCATGCTATGATGAACTTCTTTTGTAAGCATCCTCTGGGGCTCAGAAAGGACTAAAAAGGACTAAGCCCACGTATTGGCTCTGACAGGGCCTGGCAGGGCCTCCAGGCGTGACTCTAGGTCATAGGTGGCTGCAGAGGGTGGGCTGGGTCAGTGAGTCGCAGCACTGTGTGCAGGGACCAGCACGTTGCTGGGGGATGCAGCGGACAGGGACACAGCCACCTGGGGTGGGAGTGGAGGTGAGGGTGGGGTTGTCACACAGAGGGTCCTAGGAAGGGTGCGGGGGACAGCCGCAGAGTCTGCGAGACCTGCCGCCCCAACCAATGCGCCTATCAGGGCAGCAGAAGCTCTAGAGACCTACTTAGGTGGGGGACAGGGGCTACCTGGACAGTCCCAGCACCTTGCTGTAACCGCAGACACTGGACCCGGAGAAGCCCTGTGAGAAGGGAGTGCCAGGGCGGAAGCAAAAATGTCGCATCCCCACATGTCCGCAGGGCCCTGCGTGTCATAGGGTCTTCCTTGGCTATGTGCACAGCAAAGGTTGGCTCCCACAGCTCCAACCTCACTTCCATCGAGTGGATGTCAACTCAGAGGGACCCTATAGGACAGGGTAGACCTACCCTGTGAGTTCCCGACACCGTCATTGCGAATGGGAGTAGACAGTCCCATCTTTCTCCCTCAGAGCAGCTGGTGGCTTTGAACTGCCGACCCTGAACTGCAGCCCAACCTCATAACCACTGCAGCCCCAGAGCTCCCCAAATATTGACAGGATGTGTGCTTGTTCTTGGTCCAGAGATCTCGGTTCTTGTGCTCCCCAGGCAGAACCCCAAAGCCCTGACGACCCAGCCCCCTCTCTCACTCATTACTGATCTCAGCTGCAACTCCATGGAGAACCTCCAGCCTGAAGAGTGATGGAGAGTCCTTGGTCCTAGGTCATTAATTCTCTGGTGACCAAGGTCTCTCCCTCAGGGAGGGTGCTGGTCAGGGTGACTGATTGCAGCTGTTCGGGCTTGGGGGGCTTTGGCCGGTGGAAGGTGTTGACAGCCTTCCCAAGGGACATGGCACGTGGAGATAGATGACCCCGAGCTGTGGGCTCCAGCTGGGCCGGTGGTGCGAGGTGGCCAGGCCCCTGGGCCCCCAGGAAGAGACTCCTTCTCTTCCGGCGCCTGGCTTCCTAGGATCTCACAGAAATGGTTCCCTCAGCTCCCTGCCTTGAAACCTCAACACAAATAATTTTCAATTTGCCTGGGAGTTTCAATCGCACAATCCACTGTTAAATAATAGATTAACTGCCTCTGGGAGAGAAACAAGATTTAAGAAGAAGAAATAAAAAGAAAAGTAAAATTCAGCACATCAGGTTGGAGAGCAACAATGTGGCTCTCTCTCCTCTCCCTGTTTGCCCACCCTGGCCTAGCCTCCCCCAGGCCAGCAGCCTCTGCCCTCCACAAGCCTCCACTCCAGGCTCCCTGGTAGCAGAGCACAGGGCACCACTCCTGCTTCACTGGCTCCATCCCCCCTGTGGGGTCTGACTTCTGACCCTGGCAATCCTTGCCCACCCAGGCAAACAAGGGACTGACAGGCAGGGCAGACAGGCAGATGGCGGCAAGCAGGGGTGATGGCATGAGGGGTGGACGTGGGTACAGAACGGTGGCATCTCCAGACCCCGGCAGAAGCTGACGAAGGTGTGTCTCCAAAACAGGTCTTGTCTACCTGGAAGTGAGGTAACTGCATCCAGTCACCTTCTTCCCCACTGGCCACCCCTTTTCCTGGCCACAGGCTGCCCTGTCACCACAGGAAATGGCTGGTCTCCAATGTCACAGATTCCCGAGGGCAGGGCTGGAGGTGTGGATTCAGAGCCCATTAGAGACAATAGTATTTAGGGCCGCAGGCAGGGTGAGCTCATTCAGAGTTGAGTCAAAGACTTGGCCAGGGGGCTCTCCAGCTTAGAGACCTTGCAGAGCAGGAAGAAGTGAAGAAGTTGGAAAGGTCACAACTTCCTGGAGGGCAACCAAGGAAACTGGTGTCTTGGAAACTGGGAGTGGAAAGCGCCACCAGAAAGAGGGGTGACTAGCAGCGAATGAGGCTGTGAGGGGGCTGTGTCTGGGGGACTCAGAGCGTGGGGTAATTGAGGAGGGCTGACAGAGTGGGTACCATGACAGGAAGGCGTTGTGGTGCACTCAGGAGTGAGAGGAAGGCAAGTAGGAGTGGAGGGAGCAGGCCTGGTTTCCTGGGAATGGAGGGGAAATGGGCCCTAATCACTGGAGCAGCATGTGGGGCTAAGAGCTATTTCCTGCTTATGGAATTTACCTTCCAGAAGCAACAGATTGCTCTCTCAATCCCAGAATGCTTTGGGAACCTTCCTGGAATTTGCCAGCACTGTATCTCAACATCACCTTTGACATCCTGTATACAAAGTGTACCTTGATAAGATGTGAAATCACCCTCCCTGGAGCGGGAGTAAGGGGAGGTCGGTTCTCGATTACAGAAGGCCTTGAGGACACCCCGGCTTGTAATGCCAGCTGGACTTTGGGAAGGTGTCCGATTCTTACAACGGACACGCGCAGCTGCCTTCCCACTGAGAGGGACAGGCTCGTGGTGCTAGTGAGAGGCAACAAGGGCATGCCAGATGCCTTTGAGGAGGAGGTCAGGGGGGACCTCAGACAGAAGCAGGGAGGGAGAAGGATGACAGGGCTAGACCTGGGGAGGGTCTGAGATGTCTGTCCTTTCCATTTCTCACCGTGCACTTTATGGTTCCTGGGAGGTTGCCTGGGTTTCTGAGTGAGGGGTGTGTGTGTGTGTGTGTGCGCACGCGCGTGCGCGTGCATGCACAAGGTCTTTGGGTGTGTTTGTGCCTGGGTATGTGAGGATGGGTATGTGTGCGCGCATGCGCGTGCAAACTCAAACACAAGCTATGGTTGTTGTCAGAGAAGGCCTGAACGAGTTGCCCTCAAACTATAGCCTACGGGCCAACATGCAGCCTGCTGAGGACAATTATCCGGCCCACCGGGTGTTTTTTCCCCATTTGTTTTTTTACTTCAAAATAAGATATGTGCAGTGTGCATAGGAATTTGTTCATAGTTTTTTTTTAATTAAAGTCCGGCCTTCCAACGGGTCTGAGGGACAGTGAACTGGCACCCTGTTTAAAAAGTTTGAGGACTCCTGGGCCCTGACCTCATCCTCACCTGGAGGGGAATAGAGCCCAAGGGCCCACAGTTGGCGCAGAGGTGAGGTGAGTGGTGACCAGAGAAGGCCGGGCAGGCTCTGGCAGCGCAGACGGGAAGAGGAAGCATGAGGTGTGAGCTGAGCTCAGGGCACTCTTGGGGCCAGGGAAGGTGATGGCAGCCCCTCCAGCCCCGGCCGCATAGTCTGACTGACCTCCGGAAGCCTGGGCCCTTCTTGCCCACCAGTCTGCACTTGCATGGGGCCCCTGGGGCCAGCTGGGAGAGGGTTTGGGGCCTGCTGGTGCAGGAGCCAGCAGGTGACCTCCGTTGTCAGCCGCAGCGTCAGAGTCCTCCGGGCCTTCGGGCGAGGGAGCGCACGGGGCCCAGCGGGAGCCGGAGGAAAATGCCTGTCTCCTCGGGTCGGGCCGGCGCACCTGGAGCTGCCCCCAGTCGGGTGTTGCTGCCACCTTGTGGCCCAGCGAGGAATGCCGGAGCCGCCGCTTAGGAGCAGGGATTCAGCTCCACTTGGTGGCCAAAGGCAGCCCCTGCACCTGTGGACACCTGCCCACTTCCCAGCCTCCGCGTGTCCCGTGGATGGCCTAGGTGCCGGGGGTGGGGTGGGGCTGGAGGAGGGGTACCAGGATGACTGGCACAGAGCGAGTTTGCTCCGCCGGGTTGCCGGGGGTAGGATCCCAGCTCCAGCTCCAGTGGCTATGCAACCTCAGTCTCCTTACCTGTAAAGTGGCTGTGGGGAAAGGGCTGCTCCGCACGGCATTAACTGCGCGCTCAATTCAGGCAGGCAAACCCAGACACGGTGACAGAACCTCCTAGGTCTTGTGGTTAAGAAGGACTCTTTCTGACTTCGGATCTCTGGCCCCTTGTCCCAGGCTATAAGCCCACTCTCCGCACTCCTCCTTTAGGGAGTGGGGGAAGCAACAGGGCTATTTGCTTCCATGTGGCCACAGCCTGGCCCTGACCCTGGTTAACCCTCCACTACCATCTCACAGCTGAAACCTCGGGTCCCTAGGTTGGCGTCATGTTCTCTTAGCCACTCAGGAAGGAGGGCTCAAGGTGGGCGAGGTGGGGGGAGGGGTCATCTCAGCCCCTCCTGGGGCAAAGCCCTGGCTGGGAACTTGCTGGGAGCTGCCCCAGGGAGGCCTGAGCTTCAGAGACTAAACTGAAGGGCACAGGGGTTAGGCAGGTATTCTTGCAGCTCCATGGTGGAACTGGACGGCTGTCTGCTGTGCTCCGCCTTCAGAGACAAAGGCACACGCTCACTCCCTTTCCTGTGCGGACACAGCCTCCTAAGAGCCATCGCTTCCAGGTACCAGGGCAATTTTAAGGCTGGGGGCTGAAGACTTAGGGTTGGGTTTGGGCCGAGCCTGCTGGCCGCAGTAGGTCTTGCTCTGGGCCACTGAGGGATGAGCGCGCTTATTTCCTGGAAGATGTTCCCGGTGGGGGTCTGTGCTGACTTCGGTGTGACTTAGGCAGGACTGCTGAGCGGTGGGGGGACAGGCCTGATGAGTCTGCAACCCCAACCTGTTTACATGGAGCCAGGCCTGCAGACTATGGCCAGCAAGAAACACATTTTCATGTAATGGCCAGGCCACGTATCCAGTGGAAACAAGTGTCAGAAAGCCTTTCTTACTGTTTCTACCAGTTGAGGGATGCGCACTTACCCAACCCTCCCAGTTCACAACTGAGGAAGCTTACGAGCCCAGGGGCCAGGCCAGCCTCTCTCATCCTCCTTCACCCGATTCTAACTATGTCAGCAAGAGGTGCCCAGATGCAAACCAAGACCACACTCACTGCCAACGCATAGCCACCCTATAGGACAAAGTAGAACTGGGTTTCCAATTCTTTATTGGAGCAGAAAGCCTCTGTTTGGTCCCACAGAGCCACTGGTGGTTTCAAACTTCTGACCTTGAACTTAGCACCCCAATGAGTAACCACTATGCCACCAGGGCCCCACCTAGGGTGAAAGCGCCGCAGAAATTCTTCAGGTAAGATTGAAACTTAAGCTCTTGGTGGGTCTGCCTCCTGCCATTGCCACCCAGAAGGGAAGGCCCTATTTGCTGGGTGTTTTGTGTATGTCATCCAGGAGAATCGTCCAACTTAGTCTCCGCTGTCTTAAGAAGGTGACACGCGTGGTGGTGTCCCGTGCTACCTTCCCAACACACAGGAGCCCTGGTGGTGCTGTAAGAGAAAGGTGAGGCTGTTTGCTCCTGTAAGGAGTTACAGCCTTGAAAACCCTCCATAAGGTCACTCTCAAGCTGAAGAGGAGCCCTGGTGGCATAGTGGGCGTGTACTTACCTGCTAACCACAAGGTCAGTGGTTCAAACTCAGCAGCCACTCTGAAGGAGAAAGATGAGGCTTTCAACTCCCGTCAAGATTTAGTCTCGGGAACCCCACAGGGACAATTCTACTCTATGAGTCAGAATTGCCTTGATGGCAGCAAGCAATTAGAGCTGAAATTCTGAGCACCAGGTTTCCAGAAAGCTGTGCTTAGCTACGAAAGCCCAAAACCTATCTGCAATTTCCAGTGGGTTTAGCTTCCTTCCACGGTGTTCCTTCTGCCCATTGTCCACGGATGTGAAGAGCCGTACCCTCAGTCAGAGTAGGGAGGGGCAATCTCTCTTAAAGGCTGGCCTGGGTGTATTCTTGATGAAGATCACCTTGCCCTCCTTGGTCAGAAGGCCCCGGGAAAAATCTCCTAACACAACGTCCCAGTCCCAGTCCTGGTCTGGATTCTGCAGTCCCACCTGAAACTGTGATATACTGATCTGCCACCAATCATGCTTCTGTGCGTTTCCCTTGCCTTCCCATATCTTAAGTCTCAGCTCTCTGCAAACGTTTGGATCCCAGTATGACCTTGTGTCAATGGTCTCCCCATCCAGGTGATATGTCTTTTCTTGTTAAGCCTTAATAAGTGTTCTCTTTAAATCATATTTGAAATCAGGGTGTCTTTTATACCTTAAAACAGGTCTCTGTGAGTCTAAGTTTCCAGTGCACACAGCACATAACACACACGTTCTCTCTCTCTCCTCCCCTGCCCCCCCCCCCCCCAAGGCAATTCTGATTGTCTCAGAGCACCCACAGCAGGTGGAGTGGCCCTCCAGCCTCTCCCAGCTGGCCTCCCAGGTGTCTCCTTTGCTGACCAGATGACACAGTGACATTCTGCCTCCGGCTGAATGACACTTTTCCTGCACTTTGGGCTCTGTCTCATTCTGAACCCGAGCCCGGGGCGGCTGCTTCTGGGTCACGGTTTGTCAGCCCACTTCCTCCCCTCACTGAGGAAGTACTGACTGAGGCGGGGGCCTTGGGTTCCCACCACAGCCCGTCACATGACCCTGTGAGGGGGCTGTTTGAATGGGAAAGGGCTGTCTGACTCTTATGGTGGTTAACTGTGAGGGGGCTGCCTCACTTAGAGGTGGCTGTCTGGCTGTGAGGGGCCTGAGGTGTCTGTGGGACAGTAAAGGGACTGCCTGACGAGAGGGAGCTGTCTGATAGTGAGGTGTGTCTGTCTGACTGTAAAGGGACTGCCTGACGAGAGGGAGCTGACAGTGAGGTATGTCTGTCTGACTGTAAAGGGACTGTGTGACTGGGAGGGGCTGTGACTGGGAGGGGCTGACTGGGAGGGGCTGTGAGACTGGGAGGGGCTGTGAGACTGGGAGGGGATGCATGACTGGGAGGGGCTGCGTGACTGGGAGGGGCTGTGTGACTGAGAGGGGCTGTGCGACTGGGAGGGGCTGACTGGGAGGGGCTGTGTGACTAGGAGGGGGCTGACTGTGAAGGGGCTCTGACTGCAGTGGTGTGACTAGGAGGGGCTGTGTGACTGGGAAGGGCTGACTGGGAGGGGCTGTGAGACTGGGAGGGGCTGACTGGGAGGGGCTGTGTGACTGGGAGGGGCTGAGACTGGGAGGGGCTGTGAGACTGGGAGGGGCTGTGAGACTGGGAAGGGCTGTGACTGGGAGGGGCTGTGACTGGGAAGGGCTGACTGGGAGGGGCTGTGAGACTGGGAGGGGCTGTGACTGGGAGGGGTTGCATGACTGGGAGGGGCTGTGAGGCTGGGAGGGGCTGTGTGACTGGGAGGGGGCTGGCTGTGAAGGGGCTCTGACTGTGCAGTGGCATGACTAGGAGGGCGGTCTGATAGTTAGAGGGAGGTCAAACTGTGAGGGGGCTCTCTGACTTTGAAGAGGCGGTCTGGTAGGAAGCTGGTTGACTAAGGGTCCTGCCTGACTGAGGAGTCTGTCTGACTCTGAGAAGGTTGCCTTTTAGGAGCCTGTGTGACTGTGAGGTGTGTTTCTGACTGCGAGGGAGCTAACTGTGAGGGGCTCTTTGAATGGGAAGGGGCTGTATCACTGTGAGGGGGCTGACTGAGGCATCTCTCGGACTCTTAGGGGGCTGTCTGGTTGTGAGGGGGGCTGCCTAATGGTGAGGGACTATGCAGGGGCTCTGACTGTGAGGGGCTGCCTGACAGTGAAAGGGCCCTCTGACTGTGAGGGGTGTCTGACAGGGGGCTGTCTGACTGTGAGTGGGCTCCCTTTGACGCATCTGGCCAACTGTGAGGGGGGGCTGTGACTGTGAGGGGACTGACTGAGGCGTCTTCTGTGAGGGGGACTGAGGGGACTGTCTGACTGAGGCTGTCTCACTGTGAGGGGGTGTGTGACTGTTATTGGGAACAGCTAGCTCTTTGTCCACCTCACACCCAAGGCCAACCACCCTGTGCTGCCCTGTGGCCTGCAGCACCTGTTTCAGGCCACCTGGGGGAAGGCAGCTCCACGTGGCATGGACAAGGGCTAGACGCTGTTCCCACACCGCCCTAGGGCAGAGACAGCTGCTCTGGAAACCATGTGCTTTATTGAGAAGCGGGTCCCCAGGGGGTCTCCTGGGGCTGTAGAAAAGCGCACACCGTGTGGTTTGGAAGGAAGCCACCAGACATCCCTTGCTGCCAGGCCCTCAGCCTTTCCTGGTCCTTGTGCCATTAGGCCGAATGGAGGGAGGGCAGGTAGGATACCTGGAGTGTTCCACTCTATCCCCAGGAGGGAAGGAAAGGGTCCCATCCAAGGACCAGGACCTCTGTCCCCCACTTGGGTACGATGCACCCCAACTCCCGTCCTGGGCACAGGAAGCCGGGGCAGGGGCAGGGCCCGCCCTCAGTACAGGTCTGCAAAGGGCTTGGAGTAGTTGAACATCAGGTAGTCCATGTAGTAGAAGTCGTAGGCCCGCTGCCGCTGCAGGGTGGAGAGCTGGGCGAAGTACTGGTGGGTGATCCCGGCCGTGGTCCGTGCCTCCTGCGAGTGCCGGTCCTTGAAGCGGGGGAAGGTCAGGTTCTGGGGCGCCTGGATCAGACTCAGGAAGAAGTTGGCATCGTCCTCCATGCTTTCAAATTTGCCCACAAAGTCATAGTCGATGAGACAGGGGCTGCAGAGCCTGCTGACGTGGTCCCAGTGGATGTCCATGCCCACGGGCCGGTGGACATCCAGCAAGTACTGGACAAACTCAGGGAACCTCACTCCAGAGCCGCTCCGCAGCGCCTCCCGTGAGGCGTTGGCCCGGTAGCGGGCCAGGATGGCCTTGCCGAAGACGGGGTGGTAGTAGCTGTTGGGGTGCTCGAATTTGTCGCGGAAGGCCGAGACGAGCCTCTCGAAGGGCTCGCGCACGAAGAGCATCTTGGTGTAGGTGCTGAGGCGGTGCAGGATGCCCTGGCGGTCGAAGGTGTCCAGTCGCCGCAGGGCGCTGCTGTAGTGCACCGTGTCGTGCTGGATGTGGCCGGTGGACGCGGCCAGCCCAGCCAGCACCATGAGCACCCGCTTCCAGTTGGAGCAGCCAGCCTTGGGCACCTCACAGTAGAGCACGCGGTGGCGGTCTTCCACGAAAATGCGGGACACGTGGCGCGGTGTGATGGCCCGGCGGCTGCCGCTCGCCCGAATCTTGGCACATGCCTCGCGCATCAGCCGCTTGCGTTCCTGCTGCCTCTGCTGCAGGTGGACCCAGTGGCTGCTCGGCTCCCGGGGGCCCGGCCAGGCCAGCGTGCTGGTCAGGTTGTGGGCAGGGGTGGTGGCAGCAGCTGGCATCTTCTTGATGAGCAGCCTCCGCCGCCGCTGCTGGAATCGCAGAGGAGCCCTGGCCTTTGGATGAGGTCCAAGCGGGCCATGCACCAGAGTCCCGTGACTGTCCCACTGTGTGTTGGGGGCCCTGGGGACCAGACTGGGCCAGCCCCGGGTGTCCCTTTGTGTAGGCGCCTTCAAGTCACCATCCTGGTAACTGCCTGGTGGGAAGGCCTGGGGCAAGAGTACAATGGTCACCAGGGTGGACAGGACAGCTGAACCCAGGGCCACACATACCAGGCCCTACCTCTTTGGTGGCCTGAGTTCCACCCTTGGTGAGGGGGAAGGGGGCAGACTGGTTCTGTGGCATGTGCCCTCTTTGTCTCTGGCCTGCTCCTGGCCTAGTGCCCTGCCCACTGTCCCTGTCCAGCAGAAGGGCTGGCCATGGTCTCGAGCCCACAGTATGGGGACTGCGATGCAACTGTCCTTTTGGCCACAAGATGGTGCAGGCCTCCCAGAAACCTCTGTGTGGTGGGGTGGGCAGGGAGCTGGAGGCCTGCTGGGGGTTGGTCCTGATTTACTGCCTCTGTTAGCTCAGCCCCGAGCAGCCATCTCATAGCAAAGGGTAATTCACGGGCCCAGAGCCTCAGGCTTTGTTCCTAAGGCTCCTGGGACGGGCCAGACACATTTTTCTTTCCAAGAATGGATTCAGCCTGAGCTCAGAATGTGTGCCCTCTCCCTCCCAGTGTCCCCCAGGCTCTGCAGTGGGATTTATGGGACTCAGAACTTACGTGGCGCGGTGGCCGGAGCCTGGTGCTGAACTTCATTCCTGAAAAGCAAGCACAGTACACCTGTTAGGACTGTGATTTGGGGGGGGGGGGGTGAGCGGCTCTGGGAAAAAGCAATCTGTGGGGGACTGTGGAAACCCCAGCTTACGTGCTCGTGCCACCCGACAGCCCTCCGCATGGTCCCTCTCAGGGCAGTGTCTCAGCTCCTAACATGATCTCGACCAGCGGCCCCTGCCCAGCAGGGCCCCTTCCACTGCTCCCTGGGAAAGTTGGGGTCTCACAGAATCCCATCCCTTCGCTGTCAGAGCTTCCTGAAGTCAAGTCACAGATGAGCGGATGATTCCGAAAGCACTGTTTGCCTCTCTCCACACCTCCCCAGCCATGGGGTCTCTGGGCACCTGCAATAACACTCATACACAACCTGTACCCACACCAGGCACACGCCAGCCCTGCCAGGGGAGTACACTCCTTCCCCTCAACCAGGGCTTGCCCCCTAACGAAGCATTCCCTCCAGATCTGGGCCTTGTCGGCCAGCCTGGGGCTTTGGGCACGAGCTGCCTGAGCTGCTCACCCCGGGACGATCAGCGCTCAACAGGCCCAGGCGGCACGAGGGCCCAGCCGGGAAGCCTTAGCTGGCTGGGAAGCTGGAGCGAATGTTCCCTCTGCCCACTAAGAGGCCCTTGGCCTGGGCCGGGGTGGGGCTGCCCAGGGTGACACACTCAGGTGAGGCAAGCCTCTGGGCCAAGGAGAGGGTTCTGCTTCACCCCTGGTTTGGTCTATTTGGGGGGCAGAGGGGAGCTGGGCAGGGGCAGGGGCTTTCTCTTGGGTAAAGTACCTCAGGAGTACAGACCCCGCCACTCCCTGCCTAGGCACTGAGGAGCAGGGCTCTGCCTTCCACATGGTGAGCATTTTGGCTCTGAGGTTTCACCGAGAGTCACAGCAGAAGCACGCACGCCTTACACGAGCAGGGAGTCAGAAGCTCCAATGGACATGTCAGCACGCACGTCCAGCCACCCAAGACCGCGTCCTGGCTGCCGCCTGGGGTTGGAAATCAGGCTCTTGAGCCCAGGTACTTGCCCTGCTCTCTCTGGAGACTCAACAGAGATCTAGGCTCCGCTGCCGATACAACATCCAGATCCCCCTTCCCTGGGCCTGGTCCCCACCTTCTCTGTGAGCTCTAGGGTCAGCACTGATGGGGCCCTGGTCTCACACCAAAGATATGTCCACCCATCTGCACCCATTAGCAAGCAAGGAGGGGTGTGGAGTCACCGTGAAATAGGAAGCCTGCACCCCTGTGTTTGAGGCCCAAGAGCCATGGAGCTGAAGGCAAATCAGGACTCCCCAGAGTTTAGGGGCTCGCTGCATTTTTTCTTCTGCTGAAATGATTGTGTGATGCCTTTGGGCTGGGGCCAGAGTGAGTTAGGTTGTTACCTGAAAGGCCGGCAGTTTGAAGCCACCAGCTGTTCTGCTCCCGCAGTGTCAGAAGCCCACAGGGGCAGTCCCACTCTGTGCTAGAGGGTCTCTGGGAGTCAGCCTGACTTGATGGCATTGAGTTGGCTTGGGCTGGGCTGGGGGCAGGGCTATATCCTTCGTTAGGCAGATGTCAGAGTATCCCTACATCTCAAACCCAAGTGAGCATGGGGTAGGTGGGTGTTGAAACAGGTCTCCCACATTGCCCCCCCCCCCGAGAATGGGGAGAAATGCCAATAATGCCTAGGGTTCCTCGAAACCTCCCAGCTTGCTCCCTTCTTGCCAGTCAGCCCCTCCTCTTCCTCGGCCCATCTTCCCTGCCTGGTTGTCTCCGTTTTGTGTGCGCTTCCTCTTGCAGCCACCGACGACAGCCATTCCCCAGACCACGAAGGGGCCCCAGTGCACGGTTCAGTCTTCCTTCACACTATTGGGTTTCCTTAATTATTTTCTTCTGGTGACGGCAGCTGCTGGTTCTGTTAAATCACTTCTCCTTTTCAGAGTCTCAGACACAGGAATTCACTCTGCCTGTCAATCCTGTCACCCTGTCAAAATGCCACACTGCCTATTGTATTCCTTTCCTGGGGAAATCAGACACACCACGTTTGGCAAATGTGGGACCGGGGAACCACTTACCAAAAGCACTCAGCCAGCTGTGATCCCCCAGCCCCATCCAGCAGCCCTGCCCCCCAGCCTCGGGGGCTTGGGAGCTGTGGGTCCTGGCCAGGTGGACCTGTGGATTGTGAGTCAAAGGTAGTGTTGTGGGATTGCTCTGTGTCCCCCCCCCCCCCAAAGATATGCTGACCTCCTAGCCGCTGCTGTCAGAGAGAGTGACACTGTTTGGAAAGAGTGTCTTTGAAGGTGTTAGCGGTTAAAGGAACATGGGATCACAGTAGGTATCCCTGCACTGTCATCGGGTCCGTTCTGAGAGCAAACACTGAACGGGGCGAGGAGAACTACACTCCAGAGGGTTTCCTATGTTTTTACAGGCACGGGCAACCTTGTCTTTCTCCCAGGGATCAGCTGGTGGGTTTGGACCATTGATCTTGCAGTTAGCAGCCCCATGCCTAACCCAGAGTGTCACCAGGGCTCCCTCATACCAGACCTTCAAAAACCAAACTCACTGCCATCGAGTAGATGCCAGCTCACAGTGACCCTACAGCACAGGGTGGAACTGCTCCTGGGAGTTTCTGAGGCTGTAACTGTTTGGGAGAATAGAAAGCCCTGTCTATTTCCTGTGGACTGGCTGGGGGTTTTGAACTGCAGACCTTGTGGGCCACAGCCCAATGTGTAATCACTAGGCACACAAGAGTAGGCAAGTCCTCATCCCATCTGAGTGCTGTGCTTGCAGAAGAGGAGAGAAGGCACATCAGGGGAAGATAAGATGTGTGACCAAGTGACCTCTTGGCCAAGGAAGGTGAAGGAAGGTCAAGCTGCCACAAGCTGGAGGGGACAGGGCTGGCTCTTCTGGAGTGGACAGAAAGCCGGCATACTGATTTCAGACTTCTCCAGAACTGCCGAATTTAACCCTATAACACCTGAACTTTTAATTTCAGGGGGAAAATGTTTTTATTCTTTACTTTCATAGTTATCAATATAGATATTAATATATACATTTTAATTAAATGTTACAAAAATGTCGTACTCGGCATTATAGGGATAATACATTTCTCTTCTCAGCTGCCTAGTTTGGGTTGTGGCAGTCCTAGAAAATGAATACAGACCCTTTTCAAAATTGACTCACTCAAAGGCTGGCCAAGCGAGAGCCCCCAACACAGGCTGGGTAGGGGGTCCCTACTAGACAGGGCCTGCAGTGGAGTCTCCTGACCTGTCAGTCATGTTTGCCCCCAAAGCCAATGTGGCTGCAGTTGACACGTTTGGAAAGATAATTTGTCTTTAGAAAACCCAATAACAGAATTTACGTGGAGCTTGTGAGTTCTCTGCCAGCTATATCTTCCCATACAGGATAAAGCAGCTCACTGAGCAGAGGGAACTGATCTGGTCACGTCTTAATGAGGGCATAGACTTCACGAAGGTAGAGTGATGGGCTTTTCCCCTTGCCAAAGGCCTAGCGCCTCTGCTTTGTTTCCCATGAAGGAAGCTTGTGCAGGGTCAATTTTATGCCAATGTAATGGTACCTGTGTGGTAGCAGGGGCGGAAGCCAGCCTGTCAATCAAGTGGTAGCTTGGCGGTGCCTCCTTGGGGGCATGGCCTTTTTATGAGACACACTGGGCATTTCCCTTGCTTCCTCTTGCTCTTTGCCCTCCTGCTTGCTCGGATTCTGTGTCTGCATCTAGGGGTGGCCCCGGGGAGCTGCTGACCTGGGATTTTGGATTCAGGCATCTCTGTAAGCAGTAGCCTGTGATCACTGCTTCTCAATTCACCTTTCTCGTTCAGTGACCTGCAACTATGTGTCTGAAGAGGCTCCAGCTAGCCTCAGACCCATGGGCTCAAGTTGGATTGAGTGGGGCTGTCTTGGTAGGAAGTTCTCTCTCATACATAGATGAGTGTCGCTGGTTTTGGTTCTCTAGACAACCCAACCCAACACACTGATCCTACGTGTTGCTCCCATCCAGGCTGACGTAAAGGCCATCCTCGTTGTAGACGCAAGAAAACCAGGAGCAGGACAGCGTCAGAACCCTGGAGAGAGACACGGAGAGTCCAGGGGTAGGCAGTGATGGGAGGGACTGGAATCAGAAGTCACCAGTGCCAATATCCTGGGGGTCCCTTGGGGTGGCTTTGACCTCAGGATGACCACCAGCAGTTCCTCTCAAGCGCCCAAATCAGGTAATATCTAGATGTACCCAGTCTTCCCTTCTACCCAGTGGTTCCGATGGTGCCAACTACTCACCCTCAACAAGACCAAACCCCAAACCAAACTCACTGCCATCAAGAGATGCTGACCCAAGTGACCCTATAGGGCAGTAGAACTGCCCCCCTGTGAGTTCCTGAGATTCCTTATGGGAGTAGAAGGCACTGTCTTTCTACCTTGTTGTTGCTGGTGGTTTTGAACTGCTGACCTAGTGGGTCCCAGCCCAACTTGTAACCATTACACCACCAGTTGGTCCATACTCCACTTTCAGGTTCAGAGTTTGCCCTCTCCTCTCAACATAGTGCTAGAAATCTGTTTGTTTTTTTAAGTACCATCCCTTCCTCCCTCCCTGGCTCCCACCACACAGGAGGAATTCAACAACCTCTTCCTCCCTTGTTTGCCACGCACCTGGCTGGCAAGCACCAAGATCAGCATGAGCATCCGTGAGAATAAACATGCTTGAGTTACTTAGCCCGCCTAGTGCATCCCTCCAGGTGAGCTTGTTGGTGGCTGAAGTTTTTCTACTGCGTGTTTGACTGCTTGTCTTCCTTACCTGGACAGGGGAGGCTCGGCCTGAGGAGACAAGCTGGACAGCTGGTCTGGGGCAGAGTAGCCAGTGCTTCACCAGCATGTAAATTGTGAAACAGAGGGAGTCCCTTGTCCCCTTCCTTTCTAGTCACAGAAGGGCAATCCTGCAGGCCCAACACAGACGCTACAATGCCTGGTGTCCAGGATGCACTGGGAGAGGCTGAGGGGACCAGCCTTTCGTGAGGTCATGTAGAGGTGATGCCAACATGGATCAAAAGGGGTCCCAAGAGCCTAGAGAGGACAGGCAGCACCTGGTGAGCCCCTACCTCTACTCTCCTACCCTTGGGGGATGGTGCCTGCAGCTAAGTGCTGCTCAGAGCCCAGCCCGGGTCCTGACAGGGCAGTGCGGCCACTCTGGGCTCTGCGGCCTGGGAGAAGAGCCCCTGAGGACAGGGATGAGGACGAAGGGAGGGACCAAGAGGTAGAAAGGGGTAGGCATGGATCCAAAGTTCCTGGCTCACGTGGAGTTTCAAGTCTGGCCCTGGGTTTCCTGCATCAAGCTGATTGTTCGGCAGTTTTTCTTTTCTTTTTAAATCATTTTACTGGGGGCTCATACAACTCATCGCAATCCATACAGCTGAGCAGTTTTTCAAAGACCTGGACCTTCCAGTGGCTGGGCAGTGTGCCTGGCTAGCCTATCCGGATGTGCACTGGCCCCTCACATGCCCACTATGCTGCCCAACACAGGTCTGAGTGGGGAGACCACTAAAAGCAGCATCCCTAAGCGAATTCTAGTCCCCCATTTCCCCCTCCCCCTTAGCAGCAGCCCCACTCTACTCCTCAGCAGCAGAATCGAGCCCAGCTGCCCAGGGCACTGCCAGGGGCTGCACCCCGTGGCTGTCCCACCCCCTTCCTCATCAGGGGAAGCAGCCCCTACACCTGGATGGTTGCCTCCAGAAAGACCTTCGACCTTGGCGTCTCAGGCTTCTGGTGTCAAGGCTCACCCAGCTTTGGGGGGGGGGCAGCTCTCTTGACCTCACATGGCAGCAGAGAGCGGCAGAGTGGTCGCCCCCATGCTAGCATGGGGCCAGATGGGGTAGGGGAGAAAGTCCTCACTGAAAGTACCAGACCCGCCCACAGGAGAGGCTTTTTGAATGAGGGCAGGTAACCTCAGAGGACGTTCTTGACAAGGTGGCAGGAGGCGGAACAGGGCACACTGCCAGGCTGTCCAGGCTGAGATCTGGCCCGGGGGATTACATAGACACTGGGCTTCTCCCCAGGATGCTGGCTGAGGCCTACCACGCCCCCACAGCCTCATATCCCAGGAAGGGGCTCAGTGTCACTGTGGTCTCCTGCGGGGTGAATGGGGTGCACAGTCACTTCCCTGACTCTCAGCCCAGCTCCCTTTAACTGCAAAAGACCAGCTGGCTGCCAAGCATTTGGGCACAAAGAACCTCGGACGAGTCCTTTGACATCTCTGACATTCCTTTTCCTCATCTGTAAAATGGACATCAGGTTGGTGGCACGGTCGGGTGAGTGCTTGTTGAATGGAGGCCGCTGGGCACGTGCTGGCCATCTCCTGTTTACTGCCCAGCAGTCCGGGGAGGGAGGCAGGAGCTTCCCGTCTCAGGCTGAGGGGCAGCTGATGGCTCTGAAGGCTGCTTGTTCTGTTTGCTGATTCCATCCCCTCGGCTCATGATTAGGCTCCTCCCGACTCAACTGGGCAGTTTTCTGACAGCTCAGTTCGCTGGTGAACCCCCCAAGCTGTCAGACAGGCCAGGCCGGCTGGTGCTGCTGCCAGTCACCCTGCCTGCTGCTTAGCCGGACTGTGAACCTACCAACCGTCAATCACAGGCCGGGGACGGTGCCCAGCCCTCACCCAGCCAGCCGTCCTCCAGGGAGGCAGCCCTGGCATTCATGCCCCCGGAAGCTCTAATTGGTCTGTGCTGGCCACAGCGCCTGCAAACAGAGGGCTGGCCTTGCTGTCCACAATGGGATGGGGAGGGAGGTCCTCAGCTCATTCTTCACAGGCTGCCTGGTGCCCACGACATAGTATTACACACCCCGCCCGTGTATAAGCTGTGTGGGCCCCAGATTTGGAACATTTTCAATGTTACACGGAGCCCTGGTGGCATAGTGGTTACATGTTGGGCTGCTAACCACAAGGTCAGCAGTTGGAAACCACCAGCGACTCTGTGGGAGAAAGACGGGCTTTCTGCTCCCATTAGGAGTTAGTCTAGATACTCACACAGGCAGGTCAACCTGCTCTATAGGATCGCTATGAATCGACTCAATGGCAGTGGGATTTCAATGTGACACCATGTGCGCTACTAAGAGGAGCACGTCTGTGGCTAATACTCTTTGCAGGGCCTGTGCCTCTGAGCAAGTGCCTTGTCTTCCCCTCATGTGTCCATCCTCCCAGTACGGTGGGGCTGGGAAGAATAGGCAGGAGTTAGTGCCTGCTGCAGATGAGAAAGGACTATTTTTGTCATATGGCCGCCTGTCCCCCTCCCCCCCACACACGGCTGGCTTCTTTCAACAGGAGTAGTCTGCCCTCTGCTCTGTAGATCAACCAGCCATACTGCCCAGTGTCATTTGGTCCTTCCCTTGCTGACTGAGCCAAGTGTCAGTTTTTAGACACCAGCGAGACAGGGGTGGTCCCTGTCCTCATGAAACGTTCTGTATAGCAGGGAAGCCCAGTATAGAACAAACACTTTGGCATGAGAGGACTGCAGCAGGGCAGGGGCGGGGGGCTCCCTGGCAATGGGCGGCAGCAGATGTGGTCTCCATGCCTAGGGCTGTGATCATACTTTATTGGCACAGAGGGGTAATGGTGGTATTCCTGTCAGAGCTGTTCCAGGAGAGAGGGGCTCACAGGAGAGAGACTTGAAGGCCGGGAGACTATAGCTGAGGGGTGCCCAGAAGAGCAGGATTGCAGTGGCTGACAGGGGCCAGCACACCCAACTCCTATGGTCTGGCCAAGGCATTAGACCGTATCTCATGAGGATCAGGGAACACTTCTCACTCAAAAACTCATGGCCAACAAGTCTATTCCAACTCATAGTGACCCTATAGGTCGGAGCAGAGCTGCCACGTTGGGTTTCTGAGGCTATGAATCTTTATGGGAATCGGCAGCCTCATCTTTCTCCCTGGGAGAGGCTAGTGGGTTTGAACTGCTGATCTCATGGTTAGCAGCCCAGTGTCTAACCCATTATGCCACCAGTGCTTTAGGCTACAGACTGGTTGTGATTTGTGGAGCCTTCTGGAATCAAGAGCCAAGTCAGAGCAGAAAGGCTGGTGAGAGACTGTTGCCACTGTCCAGTGTGAGAATGGAGGGGAGAGGTGAGGGATCTTTCAGGAAGAACAGCCAGTGAGGTTGAGTACCTATGAACATTTGACAACAATAGCCTCTGGGTAGATGGGAGGAAAACCCTGGTTTTCCCCTTCCTATGGTGTGAATTCTCCAGCTGTGGCAGACATTAAGCTACTGAGGTGTTTGCGAGTTGGGAAGACATGGATCTTCTGAACCAGTACCAACCTGCTTTGGTACAGAACAGTCTCAGCTGGACCTGGGGGCTCCCTCGGGGCAGAGTAAGGGAATCTGCTCTGTGGTTTGAGCTGTTGGCGCCATTTCTTGCGAAGGGCCTCCCAAGGGTAGCTGACCAGTCAGAGGAGGGGGGGGTGAGGTGAAGCGGCAATGAATGTGCACAGGGCCTGGGCTCCAGGCCTGTGAGCAGCCACAGCAACACCGAAGCAGCTGCTCACACCAGGGTGTGGGTTTGGTGGAGTCCTGCCCTTTCCCAAAGGCTTCTGGGAAGCCACACCAGTGCTCCTGGGTTAATGGCATGTGACTTGCTTGGCAACCGGGGTATGGGTGACTGCTCTCTAGCCAGCTCTGCAAGGAGGGGCCTGATTTGGTCTCAACATTGGTGAATGCCTACAGTGCGGAAACGGAAAGAGAAGCCACAGATTGCCTCTGGAGCTGGCTAAGGTGGTGCCATGGAGGGGCTGCCCATTTGCATGAAAAATGCCACCAGAACTAGCAAAGCCAATTGCCCAACTCCAGGACAGCAGGGCGGGGACAGAATGCAACGGACACCAGGCCCCCAGAGGAGGCGCCAGTGGAGCAGCCTCATTAACTCGGTGGCGAGCACAAATAATGATTTCTCTCTCCAGTCCTGCTGGCCCCAGGGTGTGCCATGCCAGCTGCAGCATCAATTACTGAGGGGTCTGGCTGTCAGACCAATCACAGCTGTCACCTGTGAGACGCTGGAAAGTCACAGCCGAAGACCAATCCCAGCTAACGCTTTCTTTAGGTGACTGCTATGAGGACTGCTCTGTCTTGAGGGGGTACTCAGGCCACTGGGGAGCAATGCTGGCCTGCCAAGGGGAGTCAGGCTTAGTGGCACAAGGTCACAGGAGACCATGCTTCCCACAAGTGACACAGAAAGGGGCCACCCTCATTCTATGACGCTCACCTTTCCGACACAATCGCCGAAGCCAAAGCAGGTGCATAAGCAAATGTGGTGAAGAAAGCTGATGGTGCCTGGCTATCAAAAGAGATAGTGTCTGGGGTCTTAAAGGCTTGAAGGTGAACAAGCAGCCATCTAGCTCAGAAGCAAAAAAGCCCACATGGAAGAAGCACACCGGCCAGTGCGATCACGAGGTGCCAAGGGACCAGGTATAAGGCATCATGCAAAAAAAAAAAAGATATAAGTGTGTGTATGTATGTGTATATGTGTGTATATGTATATATGTATATATATACCATATTAAATGAAGGGGGAAGTGCAGAGTGGAGACCCGAGGCCCAAGTGTCGGCCAATGGAGATCCCCTCATAGAGGGGTTTAGGAGAGGAGATGGGTTAATTAGGGTGCGAGGTAGTACCAATGAAGAACACAGCTTTTCCTCAGATCCTGGATGCTTCCTCCCCCCAACTACCATGATCCGAATTCTACCTTGCAGGGCTGGATAGGGCAGAGACTGTACACTGGTACATATGAGGGCTGGAGATACAGGGAATCCAGGGTGGATGATACCTTCAGGACCAAGGGTGTGAGGGACGATGCTGGGAGAGTGGAGGGTGAGTGGGTTGGAAAGGGGGAACTGATTACAAGGATCCACATGTGACCTCTTCCCTGGGAGAGGGACAGCAGAGAAGGGGGGGAAGGGAGACTCCGGATAGGGCAAGATATGACAAAATAAGGATGTATAAATTACCAAGGGCACATGAGAGGGAGGGGGGAAAGGGGAGGGAGGGGAAAAAAAAGAGGACCTGATGCAAAGGGCTTAAGTGGAGAGCAAATGCTTTGAGAATGATTGGGGCAGGGAATGTATGGATGTGCTTTATACAATTGATGTATATGTATGGATTGTGATAAGAGTTGTATGAGTCCCTAATAAAATGTAAAAAAAAATTTATTTTATAAAAAATAAAGCGACTTTAAGGCAGAAAGCAAAAAAAAAAAAAAAGTGTCCAAGGGATCAGGTATCATGCATCATCAGAAAAAAAAATCATATCTTTGTGAAGGAGGTGGGAAGTATGGAGTGCAGAACCAAAGCCCATTTGTAGGCCACTGGACATCCCCTTACAGAAGGGTCTCGGGGAGGAAACGAGCCAGTCAGGGTGCGACGTATCAATGATGAAAAGTACAACTTTCCTCTAGTTCCTAAATGCTTCCCTCCTCCCCCCCTATCATAATCCCAATTCTACCTTACAAATATGGCTAGGCCAGAGGATGTACACTGGCACAGATAGGAACTGGAAACACAAGGAATCCAGGGTGGATAATCCCTTCAGGACCAGGGTGTGAGTGGCGATACCAGGAGGGGGAAAGGAGGGTAGGGTAGAAAGGGGGAACCGATTACAAGGATCTACATGTGACCTCCTCTCTGGGGGAAAGACAACAGAAAAGTGGGTGAAGGGAGACATTTGACAGTGCAAGATATGACAAAATAATAATTTATAAATTATCAAGGGTTCATGAGGGGGGGGGGAGCAGGGAGGGAGGGGGAAAATGAGGAGCTGATGCCAGGGACTTAAGTGGAGAGCAAATGTTTTGAGAATGATGAGGGCAATGAATGTACAAATGTGGTTTATACAACTGATGTATGTATAGAACGTAAAAAGAGTTGTATGAGCCCCTAATAAAATGATTTAAAAAAAGAAAGGGCCACCCAGGGGTGGGACACCGACCCTCAAGAGAGCTCCTGGATGGCTGGTAGTGACCAATGCTACCCAGGGGTGGCCCACCTAGGGGCCCTGGGCTGGGTGGTGTCAGCACGGTAGAGAAGGCGCCCCAGCACCAGACTCTTCCTCATTGAAGCTCCCTTCAACTTCACAGGAACACGGAGCAGCAACTGCATTTCAGGCGCCATGTTGTGTCATTTCAACAGAGCAGAGCCTTTGGTGTCTCGTGGGTGGTGGGGGCAAGGAGGGGGTACACTGACATACAGACTTTGGGCATTATTAGATGCATGGGTGGAATAAGACTTAAAAACTCACTGCCATCAAGTAGATGCCAATTCACAGCGACCCTAGAGGACAGGGTAGAACGGCCTCCTGTGAGTCTTCTAGACTGTAACTGTGTATAGGAGTAGAAAGCCCTTGGATTGGCTGGGGGTTTTGAACTGCTGACCTTTGGGGTCGCAGTCCAATGAGTACCACCACCAGGCTCCTTGGAATAAGTCTCTCTCCCTCCATCCCTCTGCTTCCTCCCTTATCCTTCTCTCTCCCACTGCCATCAAGTCGATGCCCCTTTGACTTTCTGAGGCTGTAACTGCTGGAATAAGACTAGGGGGGCAGGGAAGCTGGGGGTGTGGGTGGAGACCACTGGTTGTATATTATTACCTTTTTTTCTTCTTCTTCACCCTGTCTGAAACTAGCCCAGGCTCCAATAGCACTGAGGGGCAGGCTTGAATGTTTCTTTGCCTCCTTTTACGACCACCCAGACCAGTGTTTTGATTGGTTGTATATTTTAAAGCCATCCTGTCTGAGGGATGACCTAGAAAGACACCAGAAGAAATTAGGATTTATATATCCAAACATAGGGATGAGAAGTGGAGGCCTAGATGCAGGCCAAGAAGAGGGGCTGAGACGGGGAAGACAGATCAAGAACACAAGAAGCCAGCATGAGAGGCCTGGGAGCCTGGTATCTTGTGGGCATGGTGGTAGAAGGTGAGAGAGCTATCAGATATCTGGGTTCCCCAATCACACTGCCAGAACCCTTCACAGACAGGGAAGTCCGGGGCGGTAGGGGTGGGGGAGCGAGGGTTGGGAAGGGTTAGGACCCTGGACTTGGCCATTCAGACGTATCAGACCCATAGTCTAAGGGGGCTTCAAAATGTTCATGGAGAAATAGGATTCCAAGATAACGGAATCCCCCATTAACTTTAGAAGCTCCCTTGTGGCTCTCAGGTGGGCCATGATAAGAATAGAAGTTTGGGTAAAACCAGTAGAAATGAGCCAGCACGGGGGCCTTGAGTGAAAGGGAGAGAGACTGGGAGCAACATTCAATACAGCTAGGCACCGGGATGTTGCGTGGAATGTTCAGAGCCAGTCTTCTGAAGCACTCCCTTGGCCATGACCCCTTGGCTCTCTTCCTTCAGCATTGGGGAGAACCTTCTCCACCCATAAGAGGTGCCAATGGCTGGGGGCAGGAAGGCTGAGGACTAACCGGAAGGCTCTGAGGTTCCAGGTTAGCCCTTTTCAGGACAATGGCCTCTGCCTGGCCATCTGCAGCAACCCTTTGGAAATGAGACTTGTCCACTTGGCGAAGAGAATGTGCTCCTCGTGGAAGGGCTGCTACAGGTTTGGCTGGCATCGCCGTGAAGGGCGAGTTAAAGATGTTCCGCTGTGTTCCTGCATCCTTTGAAGTTCCATCAGTGTGGTCGCCATCAGAGCCAATCCCAGCTGCAGTGTGGTCCTAGAGAGCCAATCCCAGCTGCATGCATCTCCTATGGAATGAAGATTCTCATCTGGATCCCCAGACAGGGGCTGGGACAGCCTCCTAGCAGTAAGGAATGGGAATGGACTACTCCCAGAAACAAAGGCAGCCGACTTGGGGCCTGGGATCTTCCGAGCCTATGAGTGGTGGAGATGAGAGGACTGGGCTCCTCCCTAGAATTACTCCCTAGAATTAATGATTCTGGTGAGCTGGGTGGGAGCCATGCGGCCCACCGTAGCATCTTCTGCAAGATTAAACGTCAGTCCTTCTAATGACTTGATTTATGTGGGGAGGTTTAGCGCTCCAAACAAAATATTGTGATGATGGCAATAAATCATGCCCGGGATGCTTACAGTGGCAACTGTAGTGTGTGCTGTTTGTTTGGGAGGTGGTTACAGAGTGAGGGGCAGCTTGGAACAAGCTCAAAGTGCCAGGGGAGCTCAAACTGAAGGGTGTCATGCAGGGCAGGTCAACCAGGTGTGTTAGAGGGGTTGGAAGATTCGCAGGCAGTGCTGAGATTCTGTGGTTGGAGAGGGCAGGGGTGTGAGGAGCTGAGATTCTGTGGTTGGAGAGGGCAGGGGTGTAAGGAGTTGGGACACCGCCGGCAGGCACCGTCCTGTGCTGCGGTGGTGGTGTGTGGTGGCATCTACTGCCTGCCCAGCTGCACTCCCAGAAGTCAGCCCAGGAGGCGGCATCTGACTCCCGAGGTCGCCCATTCGCCGCTCAGTCTACCTCTGAAAGCTAGCCTGAGAACACACTGCAGATCACGCTGGAATGTTCTCTAACTAGCTTGCTCACGACATCGCCGGAAGGGACCCTTGCCAGAGGAGGCTGCTGCGCATCTGGTGAAGCAGGGGGCCGCTGGGGGTGAAAGGCCCTCAGGGAGGTAGACTGGCACAAGAGCCCAGACAGTGGATTCTGACTCAACAGCTTGTGCCAGGAGGGGCAGGAGTGGGTCTCATTCCATTTGGCCATTCACAAGGTCGCCACAAGTCAGCGTGGGCTCAACGGCAGCTACCTGTCTCAAATCAACCTCAAGATTTGCCTTCACAACGCACTGAGATGGGACCCGAGCCCACTTTCCAACACCCATCCTCAGCTGAGGTGCTATCAGAGATGCTGTTTTGTCTGACCCCCGACCCTGAGACCAACTTTAACCATTAGACAGGGTGGAGGGTGGGGGTGTCTGGCAGGACAGGTGAACACCCCAGGGCTGCTACAGAGACACCTGGGCTATTCCTACCAGCCAACTAACATCCCCCCTCTAGCCAAAAGTCCGCAAGCAAACCAACCTCCTCCTTGTTGGTAAAGTGTAGTATATTGTTGGCATTAGGAAACAGGAGGAAAGGGGGGCAGAGCCAAATCTCAGGGCAAGGCCTACTCATCCCGAGGCAAGTGAAATGGCTCATCCGAGCTGTTTCAGTTGGGTTTTGGTCTCGGTGCCTCCTGACGGCTCAGCCAGGGGCCTCAGCCCTGGTGCACACACATCTGTTTGGATCCTCACAGCTTCCTGTTTTAAGTCTTTGATGAGCAGACCCACGTGACGAACTAGGAATGGCGAGGACTGAGTTGAGCAGAGCATGACCAGATGAAGAGGAAGCCACTTGACCCTGAGAGCCGGCGCATGCTTCTTGCTGGCTTGAGGGAAGGTCTGCTCTAGATGTGAATTGAGGGTTTTGTTTTTCTCTTGACAACCCAGTCCCAGTCGAACACACCATGTTAGGTCACGCAGAGAGTACAGGCCCCACGGGATGGAGAGTCCACAAGAAAACCATGAGGGTCTAGCATGGTTCCTGCCCAAGGAGAAAGCTGCCACATGGCACCAGCACCTCCACATCACTCCGCGGAGTGAGTCCCCCAGGAGGACTGTTAATATGGCTGCTTTAAAGACCAGAGATTTAAAGACCACTGCCACATGTAAGATGCCTGGACAAGAGCTGAGGCAGCAGTCCACCTGTTTGACTCTTTGGCGGGAAGATGCAAACATTTGAGGGGTTGCTTCCTCAGTCTCTAGCTGACAGGGGAAGGCAGTCCACTGTCCATGAGCTTCCCACCCACACTCCATGCACGTGCCAATGCTTCATCATTCATCTACCATCCTGCCTGAGAGCCATGTGCCATCTACAGGGCATTCCATGTCATCAACACGACACCCCACTCTCCATCCAGGTCCCACTCGTCACCCACCATACAGATCCCACTGACCAATATCATGCCACCTATGTGCCACCCGCCCAGCATTTCTGTGCCATCCATGTGACAGGGAAGACACTACAAATGCAGCACAAGCCTCTCCCCATCTGGATTCTCCCATCACATCTCAACTCCAGTTACATTTTCTATGAGCAGCATAGGGTAAGATCCCAGGTAATGGTGGCTTTCTCCTAGTGGCTGGCATCCCTAGGTTATGCTTCTTCTGGGTAAATCGCCCTTTATGCAGCATCTCCAGGCTGTAGGGTCCTTCCAAGAGCACATCTCTCTGCCCCAGGAGGAGAGTGTCTTGGTCATGACTCCAAAGCTCAGCTTCCTGCTGGCCTGGAGGGTATGGCCAGTGGGTTTGGTCTTGGGATGAAGTGAGCCTTACAAGCAGATGAAGTGAAGGCAGAAGGGTGGGGAGAGTGGGGGAGGCCCAGGAAGTGAGTTCTAGGGGAAGGGATTCGGGATGGAGGTCAGGCAAGGGCTGAGGACACACAAGTGGGTAGTTGGATGGGAGCTATCCTGGATCGGTGGTCTGGGACAGAAAGGTTACTCAGCTGCAGGGAGGCTCCAATTAGCCCTGGAGCTGAAGGTGCAGCCTTTAGTTGTACCATCTCTATGGACAAGAGTGACAGTTCCTTGACCTTTATTGGCTTCTGTGACACTGATGGTGACAGCTCCATATCTAAGATAAGCAAGGGCCCCCCCAATGCCCCTCTCAAGTGTACAGCCCAGGCTGCTTGGAAAAATGTCACCTCTCTCCCCCCGGTGCTGAATGCAATCTCCAGTGTCAGAAGACAAAAGGCTCTGTCCGTCTCGGATTAAAACAAGGGTAAGACAGAAATGTTTGTTTTTCAAAGCCTGGCACATTTTGATAATGAAACCTTTAGAACATGGAATACGGAAACCATTCTAATTCCAGGCAGATAAGGAATAATGGTAACGTATTTCAACTTCAGAAGCAAAAATAACCTTTTATCACCTAATTTAACAATGTTACTGGGGAAATGTGTTAGGAGAATGTAAAATGCTATTTAAATGATAAAATATGCTGCCTGGGATGGCAAGGATTTTAATTGCCACAATCAGAGTCCAAACACACTCCTGTCCCGGCTCTGCAGACGCGCTCGCAGTGACAGGGACGGGGAGGGAACAGCAGAGAGGGTCAGCAGCAGCTCAGGCTGCCTCTCCTGGGACCTGCCAAAACCCGACAGCTGCCCCGCTCTATCGTGCTCATCAGCGCCTTTGCCTGGTGAAGTATGAATCCTCAGATATTAATATTAATTGGCCAAACATTAATATTAATCAGTTACTATATACTTCCCATGACAAAAGATAAAGGAGCCTTATTATGCGGTGGATCAGAGTACACAGACGATCTAAGTGGATTTCCTTGGGACGCGCAGCATAAAGCCGCCTAAGCTTCTTAGGCATGTCATCTCTGCAGAGAAGGGGGCTCGAGCTCCCCCGTGGGCAAATGAACAAGCAGGAGAAGCCTCGCAGGAGGGGAGTCTCCATCTCCTCCATTCAGGGTGGGGGTAGCAGGCTGGTGGGGTGCAGTGAGAGTGAATCCTCCTCCCCTTTTCTACCTTTGCTAATCTCATCACACCCACACCCCTGTGGGGAAGGATTAGTGGTCACTGTGGAAAACCTCATCTCAACCCCCACAAAGAGATGAATGGCCAGGCTGAGCCCCTCACAACACGCCCAGAGGACCTAATGCCCCCCAAGACTTCCTGTCCCTGCGGGTGGTGCGTGGGGGAAGTACTGACTCCCTAGGTCCTCATTTGGAACCTATGGGTTCAGGGCTGAGGCTCTAAAATGGATAAGAAGAGGCCCTGCGCCCATTGCACTGCGGCAGGTCGCCAGAACCGGGTTGGTTTTGCCTGAGAAGAATGGCCGTGTCTCAGCGCGGTGCATCTGGCTCTAACCCCAAGGCGCACTGCCCAGCAGGGCCTGGAGTGGTTGGGAGCCCCCTAGCCTCACAGACCCTGACGGGCTGGGGGCTGGTCTCGCCCTGGCAGCGTGATTACCGTGGTTTGGACATCTGGCCGCCTACCAGAGCCCTGGGAGGCCAGCCCGGTTAGCAGTGCTGGTGGGAGGGGCACCGAGACAAATGCGCTTCCAAGTTTTCCCAGCAGAAGATTAACTCCGTGCAAGCTTCCCCACAGCAGCCGCCACAGGCGAAGGCACATCTGAGCACAATTAACATTTTAAGCACTAATTATTTTACTTGGGTGTCTATGTCTGAGGATCCTTCATTTTCAGTTTAATTGGAGAAAAATGGTCATCAGTTATCGAGCAGTGGGAGGGCGGCTCTCTGCTTCCCCAACACCGAGGCACACGGCGGATCAGCTGAACATATGGGCTCTGCCATAGCAGAGGGCCGCCCCGCCAGGCAAGGGCGTGGGGGCGGGCCACGGGCACCTGGCCCACAGCCGGACATGTGCTGGAAAGGCTTTCGGCCCAGGTAACTACTGGCCGTTTTGATGACTTCCATTTTGCTCCCTTTTCGACAACAGCAGCAGCTGCAAGCAAACCACCTGCAAACGGAAACAGGATTCCTTGTGAAAAGGAGGGCCTGTAATATCCTGTCACTTCCCTTGCACTTGACACGAATCAGCACTCCGAATGAAGTCCTCAGGCTCCCACGGGGACCTAAGCTGGGCAGCGGGGGTGGGACTGGGAGAGTCAGCAGGCGGGAGGGCCATCCTGGGAAGTGAAGGACCAGGATAGTGTGGTGGGGCGAGTTCAGCTCAGGGGGTTCAGATCCGTGCCCACCACTGCCCTTCCCCTCCCATGAGACTTTGGTCCTCACTTGTGGAAACTAAAAGGAATGTTTCATTTTGCTTTTTCTGGGTCCCATTTGGGCAATCAATTAAGAGATTCAAAAATTCTGGAGGGGAGACACTGAGAAGCCTGGCTCCTGGAGGATGCAGCTCTGTCCTTCAGTGGGCTCCAGAGATGGTCTGGCCTGAGGCCTGGGGACTAGAGGTGGGCAGAGGGGTAGCCTAGGACTGAGGGAGGCAGTGTGTGGTGCCACCTCTGGCCTCCCCCTTCAGTCCTTCCTGGAGTCCAGACCAGATGGGGAAGGCCTACAGGCCCGTGAATAAGAGGCAGGACAAAGGACTTCCTCAGAGAACTGGCTTTGGGTCTGTGGGGGGGCAGGCCCAGGCCTGTGGACCTTCTCTGAAGCCCTGGGTGGGAGGAGCACTGGACAGGGCAGTTCTGTCAAGGCCCCTCCTTCTCCTTCCCCTCCTGCCTCCTCTGAGGGGAGTCTCTATCCACAGGGACCAGGTGCCTTCTCCCACAAAGCCCCTGCAAGTGTGAACACATCCACATGCAGACACCCAGGCAGCCGGCAACCAACCTTCACACTGCTTCTGCGGTCTCTGCCAAAGCCTTACCCCTTGTCTGTCCATGAAGAAAAACTTCCAAGACGTCCTTAGAATTGTGGTTGTCACCTAATATTTCATCTGTGCAAGAAAATGCACCATACATAGTATGTAGTATCTCTTTTTGTGGAGCTCTGCTGGCCCAGTGGTTAAAGTGCTCGGATATTGTTACTTTGAGGTCTAAAATATGCCTGACCCAAGTCATGGTCTGATCACTTGCCTCCTATGTGTGAAAGCTGGGCATGGAGTAAGGAAGACGGAAGATGAATCGGTGCATTTGAATGGTGCCGCTGGAGATGAAGATGGGAAGGACCATGGACTGCAAAAAGAGAAGTACGGCCAGAGCACTGCTTAGGGGTGATGAGAGCAAGACCCTATCCCACAGGCTCAGGACACGTTGTCAGGAGAGACCAGTCCCTGGAGAGGGACAGCATGCGTGGCAAAACAGGGGCAATGAGAACGAGGGAGGCCCTTGCGGTAGTTACATAATCTGGTGTCGATTTGGGACCTGAGAGGATTACTAGTGAAGGGGTGGAGTCTGGCCTGTCAATCAAGATACAACCAATGAGGCCTCTGTGTGGGCATGGCCTTCTCCTGAGAACTCTGAGAATTCGTGTATTTCCTCCTTGGAGTCAGGAGACTCTCTCTGCTCACTCTCTTGAAAATGCTCTGACAAGACACGTGGCACTACTACGCTGATATACCCCGAGCCCTGGGGACTGGAAAAGTCACAAGGAGACTCCTGCCAGCGCCGAGATGCTGGCACCACCACCGGCCCCAAAGATTTTCTACTCACGCCTGTGATCGTCCTGCATTCGGCATCATCGCATGTATAAAGAGGACTTTATAGATTGGTATCAGACATATGGGCTAATATCAGATTATGGGCTTGGACTGGGTTGGGATGCTTTCTTAATGTACAATTGCCCTTTATATAAAACGCTCTCTTATCCATTGATGAGCCTGTCTGGATTTGTTTCTCTAGTCTACCCGGACTAACACAGCCCTCAAGGAAATGGACTGACTCGTGGCAGCAACACTGTGCTCAAGCATGAGAACAATTCTGAGGCTGGTACAGGACCAGGCAGTGTTCCAGTCACTATGAGCCAGAACCATTTTTGCATGGTATCTTAGGATTGGCCATAACTGAAACCAAACCAACTGCCATTAAGTCAATTCAACCCAACAGCAGCAGGTTGGGGGTTTGGGTTGTTGTGAGATGCTGCAGAGGCAGCCTGACTCACGGTGAGCTTATGCTCAATGGAGTGAAACGGTCCCCCCCCACCAAGCCCCATGATCAATTGTGGATGAAACCATTGTGATTGATTGGTTTTCATTGGCTGATTTTCAGAAGTATACCTCCGGGCCTTGCTTCCTAATTCATCTTAGTCTGGAAATGCCGCTAAAACCTATTCAGCATCATGTCAACACGCAAGCCTTCACTGAGAGACAAGTAGGTGGTGCCTTGCACTGGCCAAAGATTTAATTTGGGTCTTCTGCATGGAAGGTGAGAATTCTTCCACTGGACCACCACTGTCATGGAGTAGAGTTCAACCCATAGCCCTCTGGTTTCTGAGACTGTTGTACATCTCGATGGGAGCAGGCAGCCTCATTTTTTTTTTTTCTTGCAGAGCGGTTGATGGTTTTAAATTGCCAACCTTGCAATCGCAGCCCCATTCTTTTACCACAGGGCCACCAAGGCTCCTTATACACAGTAGAAAGAATCACAAGGCCAGCACCCAGGTTCAGATACAGAGCATTGTCAATGTCACTGAGCTCCCTCTGGGCCCCTCTCAGACAGTCTCCTGATGCCCTTTCCAGGGATAACTACTACTGAAGTCTGGGTTTCCCATTCCTTTGTCCTTTAAAATGCCTTAATTTTTTGCATGGTAGCTTAGGATTGGCCATAACTGAAACCAAACCAACTGCCATCAAGTCAATTAAACTCATAATGACCCTTCAGGTCAGGGTAGAACCACACTCTGGGGTTTCCAAGATTATAAATCTTTATAGGAAAAGACAGCCTCATCCTTATCCCATGGAGAGACTGGCGAATTCAAACTGCTAATCTTGCAGTTAGCAGCCCAACCCATAATCCACTACACCACCAAGACTCTTCTGGGATGGGCCATAGTGAGAGTATGTGAACCACCAAACTCACTACCACTACCGCTGACTCATTGCGATCCTGTAGGACAGAGTAGAACTGCCCCCCTGTAAGTTCCTGAAGCTGTAACTCTTTACAAGAGTAGAAAGCTCCGATTTTCTCCCAAGGAGTAGCTTGTGGTTTCAAACTGCAGAACTTGCAGTTAGCCAAAGCACTGTGCCACCAGAGTGGGAATATTTACACCACAGAAATTGGCAAATGCTCTAAGTCACGGCTGTGGGTTTTTGTTTGTCCTCTCAGCCTTTGCCTTGGGTTTACCTGGAATGCAGGTCAGGCCGTCACCTAGGAGATGAGGATCCTCTCAGCTGAGGGCTAACCTGTGGTTGAGGGGGCACAGCTGTTAACAATCTACCCTCATGGAGCCCCGGATGGGTGCATCACCTAGTAGAGTTGGTCTGGACAATGCACCTCAATCATCTACTTCTACAAGTTCTAGAAAAGTCCAGACTAGAGGTGACCCCACGAATCTGCCCCCTCATGTTTTATTCCAGGGATCACAGTATTTACAGACCATCCCCGGAGTCAACCTCATGCTCACCAGTGCTCCTCTCAACCTGAAATTATTTATAACTTGGCATTCAGGCTTGAAAGCAATTTTCTCAGAATGTCTGATGTATGATGTATAGTCTACTTGACATGCATGTGCCCAAACCGACTGCTATGCAGGTCTGCCCCTCAATTACTATTACCCTGAATTAAAATGGAGAGTTAATATTTGCTTGCCAGGGTGCTAAAGTAGCATCCAGCACCCTCTGGAAAAAGACACACCTTGGGAGAAATAACAAAATACACCATGATTCGGTCAAATCATTATTTCCTAACGTGCTGTGTTAAGCATCACTCAAGATAAAATGGCCTGTGTCAAGCTATGCCAAGACAATACACTAAACTAACACATCTGCTGTTGCTCACACAATGGAATGTTGTTAGCAGCAGTTGAGTGATTCCTGACTCATAGCACTTCTATGTACAACAGAGGGAACACAGCAGCACCCTCATAATCACTGCAAGCCACTTTTGAGCCCATGGTTGTAGACATTGTCAATCTGGTGTCAACTTAAAGACTATTAAGAGTGAAGGGGTGGAGTTTAGCCTGTCAATCAGGTCAAAGCTTGATGAGCTCATTTGGAAGTGCTATGGAGATAAATAGCTCACTGGAGGTGGGACACACACATTCTGCTTCATCTCCCTGCGAGGGAGACATTACTGTTGACAAGTCATATGGAGCTATGCTGATGGCAGCCAGAGCCCTAGAGCTGGAGGAGCCACGTGGAGATCCACACCAGGGCTGAGATGCTTCTCCACCACCACCGGATCCACAAGACTTTCCACCCGCTGGCCTGTGATCTTCCTGCACTTGGCGTCATTGCATGTGTTGCATGAATCTGAAGAGGAATTTACAGAGTGGTATCGGGCATACGGGCTAATATTGGACTTATGGACTTGATCTGGACTGGGTTGTTTTCTTAATATACAATTACTCTTTTATATAAAGCTCTTTCTTACACACATGAATGCCTATGAATTTGTTTCTCTAGTCCACCCAGACTAACACATATCTCATTAGGGATCTTCCTCTTCTTCACTAATCCTCTGCTTTATGAAACACTGACATCCTTCTCCAAGGACAGGTCTCTCCTGATAACACATCCAAAGTGTGATAGATGAAACTGTGTTCTCCTTGCTGCTCAGGGACACTCTGGCTCTACTTCTTCGAAGAAGTGTGTGTTCCTTCTTCAGGCACTCCACAGAACCTTCAATATTCGTTACCAATCATGATTCGAATGTATCCATTCTTCCTTATTCTTTGTCCAGTTTTCATATGCACAAGAGGCTCTGTAATACTTTCAAGAGGTCTTTTGAAAAAGATTGGCCCTGTGCGGTTCATTGGTTGATTTCTTGACTGCTGTTGCCACGGGCATTGACTGTAGATCCAAGTAAAATGAAATTCTTGATGATGTCAACCTTCTGTTTATCATGATGCTGCTTCCTGGTCCAGGTGTGAACTTTTTCCTCTTCTTCATTTAGAGATGTAATCCATGCTTGAAGCCTGTAGCCTTTGCTCTCCATCAGTAAGTGCTTCAAGTCCTCCACTTTCAGCAAGCAAGGTTGGGTCATCTGCATGTTGCAGGTTGTGGGAGAGTCTTTCTCCAATTCTGATGCCACATTCCTCTTCATATTGTCCATCTTTTCAGATTCTTTGCTCAGTATGAAAACTGAAAAAGTATGGGGGAAGGATGCAACCACGATATAATCTTTCCTGATTTTGAACCACACAGAATCTCCTTGTTGTGTTCAGACAAATACCTCTTGATCTATGTACAAGTTCCACATGAGAACAATTAAGTGCTCTGGAATTCTCTTTCTTCACAATGTTGTCCATAATTTGTTATGACCCACACAGTCAAACGTGTTTGCATAGTCAATTAAACACAGGGAAACACCTTTCAGGTATCCTAAGCTTTCAACCAAGATCCAGTTGACATCAGCAATCATGTCCCTCATGCCACTTCCTATTCTGAATCTGGCTTGAATTTCTGGCAGTTACCTGACAGTGTATTATTGCAACCATTTTAAAAGTTATCTTCAGCAAAAATTCTTCTGGTCAATCAAAGGAAACAAACTATCCAGGCGTAATGGCATAGACAGATCTGACAAATGTTCTTGTGAGCTGCTAGGTCATGGTGGACTCCTGCGTGAGTCTAGTCTCATGCTATGACTTGAAGTAAAATGCAAAGGAATAACTTAATTCTATTTATCAGCAAGCTCTGTCCACACAGGATAAAACATCAGTGAAATTCGGGAGGAACAACAGCCAACATGGTCTGGGGTCCCTGGGGATGCTGACACCCTCTGGGAGGGCAATTGTCCATCCCAGCCTGGTTGGAAGGGGAGGTAAGATGCGGGGTGGGGGGGGGATCCTACTTCCCACAGAGATTTCTTGGGATGGAGGAAGCCTGGGGGGTGGGCAACCTTCTTCTCGTTGTTAGCCCTCCATCTTGTGGGAGTGGGGAGTGTGTCGGCTCAGGCTGGCTAGAATCTTGGCTGGGATTGGGATGGGGACAAGATTAGGTGGTTGGAACTAATATTGAAAACAAGAACCATGGGGATGGGGATGGGGATGGAGGGGAAAAATAAAGAGCTGATACTAAGGCCCCAAGTAGAAAGACAATGTTTTGAGAATGATGATGGCTACAAATGTGCTTGACACAATTGATGGATGTATGGATTGTGATGAGTTGTATGAGCCCCCAATAAAATGATTTTTTAAATGTTAAGAAGAAAAAGGAATGAAATAAAATAAAACAAGAGCCAAAGTCTCTGCGAACTCCTCACTCTCTCTTGCTGCTGATGGAAGTGGAGTGAAGAAAATTGAGACCCACCCTTGTCAGGTTAAGCAGTAAATGAGACTCTGCAGAAAGGCAGGGTGGAGGCGCAGAAGGCCTACGGAGCGTCCTCACTCTCTTCACGGATTCTGGTCATTTCCTCGCCTCCCATGGCTCTCTTCTCTAGTCAGGGAGAGTGAACTTGCTCAGGAACTTCTGCTCAAATCCTGTGATCCACCCCCACCCCACCCCAATGTCCAAGACAACGATGATTTACCACAGGAGCACAGCACGAGAGCTCCCTGGTGGCTTTCTGAACCCCTAGCTTCTTTCTACAAGGCCTGGAGCAATGAGGTGACCCAGGGATGTGTCTAATGAGACTGGTGAGTGGCCTTTTGCCGAAAGTCCATCGAGGTGGGGAGGGGGGACTTTGAACGACTGCTGGCTGACTCGTTTTAAAGGACAAGAATCCTCGTTCTTCTGCAGCTATTTCCATTTCCCCAATTAATGACTCATTAAGGGCAGAAATCAAATAGCGCAAAGACGTTCCAAGCAAACCTTGGCAGGGCTGTTAGTTTGGCCAGTCTCAAACCTCTCAACATATGCAGGCAGATGACAGGGGCAGCGTACACAGAGCCCACAACCAGCCCTGGGAAGCGTTCAGCAGTCAGAGAATATGATAAATTTATCCAGCAGAATGTTCTCTAGCTGCATGTCACATTCTCATCAAGAATGGGTAAAGGGTAATTGGATTTAAATGTCAAGATGTTCCCAGTGTAGGGTGGAAGACACAGATCTATTTCCTCAGCTACAGTTTTTTCCCCTGTCTTATGGCAATAACAACTGAAACTAATTGTTGCTGAAGATGACAGGAAAAAACTCTCCAGAACTTGGAGGTAAATGCTGAGTCATAGTCTTGGAGCCAAGTGTGTGGCTAATCCGATGCCGGGATGTCTAACAAGCAGTTGAATTGGAGAGTGAGAAGCTGGGATGAGGTGTCAGCTGGAGAGACAACGAACAGACTGAACAAGGTCCCAGGGATACCCAGCAGGTCGTGGCTGGGAGGGCTACCCTGGGGAAGAGAGAGAGTAGAGTGTGACAAGCCCAGGGACTCTCTGGGGACAATCTGCCCTCCTTCAAGGTGGATTTGGAAAAGCTGACTGTTGGATCTATTAGCTTGGGGCTGATCAGGTGAAGGGGTGAACTGTCTTCTCCATTCAGCTGAACTCAAACCATGGGCACAAGGAACGCTTATGCCTGCTTCCCACACTCAGGGCAGCTTCCATGTGCCCTTGACCCCACACTTGGAACTGGAAGGCCAAGGATACAGTTCTGTAGTCTTTCTTACAGAATAATAATACTGCTGAAAAATTACGGAGACCTTTATTAACAAAACTCATCAACACGAGAAATTGCTGCCTCTAGGTGGACCCTCTGACTTTTCCTTGAAGAATCACACGTCCCTCCGTTGACACCAGGTCAAAACTGGAGGAGCACAAGCACATTCGCCCCCACAGTTCTGTGAGTTCAGGGAACAAAAGAAGCCTGGAGGAAAAGATCATGACTAGAGGCTAGATGGGTAGGAGGGGTCCCCCAAAAGAAAATCTCCTAGGACAGTCCTTGCTCCCTTGGAGAATGAGCAGATGCATGGTCATAATGGAGAACCCATTTCCTCACTGCAAGCTGCCTGGCCTTCTCCTCACCAATACCATTTTCACTTAAAATGTCTTCCTAGTTACTTCCCTACCCCAGCATGATCAGCCAACATCCTTCAAGAAAGTCTATCAAAATTACCCCCTCGAGAATCCCCAAAGCCAGTCCCTATAACCCAAGCTGACCTCTCCACCTTGAATGTAAGGGGCTCCGCAGATCCACTTGGAAGTCACTGTTCTGATCAGACCCTTACGAGTCAGCATCAGCTTGATGGCAGTGAATTTTGTTTTTGTGAGTAATGAGACCCGGACACATATTACTACGGAAAGGAGTTGTCTGCAGCCATCCACTGAGGGCAGAGACATGTTTAGACACATTGTGTTTGCACTAAACCCACTCACGTAGGACCTGGAGCCCCAGGAGCAACCCTTGAACTCACCATAGACGCGATGGCAGGGGACTGGGTCTTGCCCTCCCGGAGCTCTGAGGGACCGGGGAGGCACTGACGTGTCTGCTGGTGCTCAGGAGAGACACAGAGCAGCCTAGTCAGTTTCAGGTCAACTGGGGTGGGGAGCAAGCAGTGTGGAGCATGTCCTTGGGGTTGTCAAGATTCCCTTCCTGATCACCCAGAGACTGCTGAGGAGCAGCAGACGCAGACAGACAGACAGACAACTGGCCACCATGCACTGCCTCTCGTGCAGAAGCTGGGGAGCTCTCAGTCTCACCTCTCTCCTTCGGAGAGGCTCAGGGGGTTGAACCACTGGTCTTGGGATGAGCTGCCCAACACCTAACCCAGAGCAGCACCGGGCTCCTTAGTCTAATGCGACAGTCGGGAGAAAATCACGTTCTGGGGGTCAGACCAGAACCAGTCGAGATTGGTTCAAAATACCTGTGGGAAGCCCATCCAACCCAGCCCTCCGCTCGGGTTAGGAGGGTCTGAGGAGAGTCCTGATGGGTCTCTCAAATTAGACCAAGACTTCCTCTTCCTCATCTGGGCTCTTAGTTGATAAACAAAGGCAGCGGATCCTCGGGTGTTGAGATCAAATAGGAAAGGGTGACAGCAGGGAATCCTGGAAGGCACCTGTGGGGAGCCAAGCAGGATGCCACGACCTACTGTGTTTGGCTCACTGAGTTCCAGATGGGTTTACCACGGACTTCCAGAAAACCACCTCTGTGGGGGCGTCCTATGGGCTGTCCTCACGGCTCCGTTCTTACCTCTTAAGAATCCAGTTCTCAGGTCAGCAAGCACAAGGTTGAGAGTAAATCAGTCAGCCTGGGGGCAGAGTTTGGGGAGCTGGGAGCTCCCTGGCCCAGGGGAAGACAGGCACAGGTTCCACAGGGTCAGTAGAGCCTGGGGAGACTGTCCTCGGCTGTGTCCACCGCAGAGGAGTGAGGTAGGAGGCCAGACCTGGAGGGGACTGGGGCTCTGAGACCCAGCTGCACAAAGGCTACCCATGGCCCGCAGCAGTCATTACCTTTACAAGCAGGGGGAGAAATGACACCTTGGAAAACACCACATCCTCAGAATCTCATGTCTAGAATACTGAATTCCCATGACAGGTGTGAGTGAGTGATCTGGTAGGAAGAGGCACTGGATCCCAGAATAAAGTGATTCTCTGTGGTGGGGGCAGTCACACACACACACACACACACACACACACACACACACACACACACAATGGATACCCACCCACACCCAACGCGCGCGCGCGCACACACACACACACACACACACACACACACACACGACCCATCCACCCAGAGTGTTCCTGACTAGAGCAGACCCCAAGCCCAGGCTGCTGGGGGTGGGGAGGCAGAAGGCAGACGGGATTCTTGGCTGAAGGCATTGTTCTCACACATTCACCTTTTTAAAACTGCTAGTGGCGCACCTGACACCTGTCCCCATCAATCTGCGAATTCTCCTCACACTTAACTGCTCACTCTTTCTGGGAGCTGCTGTTAGGCTCATCCCAGACACTCCCCACTGAGAAGCAAACTCTGCCTAGGTGGGGGTGAGGGGGGACTGTGTGCCAATGGGAAGGGCTACAGCTTCCCCTGCCCTCCTCCTTTCCCATCTCTCTCCTGCCAGGTGATTTCCAGGGATAGGCTGTCTCTGCCAAAGGCAAAATTTTCTGATCCAAAGCCAGGGCTGGCCCAGCTTCCTGTCAGCAGGCACATGCCTTGAAAGGATGTCACCCTTTCTGCTGGACCAGGAACTTCCCTGTCTGACACTCCTCCAGCTTCTGGCCTGGCATAGGGGGACCCTCAGACAGAGATCCCCTCTCAGCTTCTGCTCTGCAGGGCCCAAGCTGGGGAAGACTTGGGGCTCAGCAGACCTCATCCAGTCACATTTCCCTCCACCCTCCAGCCCAGGGTGAATGCATCAGCACTCCCCGAACTGTGGGCTGTGCATGCTGGGAAATCAGAAGGTCCTCCATTCCCACTGCAGCTGAGAGGCAGCACCTAGTGTCCACTCCCAGAGGAAGGAGCATGTCTTGGGGGTCCTGCCAAGGTCAGGGATGGAAGCTAACAGAGCACTCCTGTGACAGCAGGCTTCGGTGTGGGCGTGGGGCCTTGACAACATGCTCCATGTAAGAACATGTCAGATGTGCCAAGTGACGTTTCACCTTTGTGCTGCATGTTCTGCTGGAGCTGGAGCTAGAATAGGCAATGATAGACTAATCCATGGCCAGCCAGTGAAGCTACAGGATGCCATGTGAAAACACAATGCTGCTGTTGCTAGGTGTCACCAAGTGGGTTCTGACTCATAGCAACCCTGTGTCCAACAGAACAAAACACTCAACAGAAGGAAACACTGCCCGGCCTGCACCAACCTCACACCTGTTCTCATGTTGGAGCCTATGGAACCCGCTGTGTCAATCCGTCGTGTTGAGGGCCTTCCTCTTCCTTGCTGCACTCTACTACACACTAGCATACATTAAGAGTGAGAATGACAAAGACGATGTTCAGCACCCTACTCTGAGTAGCAACTGAGATCTTAAAAGCTCAGCCAAGGGGCAACTATTGGTCTCTCCCTATCCGAAGGAAAGAAGAAACAATCCAATGGACTGGCCCTGAGACCAGGAGAGAGAGGTGGTGCCCGGCCACCACTACCGCCTGCTCTGAAAAGCCTCACCTTAGAAGGTCCTTGGATGGAGTGGGAAAAAAAGGGGGAGCAACAGTTTAATAATCAATGAGACCAGGCTTCTGGGCCAAATGAAGACATGGAAGACCCCCAAGGCCATGGTCCTTTAGTCACCTTCAGATGTGGAACTGAACTCACCCTCCTGCTACAACAACCAGCCACTGAAGTTCAAAGGCAGTTTACCCAAGGATGGAGGGTTCAGAAAGAAGAAATGGAAAGAACACTGGGAGGAAGTAGATGTGCGGTTATGTTGAGGGGACATACCAAGTGTATAAATTGTTAAATGTGAAACTGATGGTCTACTTTGTAACTTTCACCTCAATCACAAACACACACACACAAGTAAACGAACAAACTGAGAACCAGAGAAGTAAAAACCAGAGAGAGGATGCAAATGAAGCTGCATGTCACAACACTGCTGGCTCGTGGGTTCTTGTGCTGGCGGTGAGCCCTGCAGTGTGACTCCTGGGTCAGGACTGGACAAGGGGCCACCATGAGCCTCCGAAGGCTGGCGTTCAGAACGACCTTACCTGTGGCTCAGGCCCAGTCAACTGGAACCTTATACTCTCCCTGGCCACTTGCCTGGTCCAGGGACACAAACCAAACCCACTGACACTGGGTTCATTCTGACTCATAGAGACCCTATGGGACAGAGCAGGCCTGTCCCTACCCCCGATGTGTTTCTCAGGCTGTAAATCATGTTTGATAAAACAGAAGGACAGTAGAAAAGAGGAGGGCCCTGAACAAGTGGCTGCAACAGTGAGCTCAAACACAATTGTGAAGAGGGTCCACCACCAAGCAGTGCTGCATCCTGCTGTACTCTGGGTTGCTGGGAGTTGGAGCTGACTTGATGGCCCCTATCAACCACCACCTTTCAGAGCACTGTCTCTTTTATCTCCCTCCATGTGGCTGGTGGGTCCAAACTGCTGATTTTGTGGTTAGTAACCCCATTTGTAACCCACTACACCACCGGATCTTCCCAGAATGAAGCCTCATCAGAACCGGAGAGACGGAGCAAGCCCATGTGAGAGGGCAGCAGGCCATCACATGCAGGTGATCTCTAGCTAAGAGCCAAATCCTCCTCACAGCTCACAAGCCCCCTTCTTCCCACAGCCCCTTGCTGCCCTGGCTCCCCCACTGGGGGACTATGGTTCTCTCTTGGGCAGCTCTCTTCCCAGTGCGGCTGAGGAATGCCCAGAGGTGAGGCTGGCAATGCCAACCATACCAACAGCAAGTGTCGGTTTGCAGCTTTGTGTGCGCCATCACCAAGGCATGGTAGCATGTGGCCCCACCTGAATAAGCCCTGGGTGGCAGAGACACCGTGTCTGGTCATTCCTGGCAGAGCTCGCATTGTTGAGGGTCATGTGGAGACCTGGGCAAAGCCCAGGGGAGCTGCAGGCCCCCTCTGCCACTGGAGCTGCACAGGAGCAGTGCCACACAGCCAGGCTGAGGGTCTGGAGGCCCCCATACCTCAGACTCTTGCACAGAGAGGGTGTGAACTGTGGAGGGCGGGATCCCAAGCTTTTAGGAAATCAGGCATTGGGCAGAATTCACCCCAAAGAGTCTAGAGCCAGGATCTGATATGCAACAGACTAGGGGTCTAGAATTTTTTTTTAAATTCTAATTCATCATAGAAATGAAGGCAGTTTCACCTGATGGGCCAGGGTTGGTGAGAACAACCCTATGAACCTTCAGGGGAGCTTGTGCATTTTTTTGGGGGGGGCACCTGCAGCCCTGCCAGGCCCCCATCCACAGACAGTGCAGTCTGTCCGGGCCTCAGGCCAGCAGAGGGGGTACTCCCAAAGCAAAGATGCAGAGGTCTGTGCCAACCCAACAGTGCCCAGAGGCCACTCTGGTCCGCAGCCACCAGTCGGAGACTGTGGGAGTCCTTCCCCGAGCGCTTGTTCCACGGGCACCTGGTCTCGGTGATTACCACTGAAGGCAGCAACGGAAGGCAGCAACACTGCAAATATTACTTCATGCTCCTCCCCGCCCCCCGCCCCCCGGCAGGTCACACACTCACGCATGGTGAGACTCACAACACAGACTCCCGAGTGTGTTCCTGACTCGGGTTCATAAAGAAACCCAAGTGCAGACACCCAGCCCCACCCAGCAGCCACCCAGGGATGCCGGGGCACACAGCATGGGTTCACCCAGTGCATACAGCAGGGCTGCCCAGGCCACACGGGCAGAAACTCCAGGGGCAGTTTGGCTACAGCCGCTTGGACGCTCACAGGTGGACCAGTCCTGGGGGCAGAGGTTTCGCAGGGGGTCAATGCCCAAAGGACAGGGTCTCTCCCTCCCATTAGCAGTGCTAGGACATGCATAGGTTTGAGTCATTGTTCCCCAGGATGAAGCCAAGGGAGCTGGCGCCTGAAGGGCTTTCACGCTTCGTGTGGCAGGAATCAGGGTGTTCAAGGGGGCTGTGTGTCAGGAGCAATCAGGCAGGGGGAGGGACCCCAATGCCAGGCCTGCTGTCTGTCACATACTGTGCCCAGGCCTCACTGCTCACTACCTTCAGCAGCCAGAAGGAGGAAGCAAACCCCAAAAGGGTTCTTTGTCATTGCTCGGCTTGGTGCCTGCTGTCTGGAGGCCATGTGTCTGGATGGCCCTCCTGGGACCTGGGAAAGTGACCCGGCTTCAGCTTGCCCCAGTTTCCAGCCTGAGGGAAGCCCTGGGCTGCAGCCTTCCCCCCTCACCTCCAGGGCTGAATGTCCCAGGGCTAGATTCCAGGAAGGCCAATCCCATGTGACCTGGGGAGTGGCTGGCTCTGTCACCTGCCCTGTCCTGTCTCAAGCCATGTCCCTCATTCCATCCAGCTAGGCAGCACAGACGCCGTGAGAGATTTGGGGCTGGAGGGCCACCTGTCCAGTTCCAAGGAGGTCTTGGGGCAGGGCAGGGGGCGGCCGCGAGGGAGCCTGGCCCACCACATACCTGTTTATCATCTTCTTCCACACAGGGAGCAATGATGGTCTTGACGCCCCAGCAAAGAACCCAGAGTGCTCTCTTTCTTAGTGTCCCAGGTGAGCAAGTCCATTTGGACCGGCAACCAGCCCTTAGCCCCAGCTACTCTTCCCTGAGCTTCCACAAAGCACCTACCATGACCAGACACACAGACATGAGAGGAAAGAGGATCCAGGAGCCAGAGCCCAGGGGGCGCCTGATGCTGAATGGACCAGTCTTGCTTGCGGGTCACCCCTTGACCCACATCCAGACTCGCCTCACCCGGGCCGGGTCTGGAGGGGAGCAGCAAAAGCCCATAGGAATCAAACAAACGCACTGGCATCGTGTGCTGTGCTCAGGGCAGAACTGTGCAGGGTTTACAAGGGGGAGCAGATCGCCAGGCTTTCCTCCAGAGTGGCTGGAGGGTTTGAACCACTGACCTTTTGGTAACCAGTTGAGTGCTTAACCACGACACCACCAGGGAACTTTAAAGCCCATGGCTGTTGCTAAGTGCCTTTGAGTCGGTTCCAACTCAAACGTACAAGGGAACAAAACGCTGCCCCCTCACAAGTGTGGCTGCGCTCGAGCCCACTGCTGCAGCCACTGTGTCAAACTCTGCCCTCAAGGAGGGGCTGTAGGTCACACCTTCCATTTGTGCAGTGCTTTGAACAGATGAGAGGCAGATGTAACCCTTCATTTTCACTCATGACATGAGTCAGGATAGGAGCAGGTGCTGCTGCCCCGTGACCAGGCCCCACGCAAGGAGCCCGCGGGGACCAGACTCAGCACCGCCAACGAAACAGTGGCCCGTGCTTCCAATCTCACTTCCTGCAAATTTAATCACCCATCATATGGGTGAAATACAAAGACTTCAGGCTCAACAATAAGCATGTGGACCTGGGAGGCACTTCTATGGGGAATCACGCAAAGGCAGCCAGAGGTGCCCACCGGGTTGTGTCTAGTCAAGTCTGGGGGTACACACTAGAGCTGTGTGGTGGGGATCAGTCCTAGGGGTGCCCACTGGGCTGTGGGAGGGTCAGTCTTGGGGATGTCCACTATGCTGTATGAAGCCAGTTCTACAGGTGTCTATTGGGTTGTTGGGGTCAGTTCTGGGGGTGTCACTGGAGCTATGGGGTAGGGTCAGGCCTGGGGCAAGCGGAGATGTTCTTCCCTGCCTGGAATGCTCTTTTTTCTTTTTTTAGCCATTTTATTAGGGGCTCATATAACTCTTATCACAATACATACATACATCAATTGTGTAAAAGCACATTTGTATATTTATTGCCCTCATCATTCTCAAAACATTTGCTCTCCACTTAAGCCCCTGGCATCAGCTCATTTTTCCCCTCCCTCCCACTTCCCCCTTCCCTCATGAAACCCTTGATAATTTATAAATTATTATTTTGTCATATCTTTCCCTGTCTGACGTCTCCCTTCACCCACTTTTCTGTTGTCCGTCCCCCAGGGAGGAGGTTATATGTAGATCCTTGCCCTGAGTCTCTGGCATGCATAGTTGTGGAGTAGTCGTGAGTGTCCTCAGGATCACGATCAGTGTCCTTCATGACATATCTCACACACACACACCACACACACACACACACACACACACACACACACACACGGTCTCATGACAGAGGCTGAGCTTGGCCTGTGCCTCAGTGACTCCCAGAGCTCTAGGCATTGCTCCCAGCCCATTTTCCCTCACCAACCACCCAGCGCTCCCTCCAGTCCGTGACCACCTGCCCCTTGCTCTGCCTGGGTCTGGTTTCCGCTGGGGCCTGCTGAGGTGGTCTTTCTTCCAGGCCAGCACCCCTGAAGCAGGCCCTTCAGAGCCTAGAGAACAGCTGGGAGCTCCTGGGGAAGGCCTGGCACCAGCCCTCAGTGGGCCCAGCTTTTCTATAGCTGCCACCTGCAGTGGGCCTCTGCAGCTCTCTCCAGAGGTAGGGTGGGAAAGGAGAGGGGGTTGGAGGGGAAACAGGGCCTAGAGGGGCTGGCAAACGGGGCCAGCCAGCAGCACTTCTGTACCGGTTACTGCTCACAATGGGGGAGGGGCGTCCTCCAGGCTGCAGGCACCCATTTTAAGATATCTTCAATTATTCATGGAGACTTGGCAGAATGACTGGCCGCCTGGAGCTGCCCCACAGATGCATTTTGCAGAAAGCCGCTGGTCTGCTTCTCGCGGGGAGGGCTGCTGGGGAAGGACCCCCACTCCCACCCCACGCTATGGCTGGCCCCTTTCAGGGTTGCTGACCTTACCCTTCACCCTCTTTGAAGAGGCTGCAGAAGGCTAGTGGACAGCAGCGGTGCCAGCCCCATGGCCAGGGAGTGAAGATGCGGGGTCTGGGAAGGGGCAGGCTGAGGGAGACGGTGAGGCCTGGACAGAGCCCGGGACAGAACCTGATATGAGAGCAGTCTGGCCAAGGGGCTAGTGGAGGCCCAGCCAGAAGTCAGAGCCAGTGCACAGCTGCCTCAGCTTGAGCCTGCATGGTGGCTGTGCCCCCATCCCCCCAATGTTGGGTGAGGCTGGGGCACCGAGGAGCCAGGCCTGTGCTCTCTAGGTGGTGCCTGTTTATGCCTAGGATGAGGGCAGAAGCAGCCTCAGGCTGGGGGCTCCTCGGACGGCTCTGCCCACCCAACATCTTCATTTCCACCCCAGCACTCAGTTCTGTCTGGGCACCACCCCCTCTCTCCTCTCAACTTCTGCGGTTTGGATAAGATGACCTTAGACCTCAGCCAGAGGCAATGGACTCCAGATGGACCAGCTGGGGTTGTCCCCAGCCATCAGAAGAAGCTCCAGGGTGAGCCCGGAGGCCCAGAGAGGAACTCTGCCACTTGGGGAACCGGGCTGCCTGTAGACGAAGCCCATCCAGGACGGCAGAGGCCTGGCGTGAAGGATCCACTCTGACAGCACAGAGATGATGCCCAAGTACAGACCTACCTGAAGCCCCTGCTGTGCGAACGTCCATCCACACCTGGGCCCTTCCCCTCCCAGCAGACCTCTTCCTCTGGCACCTGCCTTCTCCAGCAGGAGGCTTAAGCACCGTCCTCCACTCCCCATCACAGGCATCAAGCCAAGGGGATCTCCTTTGGCACGGCACACACACCTCTTGTGGAGGACACACGTGTCCTCAAAGCTCCAGAGATACTGGGCGAGGGAACACCCCGTGGACACACATTCCCCCAGGTCGGGCATGCACATATTCTAGACGTGTGGACACCCGAAGACGTGCCCCAGGCCTGTGTGCACATCTGCTGACATGCTCGCACATGCACACACACACACACACACACACACACACACACACACCCGGGATCCATCCCCCCACCCCTAAACAGGATCACTGCAGGATCCCAGGGGCAGTGGATACCAGACTAAAGCCATCCCATGCCCTGGCTGGACAGGGTGGTGCGGCAAGAGCCTCCTCGTTTCCTGCAGGCCCCCAGAGCCAAGCTGTGCTTATCTGTGGTGGGGTGAACTCCGGGTGAGAAATGATTACCTGTCACTCAGGGCTTGATTGATGCAAACCCCTCCCCCAGGGCTCTTGGCAAGGAGCTGGCAGATTATTGATTATCTGAGTCACTCGGTAAGCAGGCAGGCAGCTGGAGGCAGGACCAGCCCAGAAGTGGAGAAGGCGCCGTGAGGCCGAGCTGCCTGGCCAGTGAGCACGGACTTCTCCGGAACCCTTCAGTGTGTGTCACCCACAGTGAATGCGGGGGTTGCAGCCAGAGCGGCAGGAACCGAGGGAGACCTGGCCACCAGGAGTGCTGGCTGTGGGGGCTGCAGGCAGGGGCAGCCTGGGGTTCAGCTGTTTCCAGAGAATGTCCTCCCTCAGGGCTCAGCCTTAGTTTACCCCAACACCTCTGCTAAGCCACCCCTGGGACATCATTCTTACCAGGTTTACCACCCATCTGCCCAGTTTATTAATCATGTCTGGCAGTGCACCCAGGATGATGATGATGGTGTGTGTGTGTGTGTGTGTGTGTGTGTGTGTGTGTGTGTGTCATGTCGGGGAGAGGACAGAGGCAGGCAGACTAGGCCTTGTCTGGGAGGCGTCCATCCTGGAAGGATGAAGAACAGGGGAGACAAAGAGGCTGCGGGCAGACAAGAGGGCTGCTGCGGGCAGACAAGGGAGACAAGAGGACTGCTGTGGTCTGGCTCACTGCGCCCTCTGCTGGTGGCAAAGCAGATCACCCCTAACCCACTGCCATCGAGTCAATGCCGACTCATAGCAACCGGGTGAAGGGCTTCCAAGACTGTCCATCTTTACAGGAGCAGAGACTGCAGGGATCACTCCTGTGGCACAACTGGTAAGTTAGCCCAATACGGTCCCCATGCTTTAAGTAAAACCTTGGAGAGTAGAGGGGCTTGATTCTGCTGGACATAGGAGCTGGAAGTGACCCGCTGTGGCCTAACAACAGCACCTGGGGTAGGCATGGGGTGGAGGGCAATGGGGTAGCTGGGAGTGACCACTGGCTCTCGGGGCCTTCGTGTGCTCAGCACCAAGCTTCTCAGCAGACTCTGAAACCTCCCGCCGCTCAACCTATCATGTGTGTATATGTGAACGTTGGGGGTCTCCATTGTGGAAGACAGGCAACACTGGGACAGATGACTCTGAGTCTGAGGTCGACCACAGGTGCAGGCCTAAGACGGGCAGGGTGCCTCTGGTCAGACCAAGCTTTGCTTGGATCAGGCCCTGACCGCCCCTGGGTGGGCTGGCCTGGCCTGGTCAGGGTTCCTCCCTGTGGCTAGGTCTGTCCTGAGAAGGGTTCTCAGCAGCCATAGCTGTCCTGCTGGGGGCTTTCCCACTGCCGAGGGAAAAGAAACTGAGGGGGCAGCTTTGAGAGGAGACAGGGAAGCCCCTGACCCTGCATATCCTTGCCTCCCCCTCCCCCAACCCTGTTGTCCTTAAGACTTCAGAGCCAGGAAAAGTCCCAGCTCCCGTGAGGGGAAAGGACTCAGAGTAGAGTCCCATCTTGGGGCCTTTGCTGCCCCCTCCACAGTGAGCAGACCACCGGCTTGGCAAGGGAGTTTCAGTTGGGCTTGACTGGCTGGTAAACAGCTGCTAGTGGGTCTTAGGTAGTTTGGGGTGACCACGGAACCCAAACAGTCCCTCACTACTCCTACCTTACCAGGAACCTGTTCACAGGCAGCAAAGATGCACCTCTCCTCCAAACACTGCCGTGGGGCAAATGCACAGTGATTGAAGCTAATTGTCTTCTCTGGGTTAAAAGCCCTTCCGGTTCACCCAGTCCCAGCCCCAGGGATGTGGCCACAGTGGGATGGTGGCCAGCGAGAGGTGGTTGGCAGGGACCTGGACCCTGCCCAACAAGCCGGTGTGTAGAGCTCAGGCTGGTGGGGAACAGCTCCAGGCCCCACTCCGCAAATGTCTGGGTTATTTCAAACCCACAGAAAAGCCTGGTGAGGGGAGTCTTGGGGCCCCACTCTCTCAAGTCCAGTGATGATTCCCGGACCTCAGTCTTGGTCACTGGGGTAGGCAAATTGTCCAACCCCAATCCCATGTCCTGGCCTCCCCAGGTGTCCCCCAGAGTCTCAAGGCTGCAGGTCTTGCAGCCTGTGTGGTCCCACCACCTGCCGTCCAGGGAGGCCCAAACCCAGGACCTCTTCCCAGCCTCAGGCCAAATCCCTTCAGGCCCAACCTTGCCCAGGCAGCAGTCTAGTCTAGCTCCTCCAGATGCTAGCTTCTAGGTGGCTCTAGAAACCATTCTCAATGAGCCTAAGGCGTTTCCAAAACAGAAGCCACCACTTCTCCTGCAAGAAGCACAGGGGACTCGAAGGAAAAATTCCAGACAAGAATTACACGCCATCAACAGAAGATGATGTTACAGCAGCTGCTCAGCCCCTTCCAGCCTGCCCTGCAGTCATTCCCCACCACTCCCCCCTTGCAGATCTCTCAGCTCCATCTCCCACCCCACCCCCACCCCTGGGCCTGGCTTCCCCCACCCCACCAGGATCCCTTTGGCTCTGGGAGGAATGGGGAGAAACAGCTCTCCCCCATCCTGCTTCCCCCAGCTCTCGGCTCCCCCACCCGACCCACCCCCGGCCGACAGAAGGTATTTGCTTTATATCAAAAGAAGTGTAAATGTTTTTTAAAAAATGTAGCAGTTTCAGCAACAGTTTGGAAAACATGTTTCATTTTGGAGGTGGCAGCCGGCATGCCCTGTCTCTGGCTCTGGGGTATCACACCTATGACAGCCTGTGGGGGAGGAGGGGTGGGCAGGTCCCTGGGCCTGGGCACCTGCGCCTGGGAAGACTGCCGGCCTGTGAACTGAAGCCTCTCGGCAGTCCAGATCCCAATCAGGCCCAGAGAGACCCCGGAAGCCTTCTTTCCTGGCTCTGAGTAGCACGAAGAATTCAGGGCCCTCTCAATGGGCAGGTCCACACCACCCTACTCACAGCCTCGTCTCTCTCCCCTAAGCCAGAGGTGATGTGACACCCTACCCCACCCCCCACCCCACTTCCAACAAGCCCAGCTGAGTCTTAGGAGCTCACTTCTGCGTCTGTGCTGCCTTGGTGCCCCCTGCGGCTTACATGTCCTCTTGGGGAGGGGCCGGGAGGATTCCGGGTCTGCTCTGTGAAAGGCACATACACATTTATCTCAGTCCCTCCAAAGAAGCCGGTGGGGTTGACAGAAAGGGGTTAGACCACAGGGACAAGGGGAACCAGAGGAAGGACAGTACAGATGACACTCCAGCCAACGTTTGGGAGACAGAAATCGGGTTAATGAGGGGAGGGCCGTAGATTCTAGAAAGACATGCTAAAGGAGCCTGCCGAGGCCAGACTGGACCACTGATTTGCCCCACCGGAGCCAGAGAAGCTCACAGAGGGCCAGTGGGAGTGTGGGATTGGAGATGTAGTAACCAGGGGACTGACTGGAGGCTCTCTTAGCCCCATGACTGGCGAGAGAGACTGGCCAGAGGACTGTGAAGGTGGGGAGGGGGACGGGAGGATAGCACTGAAAGAAGAGAATGGCTTAGAAGCCTACACAGAGAAGGGTCAGAACCCAAGCTCACTCCCCGCTCTGCACAAAGCAGGGTTCTCCCTGACGCGAGCTGGCGAGCCCAAGTGCCTCCCTTAGAGCTGGCTCACAGGAAAGATCCTGCCAGCCCCCGACATCGAGCTGGGCCCACCACTGTAGAGCACAGCCTGCTCTCCACTGTGCATGACAACTCAGCATCTGAGAGTGGGTTTCGATCTGAAAGAGACCAAAAGAAGCAAACAGAAAGAGCTGACCCCAGAGGATGCAGACTTCATTTATGGAATAGTCAAAAACTGGACCCGGCCTCAACATGAATCCATGGGTGGAGGGGGTAGGGTTACATTGAAAAACGATGCCTCTTTGCCATGAATATCATGAAGCTGCTAAAAGGGAGGACAAAAAAAGCTACAGGCATTGACATAGAAAGAAGCACCACATAGTGCTGGTGTCTGACAGCAGATGGCAGTACCTGAAGTTTAATTACATGTATGTAAATTACAGGTACATAAGAAGTGGAAGCCTGGCAGAAGGTGGGAAGCAGAGCCACATATGTATGCTGAGACTCACTCCTAACTGGGACCACACACGAGCCACATGGAAAGTCAGAGAACTTCTGCCCAGCCCCCAGCCCCAGCCCCACCCCCGTGTGTTTTCCCAGGTGCGGCTGGAGACTCTTTCCTGTTTGACTTAGAGCAGGGGTCCTCAAACCACGGCTCACGGCCCACGTGTGGCCTGCTAAGGGCATTTATCTGTCCTGCCAGGTGTTTTTGCCCCGTTTTGTTTTTTTACTTCAAAATAAAATATGTGCAGTGTGCATAGGAATGTGTTCATAGTCTTTTTTTCAAACTATAGTCTGGCCCTCCAATGGGTCTGAGGGACAGTGAACTGGCCCCCTGTTTAAAAAGTTTGAGGACCCCTGACTTAGAGGGCCAGAAACTCACAACTCTTAGCTGACTGAGCTAGCTTGAGGCTGGACACACAGCAGGTGCTCAATAACTACTTATTGGATAAACAGGAGGATGTACATATGGGTCATGGGAGGGTGGGTACAGAATGGTAGAATGGGTGGTAGTCGAATATAATCAAATAACTTGGCCAGTGAACCCCACTCCCTGCAAGGAGGTGAAGGCCATCCTGAGTTTCAAGTTGCCAGCTAGCTGAAGCTCTGCACACACCACTCCCCGCACCCCAGGGTCCTGTCACCTTCTGCCTGAACAGACAGCAATGACCAGGAGAGAAATTTCAACTGCTGAGTTGCCAAGGCAACAAGCAGCACACAGGGATACAGAGTTGACAGGCCCGAGGAAGTCCTGTCTTCCATTACCTACATCACAGCCTGATCAGCTCTCCCTCGGGGTGTGTTCCTCTCAGTTCAGAAGTGGTCGAGCAGCGGTGCTTCCCACCCTTTACCCCAGCTTCTCGGAGGAGCTTCTGCAGTCCAGCCAGGAGCCCATACCACTGCGTGCAGAAACGTGGACTGGGGTCTCAGCTCCAACTGGGGCTTAGGTCACACTAAGAAGAGGACGAAGTCAGGGTGGTGCCGCTGGGCCTTCAACTGGCCACCCACCGCATATCTAAGACCCTGACTGAGCAGCAGCTGCAGCCGAGTGGAAGTTGAGGGACAGGCCAGGGCACATGGACAGGTAGTGACTTTTCACGGACAGAGCTCCTTATGATCTGTAGAAGCGGAGATTTTTTTCTCTTTCCCTCCAAGGACCAGGAGCTTTGAGCAATGATGTGCCCAGCACAGGCTTCTCAAACCATGTGGTGACAAGTGGGGTAGAGGGTGCTCAGTGAGCTGTGGTGGTGCAGCCCTGCCACAGCAGGGCTGAGTCTAGAATTCCTGCCTCCAAGATCAGTGCTGTGTTCTTGCAAGGTAATGGTGGATGAGAAGAGCTCCCACAGGAAGACGCTACTGAATGAGGTCCAGAGCTAGAGAAAGGGGCAGCTCCAAAGGCAGAAAGGTCGATAGGAAGCAGGGTCCAGAGAAACAGAGGCTTGAGAGAAGGTGTGGTGCTGTGGAGCGAGGAGCAGGCTGGATTTGATAGGCTGGTGGGGCGAAGTGGGAATAGGGAGGGTTTGGGGAACGACCAACTATGTGGTCAGTAGGTTAGACCACTGTACTCTGTGTCTGAGTATCAGAAAATCTGCGTGAACGTTCAGATGTCTTGGAACAGTGTGGGCACCAGTCCTGGACTTCAGGATCCTACCCCAGAGTGAGGTAGGGAAGCAGGCTCCTGAAGCTCAGGCCTTGGAGAGGGACAACAACAGTCATGCTGTTGTGAGGTATCATCGAGTCACTTCTGATCCACGGCAACCCTACGGATAACAGAATGCCCGGTCCTGCGCCATCCGTACAATTAATTGTCCCAAGCTTGAGCCCATTGTTGCAGCCACTGTGTAAACCAGTCAAGTTGAAGGTCTTCCTCTTTTCTGCTGCCCCTCTACTTGACCAAGCATGAAGTCCTTCTCCAGGGACTGGTTGGTATCACCTGACAACCTGTCCAAAGTATGTAAGACAGAGTCAGACCAATTATCCAGAGATGTGGCTCTTCTCTCTGTGTCGCTGTAATTTCCAAGGATCAATGTATGGGGCATGCACGTGTGAAACACTAATAGAGGAGACTGGTCCAATTTAGTTATAAGAAAGCCATCTCAGAAGCACAAACAGAGAGAATTCCCAGAAACATCCAAGCAGAGCTACTAGTGGAGAACATTCGAAATCCCTGCCTAAAAGAGATAGAGGTAGTAGAAGCCATGCCCCATTAAAACCAGAGGCTGAGGCAAGAAGACCATGAGACAGAGCAAAGGAGCAGCACCAAGATTATACGGCAGAGCTGTGGGCAGGCTTCCTGGCCCATGGAGAAATGAGGTTCAGCCCACATGACTGCAAAACTGAAGAACAGCCTTTGGCCACTGGTTGAGGAGAGGCATTGGTGTGGACCAATAACTGCATCCTTAGTGCTTTCTGATCATCTCTAATAGACCCCCATCATTGTGAGTATTGTCTGGGAACTTGATGTCCCCGCTGCCATGAATTATTGAGCCTATCAGAAAAGCAGAGTACCATGGGAGGAACGGTCAGGTGTCAGAATAGGGTGAAGAAAGAGGAAGGGGAACATGTCTGACCCCGGCCTTGTGGCAGTTGGCCTTGGGCCATGTGGGGACGGATGCTCCTCCTCCCTCCTGCAGCATAAGGAGGTCAGATGTGGCTTCCAGGGCATTTCCCTTTTAGGAAACTCTCTTTGGACTACTCAGAGCATATCATCATGGAAGGGACTGTATCAGATCTCATCGTGGGATGATTATATCATCACTGAAATCTTGGTCTAGCCAATTTGACAAATAATCTATGACCATTATCATTATACCTCAAAAGGTGGAGGGCATCAATGCCAGAACACTTTGTTTTAGTAACCTGACACTCTGTGATACTCACCTTCCCAACATGATCACTGAAGACAAAGTGATCATGCAAAGATGAAGAAAATTGATGGTGCCAGCTATCAAAAGAGATAGTGTCTGGGGTCTTAAAGGCTTGAAGATAAACAAGTGGCAATCTAGCTGAGAAGCAACAAAGTCCACACAGATAAGCACACCAGCCTCTGTGATCATGAGGTGTCGATAGGATCAGGTATCAGGCATCAAAGAACAAAAAAATCATATCATTGTGAATGAGGTGGAGTGTGAAGTGGAGACCCAACATCCATCTATAGACAACTGGACATCCCTTTACAGAAGGGTCACAGGGAGGAGACGAGCCAGTTAGGGTACAGTGTAGCACTGATGAAACATACAACCTTCCTCTAGTTCTTGAATGCTCCCCCCCCCACCCACCACACTATCATGATCCCAATTCTACCTTACAAATCCAGCTAGACTAGAGGATGTACACTAGTGCAGATAAGAACTGGAAACACAAGGAATCCAGGACAGATAACCCCCTCAGGACCAATAATTAGAGTAGCGATATCAGGAGGGTAAGGGGAAGGTGAGGTAGAAGGGGGGAACCAATCACAAGGATCTACATATAACCCCCTCCCTAGGGGAAATGGACAACAGAAAGGAGGTGAAAAGAGACATCAGACAGTGTAAGACATGACAAAATATGGAGACCCAAGGCCCAAGTGTCGGCCAATGGAGATCCCCTCATAGAGGGGTTTAGGAGAGGAGATGGGTTAATTAGGGTGTGAGGTAGTATCGATGAAGAACACAGCTTTCCCCCAGATCCTGGATGCTTCCTTCCCCCAACTACCATGATCCGAATTCTACCTTGCAGGGCTGGATAGGACAGAGGCTGTACACTGGTACATATGAGGGTTGGAGGTACAGGGAATCCAGGGTGGATGATACCTTCAGGACCAAGGGTGTGAGGGACGATGCTGGGAGAGTGGAGGGTGAGTGGGTTGGAAAGGGGGAACTGATTACAAGGATCCACATGTGACCTCTTCCCTGGGAGAGGGACAGCAGAGAAGGGGGGAAGGGAGACTCCGGATAGGGCAAGATATGACAAAATAACAAGGTATAAATTACCAAGGGCATATGAGGGAGTGGGGAATGGGGAGGGAGGGGGGGAAAAAAAGAGGACCTGATGCAAGGGGCTTAAGTGGAGAGCAAATGCCTTGAGAATGATTGGGGCAGGGAATGTATGAATGTGCTTTATACAATTGATGTATGTATATGTATGGATTGTGGTAAGAGTTGTTTGAGTCCCTAATAAAATGTAAAAGAAGAAAAGAGAAAAAAATGATTAGGACAAAGACTGTACAGATGTGCTTTATACAATTGATGTATGTATATGTATGAACTGTGAAAAAAATTGTATCAGCCCCAATAAATTGTTAAAAGAAAAAAAATTAAAAAAAATATGAAGGAGAAAAAAAAAAGACATGACAAAATAATAATAATTTATAAAGTATCAAGGGTGAGGGAGGAAGGGAGGGAGGGGAAAATGAGGGGATGATACTAAGGGCTCAAGTAGAAAGAAAATGTTTTGAGAACGATGATGGCAACAAATGTACAAATGTGCTTGACACAATGGATGGATGGATGGATTGTGATAAGAGAGGTATGAGCCCCCAATAAAATGATTTAAAATTTTTTTAAAAAGAACTTTGGGCCAGGGAATACATAGGCCCTCAGAAATAGGGAAGGACACAAAACAAAGGAAACACAAATTGACAAGTGTGATACAAACAAAGACTTCACCAAGACAGTAATAAGAGAGCCCACAGACTGGGAACACAACTTTAGCAATGACACATCAGACAAAGGGTTTATTACTAAAATACACGAGTCTCTAGCTTACACTAAGGAAAAAAACCAAAGAGCCCACCGAGGAATTGGGCAAGAGACCTGAACAGAAGTTTCAAAAGGCAGAAATCCAAATGGCCAATAAACTCATGAGAATTAAATACCCAATCTCTAGCCATAAGGGAAATGTAAATTAAAACAACTATTAGATAGTACCTAACACCCTCAAAGATAGCCCAATTCAAAAAATCAGGAAGCAACAAGTGCTAGAGAGGGGTGTGTACGATTAGGAACTCTCATCCACTGCTGGTGGGCCTGTAGGCGTGTGCACCGCCTACACACTGGAAATTGATCTGGTGATAGCTAAAATAAATAAAAATGGAGCTACCATATGACCCAGCAATCCGTATGACCATATGACTCTACTGGGCATGTACCCAGAAGAGGTAAGAAACATCTGCACTCTAATGTTTATTGTGGCACAGATAATTGGAAACAATCCAAATTTCCACCAACTGACGAATGGATTTAGAAAACTCTGGTATATACCTACAGTGAAATACTATGTAGTCCTGAAAAGTAGCACTGAACACATGAAGTACATCCCGCTCATGGGAAGACTTGGAGGACATTCTTCTATGTAAAGTTAGCCAAGCATAAAGGGATAAGTACAACATAAGTCCACTGAGGTAAGTTCAAAAAGCACAATGGGCTTAGAGGATAAGCTACTTAATGCATAATTCCCGGGTCCAGGTCCAGGCACTCTGGCAGGGGTCAGACCCAAACCTGCATATGGCATCTGTGTTAGTCTGGGTAGACTAGAGAAACAAATTCATAGATACTCATATGTTATAAGAAAGAGGTCAGGGAAAGAGGGACCAGAATTCAACCCAGTGCTCCAAGATGTGAATGCAACATGCTGACGTGGAGCAGGGAACCAGTGGAGAGGACTGGGGGGCTGGCCCCAATCCCAAATACTAAGTGGACACCTGTCCCTTCCCCAGAAGAATGTATTTCAAAAGACGGCATCAAATCTGCAGCTCTGGGAGAGGGACATATCTGATGGGAGCACACGGGTGCTGATGAAGGGGGAGGAGGAGAGAGTGGAGCACATCCTGGCCCACGAGGCCTTGAGAGCGATGATCCCAATTAGCGCAGCCAGTGCACAGAGAGGACCACATGGCCAGCCCCACTACGAGACATGACACCCCTAACTTGCCCATAGCTCTACAGGGAACAACTCTGGAGACACAGTGCAGTGTGGGAATTACATCCAATCTGATCCCGCCACACGGAGGCAAAACACTAAGGGGTGCAATAGAACAGCAAGGGAAGGGAGTGGCGAGGTCCCCAGGGAATGCTGAAGGTGGACTTTTGGGCCAGGGCATGGTGCCCCGACAGACTGAACTAGAAAACACTCCTAAAGCCCAACAAATGATCCTTGAACTAACTACATGGTTTTCTTTTTTGTTGTTGTTTTTTTGTCATTGGTTTGTTGTTGTTGTTTTGTTGTATATTGTTGCTTGGTTTTGCTCCGTCTTGTTTTTGTGCATACTATTTCCACAGGTCTGTCTAAATAAGATAGGCTGGATGAACAATCTGGAGGAGAAAACCACGGGACCGACAGTTCAGAGGGACATCGGAGAGGGGGAGGTCGGGGGAAAGGTAGTGGTGTTACTAAACCCAGGGGCAAGGGAACAACAAGTGATCCAAATTGGTGGTGAGACCTGGTAGGGCATGATCAAGAGTAATGTAACCAAGAGGAATTGCTGAAACCCTGGTCGGGACTGAGCATGATAGTAGGACAGGAGGAAAGTCAAGGGAAATAGAGGAAAGAGCTGGGAGGCAAAGGGCATTTTTAGAGATCTAGATAAAGCATGTATATATGCAAAATATTTATATATGAGGATGGGGAAAGAGATCTATGTGCATATATTTATAGGCTTAGTATTAAGGTAGCAGAAGGACATAGGGCCACCACTCAAGTGCTCCCTCAATGCAAGAATACTTTCTTTTATTAAATTGGCATTCTATGATGCTCACCTTCCCGACACAACCACTGAAGACAAAGCGGGTGAATAAGCAAATGTGGTGAAGAAAGCTGATGGTACCTGGCTATCAAAAGATATAATGTTAGGGTCTTAAAGGCTTGAAGGTAAACAAGCGGCCATCTAGCTCAGAAGCAACAAAGCCCACGTGGAAGAAGCACACCAGTCTGTGTGATCACAAGGTGCTAAAGGGATCCGTTAGCAGGCATCAAAGAACAAAAAATCATAACATTGTGCTCACCTCCATGATACAATTGCTAAAGACAAATGGGTGCATACGCAAATGTGGCAAAGAAAGTTGATGGTGGTCGGCTATCAAAAGATATAGTGTCTGGGTTCTTAAAGGCTTGAAGGTAAACAAGCAGGCATCTAACTCAGAAGCAACAAAGCCCACATGGAAGAAACACACCAGCATGTGCAATCACGAGGTGTTGAAGGGATCAGGTATCAGGCATCATCAGAACAAAAAATCATATAATTGTGAATGTGGGCGGGGAGTGCAGACTGGAGACCCAAAGTCCATTTGTAGGCCACTGGAGATCCCCTTGCAGAGGGGTTTCAGAAAAGAGACGAGCCAGACAGGATGCGATATAGCAGCGATGGAAAATACAACATTCCTCTAGTTCCTAAATGCTTCCTCCCACCGCACTATCATGATCCCAATTCTACTTTGCAAGTCTGGCTAGACCAGAGGATGTATACTGGTACAGATAGGAACCAGAAACATAGGGAATCCAGGGTGGATGATCCCTTCAGGACCAGTGGTGTGAGTGGCGATACAGGGAGGGTACAGGGAGGGTGGGTTGGATAGGGGGAACCGATTACAAGGATCTACATGTGACCTCCTCCCTGGGGGACGGACAACAGAAAAGTGGATGAAGGGAGACATCGGACAGGGCAAGATATGAAAAAATAACAATTTATAAATTATCAAAGGTTCATGAGGAAGGGGCATGCAGGGAGGAAGGGGAAAAATGAGGACCTGATGCCAGGGGCTTAAGTGGAGAGCAAATGTTTTGAGAATGATGAGGGCACTGAATGTACAAATGTGCTTTACACAATTGATATATGTATGGATTGTGATAAGAGTTGTATGAACACCTAATAAAATGATTTTAAAAAATAATTTCAAAAAATAATTTTTAAAAAAGAAAGAGATTTATATAAAAAGCAACTGAATATTGGGAAAATACCTGATCGCATTCCAGATCAAGTCCTTAAGTTCAATATTAGTCCATATGTCTGATACCAATCTATAAAATCCTCTTCAGACTCACGAAATATATGCAATGATGTCAAATGAATGCAGGAAGATCACAGGCAAGTGCTTTGGAAGTCTTGTCCATGCAATGGCTTTGTAAGCACCTCAGCGCTGGCAGGGGTCTCTACATGGCTTCGCCGGCTCCAGAGGTCTGGTTGTATCAGGGTAGGTCCACGTGGCTTCTCCAGCTCCCAGGGCATAGCGCCATGTGTCTTGTCAGTAGAGCAGCTCTCAGGGAGTGAGCAAAGAGAGAAGTGTCTCCCCGCTCCAAGGAGGAAATACAGATGTTCCCAGAATTCCCAAGAGAAGGCCAGGCCCACACAGAGGCCTCATTGGTTATATCTTGATTGACAGGCCAGATTCCACCCTTCACTCACACCAGATTATGTAACTACCACAGCATCCAACTTAAAAGAATAGTGTGTCAGTTACATAATCTACTGTCAAATTGAGGAAGGAGTAGCCTGTCAATCAGGTTGCAACTTGATGACCTCATTTGGAGGCAAGACAGAGATAAATAGGTCACTGGAGGCCAGATACACTCCCTCTCTGCTTTGTCTCCCTGTGAGACATTCCTGTTGACAAGCCACATGGAGCTACACTGATAAAGCCAAAGCCTTGGAGCTGGAGGAGCCACGTGGAGACCCACACCAGCACTGAGATGCTTCCACTGCCATTGGATCCACAAGACTTTCCACCCACTGGCCTGTGATCTTCCTGCATTGCATGTTGTTTGCAGGGTCATTGCATGTTGACGCTGCTGCTTGAGTCTGAAGAGGAACTTATAAACTGATATATTGGACATTTGGGCTAATATCGGACTTATGGACTTGACCCAGACTGAACTGGGATGTTTTCTTAATAAACAATTACTCTTTATATAAAGCTCTTTCTTATACACATGAGTATCTCCCTAGATTTTTTTCTCTAGTCTACACATAGGGGAAGGGAAAAAAAAATTTAAAAAGACAAGTGGTGGGGAACCAGAACACCAACCCACCACGGAAGAGTATTACTTATGTCTGCACAGAAACGGGAGAGAGGGACCAGGTGCCAAGCCTTGAGGGCAACTTACTAGCACGGAGCAGTGAATTAACAGAGAGGACTATGGGGCTGGCCCCAAGTCAAGCTATGTTGAGCCCGCTCCCCAGGAGGATGTGCCACAGAGGACCTCACGAATGACATAAGCCAGGGAGAGTGGCAGGTCTGTCCAGAACACTAGGGAGCAAGCTAAGAGGGAAAGAGAGAGAAAGAGAGGAGAAAGAACCATATCATGGCCCACCAAGCCCCAAGGACAACATCCCTGCTCGGAGCAGCCAATGCACAGAGAGGACCGTGGGGCCAGCCCCACCAGGAGGCACGATGTCTGCTCACTGACCACAGCAGGCAGTACTGGAGATACACTGTGGAAAGTGTTCCGTTTGACCCCCTGGCCCGCTCCCTCCCCCCCACACACACCAGGAATCAGCTATCAGGTATCAAAAGATCCAAAACAAACAAATATATTGATGCATAAGAGAGGGGTCAGAGTGGAGACCCAAAGCCCATCTGTAGACAATTGGCCATCCCCTCACAGAATGCCATACAGAAGGGTGTACGATTCAGCCAGCGTGCAGTATAGCACCGATGAAACACAACATGCCTCTAGTTCTTAAATGCTTCCTCCCCTCCCCCACCACCACTACCATGACCTCAGTTCTACCTTACAAATCTTGCTAGACTGCAGTACTAACAAGAGCTCTTGACACATGGAATCCAGGGCAGATAAGCCCCTCAGTAATAGTAGTGGGAGTGGTGACATCATGATGATCGGGGAAGGGCAGGGGGGCAGGGAGAGAAAGGAGGAACCCCCCCCCAATGAATAACAGAAATGTGGGTGAAGGGAGACAATACGAAAATAACAATAATACTATATAATTGGTCAGGAATTCATGGGGGTGGGAGGGCGAAGGAGGGAGGGGGGAAAAAGAGGAGCTGATATCAAGGGCGCAAGTAGAAAGAAAATGTTTTGAAAATGATGATGGCAACATGTGATTTGGCTGAGCTGAAAGAGGTCAGGGCCCTGCTTCCCTGCATGTCCTGGAGGTCAGCAGCTGCCCCCTGAAATGAGGAGACTCAAGGACAATGCCTGGAATGCCTGACTCCCTGAGAACCAGTCTGCCTGCCTGCCTGCCAGAGCTGATCAACTACATCCTGTGGGACACACACACACACACCATCCCCACCCCACCCCAGCTTTCTTTTAAAAACTCCAGACCCCAGGCAAAGCGCGAGATTCCCCTGGGCTACTTGCTAGACCATGGGCTTTGCCTGGGAGCTGCCCCCTAAAAGAGCTAATTCTGCTTTCCCTTAGTCTTTTCAGTTATCTTTGTTCGTCTCTGTGCCTCTGTTTACCTCTCAATAGATACAAGTGTGCTGGATAAAATTGATTTATGGGTTGCTATATGAGCTATAAGAGCCCCCAATAAAGTGATTAAATTAAAAAACTGGGAAGACTCAAAATCGACATTAGTCCAAAGCTGATTCCTATAACGTACCTTCACCCTCCAACCTTCCTTACCAATCCTGACACCGCTCACCTCTCACACAGCATGTTCTACAACGCTGCAAGATTGGATGGCCCATTGCAAAGTAAGAAATCCTGGGCAAGCCTCAATGAAATGGAATTTTCTTAAATGACAAAAAACAATGAAATTAAGAGTTGATTCTTCAAAGAGATCGACACAATTTTATGTAGACTTACAAAGGGCGGGGGGAGGGGATTGCTAAATTCAGAAATTCAGAAATTAATAGATTTATAAGGGAAACATCTTCATGTTAACAAGTTGCGTAACATGAACAAAGTAAACAAAGCTGTAGAAAGACAGACATCACAGAAACTGACTCAAGAAACAGAAAATCTAAATATACGAGTGGGGGATGGGGCAGAGGAGGGAAGGAAGGGGAAACGGAACCACCAACACGGCCCCAAGGGGGGCAAACAACAGAAACCATGGGGGAAGGAGACAGGGCTTGATGCAAGATATGAAAATAATAATAATCATTTATCAAGGGGTCATGAGGATGGGAGTGGGAGGGAGGGAAAAAGGAGGAGCCGAGACCAAAGGCTCAAATAGAAAGTAAGTATTTAGGAAATAATGATGGCAAATATGTAGAAGCATATACACAAATATGCTTGATGCAACTGAAGTATGGATTGTTATAAGAGCGGTAAGAGCCCTAGTAAAATGGTCTCTTAAAAAAAATCTCAATAATCCTAAAAGTATAAACTGAATTGGTGATTTAAAAATCTTCCCACAAAGCGCTAGATGGCTTCAGTGGTAAAGTGTACCAAACACCACTCAACTCCCTTGAAGAGCTGGTTCCAAGACCAGACAGAGACGTCACAAGACAGAAAATAGCTCTTTAGACAGAACGTAGATCCCTTGTTTCTGGGACGTGAGGAGGGCACAGGGCTGACTACAAATGGTCAACGGGATTTGGGGTGGGGATTGGGGCAAAGGAAATTCTCTGGCTGCAAAACTCTACAGCTTTAATACAATCAAGAATGAATTGTACAAGAAGGCAGGTGAGTATAAATCACACCTCAGTAAAGGCCCCGTTCCCCAGGCATCCACAGCCCTTGTCTCCCAGAGCTCACCTGAGGCGTGGCCTCCAGTCACCCTGTGACTGCTTCCCCAGAGCTCTTCTTCAGTTTTAAAGTGTTAGGTTCTATTTCGCTCAGATGGATCTGCGCCTCAGCTCAGTCGACCACACTGCTGGGATTGGCCACACTAGCAGTATTTGCTGTCAGGGGATTCAGCCATTACCTACCCAAGCCTGGGAGCCCCCTGCGGAAGGCCAAGCCTACCCCCAAGTGAGGCGATAGGAGAAATCAGAAAGAGCTTGGTGGAGGTGTGAAGGGAAGCCCCAGCTCAATCCTTCCTATGGAAGCCTGGCTTGCTGCCCCCCATCCCCCCACCCCCAGCAGATAGGTCTGGTGACAGGTGTCTCAGGTTATGCTAATGGCCTTCCTCTCTCTTTCTCTGGCCACAGGAAGTCCCAGCACAGGTTTGGGCTCAGACCCAATTCATGGGCCTCCAGGTGGGAGGATGAAGCGGCTCTGGGAGTGGCCTCTACCCCTGACAACTCTGCTGAAACAGCTGCTTGGAAGGAGCTAAAGGCGGGAAATGCACTGCAGCTGACTCACGGTTAGCAACATGGAAACAGGGCTCATTGCGGTTCTGTTCTTTATGGAGGTGCAGTGGGTTAAACAATGATCTGTTCACCAGAATGTGGACGGTTCGAATCCATCATCCACTCCTCCAGAGGAAGACGAGCCTCTCTCCCTTAAGGATGGACAGTCTCAGAAACCCCGAGGAACAGTGATATTTCATCCTGTAGGGTCACGAGGAATTGGAATTATTTGATGGCCATGGGCGTCACATCCATCCTACGCTGGAACTCACTCGATATTTCTAAAATCCATGCGTGAAAGTGCTTCCAGAGGCAGAGCGAGCCAGCTGTGTCCTGCCTGTGGCCCTTCTACTCCTGGTGGCTGTCCTCCCGCTCCCCAGAAAGGAATGAGGCACAAGCAAACCCTCTCGCTGCACAAGCCTGACAAGCAGGCTTGGTGTAAGCCCAGAAAATCCTGTAATTACTGCCGCCACTGTTGGTTGGCTTCTGGGGAGGAACTAATTCAAGCAGTGAGCACTCGACCTGAAATATTATGAATGTAATTTTATTATTTGGACTATCTGGGTCACAGGCAGGGGTTATAATCACTGCTTTGGCCGAGTTCCTGCTGGAATGGCTCACTCACTCTCAGGACTGACAGTTGACAGACAAGCCAGCCCTTGGTGCTGAAAGCGCCTGCCCCTGCCTGGGCCGTGGCTGTGTCTCCTAGGGCAGCCAGCACCCTCCCCTCTGTGGGGTGGCACACTCCTCATGGACCAATACAGAGGGTGTACACCCACACTCGTACATGTCCATCATCGGGAATGAGAGTGAGGCAGGAGCACATGTCCACAGAGGTCCACTTTGCTTGCCATCACACACACATGCATGTTTGGACTAGAAGAAGGCTCTGCAGTGGCCAGGAAAGACATGCCAGCCTCAGGGTGGCCATGCTGCGTAGCCCTTCCCCTGACCCCCAGCTAGCCCGCGTTCACTGGGGTCGGAGTTTGGTTTTTCTAGCTCCAGTGGTGGTTGGGCACACCAATATAACTCTACCTTTGGCGTCCACAGAGCCGGGTTCTAATTTAAGCCTGGTGTGTGTCCTAGGGTAAATGGCTTCCCATCTCCGTGTCTCCGTCTGCCAGCGGTAAAATGGGGGGTTGTGAGTGGTTCAAATCAAGCCAAACACACTGCCATTAAGTCAGTGCTGACTCACAGCAACGCCCTGTGGGTGTCCGAGACGGTAACTATCTACGCAAGTAGAAAGTCCAGGCATTCTCCCGAGGAGCTGCTAGTGGTCTTCTAACTGCCGGCCATGCAGATCGCAGCCCAGGGCAGATTGGTAAAGCACACACAGCACAGTGCCTGGGATGCACGAGGTGGGAACACACTCCAGGTGCCACCTCCTCGAGACTGAACTTTCTGGGCCCACTCACTGCCCTCACGGCATCACCAACCACAACAGGGAAGGAGGAGTCGGTCAAGTGAGTGTTCTGTGCTGGGTTGGGCCTGGCCCCTCTCCCAGCACCCTGGACCAGTATGATGGCCACAGACAGCGTCCTTCCTGGGTGGTCAGGAAGGAAACCAGGGAAGGTGTCCGTGCCACACCTCATCACCGCGGGAGGAATCCTTTCTCACATCAACTCGCCCCCACCCCTCAATTCACTCCCCTACAAGATTTCCTGAGAAAGGTTTTTTTTTTTTCATGTATTCACCGCAAAGGATGCTCACTAGTGGGCACCCATACTTGGCTAGGAGTAGCAACGAGCAGATGAAGGGCAGTTAGTAATGTGCTTCTTCTCAGAGCGCCCATCCCTGACTCTGGCCTCCCGTACACCTCGCTGACTACCTTCGGGGCCCCAGAGATCCTACCTGAAAAACGGAAAAGTGTCCAAGTCATGACAAACCCTGGGTAGGCTCCTGGTCCCAAGCCAGGCAAGGGCTCCCTGGGATGTCGTGATGCCCCATCAGTCAGCAGGCACCTGGAGGAGCACGGCCCACAGGTCACTAGAGAGGGACTTGATGGAAGTCCACCGAGGCTGGAAAGAGTTCATCGAGCCTTTGTCTTCCTGGGGGGCACAGGGAGGTTTGGTGTTGAGCCCTGGTGGCCAGAGGGGCAGCCTAACTGAGGAGGGCAGGTTGGGGATATCAGACAGATCCTCTCCACCCGGCATCTGGTCCATCCAGTCCAACCAAAAGAAGGGGCCAAATGGGACCTTCTAGACTCGAACATGGTCTATAAACCAGTGGGATTCATATAGATCCAGATTCACTGGTACCCAGATGCTCTTCCACCACCTGTTAATGTGTTGTACTACGGCAGCTTTGGGGTTGACACAATGCTGGACGTGATCTATCACCGGTATTGCAAATACTAGCAAAATCATCCTCAGTGGGCAGGTACAGCAGAGCTTCCAGATTAAGACAGACTAGGAAACAGCCCCGGAACCATGGTGCTGGTGAAGACTATTGAAAGTAGCAGGGGCTGCCAACAGAACAAACACATCTGTCTTGGAAGAAGTGCAACCAGGATGCTCCTTGAGGCCAGGGTGGCGAGACTTCGTCTCACGTTCTTTGGGCATGTTGTCAGCAGAGACCAGTCCCTGGAGAAGGACATCATACTTGGTAAAGCAGAGGGACAGCGAAAAAGAGGAAGACTCTCAATGAGATGGACTACGAAGAACAGCTGTGAGGATGACGCAGGACCAGGCAATGTTTCGTTCTGTTGTGCACAGGGGCATAGGAGTCTGAACACACTCAACAACCACAGCCTGGCCCTCTACTTGTGAAAACTAGCCGGTGCTAAGGGATCACAATATAGCATGTTCTGTACTAGCACTGGGTCGCGAGCTCCCCCAGGGGGTTACAACAATGGACTCAAGCCATCAGGAATGGACTCAAATGGTCACAAAGGTAGCAGAGGCCTGGGTGACATTTCAGCCTGGTGACACACACAGGGTCATAGCTGATTGGACAGCAGCCAGCATGTTTCAAAGGAGATTCAGTCCCACTGGTTCTGTCTGTCACAGAACTCAGGTAGGAGTCAAGCACCTTTCCTCTGCCCAGGCTCTGTGGTGCTCCAATGCAGCTTCAAGGTCCTTTCTGATAGGCCCCAGAGACCCCACATGTTGTCATTGATCTCCCGCCATCCCTCTGTTCTCTCCACTTCTTCCCTCCCAAGCAGGATCAGGATAAAAGCCAAATGCTCACAACTGGCTATAGTCTTTTGGGGAAGTCAAAGGACTCCTTCTTGTGAGGTCACGAGGAGAGGAGGGGCCACGGGACTCCTAAGTCCTGATGACCACCCACCAGCACAGTCTTCCAAGGATAACACACAGACACACACATTTGGACCAAACAAACAAACAAATAAGCCCATTGCCATCAAGTCGATTTGCCTTGAACCCAAACTCACAGTGATTGAGTCAATGCCCACTCAGGACAACACTCTAGGCAGAGTAGATCTGCCCCTGTGAGTTTCTGAGACTGTAAACGTCTCGGTGTTTGAGCAGCCTTCTGTTGGGTTTCCAAGGCTGTAAATCTTTATGGGAGTAGACAGGCTCATCTTTCTCCCTCAGAACGGCTGATGAGCTTGAACTGATCAACCTTAGCAGTCCGATGCTTACTGGACGTCACCAAAGCGGTTCACCAACCACCCCTTCAACTCAACCTAAGCTTCCAACTGCCTGGGCTGAGAACAAGGTGCATTCGTGGAGCAATGAGTTAAGCTTTGGACTGCCATCAGAAAGGTTGCCGGTTGGGACCCACCAGCTGCTCCATGGGAAAAGATGAGGCAGTCTGCTTCCATAAAGGCTCTCCGCCCTGAGAGGCGCACAGAACAGTTCTATCCTGTCCAATAGGGTCACGGTGCATTGGAATCAATCCGATGGCAGGGTTGGGGCTGGGAGCTGAGAACCACTAATCAGGAACTAGACTCTGGGCTGAGGCTGGGACAGGGGTGGGGGTGGGGCATCTGGCTGAGGGTCAGCCCATTCTGGGGAGGGTGCTCAGGCCTTCTAAGAAGGGCCAAGAAACACAGAGAACAGAGCTCAGGGCAAGGGGAGCGGCACCCTCCACTTTCTGCGTGGACCCAGGTGCACCCACAACCCCATCAGGGAGATGCTGAGTCACAGAGGCTGGGACAATGGACCCAATTTAATCTGAGCTTTTGCCCCTCGTGTAAATACAATTTGAAACTCAAGAACTCATCCTCCAAGTCCAACCACAAGTTGAGTGAAAGCTGCAGGGTCACAAATGTTGGAAGACCACCAGCTTTATTAGAACACCGTCCAGTGAAACTCCATCTGCCAGGCAACTGGTAACTTCCGGCAATGTTGAAGCAGAGGATGGAGCAGGAGAGGAGCCACCTTCCCCACGTCACAAGCAGGTGCAGCAGCCCAGCCTTGGGGCAGGGGAGGGACAGGTGGTGCCCAGCTGAGCCTGAGGCCACACTCACCTGCAGCCAGAGGCCTTAGCCTCCCTGGTGGGCATCCCTGCAGAAGCCATGGCCCTCCACCGGCCTCAGGAACCAGCCCTCCAGCGCTTCCGTTGTCATAGCTACCACCATGACCTTTTCAGGGTTTGAAAACAAGAACCACCGGTGGCCATGGAGAACAGGAACAGCGTAGCAACTACTCTAAGGCAGGCACAGAACCGTTTCCCCTGCCCACGCTAGGCCTCAGGCTCTAGAAGCACTGGGGAGGCGTGGTGTGGGGGTGTCTCAATAGACTCGTGTTTGGGGCCTGGGTTGGAGGAGTGGGGCTTCTCATTCTGATTCACCGTGCGTCAGGTGAGACTGCACGAGGAGGCGGGCTTGTGGCAGGGGCTTCCTCCTGGCTGTACCATGTTGAGGCTGGAGAGTCCTCTGCCCTCCCCGTCCCCCCACAGATCTCCTGGGGTGAGAGGTTGACCAATGGGACTGGGGAGATTGGCTCTGATGTCAAGTGTCCCCAGAACAGGGTGGGGGGAGGTTGGGGTGCAGGAGGAGATAGAGGCAGGAGGAAATCCAACCATATGTGATTTGAGGGCATCTCGGACACTGGTCTTAACCTTCTTCCCCTCTCTCCCCTGCCTCCTATTCTTTCTCACCAGGCAGAGTGGGGAAGGGCTCAACCCACCCAGAGACGCATCATGAACCCTTGAGTGATTCAGGTGACAAGTGAATATAGACTGATCCCCCACCCACCCCTACCCTCTGCCCCAGGGGTGAGGGTGGGGGTTCAGGAAACAAAAGGCTGCTTTGGAGATGAAACCCCAAACCAGGGCTTCCCGGGGACAGGGCACCTTGGGAACCACCAGAGTGGCGACAGCAAGGGGCCCTGTCCTCCAGTGGCTGTAATTTCAGAAGGCACCTTTGTCCTGGGCTTTCTCGGGGCTGGATTCAAGGAGGCTGGCTGCTGCCAGAACCTGAGAGCAGACAGAAACATTGCCACCTTCTGAGAAGGGGTAGAGAAACGTCCACAAATCCAGACCATGACTAACTAGGAAGCTACAGGCCAGGAGGACATTATGGGCTGAATCGGGCAGGTTTAGGTTCAAATTCTGGTTTTGTTGCTCTCCCAGCAGAACTCTGGATCACTGTCATTAACCCCTGTGCATCAGAAAATGAGGCTGCTAACACCCCCTCTCAGGGTGAGGCAGGAGGTAATGACAACACTCAGGACAGTGCCCGCCCCCAGTTAGCAGCTGCTGTCTCCTGGATTTGTGCGCACACACACCCCACCCCACCCCCGAGACTGTGGTGCTAAAAGCCACGTCTGCCGCCCTTTCAGTAGACCCGCACCAACCATCCAGTCTATGTTTAGCATCTTAGTTGAGTTCGATTGTTTTAAAAAAACGAAGCCTCATGCGTATTGGCTGTGATTATCCCAATATCTCTCCTTTTTAATTTCCTCACCCCTAGGAACCTTTAACTGCACAATTCTGGGGCTACTTTCTATTAATATCAATTTCCAGATTATGGCGAACCGATGTCTGGTTTTTAATTTCATTAGGTGATGCCTGTGATGAGGTCCTCGGTGCTCATTAGTTTTCATGGAGCATATTGTAATGCGCCAAAGGAAAGGGCGGCGGGGCTGCAGACGCCAGGGCAGCTTCTGCGGGTCAGGCCCACACACCGAAGGACAGAGCTGCGGGGCAGCTGCTACGAGGGCGGGCGATAAACTCTCTTCGTGGAGAGAGGGCCCTCAGTGGGCACCCAGCCCCCACCCCTCAACTGCCTCAGTGAGGGTCCTTCAAAACCCACCCGCCGTCCCCACAGGGCAGAATCTGGTGGAGGTTCCAAAGTCAGCACCGCCAGAGTCCGCCAGCCCCTGGCTGAGGAAGCATAGACTCGAACAGGCGCCCTTGGACCCCCACTGCCCCCAGGCGCCATTGGACTGTTGCCGCCCCTCCATCCATCTGTCCTGCCACTTCCCACAACTCCATTCACACCCTAGTCTGAGTAAATGTAAGCCCAGAAATTAGCCTAGGACACTGTGGCTGCTCCTCTCCAGCCCACCTCGAGTTCCTGCAGTACAGCAGTGCCTAGAGCATCATGGTGGGGCCACCTGCCTGCTCCTCCTGTCTCCACCTCTGCTGTGCACACTAACCCCAGGGGATCCTGTGGTGCTGCTAGCCCAGCCATGGCTCAGCTCCCTCCCCCCCTGCCACCCCTTCACACCAGGAAAGAACCCACAAAGACAAAGGAAAGGGGGCAGGAAGCCAAGGAAGGAGTGGTTTGCCAAGCAGGCCCATGCCTAGCCCTGGCTTGGAGGGTCTGGCACATTATCCAACAAGAACTGAGAATCTGGTGGGTAGTTTGTTTTCCCCCCCACTGTACAGTTCTATTTGGCCCGGTTCCGAAAGGGCAGCCTGGAGGGTGAGGCAGCCTCCGCAGTAAGAAGTAAGAAGAGCCTGCAGCCGCAGCAGGTGCATTGTTTAGAAACACTGGGTTCTGAGAGCCCCAGCCCTGCTGATTTTGCAATGATATATTGCCAGCTACTTAACTGGATGGATCACTGCAATTACATGTCACTTCTGATATTAGCAGTCACAACAAGGATGTGTCAGCCTCGCAAGGTTTGTAGGAAATATATATATGATGTTCCGCAATGCCGTTAGAAAATGGCTTCAGGAAACAGACTTGAGGGGACCCCAATAAAACCTACCTGCCCGGGGAAAGCCACTGGCTCCATACAAACTGGAGAGGAGGCTGTGCCCGACCAAGGAGCGAAAGCTCCACCCTTGGCTCTGAGGAGGGCGCACCCCTGGGTCCCTCAACATCCTCCCAGCAGGTCGGTCTGCATCAGATTTCCTCCCTGTCCACAGGGCCAGATGGTCAGCCCCTAAAACAAGTCTCCTAAAGAGTCATATCTTCCCTCTGACTGGGGCAGAGGCTACTCTGCAGGGCTCCACAGGCTTGCTGGGTGCTGGCCTCAGGTTCCCTCCCCATTCCTTGTTCACTTGCCACACTCTCATACCTGTGACGCGTTATCCATGCTGTCCTCGCTGCCCAAACCTGTATCTTGCAATGGATTGGGGCCAACAGCCAAGTGGCCCAGGGCAAATATTCGCAGAGAAGCTGCATGGCCTTGAGCACGCCTCTTATCCCCGCTGTACCTCTATAATCACATCTGTCAAATGGTGCTACAGTGCGGGATTCATTTACATGAGCGTTGAACCTGTGCCAATGCTGTGACCGTGTGGGCTCCTGGGAGCACTCTGGAAGCCTGCGCTGTGACTAGTGCTGTCACTGCTGTTGGTGAGTCCTCCCCCATGCGTCCCTGGCACCTCATCTTTAAAGTGGGGGGATCATAGTAGTGGGCTGGTAGTATTGCTGTGATCAGACTTACATACAGTAAAATGTGCATAGTAAGTGCTCCATTAACATTTGCTGTTATTGTGATTGTAGGGAGTCCTGATAGTACTGTGGGCTAGGCATTAGGCTGCTAAGTACAAGGATGGAGGTTCAAATCCAGTAGTTGCTCCTTCAGAGAAAAAGAAGGTTGTCTGCTCTCATAAAGGTTTACAATCTCAGAAACCCTACGTAGGGTTGCCATGAGTCAGAATCAACTCAATGGTGGTGGGTTTGGATTTGGATCATTATTGTGGAATTCTGGTGATGAGGGTTGGCAGTTTGAACCCACCAGCAACTCTCTGGAAGAAAAGACCAGGCAATCTGTTCCTGTAAAGATGAATTGAACTCCTTGCCATCGAGTTGATCCCAACTCATAGCGACCCTATCGGAGAGTAGACCTGTCCCTGTGAGCTCCCAGACTGTGATCTGGACAGGGGTAGAAACCCTCAATTTCCTCCCTCTGAACACCTGTTGGGTTTGAACTGCTGTCAGCAACCCAACTAGTAACCTACTAAGCTATCAGCCAAGAAAACTCTCAGGGTCTTGCCACATGGGCTCAATAAGAATACAGCATACAGCTTCATTTTTTCTTACCCCTCAATGCCCCGGTGCCCTGCAAGGAAGGCTACAGGGCAGGCTAGAGATCAGAAACCATCAAAGGCTGTGCAACCAGCTCCTGTGCCGGCACTGTGGGGTCCCTGAGACGGAGCTCCACTGTCAACAGTAGCTGCCTTCCGCCTCATCACCCCACCCCTGGCTCCCAACCACCATCCCCAGCCGTGTGGCTCGAGGAAAGGGCAGGGAGCTGCTGCATCTGGACCTCAAGTGGCCCCACTTAAGAAAACTCATTCTGCAAAAAGCCAAAGCTAACACACACACGCATGTCTAACAGAATCTATAACAGAGGGTCACTGCATAAACCAGTGAATCCACCATCTACTAAAGCTTCATTGACACGAAATCCATACCGCCCCCCTTTTTTAAAGACAGGATCATAAAATTAGAACACTACCTTGCCATCACCAATGACATCCCCCAAAGAGAGCCAACTGGAACTCGAGCTTCCGGAAAGCCCCTGAAAGGGACCGTCACAACACAGTCCCATGTGTACATGTAGTACAGTTATCTGCCCAAGCTGCTGCATGTAACTCATATTGTTAGACCATACCAAAGAAGCACAATCAGAACACTTCCATAGGGCAAATGGCCTGGCTTCTTCACAATGACTGTTGTTGTCAGATGCCACGGGAGCTCTAGTGATGTAGAGGGTATAAGCTGGGCTCGTAACCCTTGCTAACTAAAGGTCTGAAGTTCAAAACCACCAGCTGCTCCATGGGAGAAAGACGAGGCTTTCTACTCCCTCCCGTACAGTCTCAGACACCCTCAAGGGCAGTTCTTCTGGTGACCCCGTGAAGTTGGGATTCCATCCTGTTGTGAGCCGCAGGTTTGTTCAATGGCTGGCTTTGTGGAAACAGGTCATCAGACCTTTCTTCCTAGACTGTCTTAGTCCGGGAGCATCAAGGATACCTGCTCATCATCCTAGCAAACCCACAGCCGCCACTGACAGACCAGGGATGGCTGCTCAGGAGCTATGGGATTGGCTTCGGACTGACTTGGGCCTCCCACATGGAAGGTAAGAATTCTTCAAATAAATAGTCAGATGGAAGTAAAGATGGGACCGAAGAATTCTTCAAATAAATAGCCAGCTGGAAGTAGATGGGAGAGAGGGCCCTTGTGATGGGTTGCTATTGGAGCCAGGTGCCTTCGAATCAGTCCCAGGTCATAGCCGCCCACTGTTGTAGCCACCATGTTGATCCATCTCGTTAAGGGTCTTCCTCGTTTTCAATGACCCTCTACTTGGCCAAGCATGATGTCGGTCAGTTTGTCATACCTGTGTGTTGCTGTGATACTAGAAACCATGTCACTGGTATTTCAGATACCAACAGGATCACCCATGGTGAACAGGTTTCAGCCAAGCTTCCAGACGACGACAGATTATGAAGAAAGAATAGACTGTCCACTTCGGAGGGACTGCTGCTGTTGTTACGTGCCACTGAGTGGCTCCCCTCCCACAGATACCCTACGTATAACAGGACAAAGCACTGCACGGTCCTGCACCATCCTGTCAGGAGCTGACAGTGTTTCTAAGCTACGCACATGGTTTTCAGTGGCTCCTTCCTCTGAAGGGGGAAGCCAGTCCTTCTTCATCGTCTGTTCTTAATCTGGAAGCCCCGCTGAAACCTGTTCTCTTCCGGTGACGCTGCTGGCCTTTGAAATACCAGGGACCTAGCTTCCAGCATCACAGTACGACACACTGACAGACAAGTGGTCTGGGTCTTCTTGGTCTGCTGTGATGAAAATACATACGTAACAAAACCAATTTAACCGCTTCTCCTCGGGAGCTTCTGGGAGAGAGACTGCGCGCCTCAATTTGTGCAAATATTCTTGCCACCTTATTCCATATCCTTTCACCACCATAACCAGAAAGTCAATGCCCCCTTAGCAAACCTGCCTCTTGTCCCTTCCTCACACCCCAGGTAACTGCTACTCCGCTTTGGTGTCTACCTATTGGCTTCTTTCACATAAACGAGATAATATTAGTCCTTCTGCAATTAAGTGATTTCACTCACTCAGGTAGCAGCCAGCCATCAGGCCTTCGCTTCGCATTATGGCTAAGTGTATCTGTTCATCAGGAGGACTTCTATAGGGTTTTAATAGATCTTTCCTCTTAGTTTCTCAGTCTGGAAGTTTGACTGACACCTGCTCGGCATCAGCCTCCATGTGTAAGCCTCCATTGCCGGATGGGAAGGGGCTACACACGAAGTGTCCTGCTCGGATGGTGAGAATTCTGCAACTGAATACCAGGTGAGGTTACAGGGAGAGTTCATTATGCAGGTTTCCAAAAATCTAATATAGCAAAATCTGACTCTGAAGATGGCTTGACTTATAAACCTAGGCCATCCCTTAAGATCCCTTCTAATGCACGAAGCCAGGTGAGGCTTGCTGGCTGATCCACAAGACACCCAGGTGCTGCTACGTCCTGCTAACACCTGGTGGTGCACAGGAGAAAACTGAGAGACACCCAGATCCCCAGGATCAGCAAGCATCTAAGAACTCCTATCTGCCTCAAGCAGGGTCCTTCCAGATGCCAACACCTTTACCTGCCCATCCTCACTCTCCCACCCAAGTTACTGTCACCAAAAGCAGAGTCCAGGGACCTTGGTTCCCTGGGAAATTTTCACCGTACTACAACAACCAGAATGGCCAGAACGGGATTTCCTCTGCAGATGGGTTCCCCCACCCCTGCACTCCCCAGGGAGGAGGAGGCTTTCCCAATGGGCTGGCAGGGTAGTCTTCCATGTCTGCACCTCCCACAGCAGAAATCCCCTGGGAGAAGGCTTGTCTGAGGTTCCCGGGGCCACCCAGCCGTGCAACTGGACACATACACTTTGTAGGCACTGGTTTCCAACAGATAAATGTAATCAAGGTTTATATGCTCAGAGAAGCCAACAGGATGGGATTGTTTCACTTGAAAGATCAGAAGAAAATTGTAACTAATGTTGTGGAAAATTACTTTGATATTGCTTTCTTGGTACCGAATCACAATTAGGCTGCTGTGAGCAGTACAAGGGAAGAATAAATATGAATAGTAACAAATCAACACAAACAGCCATGTCAGGAGCGCTTTGCTCAGGAAGAGTAATGTAGGCATTACTTAAAAGTTTTCTCATTTTGGCTTAAGGTGCCTTACATGGAGAACTCGGTGGTCCACTCATTACGTGGCACCAGCAGAAGGTGATCCAGCCCAACTGAGGACCCAAGGGCCAAGCCTTCTGGTTACCTGACTCTACAGTGTGGGTGCCGCCCTCCCGATTTAGGGAGTGCTCACCTCAGCTACCCACTGAGCTGCTAACCACGAGGTCAGCAGTTCTACCCTATCAGGCGCTCAGAGGGGGTAAGATGAGGCTTTCTGCACTTGTAAAGAGTTCCCATCCCAGCTGGCCATCACAGACCCCCATCCTCTCTCCTAGGCTTGTTCTGCAGTAGGTACTGACATCCACATGGGCAGCTGCTCATGGGGTCCCTCTGCCCCGTGTCCCCACCACCACACATGCTCAGCCACAAAGGACATCCTGGTTCCATTTGTCCCCCTACGTTTGAGCCTTCAGCAGTCACACACAAGCACAGGATGCAGCTCTCTCCAGTCCTGACAGCACTGCCCTCTGGGGCCCAAGAACCAAGGACAGTTCTGCGGCGGTACAGAAACCACAGACAGTCCTGGGTGGCTCCGGGGCTCACAGGAAGTTGCAGAGGCCGCATGGAGGAGGTAGCTTGGTCCTGGGGAAACAGCCAGACCCACTTTTGTGAGGGTTGCACCCGGGCATGAGTCAGCACCGATGACTCACCCTCCCAGGAGGGGTTCTCTGGTGGCAGCCAGGCACCAGGCACTGGTTCTGGCCTCCTCCTGTTCCTTCTGCCTTCCCGCCTACGTTTCTGAGCACCTGGGCCCTTTAGAACCACCCGCCTAGCTGAGCACCTGTTTGCAGACACAAAACCACCAGGTTTGGAGGAGAGGCAGCATCAGCCAGGTTGAAGGGGGATTAGTTGAGGGCAGGGTTGGAGAGAGGCTGCAGGCCAGGGTACCTGTCATGGATGGAACCCTGTCCCCAAACATATACACTGCAGTTCTAACACCTGGTACTTATGGACATGGCCTAGGTTGTATATAGGGTCTTTGGAAAGGTCATCAGTTGAATATGAAGCCACATGGAGGGGTCCCATGCAGTCTGAGGGCTGTCCCATCAGAAAGACAGAAGATGGCCACGTGACCACTGAGCTAGGCTGCAGCCAAGAGCCAAGGACCACCTGAGAGCCACCAGAAGTTGGCGGCTTTTTCAGGGGAGGGTGGCCAGGCCAACCCACCAAATGAGAACTGGGCCTCAGGATGGTGAGATAGCACCATTTTAGTCTTAAAAGCCACTCTGTCAGTGGGCCTTGTCCCTGCTGCTATTGCTAGTGGTGGCGAGCTAATTCTGACTCACAGCGACCCCCGTGTGCATGGCAGAGAGTGACTCCCTGGTGGTTTCGAAGCTCTGACTTTCCAGGGGTAGGCAGCCAGATCTGCTTTCCCAGCAGCCTCTGGGTAGGTCTGAACTGCCTTCATTTCAGGTTGCCCGCAAACATGTAACCCTTTGTGTCCCACATAGACAGCTAGGACATGAAGCTGGTGCCCACCCTCCTGGGCTATGCCAGATGGGCAGGGGTGGTTCGGAAATGCCTCCACTGGACCTCTGCTCCCCACAGCCCTCTCTGAGCTGGTGCCAGCTCGCAGCATTAAATTCCCATGTCCCTGCAGGGAGGGGCATCTCAGTGTGCACAGCATATCTGGGGACTGTGGGACCTGATCAGGTGTCATTAAGCACTTCGCTGACATGCCCACAGGCCCCATGCTGGGAACCACCACTGCCCTGATCTGGCCTTGACCTCATGGTCTGCTGACCTCACCCTGCCATTCCTAGAGGGGGCCGGATGTCAGTGCCAGTAGGTGCCTCAGGTGCCCTCCCCACATTTTGTCTGCTATCATTTGTCTGTGCCTTCCCCTCACGGGGCACAAGCCCACCTGCCCCCAGCAGACCACAGTGATGGACTTAGTTGGGGGAGGCAGGGTGGAGGACCAGTATGAACAGCTCACTGACTCACAGAGCCAGAAGTAGTCCCCCACTCCCCAGTCCAGGCCAGAAATGTTGAACTCAGGGATCCTCAGGGCTGGGATGGGAAACTGAGTCACCCTTGGGGACCAAGGCTCTCAGGAAGGTGTCCTGCACAACGTGGAACAGGAGCCAAGATCTGGCTGAACCCTTCCTTAAATTGGAGTTTCACCCAAAGGCAGCACCAATGGACAGATGGCTGGCTCCCCACCAAAGAGCACCCCCAGGCTGCCCTGACACAACTTGCTAGCTGGGGGACAAACGCTTAAGCCCAGAGGCTGGGGGTCTGACTACAGACACAGCACTGTCTACCTGCAGGAAGCTCAGACCCCCTCCTCTGACTGCTGGGGGTCTCAGCACCCTCTTGGCCTACTATCCTCCAAGCAGGAGGCCTGTGCTGAAGAGTGTGGACTGCAGACCGTACCACCTTACCCAGCAGACCTTACCACCGGCACACCAGCCTGCACCTTGGCATGACTAGGGTGGGAGCTCACCTGGCACCTGCTGGGGAGCCAGCTCCGTGGGGTCCTGCAGGCTGATAAAGAGGAGCAGGCCCGCAGCTCCAAACAGGAGGATGGAGGCGAACAGGCAGGCCAGCCGCATGGTGCCGGGTCTCGGGGGCTTCCAGTGCTCGTTCTGAGGTCACCTCTGGGGTGTGGGCGGCACCTCCTTCCCTCATTGTCCACACCAGCCGTCCATCAGGCAGAGTCTACAGGGGAGAGGACGAGAAAGACTGTCCACCACGGAGTCACCGGGCGTCCCCAGCTGGGCTGGGCCCCCAGCCTGCGTATGACCTAAGTCTGACACGGATCCCTCTGGAGTCAAGTGTCCCTTCGATCTTATCAAAGAAACAAAGGATAGTCTTGTCACCACCTGTGTCGCGAATCCAGCTTCCTGACAGGTCAACTGTACCTACCACCCACTGCCACTGAGGGGATTCTGACTCACAGCAGCCCACTGAGCCCCGGGGTTTCTGAGGCTGTCCATCTCTTAAACAACAACAAAAAGTTTTATTGACATGTAATTCACAAATCATACAATTCAATCATCCGAGGCTGTCGATCTGTACAGGAGCAGACAGCCTCTCCTTTTCACCCACGGGGTGGCTGGTGGGTCCAAACTGCTGACCTTGACAGCTAGCAGCCCGACGAACGACCAACATTGGGCTATACATATAACCAGCAGGGCCCTTGGATCTGTCTGTGCTCTCAGAAAACCACAGAGAGGGACCTTTGCCAGACCCTGCCTGGGGAAGGCCAGATCACAAACTTGCCCAGGCTTGCTGAGACTCCACCCAAGTCCCACCTAGGACACAAGCAGGAACTGGATCCTTGTTCTTCCAAATGGCCCTTAGATCTACCTCCAAAGTGATGCCTTCCTGGGGACGCTGGGGACAAGGAACTCCATGGAGCAGGAGGCCTTGAGAACAAGCCTCCCCACCCCAGAGGATTCTTAGGTACACACCAAAGTCCTCACTCGGCCACTCGCCGCATGCCAGGGAGAGCGGTCCAAACACCACTGAACAGATGCACCAGCAGGAGCCGACACACAGACAGACCACTGAGGCCCCTCTCCTTCTGCAGGAGCCAGACCTGCCTCAGATGCTGGCCCAGAGGCTGGGTATACTATCAGCCTTCCCACCCGGACCCCTCCTAAAGGGCAGAGAAAGAAATCCCAATGTCATCCCCCCAAACCAAACTCATTGCCATCAATCAATCTGACCTGCCACCACCAGATAGGACAGGGTAGAATGGCCCCATGGGTTTCCAAGACTGTAAGTCTTTCCAAGAGTCTAAAGCTCTGTTTTTCTTCAGGAGCAGCTTATGGGTTTGAACCGCTGACCTTGTGGTTAGCGGCCCAATGCCTAGCCCACTGTGCCACCACCCTACCCCTCAAAAAAGCATAGCAGTTGCCACCAAATTGATTGTGATCCCTGGTGACCCCATGTCCATCAGAGCAGATCTGTGCCCCAAAGAGTGTTTGAGGCTGGGATCTTCTAGCTTTGGATCACCAGGCCCGAGGATTCAGGGTGCCCTGGGTGAGTTTGATCTACCAACCTTTTGGTTAGTAGACTAGTGTTTAACTGCCTGTACCATCTCAACACCCATCAGAGACTCCCAACTCGGACAAGCTGTGGGTGTGCAGTGGATGGTGTGTGGGGAGAGGAGTGAGGCATGAAGTTGTGGCTGTATGGGACATCTGGCTTCACAGGTAGCAAGTTCCTACAATCCATTTCCTCTCAGAAAGACCTCCATTCTGGCTCCTTACCTTCACCCAACCCGACTGGCCCAGGGACACCGCCCTCTGTCTACCCATGAAACCCTGTGAAGTCCCCTCCCCAGGCTGAGGCCCGGGAGCAGCCCCAGTGGCCTCTGTGACCACACATCTCCAGGCCAGGTGTGCCTCTCTCCACGAGGCTGCAGGAGTTCAGCCAAGGACCTGGCCCTGACCTATAACCTGGACACGGCTGGAGGAAGCCCTAGCCGCTGGCCCCAAGGAGGAAGTCATAGGGAGAGGAGCCCCTTCCTCCCAGGCCCAGGGGGGGGAAAAAAGTGTGAGGCCTAGCATGTTCCTCAGACAAGCTCAGGGGCTGAGGAGTGTTAAATTACAGGTTTGGGTTTCTTCCCTCTGCAGTCTCTGTAATTATTTTTTCACTCAGTTAACTTTAATTAACCTGCCCCAGGCCTCAAGGTGCGGGTGCACTCCAGTGTGGGCGCACTGGGCCATGCAGAGCAGGTGGCTCCCACGACGTCCAGTACGGCTGTGGTAGAGGTGCGCCAAGCTGATCCAGAGTTCAAAGCTGTCGTGGAGAACAATGTGCAGCCATTTATCCCCAAGGGCTCAAAGCCTGGTGCCCCTCATGTGGGTCCATGCCGTGCCCTCCCTGGCTGCTTTGAATAAGGCTGTCCTGGGGGCTGGGCTTTCTGTTCTTGGAAGGTCATAGATACCCGGAGCCACAGCCCCACTGGAGGGCTCTCATTGCTCCCGTGTTTTCTCTCCAGCACTTCTGAACACATGGGAGCCCCTCCTGGGCCCACGGGTGCCAGACTGAAGCTCTAGGGAAGAGTGGGTGACTGAAGAGGAGTCAGGGTGTCCACCCACAAGCGGTTGGCTAAGCCCGCTGGGAGGGAGAGAGAGGAGAGATAAGGGTGAGAATGACATTACGCACCAAGGTGCCAGGGTGAGACTGCCTGTGTACGTGGGCAGGGAGCCAAGAACTTCTTGGTACTGCAGTTGCTGCTGTGTGTACTCACACACATACATACAGATCACACCACAGAGGGGTCCCACAAGCCCTTGCTCCCGTTGGTTGCAGCCATGCTCACCTCCCAGGACAGAGAGAAGCTAAAAAAAGAAAGAAGAAAGAAAGAAAAAAAAACTACTCACTGCCATCAAGTCGATTCTAACGTACAATGGTCCTATGGGACAGTGTGTTAGTTTGGGTAGACTAGAGAAACAAAGCCACAGAAACTCGTATGTATATAGGATAGAATTTTATATAAAGGGTAAGTGTACATTAAGAAAGCATCCCAACCCAGTGCTGCCCAAGCCCATAAGTCCAGCATTAGCCCATATGTCCTATACCGATTTACAAAGTCCTCCTTAATCTTACAAAACACATGCAATGATGCTGACTGCAGGAAGAAAGCCAAATCAGTGAGCATGGAAGCATCTCAGCGCTGGCAGGGGTCTCCACACGGCTGCTCCAGCACCAGGGCTGCATCGGGGTAGGTCCATGTGGCTTCTCCTCAGGGCTGTCTCAAAGGAAGTAAGCCTTGCCAGCTGAAGTACCCTGGTCTGACCATCAGAGAGCAAGAGACCTGAGAACTAGAAAGGTGAGACTCATTGAGTCATTTATCGCTCTGCCCTTCAATTAATCCCACATGTTTTTATCGGCCAGCTTGGCACAATAAACCTTAACTATCTCAGGCAGCGTAGAACTGCCCCTGTGGATTTCTAAGGATATAGATCTATATAGCACAGAAAGCCTCCTCTTTCTCCCAAGGAGCAGCTGGTGGGTTTGAACCACTAACGCTGTGGTTAGCAGCCCAACTATGTCACCAGAGCTCCTTAGACAGAGGCCAGGAGGCCAATTTGATCCAGGGTGACTTCCAACACCAAGATGTTTCAAAACGAGTGAAAAGACATGGCATGATGGAGAAGTCAGGAAGACCGTTTTCCTGGCCTGGTAAAATGGCTCCTAAAATGCCTCCAAATGGAGGCACCAAGACTCCTTGTGGATGAACAAAGGAGACCCGAGCCCCTGCCATCACTGTGTTGTTTGCACCTGTGGGTGCTGCAGAAGAGAATCTCTTCCTCCATCTGGCCAGGCTGTTGCTGCCCCAGCTAGTACAAAACTCCTCCATGGAAAAGCAGACCACCTTGCAGCCAGTGCCACTCGTCCCTGGTTCTGCCCCCACCTAGCCCTCCACCCTAGACACAGGAGCGGGCTAGCATTGCCCAAGTGCATGGCAGCCAGGCCAGGAGGCTGCAATCAGCTTCAGAGGCCCTCCCCTCCCCTTCGGAGACAAGGCCCTCTCCCAAGCCACGAAGCTGCTTTCATCAAAAAGCAGCCTGCCTGTCCTGGACAACTGGTGGCCGGCTGGCTGGGTCTGTGGCACCTCAGAAGGAGCCTCCCAGCAAGGGGTCTAGATGATCCTCCTTGCCTCAAAGGTGGAGGGGATGGGCAGTCCCCAGACTCACTCCAGGATGTGTTTGTGGGAACCCCGCTTATGCTATCAAGGTTCTGTTCTGTCAGAGCTCCAGGACATTTTCAAGGCAGTAGGGAGATGCTAGGAGGCCTGGTGGCATTGGGCCTCTAATGGCAAGGTCAGCAGTTCAGAACCACCAACCAGCACCAATGGAGAAAACAAGGCTTCCGACTCCCATAAAGAATTAACCTCAGAAACCCACAGGGGCGGTTTCAGCTGTCCTGTAGGTTCTCTCTGAAAGTCAGCATCGACTGGATAGCAGTGGGTCTGTCTGTTTGTTTTTTGGAGGGAGATACTAAGGAGCCTCAGTGGCATAGTGGGTTATGAGTTGCCCTGCTAACCTCAAAGTTCAGCAGTTCGAACCCACCAGCCACTCCTCGAGAGAAACATCAGGTTCTCTGCTCCCTCAATGACTGACAGCCTCGGAAATTCAGAAGGGCCATTCTTGTCTGTCCCAAAGGGTTGCTATGAGTCAGAATCAGCTTGATGGCAGGGAGTTGGATGTTGATTTTGGCAGAGAGATGCTGTGAGTGGAGCTATTGCCTAGGACTGGGGGCTATGACCCTCTAAACACAGGGGCCCTTTCTCTAAACATGGCCAGAGCTCTCCGCCCCACCTGGAATCAAGTCATTCCCAACTCACAGAGCCTGCTCGCACTCATTCCAAGACAAGTACTTCCTTCTGGCACTCCTGCCAACATGGACGGATAATAAGACAATTCAAATCCCCTGGGGCGGGGGACAAGGGGAGAGAGGGTTAAGGCAGGAAAAATGAGCAGCCCCTTGGGTTTTCATAGAACTGTGCCCTCTCCACAACCTCTAGCTCATCCCACCCCTGTGACTTCTGGCCCTGAATGGCGTCACCAATTTTTTTTTAATCCAATTAATCTTGTCACCACCTCTTGGGACAGGGGACAGAGCCAAAGATTCAGCCCATCTTATTTATTTGATTTTTAAAAATTGTCTCTGGGAAATTCACTTCAGGGCACAAGCAAAGGCTTGGGAATTCTGCCAAAATACACGCACCTCCGGTGGCGATGGGCAGGCCGGCGCACAGCTCCAAGGATACGCTTGACTGCAGCTGTTCCAGGGCCTGGAAGCTCCCACAGTACCCAGGGGATCCCCCTCTAGCTGCGGGGACCCACCCTACATGCACCGAGCAGCAGGAGGCCGAGGGCGCGCAGGGACCACAAAAGTTGTCTGTCCAGTGGGTCCCCTTCTGGCACCGGCAAGCGCACAATGACGTCCCTGTGCCCAGGGCTCCCGCAAAGCAGCGAGAAGGGCTGCTATGGCAACTCGAGAGAGCGGAGCCAGCAGGGCGGCCACCTTGATGCTGGCACCGTGCGCCCTCCGCGGGGGGAGCAGCCCAAGGGGCTGCAGGCCCGGCTTCGCCAGCGCCGCAGATGGCGGCTGGCCGCGGTCTTGGGAACTCCCAGAACTCCGCCCGAGGCCCCGTCCCCCGAGAACGCCACCTCCATCGGTGTCGTCAGGCTCGTGCTGCTGTGTGCGGCTCTCGCTTCGCATCGGAGATCGGGCTCTTCCTGACTCCGGCTCATTAAACCCTGCAGCTTGTTAAAATCGTTCTCGTGGCAGCCAGTCTGCTCCATAAGCACCTGCACGAAGTTGCAGGGCTCCGCGCGGAAGAGAGCGGCCCGCGGGCTGACCCACCGTAGGCTCCCAACCACAGGCGCTGACCGAGGTGCTGACGTCCCCAGGCCCACTTCTAGAAACAGCTCACTCCCGCCGTCTGGAGCGGTGTGGCAACCCCTACAGCCCCCAGAAGGGGGAAAGGGGAATCCCTCAAGCAGATGCCAAGGCATAAGTCAGGCTCGAACAGCCCGCTTAGGAACACCGCAGCCCGAGCTCCACCGAGAGGCGCTGTGAGGGGCTGCAGTGAGGGGGTCTATTGAAGGCCTGGTCAGGAGGCCACCAGCCACAAGGCCCTGCTTTGCTGTTTACAAGCAGGGCAGCTCAAACTCACTGCCATTGACTCAATTCCCACTCATAGGGACCCGACAGGACAGGGGAGAACTGCCCCTGTGAGTTTCTGAGGCTGTAACTTTATGGGAGTAGAAAGTCCCATCTTTCTCCCTTGGAGCTGGCTGGTGATTCCAAACTGCTGACCTTAGCAGTCCAGCGTGTAACCACTGCTCCATCAGTCAATTCTAACATATAGCAACCCCATTTGGCAGGGCAGAACCGGCTCCTAGAGGTTTCAAACCTGTCGTCTCTATTGGAGTGGATCACAGGTCTTTCTGGGCATTTGTACCAGTGTGCCACCTCTTAAATGATTCCGGGTTAGGAAGAGGAACAGCATCCCTCCTTAACCCTGCCCTGTCAAAGGCTAGCATACCACATCTGTGACAGCCCTTCCCCCGCTGCGTGGAGCACTGGCGAGCCCATATGTGACTCTTGGGGCCTTGGGAGTGGTGTCACGCCTCTCCCCATCTTTGTATTCCCAGCACTCAACACAGTGCCTGGCACAGGGAAAGGGATCGATGCACTTGGCGCATCTGAATGAGCCCCCATGAATAGATAGACACATTGGGGACCATCCAGAGAGAGGCATCTATGAACCTAGAATTTTTAAAAAGGCATTGATGTTTCTGGGAACAGTGGGTCTGTCTCAGAACAGGGTCTGAAATGTAGCCCAGTACCCAGGGGGAAGAAAGGGGCAGGAAGTGAGGCACCACCAGAGAACCAAAAGGTGCCAAACAGCTAAGCTCACACACACCAAAGGTGCACAGTATTGGGCTTCAGGTCATAGGGCTGGAGGGCTAATATGACTGTGTAGGCGTAATAGTTATGCATTGGGTTGCGATTCAAAAAGTGAGCAGTTTGAACCAGCAGCCCGGTTCTCAGGAGAAAGACAAGGCTTTCTACTACTGTAAAGAGTTACAGTATTGGAAACTCACCAGGGCGGTTCTACCCTGTTCTGATGAGTTGCTATGAGTCAGCATGAACTTGAAGACAGTGAGAGCACAATAAAACAGAACAGAACAAGAGATGAATGGACTGACCAAATGTGACATATACACACGTGTACTACTGATTTATAAAGAGAGGTGATGTTCTGATGCATGCCATCAAATGGATGAACCTGGAAAACAGGTTGAGATAAGTCAAGCAGGAAAGTGGGATATTACATGATCTAACTTATATTAAAAAGTACGAATAGCCAGAATGTGCCTTATAAGGGTGGATGGTTGGGCTTCATTTCATGTACTTTGGACATGTTATCAGAAAGGACCAGTCCCTGGATGGTCCTTTCGTGCTTGGTAAAGTAGAACACAAGGATATATAACACTAGGAAACCCTGAAACAAAATTACATTTTGAATGTAGGGAAAGTGGAGGACAATTAAGTCAATTGGCATAACATAGTTTACAAGACAATGCTGTACACCCTACTGAGATGAGTGCTGACTGGGTCTTAATAGCTAGAGAGTGGCCATCTACGGTACAAATACTGGTCTCTTCCCATCCAGAGGTAAGAAGAGTGTAACCAACCAAAGACTCAAAGAAACCACTGATCCCAAGGACTAACAAACCATACAAACCACAGCCTCCACAACCCAGAGACCAGAAGAACTAGATAGTGCTCAGCTAACACTGCCAACCACCCTGAGAATGACCACAAATGGTGAGTAAACTGTAGAACAAAATTCAAACTCATGGAAAAGACCAGACTTCCTGTTCTGATACAGACTAGTGGAACCCCGAGACTGTGGCCCATTGACACCCTCCAAACCCAGAAGTGAACCCATCCCAAGGAACAACTGTGAAGTCGAACAGCAGACAGCCTATAAAGTGAGCAGTGACACTCAAGAGGAATGTACTTCTCAGAATAATCAATCAATCAATCAATCACAGGAGACCAAAATGGCAGCATTTGCCTAAAAACAGAGCTCAAAACACAGGAAGGAAGATTCCCCAAATGGAAATGGGGAATGGTGCCATAACACTGAAGGATTGCAACTAAAGTTACAAATCAATATCTATATAAACTGTTACATGGGAAACTAATTTGTTCTGTAAACTTTCACCTAAATCATATTTTTTAAAATCAATGAACGCAAACTTGCCAAAAGTTCATTCAAGGGCGATATTGAGCAGAAGTTGTCAAGAATTTTGTATGATGGGTCTACAATCAATGCTCATGGAAACATCAGTCAAGAGATCAAAAGAAAGGTGGAGAAAAGAGGTCAAAAGACACATTGCTTTAGGTAAACATGCTAATACCTCTTTTGAGTATTGACAAGCAAGGATACTATTTTGAGGACTAATGTGCGCCTGACCCAACCCACAGTGTTTTCAAACACATCAGATGCATGAGAAAGCTAGACACCGAATAAGGAAGGAAAAATAATTTATGCATTTGAATTATGGAGCTGAAGAAGAATATTCCAAGTGCCACGTACTGCCAAAAGGACAAACAAGTCCACCTTGGAAGAAGTACGGCCAGAGTGCTCAGAGACGAGCATGGCAAGGCTTCATCTGACATACATTGGACATGTTGTTAAAGTGGAGGGGCAGCGAAAAAAAGGAAGGCCCGCAACGAGATGGACTGACACAGTGGCTGCAGCAATGGGCTCAAACATAAGCACTACCGTGAGGATGGCACAGCACCGGGCAGTGTTTCATCCGTTGTGCAAAGGGCAGAGGATCTGGACGGATACTGTGGGGTGGGCATCAGACTCCAAGTCAGGAGCCCAGATTCTGGACCTGGCTGTCCTCCAGCCAGCTGTGGGACTCTCAGGATTGAATTTTTGGCACTCAGAATCCGTACCCATCCAAAATGCCCACTGTAGATAAGTTCTGAAGTTCTGGTGTGAAACACGTCTTGGAAAAGAGAACATCATCATGCTAATTTCATTTGTATACGTCCAGGTGGCCCTCTGGTGAGGGTGTCCCTGACCTGCCTCCATGCACAGCCAGCCGTCAGCTGCAAGAAAGCTGCCTCCCACCAATGCATGTGTCCCAAGCAGTGCATTCCAGAGATAGATTGGGTGTCTATGGACCAAACAAATCCCGCCAAACTAGTTCCCTTCAAGACAACTCTATCCTGGTTAGAGAGCCCCACGGTAAATGTCAAACTGTAAAGTGTTTTTTTTCCTGATCTGCAAAACCATGTTCCCCTGAGGCCTGGCTGCTGAAGGCAGTCTTACCTGGGGGAACTTACTACCTGGTGACCCTGGGCTGTGCTTGAACCTGTGGTGGAAGGAGTCCCCAGAAATGATCTTTTGTCTTGCTTCTTTGGAAAAACAGGTTGGGAGATTCTTTCCCCACAAGCTTTCCCTGAACAGATTTGTTACTTTTGTGCAGGTGGATTGACACTTTTTGGTCAAGCTACAAACAACACCTTCATATTTTGTGTCTGGTTCTGGCCTGCAGCCAACTCTGTAATTGGTATCAAACTGGGGGCCGTGGGGCTGGTCGATAGACTAAGCAAATGAAGTGAACTCTTGCCTACTATGTAAATAAGGTGTCTGTGGCCTATCACTGGTCAGTTTGTAGCCTTAGTGGGCGTGCCCTGCCTTGCAACTGACAAGTATTAACGCAGCCAAGTCCAAAGATGTCTTTCAGAGAGACAGAGCGAGAGCGAGGACACGAACGGGACTTTCTATAAGAGCTGTAATACGGGGAAAGAACTGTACCAATGAAGACGGAACCAGGCCCAGAAAGGGCCCAATGGCCCAGCCAGCAGCGACAGATCGCAGTGTCAAGAGAAATCTGTGCTTAAGGAGCTGAGAAGAGCCTGTTCTCAGGGGGCCAAAAAAAGGCTACCCAGTCAAGGGGAGCCGAGAGGGTTATTCTGTACTGAAGGAGGAAGACTGCCTACGTGCTTCCTGACCCAGATCCTGCCTTGTAGCCTTGATCTTGATTCTAACATCATGATCAACTGTGTTGATCCTAATTTATACCTTGTTACTTGCTTGAACCTCCTACCTGCAAGTATGAGGGGGCTTCAAAGAGTTCGGGGAAAAGTGGAACTTACCCACACCTTTTTGAAGCTTCTTCATACAGTCGCGTGAGTTCTGCGTGGCCATTGTGATGGATTCTCAAACTCAGTAGAGCAGCTGAGTGTGGTAGGGAAGACAGCTGGCATCAGAATTAGGAGAAAGGATGAGTCTGTCTGGCATTGTGCTAAACCTGGTGTGCATTATGCCTTGATGAAGTTAGGTTCTGGGGGTGATGCTCCTACAACACGCCTCCTACCATTTTAAAGAACCCCCATCGCCTCAGAAGCACAGGCAGGGTGGACATTGAGTGCAGAAGACTGTGGACGAATCAATGCATTTGACTGACGGTGCAGGTGAAGAAGAATGAACGGCTGAAGAACAAATTGATGGTTCCTGACTGACAGAAAGACCGCCAGCATGCTCCTTAGACTCGAGGCTGGGAAGACTTTGTCTCATGTACTTTGGGCATATTATCAGGAGAGATTAGTCCCTGGAGAAGGGCATCACACTGGTAAAGTAGTGGGACAATGAAAAAGAGGAAGGCCTTTGATGAGATGGATTGACACAGTGGCTGCAACTTAAATGTAACAACAATTGTGAGGACGGTAGAAATCCAGGTGGTGTTTCTTTCAGTTGCACACAGGGTGGCTCTGAGTTGGAACTGACTCCATGGCACCTTAACAACAATAAACACGGAACCCAGTTGACCCATTCCCCATTTAATGAAAACTATTTCTTCATCATCAGGGGGACCCTATCATATCTATAGTCACCTTTTTTCATTTAAGAATTAAGAATTTGAAAAGATAGGATGAGGGATTCTTGAGGGGATGGAAATGTGAATCTTGACATTGTCAAGGTCAATCTCTAAGTTTTAAAATTTTACTCCCATTTTGTAAGCTATGACCCAGGGTACAAAGAGTACATGGGGTGCTTCTGTATAGTTTCTTCCAACTGTATAGGAGTCTGTAATGGCGGCAGAATAAAAACTTCCAAAGCATCGAGAACTTAAACATGAACGGTGCTGGCCTTTCAAGCTCGTGCAGAAAGGAAGTGCATTCTCAAGCTTTGCATGTAAATAATAGATAACCACTGGAAATGGATCAGCACCCGCCCCTCTTCTCTAAAAAGCATTTTAGAGCTAAGGACCCATACCTTTAACAGGAAAATTTGATGTGTTAGCAACTGCTGGTTGATCTCTGTGCATTTTTCAATTGCAAATTGCACTTTTAAAATGCAAACAATTATTAATATTGATTGGGACTAAGACAATATTGAATTTCAATATACTTCCAGCTCTTTTATGAATTATCCGGTGGATATGAGGGTGATTATGAAAAAGGAGGATCTGTATGCTCAATTTCTTTTCAGCAAGGCACCTTTCAGAGGGATGGCAGGTTCCATGGATAATGACAGGCATGGGGGCAAGGCTGCCCCCAGAGGCCTCCGCCAGGACCTTCAGTTTCGCAGCAAGGCCAGACTTTCCACTCCCCTGTACTTGCTGCATTCGATTCAAGCCAAGATTGGAAAGCGTGGGTCTGGGATGGGAAATTTTTTAAGGGAAAGAAAAGAAACAGAACAGATACTCGTCATGTTTTGTTTATTGGGTATTGTTTTCTTTCTCCTTTTTGTTTTAACATTCCAGGCACTATGGCGAGTACTATATAAGCATTCCATTTAACTCTCCCACAGCGCACTCACTGTCTGTTCTGACTCATAGTGACCCTATAGGACAGGGTAGAATTGCTCCTGTGGGATTCCAAGACTGTAACCCTTTACAAGAACTGGCAGCCTCTGCTTCCTCCCGATGAGCAGCTGGTGGTTTTGAACTGCTGACCCAACGTGTAACCACTATGCCACCAGGGCTCCTACCTTCCCCCGACAGTGTCTGGAAATACAAGTCCTTGCTCCTGTAGGTCACAGGCTTGGTGTTCAGAAAGCTCATGCTGTCGTGGGACTTGAGGAGCTAGATGCTTGTTACAGAGAGTACAAAATCTCACACACACACACACACACACACACACACACACACACACACACACACACACACACACCATGAGGGGGAGAGGACAAAGCAGAACTGGTCTGAGAAGCCCAGCGGTGACGCAGGCCCACTGCCACCTGGACGGGGAGCTCTGGCTCCAGCCTGGTGTTTGCTCCAATGCCAGGCAGCAGCCCAAGACGGCTGCACCGTGGTGTCTCTGCCTTCCTTAGAAAAGGGTGGGGGCTGTTCACAGAATCTCCAAGAGACCAGAGAGTGGGCCATCTGCTGTCGCTGGCCACATAATCCTACGGTTGACCCTGTGTTGTTCCCTGAAGGGGCATCTGGGCCTCCTAGCTCCGGCTCAGGTGCTCTATGTTACAGGTGACAAAAGTAAGATCCAGAGAGACCACGCTGACGTGGAAACCACAATCTGCCCAGATCTCTCAGACTCAGCTCCTGCCTCTCTCCCCTTTCCCATGGCTTCTCTCAAACAAAAGCTTCTATGAGACTGTCCTGACCTTTCCTTAGAGAGATGTGCGGATGGATAATCTCCGAAGGAACGGGCGGAAGGGAAGTGAAAGCAAATGCCCTCACCTGCCCTCCTCCATCCAGTAACATGCTTGCAACAAACACACCCAGGTGCGCATGGACACCACAGCTGCTTGGCCATCATCTCACTGCCAATGGGAGAGGGGCAGGACAGGGCTCTTTGGGTTAAATGGTCCCCGACAGCACAGCCCTGAGAGAGTGGCTCCCCAGCAGAGCGACTCGGGGCTACCCAGCCCGCATGTGCTTTTGGAAAGCACGGACAGAGCTCTTACATTTCCCAGCTGCTCTGACAGCCACCACCACAGCAGGGGAAATTACAGGGAGGGAAAATTGCATATTTACTTCTCAAAATTGGGAGTTGGGTATAATACAGACAGGGAGGAGTGTGTGAGTAAACCCGGAATGCCTGATCCCTGGCAGGGCGCTGCTGCCTCCAAGCTGCAAGCAGCAATTCCCAGGCTCTGGAGGAGCTAGTAGCTAGGAGGCTCCCTTCCAGGGAATCCCTCCCTCTCCCCCCGGCTGGCACCAGGAGGACCCAGAGGACTCATCTTTGTGTTTCCAGCTGCCAACAGTGCCTGGCACAGAGTAGGTGCTCAAGCAGGGCATGATGAGCCAAGAAGGAATCGCAAGAGCAAGGAGGAGGGAAGATGCCTGAGCTGCCCCACTGGGGGCAGGCTGGCCTTGCTAAGCTGGCTCCAAGGCCAGCTACCACAAGCATGCCCTCCCCCGTACAGCAGGATTCTCCCTGCAGCCGCCCTCGGGGTGTGCTGTCCGTGCACAATCAGGTCTCCCTCAGGCCACCAGGCTGGGGGCAGAGTTGTGAGGGGTCTGGAACTTCTGATGAGTGGCTAGACACAGAAGAGAGCCTCCCTCCTTCTTGAGTCTCTGCCCCAGGTCTCCTTCTGGCTGTCTTCTTAGGCTTCAAGTCTTCGCTATTCCACTAACCCCACTATGCCTCCTCCCACTCTCCCCACAAGGTGTTGGGAAGGCTCATTTGAACTCATCTTAGCCTGCAGACCCCTCAAAGCAGCTGATTTCACACCTGTTGCCTGGAAAGCTCCCTACACTGCCACTGGGGTCTGGAGTGTATCTACTGCTCAAACCACCTGAGGATCCCTTGCTGTCTAATGGCTCAAGCCCATATGTCTCAGTGTGATGCACAACGTTCCCAAGGACCCAGTCCCTGCTGGCTCTGACCCCAGCCTCATCTCACCTTCTTCTGAAAGCCCCCTGGCCAGACAAGGGGCCCTCCTCTGTGTCCCCAGAGCCCTAGCCTTTCGTCCAGCATGGGTAAGTAAGCCACTAACCAGAAGGTCAGTGGTTCAAACCCACCAATCACCCCATGGGAGAAGGATGAGGCTGTCTCTTTCTGAAAAGATTTTCAGCCTCAGAAACCCACAGAGGTAGTTCTCCTCCAACTGTGGCCCCTGGATGGTATAAGCACTTAATGCGCTTGACTCCTCACGTAAAGGCTGAAGATCCAAGTTGACCTTAGAGGTGCCTTGGAAGAAAGACCTGGTGATCCACTTGTAAAAATTTAGCCACTGAGAAGCACACCAGCCTGTGCGATCACAAGGTGTCAAAGGGATCAGGTATAAGGCATCATCAGGGGGAAAAAAATCTTACCGTAGTGAATGAAGTGGGAAATGCAGAGTGGAGACCCAAAGCCCATTTGTCAGCCGCTGGAGATGCCCTCGCAGAAGGGTCTAGGGGAGGAGATGAGTCAGTCAGGGTGCGATGTAGCACCGATGAAGAATACAGCTTTCCTCCAGTTCCTAAATGCTTCCTCCCCACCAACTATCATAATCCGAATTCTACCCTGGATAGAGCAGAGGATGTACACTGGTGCAGATAGGAGCTGGAGGCACAGGGAATCCAGGGCGGATCATACCTTCAGGACCAGGGGTGTGAGGGGCGATACTGGGAGGGTAGAGGGTGAGTGGGTTGGAAAGAGGAAACCAATTACAAGTATCTACATGTGACCTCCTCCCTGGGGGAAGGACAACAGAAAAGGGGTGAAGGGAGACGCTGGACAGGGCAAGATATGGCAAAATAATAATTTATAAATTATCAAGGGCTCACGAGGTAGGGGGGAGCGGGGAGGGAGGGGGGGAAAGAGGACTTGATGCAAAGGGCTTAAGCGGAGAGCAAATGCTTTGAAAATGATGAGGGCAAAGAATGTACAGATGTGCTTTATATAATTGATATATGTATGGATTGTGATAAGAGTTGTATGAGTCCCAAATAAAATGGTTTTTTTAAAAAATATTTAGCCACTGACAACTCCACGAGGGAGCTCTGGTGGTGCAGTAGTTTCATGCTGGCCTGCTAACCTCAAGGTCAGCAGTTCAAAACCACCAGCTATTCCTCAGGAGAAAGACTGGGGCTTTCTACACCAGTGAAGAGTTGCAGTCTGGGAAAATCACAGGGGAAACTCATAGGGCCCTGTCCTATAGGGTCGGCAGTGAGTCAGCAAGTTTGGCTTTTCAGTGTTGTTTCTGGGAATCCCATGGAGCCCAGCTGTCCTCGGATGCACAGGGGATGGCTGAGAGCTGGGGCTGCCCTGGCAGCACCTGGTCCGGTTGGACAGTGCATGAGATGTGAGTGGGCTGCCCAGGACTAAGTGCTCAAGGGAGCCACGTGGAGGCCGTCTGCCTGCAGGGCGCTTGTTATCCCCGGGTCCTCTCCTGAGTGTCAGCTTATCTTGAACAACACACAAATGACCCGTGTCCTTTCTCGCTCAGCCTCAAGGACATAAGCTACTCGGTGACCCTTGGGCATGGCGGCACTCCATAGACTGCTGGCCAGGCTGGGGTGGTGTGCCACGGGGGAGGGCAGCACTCCGCCCCCTGACTGGAGAACCACATGCAGTCAGTGTCCTTGTGCCACTCCGACAGCTTGCTGCATCGAGGCCACGTGCCTGCGCCCTGCCTTCTTCCTTACGTCCAGAAGAGAGAAAGGCACGCACTGGCAGTATCTACATTGGATGAGACCCAAAGTGGTCTTCCGTGACCGCCTGTTTGAGGCAGCTCACTTCCCTCAATTGCTGGGATACTTTTACAATGAAAAAAATAAATAACTAAATAAGGACATATCCTTGGCCAGACTTTCAAATCTTCCAATGGGGAATCTAGATTTTTTAACTTGAAGCTTCTTGATTCTTAAATTGGCAAGCAATGCACATTTTAAAAACCTTCTTGGGCAAAACAAAGCTCAGATCCACCCTGGATTTGGACTGAGGCTTCCCTAGTCACAGACCCCAGTTGTCTTCAAAGTATGGGTGCTAGGGAAGACTATGAAATAGACCAGGACTCCGGGAAGCATGAATAAACCTGTCCTGAAAGTACAGCCACAATGCTCCTTAGACTCGAGGATGTTGAGGCTTCATCTCACATGCTTTGGAGACAGGTTGTCAGGAAGGACCAGTTCCCGGGGAAGGACATCATGCTTGGTCAAGTAGAAGGGCAGCAAAAAAGAGGAAGGTACTTAACAAGATGGGCTGACCGCGTGGCCGCAACCATGGCTCCCACAGATCCAGGGGCAGGCAGTGCTTCGCTCTGATGCCCACAGGGTGGCTCTGCATTGGAACGGACGTGATGGAACCTAACCACCACCAGTGGAGCCATGTAATAGCAGAGCCTGGCTTGGGGAAGGGCATGTACCCTCGGGATGCCTTCTGGATTCAAATGCTGCCCAAAGGCTCGAGGAGTTTTGTTTAAAGTCGGTTGAGGGGAGAGGGCAGTGTGGAAAAGCTGCAGACGTATTGCTGGTCAGGAGCTAGTCCCCACAGCTCTCTGTCTGCCTGGGAGTCACCCAAAAACAGTGCACCTGCCTGGACCTGGAAGTCAGTCACTGGGCAGGCAGGGGACCATGTTCACCTCCTTCGCCCAGCCAGCAATGCCATGCCCACATGGACTCAGATGCACCTGTGGCAGGCGCCTTGGCCTCCCTCAAAGTACCACCACAGAGGATCGAAGGGGTATTGCCCAAGCAACTCTCACCTAGTTCCATGCAGCCAGAAGGCCAGAGCACTTGATGTGAACTCAGTGACAACAGCATCTTGGGAGTTGAGGGATAGAAACCCAATTCAGTGGAATTCTGGCAGCCTGTCAGTGCCATTGGGATGCCAGTTACTCCCACGACTATGGCCCTCCATCCTCAGACAGCCTCTCCAGGGCCACTGAACTGCTGCAAGCCCTGGTCCAGCCTACACGTGTGCTCATGAAGTCCAGAGAAAAGAGAAACCCCTTCCCCAACGGGGGCACAAAGCACTTGGGCTGAGCCAATGGGACCTCCCTAGGACAATCACTGGGGCGGAGTCAGACCTGTGCCAGTGGACAGGGAGGGACCTAGGTGACCAGAATCCAACAGGGGCTAGCCCCTCCCAATCCCAGCAAATATGACAAAGGGGGCGGAGTGTCATACAAAATGACACACTAAAGCCGCATCAACAACTGTCAAACCCATTTTACAGGCGAGGAAATCTCTCTCAGGCTCAGAGTCTGAATAACTTGCTCAAGGTTGCACAGTTACTAAGTGGCGGAACTGATCTTGGCATCCATATCTAATCCAGGAATCAAGCATTAAAGCCCGTGGGAGGCCACATAAGTGCCTATTGTGACGAGGAGCCACATCCTGACCCACATGGACGAAGATCCGGAGATGGCTACGCAGGTCAGCCAGGAGCCCTATCCTTGCTCGGACCCCCTCTGTTCACACCATCCAGCCTGCAGCAAGGCCCCTGCAGCAGTGGCCATGGGGCTTGGGGAGAAGCTGGGGGCAGCTGGCCCTAAGAAGGTCCTGAGCTCATGTGTGGACATGACTGTCACCATGTACACGGACGTGTTGGGGGGAGCCTCTGGCTGTCCCTGGGAATGAAGTGGGTGGGCGCCCCATGGCTGTGTGTGCCAGAGAAAGAGAGAGAGAGAGAGAGAGACTCTCCGCTGCCCTGCTGCCCCAGCTGGGAACAGTTCAGGTCAATGCGGCAGCTCCTTACCCCCTTACCCCTACCTCAGCTTGTTTGCTCCCTGGAGGAGTACAGGGCTCCCCTTTCCCCCTTAGCCTGGAGGTGGGCTAGAGGTGGGAGTGGGGGCAGGGAGGCCTCCTCAGTGATGCCATCTGCCACCTGGGCCCCTGCTCTCCTCCTCCCTTCACCCGCTCTCCGCCTCAGGGCGCATCCCTCTGGCGACCCCCGGGAGTTGGAAGCTAATTTTCCAAGATCATTAGTGATGGAAAGACCTCAGGTTCTGCCTTTAATTAAAGTCGAGCAGGCAGGGCTGGGGGAAGGCACCCCCACGCAGCTGTCCTTTTCCTTTCTCGCTGGTGAAAGCCATATGCAAATAATTAAGCAAGGCATGGAAGCCATAATTAAAAATTTCACAAACCCCCTCATTAGTGGAGCAGCCTCACCAGGAAGCCAGCCCCCTACCCCCAACCCTGCAGATGGCTAATTGGGGCTGGGGGTGAGGCGGGTCACTTGGACTGACAGGGCTCCTGGCCTCCAGGGATGGCCTCCCACCTTCCCTCAGGAAGCCTCTAACCAGGGCTGAGGGCCCCTGAGAGCCCAGCAGAATGGTGGGTGAATGTATCTGCTCGTCCCTCATCCAGCAAGGAGGCCCCCACACCACCAGGCCCTGGTCCCCATCCCCGTCTCCTGTAACCCTACCCTCTTTGTGCACGGCTGGGAGCTGGGGTGCACTGATGGACGTGGGGTGAAAGGCGGCGGCTGGGAGCTGGGGTGCACTGATGGACGTGGGGTGAAAGGCGGCAGCGAGAGGCTCCTCCTGAAGGATGCCGGGCAGTCCCATGCTAGCCCTTGTGGGGAGTCCATTCTGTTGGCCTGCTGGGTCTGCTTTGCCAGAAAGATCCTCGCTGATGGAGTTTCCCGACCCCCATCCTGGTGGCCACGTTGTGGGGAACCCCCTGCCTGAAGACAAAGGACTGATGTCCGCCCACAGGCACTCTCGTTCTCTGTAAACATCCTCGCCCAGCCCCAAATCCACTGCCATCAAGCTGATTCCCACTCACCCTCCCCACTCCACCCCCCACCCTCTCCTCACCCAAAAACACCACTGCCATCGAGTCGAGTCAATGCCAGCTCATAGTAACCCTGTAGGACAGAGCCAAGCTACCCCTGTTTCCGTGGCTGTAGGTCTTTAGGGGAGCAGAAAGCCTCGTCTGTCTCCTGTAGAACAATTGGTGGGTTTGAATCACTAACCTTACAGTTAGCGGCTCAATGCATCGCTCACTGTACCACCAGGGCTCCACAGCTTCAGCTAGTACCTGGAGATGCGGCCATCCCAGACCTGGGGGCTTCCAGCTGAGGACCAGAACACTGTCTGGCCTCACTATTTCACACGTCCTCTACCCTCCCCCCACCCCACCCCCGTCTGGCTCAGGGTCCCTGGCTTGTGCTCTCAGCTGTCTGGTTCACCTCACATCTGGAATCGATCCCCCCGGCCATTCACTGCAGGCAGAATCTCCACTTGCTCATCGACATTTCTAAATGAATATTTACTCGTCCCAATCATAGCCACTTGTTTTCTGCCTACCCTGATCAATGGCCCTCCTTTGAAGAAAAGGTACTTACCAGAGCCATTGATCGACACCTGTCATGGGAGCAGGGGGCAGATGTGTCCTCCCAGCCACAAGGCCTGGACTCTGGTCAGCTCAGCTCATCAGATCGCCCGCACATGGCTGAGATCCTCAACAGACTCTTCCTAAGACACTGTCAGTGTTCAGGAATACATAAGCTGACTGTGATGAGAATCCAACCCAAACCTGGATCTCCTTGTAAGGGTTTGGGAGCAAATCACTCTTAGAAGAAATACAACCAAATGCTCCTTAGAAGCCAGGATGGCAAGACTTTGCTTCCCTTGACCAAACCACTGAACAAACAATTAACTTACTACCATCAAGTCAATTCTGACTCACAGTGACTCTGTAGGGCAGGATAGGGCTGCCCTGTAAGTTGCTGAGACTGGAACTTTTTTTTCCCCCACAAAGCTTTTTATTGGGAGGTAATACAGATATCATATTATTCTACAGTTCAACCACATCAAGCAGTACTGCACAATTGCTTCCACAATCAGTTTCAAAACATTCTCTTTCTTCTTGAACTCCTTGATATTATCTCCCTTTAGCCCTACACCGTCCCCATTATACCCCCAGGAACTCTTATTCCACTTGCTGTCCCTGTAGGTTCATCGATCTTGGGTTCCATGTACGAAAAACAGAAGCACATATAGCAAAAATTCAAGCGGGCAATCCCAATGACAAAATACATTAGAATTAAACCCCAATATGAAGAAAAAGTGAGAAAAACATAAAATGTTGAAAACCTTATAACTCTTTATGGAAGTACAAAGCCCAGTGTTTTTCACACAGAGAGGCAAGTGAAGTTGAACTACTGGTCTTGAGGCTAGCAGCCTAACGCGTAACTAACTACTATACCACCAGGGCTCCTGACCATGCCACCAGGAAAGACATCGTTAGAAAGGGATGCTATGAGTCAGAATTGACTTGATGGTATTAAGTTAACTGTTCAGTGGTTTGGTCAAGGTAAGCAAAGTCTTGCCATCCTGGCTTCTAAGGAGCATTTGGTTGTATTTCTTCTAAGAGTGATTTGCTCCCAAACCCTTACAAGTAGAAGGGAAAACGCTCAATGAAATGGACTGACCATGTAGCTAAACATAGGCAGGGTCATGAAAACAGCACAGGACCAGGCAGAGTTACACAAGACCCAAGATGGCAAGCACAGCGAGCCACAGGGAGTGCTGTCCTCAGGTCACAACAAGCCAGCACTTCCCATCTCCAGCCTCCTCCAGGCCTCCACCCTTCCTTCCAGATGGCTTATCACTTCTCTTCCTGTCTTCCCTCTGGCAAACGGGGTGCAGGTCCTTCTGCCAAGAGTCATCGGACCCCCACGATCTTCCTTCCCTCTGGGCATCCTGCCCTCGGAAGCTGGCCCAGAGCAGCATCTGTCCTGGTGGAAACTCCAGCTCCTTCCTCCCTTTGGGTTTTTTCCCAAGGAGCTCCTGGGTGGTGCCAACCACTGACTAGAGACTGGAGGCACCAGCCCACTCCCAGGTACCTACGAACTACTTCTGCAGAATCCGCCATGGAGCACAGCTCCACTGTGACATCAGGGGTCAGTGCGTCGGGGGAACTAGACCATCACTGGACATATGGGGAACTTGACTATCTGGGGGTCAGTGGACATCAGGGGGAATTTGACCATCCAGGGGTCAGTGTATGTCATGAGGAACTTGCCCATCATCAGTATCTTTCCGCAGCATGCTTGCAGCATGCTTTGAGGTCTACTGGGGCCCCCCTCATTCCTTTCACTTCTCCATTTACAGACTCCAGACACCCCATGGGTCATGGGCCCCACCAAACATTGGCTTCCTGGCCCTCTTCATCATCCCCATTGTAAAAGCACTTACATAAGAACCAGCCCTTTCCGCTAAGGTCAGGACATACCCAAAAAGCAGACAGCTCTAGGGACATGGGGATTATCCTACTTATCCAAACCATACAAAAAAGCTATCCTACCTTATGACTGATATTATTCTTTATGAAATGTTTCAGACATGAGAAGGTACCCAGTACACCCCTCCCTGACTTAAAGAACAAAGCAATTAGCAACACTTGACTCCCTTTGCCCGTCTTCCTATGCTATGCCCCTCCCTAGGTCATCACTCATCTAGTAAATGTTTAATGAACATCTACTATGTGCCTGACACCATTCCATGCTATTGGAAGCCATCAGTGGGGAAAGCAGACAAAGCCTCCACCCTGTGGAATTACATTCCAGCCAAGAACAAGACAGACAGTACAATAAACATAATAAACGAGGGTAAACTGTACCAACATGCAGGGTGAAGGCAGGTCACAGGGCCTTGGAGGGTGAGAGGAGATCTCACTGAGAAGTGACATCCTGTGATGGGTCGGGCAAAGGCCTTGAAGGAGAACTCCTGACACGGACTGTTTGTGGAGGGGAGTGTGAAGTGGGGTACCCAGAGGCAGTGGGACGTAGTTACAGGGTCCCTGCAAGGCATCGCTGAGCGAGGCTGGCGCAGAGGAAGGGTGTGCTCTGGCCAGGGTTTGAACAGGACCACACAGCCGAGATTGCAGGCCAGGATGGAAGCAAGGCGGCCAGGGTATGAAGCCGCCACAGCACGTGTGCTGTTGTCCCGTTCTGACTCCCAGCGACCCTGTGTACTGCAGAAAGAAAACCCTGCCCGGTCCCGTGCCACCTTCACAACTGTTCCCATGTTTGAGCCCATTGTTGCAGCCACTGTGTCAATCCATCTGGTGGAGGGCCTGCCTCTTTTCTGTTGCCCCTACCAAGCTTGACTAGTCTCTCCTGACACCACGTCCAGAGTATGAGGTGAAGTCTTGTCATCCTTGCCCCTAAGGAGCATTCTGGCTGTACTTCTTCCAAGACAGATCTGTGAGTTCCTTTGGCAGCCCGTGGTGTAAATGTTCAGGTGAGAAACCTCGGCCGTGACCCAAAAGGTGGTGTCTGCGAGCCTCACAGAGCAACGGCGCTGTTCGAAGAGCACTCGACTTTGCGGCTGGAAATGACTCGTGTTTGCAGGGGTGCTTGACCCCAAGGTGCGTATTGGTAGCCAGGGATTCTTCTGAGACAGACACTGAAGACCCGAGGTAAAAGGGGGAAACAAACCAAGTATCTCTCCTCTCCAAGCCTGGCCCTGGTGGCTTGTTTTCCTGTCTAGAAGGTTATTTGGTCTGTGAGATGGTGGCAATGATGGTGCGGTGACTGGGAGCAGGCTGCCTGGGTCCAACCCCCCGTGGCCCCATCACACAGCGATGCCCCCTGGCTGTGTTACACAGTGGTTCCGTGCCTCTGTCTTCTCATCTGCAAAATGGGGGCATCTTAGCTGCCTCTGGGTTATTACAAAGACCAAGTGGCAATAAAGGTGGCAGTCTGGTCAGTGTGCTGAGCACACACTGGCACACAGGGGTTCCCAGTTCTATTGGTGATGACTTTGGGGAGGATAACCCGACCTCCCCAACATGCTTTCCTCTCAGGCAATTCTATAAATCCCCGGTGGAATGCCTTCGGAGCATGGAGACCGTGGAAGCTTCCAACAACGGTGTCCAGGAAACATCTCAGGAGCCCAGGCAGTCCCATCAAAAGGGCTTCCAGGAAGCTGGCCGAGAGCGAGCGCGCTATCAAACGCAGATAACGAGCAGCCATTCTTGGCACCCCAGCTCCAAGCCAACGCCAGCCTGGGGCCATCCGCACTGGTGTCCATCAAGTCAAGGAGCAGGGTGGGCATGTGCCTTGAAGGGTGGAGTTTTTCCCCAACTAGTTCTACCCCATGCACTGAGTATGCCAAGCGCCATTCAGCGATAACCACTTTAAAAAGCTGACCCAGTTGGCCTTTTCTACCTCAATGATCTAAGCCAGTGGTTCTCAACCTTCCTCATGCCGTGACCCTTTAAGACAGTTCCTCATGTTGTGGTGACTCCCCCCAGTCATAAAATTATTTTCATTGCTACTTCATCACTGTAATTTTGCTGCTGTTATGAATTGGGCGAGGCTTGTGAAAGGGTCACTCGACCCCCAAAGGGGCCGTGACGCACAGGTTGAGAACCGCTGATTTAAGCACATATACCAACTTCTACTTTCAGCTCAGACTTTGGGCATGTTGCCAGGAGAGACCAGTCCCTGGAGGGTGTCAGGCTTGGTAAAATAAAGGGGCTACTTGAAAGAGGAATGTCCTGGATGAGAGGGAGTGACTCTGCGGATGGAACAATGGGCTCAACCACAAGAATGATGGTGAGGACCGTGCGGACAGGCAGTGCTTCGTGCTGTTGTGTACAGGCCGCTATGAGTCAGGACTGCCCTGCCGGTCCTTAATGACAACAGTCTTCACCCACATGCCCATCACAAACCTTGGACACTATCCGTTTAGACTAAAGCAACCAGAAGGCAATTTGAACACATGGAAATGGGACACGAGCACAGCCTTCCGTCCATGGGGTTTTCTTTTTACATCATTAATTACTTGTTAGCCAGGTTAAAGTCTTCAAAATATTGGCACGTTTTTTGAAGCTGGTGCTTGGCAGGGAATGATAGCGTACATTCTGAAAATATCTGTGAGATTTACCTCTTGCATCCTCTATCTATCTGTCACACACACACACACACACACACACACACACACACACACACACACACTCCTGATCCTGATCGCAGCATGGCTAGAACACTCACCATGGAAGTGTCATATTATTCTCCAATTCAGCTCATTTTCTTGGAGGAGACTTGACTCGAGTCGGAGACATAATCAATTTGATTGGTTGTCTCCAAGGCATAAGGGAACAGCCTCTCCTTGCTGATCACATTGCTCCCCACGGTCACATACCCCCGTGCACACTCAGCTACTTGTGCACGGCGTCTTTCCTGCCCATTCCCCGCCACTAACAGCCACCGAGAGCGTGGACCTCGTGCAGGCGCTGACCTCTGGGAGCCTCACAGAGGAGCTCGTGGGCTCCAGCTGCCCTCCTAGGAGGGCATGGCAGGGCCGCATGAAGGCATGCTCCATTTGCATCGTTTGCCCCGGATTTCTACACGAGGGTGACAGACGTTTGGGGTCCTGATGGCTTTTCTCTCCCGTGTGGAGCAGAGTATACTGTTCCCTTCTTCCTACTGCCATCGGATCACTTCTGACTCAGTCACACTGTACAGGGGTTTCAGAGTGTCCATCTTTGTGGGAGCAGACCGTTTCATCATTCTCCCAGAGAAGCTAGGATTGAACCACGGATTCTAGAGTTTGCAGCCCCTCCCACAAACACACACACATTTAACTCACCACACCACCAGGGCTTCCTATTAGTTTCTGTCGAGTTTGTTCCAATTCACAGAGACTACGTACAACTGAAGGAAGCACAACCCCGTCCTGCACCATCTTCACCGTCATTACATTTGAGCTCATGGGGTTGCCAGACTAAAGTACCACCACGAGGTGGCCGGTTTCCCTCTGGACACTGGGAAGTTCAACCCCACGTGGTCAGCCATGTTGCTTCCTTCTGAGGGCCCAAGGAAGTGGCCTCCTGTCCCTCTTCTCTCACCCAGGGACTGACCAGGGACTGACACTCCTTGTCACGCCAATCTCACCTCTGTGTTGGCGAGACCATCTTCCCCTGCATGTGCGTTTCTAAGTACTTTCAAAACTCAACACACTGCCATCGATCGAGTAGATGCTGACTTAGAGTGACCCCATGTGGGTTTCCAAGACAGTAGCTGGTTAACAGAGTAGAAAGCCCAGTCTTTCTACCGGGGAGCTGCCAATGGGTTCGAAATGCTGACCATTTGGATCGTAGCCAAACGCATAACCGCTGCACCACCAGGGCTCCTTGAAAGGACACTACTCCGAAGCAATCAGAAGCCACGCTACTCCAGTAAAATTTCATAGAGACTGATAGCATCTTCAAAGACGCCATTTCAAATTAAGGCCACCTCCACAGGTACAGGACTTAGGACTCGAGCATATCTTTGGAAGAGGGGATATCATTTCATGCACAACACTCAAAACCAAGCCAAACTCACTGCCTTCAAATTTGCTGCAACTCATCCGGGCAACGCTATGAAGGGGCCTATAGAACTGCCTCTGTGGGTTTCTAAGACAGTAACTGTTACTGAGATGGGAGCAGACAGCCTCATCTTTCTCCCGCAGAGCAGCTGATGGTTTCAAGCTGATGACCTTGCAAACAGGTTAGAAGCCACCAGAGCTCCCTATCCACAAAACAGAGAATAAAATTTTGCAGGAGGGGGTAAAAAACACAACAAAAAACAAAGGTGGGAGGGCAAAGAATGTACAGATGTGCTTTATACAATTGATGTATGTATATGTATGGATTGTGATAAGAGTTGTATGAGTTCCTAATAAAATGTTAAAAAAAAAAAAAAAGGTGGGAGGGTGGTTTTGCATCACTTCCCAGGACGTGCCAACACCTCAAGCAAGGTGAACCCCATCTTTGCAACAGACTAGTATGCACACCCTTAATAAGAACCTCGTGCCCAGCACCCCGCCCCCACCCCTCGCTCCTGCTTACCCCTTACAGCATAAATGAGCAAGCAAAAGCAAGATACTTGATGCTGGAGTTTGGTTTGCAGAGGGCAGCGTGACCTCTGGGTTCAACACAGGGCCAGGCACTGAGCCCTGCGTGGGTTCCAGAAGCAGGAAATTTGCTTGTGTGTCTGGTGCTTGTTTGGCACAAAAGCCATGGCCGCAGAATACTGATGCCTGGGGCCGGTGGAAGGAACCCTATTGCGGAGGCTCTTTGATTTCCAGCGTGTATCCTCAGGATCAACTCTAGGGAAGGATAAAACCGAAGATACAACATAAATAAGTTTCCCAGGGCTCAGAGTCTCTTTTTTGTATTTCTCTGTAGTTAATACAAAAGTCCAATGTTTCCTTCAAGTACATCCTCAACCTTAAAACAGAAACCCTTAACGCTGTGCCCTGGAATGAGACTCGTGCTAGCAACCTAATTGCATAATGGCAGCCCACGCCGTCCCTAACACAAGTGCCAGGGAGGAGGTCCAGGTGGGGTTTTCTCCGCATCCCTCCCTCTCTTGGATCTCTGCAAAGCCCTGTCCAACCAGGAAAATTGTGAAGAGTTTTCGCTTTTGGTAGTTTTCACAATGAAAGCATACTTTGCATTGGTGGGCCCTTCCCCAAGAACACCTCTCCAAGTATTCTTGTTCAGCGCTTGTAAATTACTCTTCCTCTCCCCAGAGACAGGCCTACCTGAGGCACACTTGACCGTTCTCCTAGGAGAACCGCTGCTCAACAACCATGTCTGGACAAGGTGGAAGGGCAATTCCATTTCCTTTTCCAAACGTTAAGTGCTCAGGGGTTTTCTTTCTTCTTCAGTGGGGAAACTGGGTCTCGACCCCATTCGCACGCATGTGGACCAAGCCCCAACATCCAACATGGCAGACTGCGGAGTTCTCCAGGGGCTAAGTGTTCTCCCGGCCCCATCACGCGAAGGCCAATGAAGGCTCTCTGAAGGAAAGCGGGATTTGAAGCAGTGTGTGCTGCATAGAAAGCCCAGGCGCTCAAGCTACACACGCCATGCCTTGGCAACAATCACACACACACAATTTCTTTAATTCCCTTCACGCCGCCTCAGCACTCAGACAACCTTGAAGCATAATAGTGGAAGGGGCAGCGTTCTGGGGATGAAGGCACTCCAGAGTCATCCTCTCTCAGAGAGAGGCCATGTGCTCCCTGGCATGCATGGGGTTCGACCCACTCCTATTCTTCCCCTCAGGCGCTGTGGTTTGAGTAGGATCTGAAGTGACTCCTAAAGCGACCAATACTTCTCCCCGGGCACCAGGGCAAAAATCACTTCATCTTCAGCACTTTCTTTGAGGCAACAGTTCTTCTGCAAATGAAGGCAGATGGCTCCCATATCACTCCATCTAATATGCCCCCAGCTTGATTTATAGATTTCTTTGCATGTTACCTGAACATAAACAAGCCTTGTGTTATTTCTTGCACACTTGTCAAATTACAGGAAGATATTCTTTTTGACCTTTAAACCTAAATAAAAAAGTGCCTGAGACGTTTTCCAGCAGACCCACAGATGCCAATTAAGAGGATGTAATTATGAAGGGGATCGTCATTGTCTGTGCTTTGGGTAATGATTTAATTTTAGTTTTATGCGTTCACTCAATGGAGGAAAAGAAAATAAACTGGGCTGCGAATAATCTCGTGAACGCAATGGGAATGATTTGGCACCATTTGTTCCTTAATTTACCAAAATGGGAAGGAGCTGGGGGAGCTTGGCACCAGGGCTTCCCAGAAGGAAGGAACATTTCTTGAGAGGTGCAGAAGCCGCATGGAAGACCCAAAATAGCGACAAGACTGCCGTTCAGCCCGCAATGCAAATTGGATCTAACTCTAGGCAGGGCCGGGAATTCCGTTTGGACCCCGCACAAGACATTCGCCTGTCTGTTTCTCCCATGGACCTGCCTAAGGCCAGGGCAGCCCCACTAGAGGATTCTCTACACAAAATGCACATGGGCACATGGACAAAGTGGGTGTGTCTTTTCTTCTCCTTAAGCAAACCGATCCTTCAAGGCAAATGGACGTGGTCCATCCTGGGCTAGCCTCCCACCTCCCTCCGATGGGCCAAACTAAGTTCATATCTATGACCACTTAGGGCAGGCTTTGGCCCCAACCCCCTGGCCCTTTTCAACAACCAGGTTCTAATTTAAATCTCTCCCCAAACTTCCGGAAAGCTAACACAGGGGATTCAGTAACGCCGCATTTGGCAATGCCTGGGTCACTGCTCGGCTCTGTCTCCATCTCTGTCTTGACAGCCCATGTGCATGCACAATAGTTGCCCCCAGTCCCACGGCCCCTTTCACCACACTGTCCCTGCCATATGCAAACTCCCCCTGCCAGGCCCCGAGCTCCACGAGGTTGCCCCACTCTACTCCTTTCTCCACCGTGGTAATGGTGCCCTTCACTACATGGCTCTGTCCCTCTTCCTTCTGGGAAGGACCAATGGGATTTGCTTCCTCTCATTATCTCAGAGCTGTAATGACAAGGGACCTGGCAGACAGTTCTTGGTAGGCTCAGGAGCTGGGACCGAGGAGAAAGGAGTCCTGTCTGTTGTGACTATTCCGCAGAGACCCACACAGGGCGTGCACACACAGGGCTCTTCCCGGACTCTCCTGGTCACACGGAGCTAGAGGTGCTCCGGCCCTACACACATGCTCATTCTCCAGCCCCATGAGTAATGTGGCCTACTTACGGGGAGCTAACAAGGCCCCTGCTGTCCCGCAGTCAGTGGCACTTCAACCTCAGCTCCCTGATGCCCCAGAAAGCTGGGCGAAGCAGGGCAACTTGAGGAGGAGCGGCTCTTGACTCCATGTCTGGGGAGCCCAGGCTGGGACCAACTAGGGGTGCCCTTCAGCATCCAGTTGCAGTAAGTCTCCGAGTCTCTTCTCAAACCTGAAGATCATGTTGTTCATCAGCCCAGCCTGGCATATATGTCACTTCCTCCAATTGTTCATTTTCAAATGCTTACTGAGTGACAGCCCCATCAAGCTTGGAGCCAGGAGTGCCAGAGAGGCCGTCTCCTGGGAACCCTCCCTTCACCCCAGTGCAGCTGGTGGAGGTCTCTGGGTAGTGTTGGGGGAAGCACTGTCGCACGTCTGCAGAACCTCTAACAAGTCAGAGGAGAATTCCAATGAAATGCCTAAAGCCTTTCCGTTTGCCATTTTTCTCCACTTTTGTACTTGAGTGTGTCTTAAGGGATCAATGAAGCCAGGGGTCAGAAAATTACAGTTCACTGGCCAAATCAGCCTGCTGTAAATAAAGTTTTATTGAAACTCAGCGAAGACCTGTTCATTTCCATGTTGTCTGTGGCTGCTTTCACCTTACAGTGGCGCAGGTGAGGAACTTTGACAGAGAGTTTTGGGCCTATGAAGCCTAAAATAATTGCTACTAGACCCTTTAAGAAAAAGTATACAGATCTCTGGCTTAAATCACCAGTATAACTTACTTATAAATCATCTGTCACAGAGAGTATACATAGAGGGCTAAATAAAGGCGTGTACATATGTAAATATATTTATGTATGAGGATGTGGAAACAGGTCTATATGCATACATGTATAGGGGTTTAGTGTTAAGGTAATAGATGGACACTGACCCTCCACTCAAGTATTCCCTCAATGCAAGAATACTTTGTTCTATTAAACTGGCATTCCATGATGCTCACCTTCCCCACATGATCACTGAAGACAAAGTGGGTGCATAAGCAAATGTGGTGAAGAAAGCTGATGGTGCCCGGCTATCCAAAGATATAGCATCTGGGGTCTTAAAGGTTTGAAGGTAAACAAGCACACATGGAAGAAACACACCAGCCTGTGTGATCATGAGGTGTTGAAGGGATCAGGTATCAGGCATCAAAGAACAAAAAAATCATATCATTGTGAATGAGGGGGGAACGTGCAGAGTGGAGACCCAAAGCACATCTGTAGGCAACTGGATATCCCCTTACAGAAGGGTCTCAGGGAGGAGACGAGCCCATCAGGGTGCAATGTAGCAACGATGAAAAATACAACTTTCCTCTAGTTCCTAAATGCTTTCTCCCCCCTGCCACCCCCCACTATTATGATCCCAATTCTAGCTTAGAAATCTGGCTAGACCAGAGGATGTACACTGGTACAAATAAGAACTGGAAACACAGGGAATCCAGAGCGAAAAATCCCTTCAGGACCAGTGGTGAGGGTGACAATGCCGGGAGGGTGGAGGGAGGGTGGGGTGGAAAGGGGGAACTGATTACAAGGATCTACATATAACCTCCTCCCTAGGGGATGGACAAAAATGGGTGAAGGGAGATGTCAGACAGTGTAAAATATGACAAAGTAATAATTTATAAATTATCAAGGGTTCATGAGGGAGGGGAGAGTGGGGAGGGAGGGTTGAAAATGAGGAGCTGATGCCAGGGGCTTAAGTGGAGAGCAAATGTTTTGAGAATGATGAAGGCAATGAATGTAAAAATGTGCTTTACACAATTGATGTATGGATGGATTGTGATAAGGGTTGTATGTGTCCCTAATAAAATGATTTTAAAAAATCATCTGTCCCGTAATTTCATCTCAAGACCAATAAACTTTGGGCTCATTAGTAAACACTATCACTCAAAGGAATAAGAAATGAAAGTCCCAGAATCTCAGCTCAAACCATGTGCTCTGAAGTCCCCAGTTCTACTTCCCTACAGAACTAACCAAACCCAGCACCCCATCGTCATCAAGCCGATGCCAACTCCCGGGGACCCACCCATGCAAGTCCATCACCTCAGAATCCGCACTGCCACTCAGCCCACTCGGACTCCCTCTGGGCCAAGGAGGACAGCCCCTTGGGTTCCCGAGACTGTGAACCTGTACAGCAGTAGAAAGCCTCGTCTTCCTTCCATGGAGCATCTGCTCATGTTCAACTGCTAACTTTGTGGCTAGCCGCCCGGCATGTAACCATCAGGACTCTCCACACCTCCGTACATCTCTTTAATTTACACATGCACACAGAGGTGTCTTCACACAGGAAAAAGCTTAACACGCTATCATTCAAGTGAAGATGCCTTCAAAAGCCACCCCAACCCAGTTCACCTGGTTTGTTTCCTTTCCCACGTGCTTTCTGGATCCACCCTCACAAACATGCAACTAGAGAAATCAATTATTCTGTGTCTGTGGGCATGTGAGCGTGGTAGTTACATGTATCATGTCAACTTGATAAATAAGTCTAGGGGTGGAGGGTAGCTTGTCTCAGTCAGGTCACAGCCTGATGATGCCTCCTAATGGGTGTGGCCTTCTCATGAGGATTCTGGGAACTCCCTGTCTTCCTCCCAGGAGGCAGGACATATTCTCCCTCTGCTCTACCTTCCTGTTGCCCTGAAGATGCATCACTGCCATTGGATCCACAAGACTTTTTGCCCACCGGCCTGTACTCTTCCTGCATTCTGATCATTGCATGTGACAGCATGAGTCTGAAGAGAGATTTATGGACTTAGGTGCTGTGTTAGTCTGGGTCAATTAGGCAAACAAATCCACAAAAACTCATATGTATAAGAGAGTTTATAAGGGTAAGTGCACATTAAGAAAGCATCCCAACCCAGTGCTGTCCAAGCCCATAAGTCCAACATTAGTCCATATGTCCTACACCGATCTACAAAGTCCTCCTCAATCTCACAAAACACACACAATGATGCTGACTGCAGGAGGAAAACCGAATTGGTGAGCATGTAAGCATCTCAGTGCTGGCAGGGGTCTCCAAGGGCCTGCTCCAGCACCCAAGGCTGCATCAGGGTAGGTCCATGTGGCCTCCCCTTAGGGATGTCTTGCAGGAAGTCAGCCTTACCAGCTGAAGCAGGGAACTGGCTAAGTCAGCTGCACCCTGGTCCGACCATCAGAAAGCAAGAGACCCGAGAACTAGAAAAGCGAGGCTCACAGCCATTTATATCTCTGCCCTTCAACTAATTTCACCTGTGTTTATCGGCCAGGTTGGCACAATAAATTTTAACTTTCTCATTGCTAATATCGTATTTATGGACTTGATTTGGACTGGGATGTTTTCTTAATGTATAATTACTCTTTATATAAAGCTCTTTTTTATACATATGTGAGTATCACAGGACTTGTTTCTCTAGTCAACCTTGTCTAACACAGTGAGGATCATAACAAATTATGGAGAATGAGAATTCCAGAGCACTTAATTGTACTCATGGAGCCGGTCCATAAGCCAAGAAGCAATTGGGAGACCAGAATAGGAGGATGCTGTGGATTTAAAATCAGGAAGGTGGGTATCAGGGTTTTCACCACGCTCATTCAGTATCTAGGTTGAGCAAGTAATCCAAGAAACCAGACTACATGAAGAATACCGTGGTAACAGGATTGGAGGAAGGGTAGATCAAAGACTACAGCTTTCAATGCAGGTTACAGCTGAACATAACACAAAAATCCTCACAATTGGACTAATGAACAACATCATGGTAAAGGGAGAAAAGATTAAAGTTGTCAGATTTCATTTTACTTGGGTCCACAACCACGTCCCATGGAAGCAGCAGTTAAGAAATCGAATGCCATATAGCATTGGACAAGCCTGCTGCAAACAGCCTCTTTCAAGTGTTAACAAGCAAAGATGTCACTTTGAAGACTAAGGCATTCCTGACCAATCAATGATATTTTCAATCATTTCATATGTGTGCAAAAGCTGGAAAGTGAATTAAAAAGAATCAAAGAATTGATGTCTTTGAATTATGGTGTTGGCAAGGAATTTTGAATATGACATGAGCTGCCAGGACAGCAAACAAATTGCTCCCCTGTTTCCACTCACTGTAGGGAAAAAAGAGGGCCCCCACTTACTTATATGACTTATAGAGACCCACTTACCAAGGACCCACATACCTACTGTTGCCGTTTTCTTCTTGCACCTAGCGACAGTCTTGGACATCTTCTGAAGTCAGCGCATTCAGATGTACCTCGCACTTTTTAACTGCCCGGAGTATTCCATGGGCTGGCTGTTGAAAGCTCAGCTCAATGCATACAAACAGCTGAAGCAGCCAGCTGAGCTTGGCATACCCAGCTCTCCTTTCTTCCCAGGAAAAAAAGACTTGTTATTCCCATGTTATTCTTCATGTAGTCTGGTTTCTTGGATTACTTGCTCAACCTAGATACTGAATGAGCGTGGTGAGAACGCTGATGCCCCCCCCCCACTTCCTGATTTTAAATCCACAGCACCCTCCTGTTCTGGTCTCCCGATTGCTTCTTGGCTTTCTACTCCCAGGAAGAGTTTCGCTCTCAGAAACCCAGAGACAGTTCTACTCGTACTACAGGGTCACTGTAAGTCAGGATCAACTGGATGGCAGTGAGTGTTGAGTGAATTATGATTAGAATTGACTCAAAGGCTGTGGTTTGTGTGTGTGTGTGTGTGTGTGTGTGTGTAAGGGGGTACGGCAGTGATTCTCAACCTTCCTAATGCCGCAACCCTATAACAATCCCCCAACCATAAAATTATTTTCATTGTTACTTTATAACTGTAATTTTGCGACTGTTATGAATCAGGTGACCCCTGTGACCCCTGTGAAAGGGTCATACCCCCCCCAAAGGGGTCATGATCCACAGGTTGAGAACCACTGGGGTATGGGGTTGGTGACCCACATCACCTCAGAACTGGACATGTCAGGGAATGGGCTGCAGGTCCCAGCCATACATCCATCTATTTAAGGATGTCCCCACCTGCGGGAGTCCCTGAGTCATTGTCTACAGCAGCCATACTGCCAGGAGTCTTTGCTTGACCCTCAGCCTCCCCCAGAGATCTATGCCTCCAAACACCCCATTCAAAGAAACGATTTGAAAGGAGAATCACTGTGAATATAAATGACTTTCTCAGAAGCTTGACTTTTTAAAAAGGAAGATGAATCTGGCCCTTGAAAATAAAAAACAGATTGAGAAGCTGAGCTCCGTGGAGTGACTTAAACAGGAATTCAGAGTTGGCACCCACTGGGAGCAGCGCAGCAAAGGCAGGCGGCGGAAACAGGCAGAACCTCCAGCTTGGCTCAAGAGCACACCTCCCTCCCCACCTCCCTGCTCAGCATCCCACACCGACTGAGCATCAACCTGTGGGCAGCACCGGAACCACAAGCTGCAGGGCACATGCTATTGGAATTTCAAGCTCTGAGAAGGGGCCAGCACATGCTGAGTACCATGGACAGGAGAATGAGAACTGATAGGACAGGTAACCTTCCCCCATACCTCCCTCCACCCAACAGGAGGAGTGTATGAGGACAGGGGAATGATGTAAACATTTTTCCATTTTAAAATCCCACTCTGGATTCTGGTGAAGAATAGATTCATGGGGAGGCAGCTCCGCTGTTCTCTCACTCTGCTTACTGAGGGGAAGCCTGGCATACCCTGCTGGGTGTTGGGTACACATCTGGAGGACGGGGCAGGGGTTCTGCCTGTGGCTGGGTCAGGGCCTGTAGAGCCTTCAGGACAGACTATGGCCGAGCAGTGGCCATCACCTCTCCCGCTGGCCAGAACAACTCTCACCCAAGGGTTTCACGGCCTGTCCTTTGGGAAAAGAGGGGCTCCTGGTTGAGAGGTACTGTGAAATGAAATGACTCAGGATGCCTCTTTCATCCAGAATCTTTGTAGTCCCACCAAATGATTCGGTGGGAGCATGCAAATGAGGCAGAGGATGGTAGATCTGGGATTGGAGGTGTTTATTTGCTGGGCTGCTAACCTCAAAGTCAGCAGGTCGAAACTACCAGCTGCCCCAAGGGAAAAAGTGAGGCTTTCTACTCCCATAAAGAGTTACAGTCTCAGAAACCCACAGGGACCATTCTATCCTGTCTTGGAGGGTCGCTATGAGCTAGGATCGACTGGATGGAAGTGAGTTTTGAGGGATTTTTTTTTAGTCATTACACTGAACATAAAGTGTACCGTTCCAGAAATAGGAACAGAGAACTCCATGATCAGCAAGAATGCAGAGTGCAGCCAAGCTCTCTGCAAGAAGTGATCAAGGCTGCAGCACAGGCACCAGGTGCCGCGGCATTGAGATCATCAGCCAGAGCAGCGAGCTTCCCAGCCCACAGAAGGAAGAAAGCTTTGGGGCAGGAGGCTGAATTCCGGAGTAGATTGTCCACTGGACATTCATCAGCTCTTTTGTAAGAAGTTTTGTGACATTTACACAAGCAGGGCAGAGGCCAAGGGGCAGAGTGGCTGAGAGGCTGAGAATCAGAGAGATGGGGCTAACAAAGATGCTTTCTTTAGACAAAAGAAGTATATCCTAAACACTTTCTGATCCTGACTTGAAATCTGTCAACTTCCCTAATAAACTCTATAACCATGCGTATGTCTATGAGTTCTCTGTGGCCATGCAATGGGATATCAAGGCCAGCAGACATGTAAAGTACTGTGGGAGGGACCATTAGGGTCAGAGCAGGGTAAAGAAAGAGGCTGGAGGCATGTCTGGTCACTGTCTCACATGACTCATCCTGGGTCAGATATGCAGTTGAATTCTCCTTCCTCCTTGTATCACCAGAGGAGGTCAGACGTAGCTGCCATGCCATTTCCACAGGAAGCCAAATTCACCTCCAGCTAAAGACAATGAGGACCACAGAGACGAACATGTCCAGGGGCTGCTGACCAGCTAGATGACTAAACACCTGGGACTTAACCCTGGGCTCCTCCTTATTAGCGCCCTTCAGGGGTTTGTTATGAGAACTGAGATAATATGCACAGCGCACCCAGCCATTGTTGGCAGCTCAGTAAACACCCACTGTGAGTCAACTTCAGGGGGCACAGATAAGCACTTGCCTATGTCTTGTGACAAGAAAGAGGCACAAGAAGAAAGCCTCTGCCAGAATCCAACCTCCTGCCCCACCCACCACACCCACAGGCCTTAGCATGGGTTCTCTTAACTAGAGGGAGTTGTTGTTGTTGTTGTCGTTGTTGTTGTTAGGTGCCATCAAGTTGGTTCCGACTCAGAGAGAGCCTATGCACAACAGAATGAAACACTGCCTGGTCCGGTGCCTTCCACCCAACAGTTCCTACGCCTTAGCTCACGGCTGCAGCCACTGTGTCAGTCCATCTCCTTGAGGGCCTTCCTCCTTGTCACTGCCCCTCCACTTGACCCAGCGTGGTGTCCTTCTCCGGGGACTGATCTCTCCTTATAGCATATCCAAAGTATGTACGACAAAGTCTTGCTATCCTCGCCTCTCCCTTGCGGTACTTTTCCAGGGGGAATTTGTTTGTCCTTTCAGCAGTCAGTCCCTGGTTCTTTCAGTATTCTTCTCTACCACAATTCAAATGCATCAAAGACCTAGGCACCCCACTTGGGAGGAAGGAGCCACTGAAAATCTTAAGCACAGCTTTGAAACACTGTAGGGAGGTAGGGGGTGCTACGAATGCATGTCTAAATAAAGGTCCTCCGTCTTGAGCAAGTGGAAGACGGATGTGGAGTTAGGTGAGCAAATGGAAAAGAACCTCCTGGTTGCAGAAAGCTTAGAGAGTAGCAAGGAAAGGAACTCTGTTAAGATGAAGGCAGACGCCTGCAACAAGGAGCTCAAACAGGACTGCCATTGTGAGGGGCACAGGACTCAGCAGCAGGCCGTGGGCTTGCTATGAGTCGGAAGTAGCTCCCAAATGCAGTCATTGACTGAATCCCTTTCTCCCCCAAATTCCTATGGCAAAAATCAAATAAATGTGGAAATGGGGGAGAGGTGGAGCCTGTCCCCATGGAGGACGCTGGTCAAAGTGTGCTGCTGCCACCCCCCAGCCCCCCACCAGATTCAGCAAGGAACCGCAGACAGCCATGGAGAAGGTGGCATGGGAATGCAGGGGCAGGGAAGGGCATGATGCACCTAGAGATTAGTCACCGAAAAAACAAGTCCATAAGAACCTTGAAACACCACATGATCACTCAGGTATCAAGGATCAAAGAACAAAACAAAAAAAATCACACTATTGTGTGCTCATCTTCCCGATCTGGTCGCTGAAGACAAAGCGGGTGCATTCACAAATGTGGTGAAGAAAGCTGATGGTGCCCGGCTATCAAAGGATATAGCGTCTGGGGTCTTAAAGGCTTGAAGGTAAACAAGTGACCATTTAGCACAGAAGCAACAAAGCCCACATGGAAGAAGCACAACAGCCTGTGTGATCATGAGGTTTTGAAGGGATCAGATATCAAAGAACAAAAAAAATCATATCATTGTGAATGAAGGAGAGTGCAGATTGGGGAGCCAAGACCCATCTGTAGGCAACTGGACATCCCCTTACAGAAGGGTCTCAGGAAGGAGACAAGCCAGTCAGGGTACAATGATCCCTTCAGGACCAGTTCTGAGAGTGGCAATACCAGGAGGGTGGAGGGAGGGTGGGGTGGAAAGGGGGAACTGATTACAAGGATCTACAAATAACCTCCTCCCTAGGGGATGTACATCAGAAAAGTGGGTGAAGGGAGACGGTGGACAGTGCAAAACATGACAAAATAATAATAATTTATAAATTATCAAGGGTTTGTGAAAGCAGAGGTGGGGAGGGAGGGGAAAATGAGGAGCTGATACCAAGGGCTCAAGTAGAAAGCAAATGCTTTAAGAATGATGATGGCAACAAATGTACAAATGTGCTTGACACTATGGATGGATATATATGGATTGTGATAAGAGTTGTATGAGCCCCCAATAAAATGATTAATTTTTTTAAAATACAAGGAAAAAAAATAGGCTTGAAACACTTTCCCAGATACCATTCCTGTATCAAAGAGAAAACAAAATTAAAATCTAGATGACAAAATCTTACGACAACAATTTACACACTAGCCAGACATGTAGAATGTGGCCATTACACTGTCCTCTAAAGGAAACTCAGTGGTTTTAAGTAATTATGCTGGAAGGAAAACTATGGGGCAATAAACGGCCTAGGCTTTCAATGGAAGAAATCAGAAACAGAACAAGAAAATAAACCTTTACCCAAACAAAGCTCACGGCTGTCCGATTAATTCCGACTCACACTGACGCTTTAGGACAGAGGGACGCTCTGCTCCGTGGGGTCTCCCAGGCTGTCAATCACTCCTTGCAGAAGCAGGCAGTCACGTGCTCCTCCCGTAGCGTGACAACAGGTGGGTCAAGTCCTACCAGGCAGGCAGCCACGTGCTCCTCCCGTAGCGTGACAACAGGTGGGCCAAGTCCTACCAGGGTTCCTTTCAACGAACCCCTCAGAAGGGACTCAAGATCAAAGGCGGGAAGGTCTCATTTTTGTTTCTTCCAGTTTTCTTTTTTTTTAAACCATTTTATTGAGGGCTCATACAACTCTTATCACAATCCATACATACATCCATTGTGTCAAGAACATTTGTACATTTGTTGACCTCATCGTTCTCAAAACATTTGCTTTCTACTTGAGCCCTTGGTATTAGCTCCTCATTTTCCCCTCCCTCCCTGCCCCCACTCCCTCACAAATCCTTGATAATTTATAAATTATTATTACTTTCTCATGCCTTACACTGTCCACCATCTCCCTTCACTCATTTTTTCTGCTGTCCAGCCCCCAGGGAGGAGGTCACAAGTAGGTCCTTGTAATCAGTTCCCCCTTTCCAACCCACCCTCCCTCTGCCCTCAGGGTATGGCCACTCTCACCACTGGTCCGGAAGGGATCATCCGCCTTGGATTCCCTGTGTTTCCAGTTTCTATCTGTACCTGTGTACATCCTCTGCTATAGCCAGACTTGCAAGGTAGAAATGGGATCATGATAGTGGAGGGGGAGCCTTAACAAGCTAGAGGAAAGTTGTGTTTCATTGTTGCTACCCTGGAAAGGACTCATTTTAAAGGGGGTCCCATCAAAGAATGAACAAGTAAATCCAACAGTCATTAGTCACCCTCAAAATGGAACTCACTGCCCGGAGCCAAGGCTGACTCATAGCCACCCTAGGGGACAGGGTGGAGCTGCCCTATGGGTTTCTGGGGCTGGTAATTCGACAGGAGTAGAGAGCCCTTTTCTCCCGAGGAGCGGCTGGTGGTCGAACTACTGACCGTGCAGTGAGCAACCTAATGCCAATCTACCCCTAGGGCTCCCAGTTCATTAGCTAGGAACATAATTAAACCAGGAAAAGCTCTGGTAGTTCTTCGTCGAGGAAGGAAGGGAGAAACAAGCAACTGTATGCCACAGTGAATCCAGCGCTATGAAACATTAAAATCCAGAAACCTCGTGTGGTCGACCAGGGAGGCAAAGGTGATCTAAGCGGAATGAAGAGGGAGGAAAGGTAAAGAGAAGAGGAGTGTGCGAGACTCATCTCCGCGTCCCTAAAGGCGTCACTGTCTTCAGAGCTGTTCACTGGGAACGTTCAAACCTTCAAGGAGCAGACATTCCCTACACGGCACAAAGCAGGGGAGAAAGACAGATGACTCACACATAAGCTCAACAGCCAAGCCTGTCAAAGACGAAACAAAAAATAAATAAAATCGCAGAACCATCTTGCTTGTCACTCAACTGCAAGGAAACCCACTGCCATCGAATAGATTCTGGCGCACGCGACCGACAGGGCGGAGGAAAGCTGTCCCTGGGGATTTCTGAGACTCTAACTCTTGACAGGCGTAGAAAGCCTTGCCTTTCTCTCACACAGTGCTGGCGGTTTCTCACTGTTAACCTTGCGGGCAGTAGCCCGAGTCACAATCCACCAGAGCACCAGGCAAGGAGATGCAGAGACCAAAAACCTGAATCCGCAGACACACACTGCCCCTCAGCACCAGCCCGAGCTGCAGACTGACAGCCATGCTGGGCCACAGTGCGGCGCAGCAGAATGAAGCACCTGGTTGAGCTGCATGAAAAGACAAGCCCTGGGTGGAAAAACAAAGGCAGGCGGGGAGAGCTGAAGCAAGGCACACGCAGCTGGAGCCCCAGAGGCCAGAAGGCAGATGCCGAAGGCCAGCCGGGGGCTTTAGTGTCCTCCAAGGACAGAGGTATACCCTGGGTCCCCTGCAGATGCGGAACTGGAACCAAACTCCAACACAATTTGAGAAAAATGGAAATGTCCACACGCAGAAGAGCCTTTCAATGAATGCTGGCCCACCCAAACTGCAGACGCCCGTGCAAATGCTGAAGACAGTCACCCAATCACAGGATAAGAGGTTCTAGAATGGGGGGCTACTCTTCCAGGGACTCCCGCCTCCAGGGAACTGAGGCTAGAAAACTCAACTTCAGCCTGGGGGGAAAAAAAACAAACAAGCAAAAAACTGTAAAGAGGCACCGAAGAGAAGTCTACCAAGAAGCAAAAGAAAGAAAAGAAATTGCCAGGACCTCGAGCGCTGGTGTAAAGAGGAAGGCCCCCAAAGAGATGCCTAGGGCAGCTGAAGCCTAGGGCAGCCGTGAGGCTGGCTCCGGACAGGGCAGTGGTTCGTGCTGTTGCACACAGGGCTCCTGGGGATGGCACCCAGATGGCACCTCACACACCACCACTGTGGTGCTAGAAGAGCTTGTTGGTGGCGCGGCCACTGGGAAGGCGACGATGGCTCCAGTAGTGACAGCCTCAGAAACACTCCCGGGCAGTTCCGCTTTGTCGTATCGGGTCACTGGAGGTTGGGATCAACTCAGGAGCAGTAAGCTTGAGTTTGGGTGTTTTTTTAAATGCAGAGCTAAAGGAGTCCTGGTGGCGCCGTGGGTCAGGCATTAAGTTGCTAAAGCACAAGTCTGGTGATTGAAACCCACCAACCGCTCTGCAGAAAGAGCAGCCGGTTTGCTCCCAGAGAGGGTTACAGCGATGGCAGTGGATATGTGGTACTAGAAACAGAGGCCTGACATACGGAAGTCACACAACAAAGTCAGTCGCAAGCCAGGGCTTCCCTGAGAGCCCTCAGAAGGAGGGATGTTAAAAAACACTCTGAAGTAACGCTTTTAGGAACCTGAAGGCACAAAGCGCCCATAAAAATAAATGAACCCATCAATCAGGCACAATCTTAAATTAGTGAGGATGATTTTTTCTTTTCTAGAATAGCATGCAGAAATTATAATCCACCAGAGAAAATGGTTCACCTTGAGAAAAACCAGCTAATCAGCAAACAGAAGGACCAGAAGAGCTGGCGACTGGGGGGACTGGCACAAAAGAGGGACAGTACAATTATGCCTGAAATAATCATGGAGTAAAAGAAAGAATTATCCAACACCAGGAAACTACAAAGCCCAGCACAACGATACAAACATTCTCTATTAGAATTTCTAGAAATAGAGCACTTGAAATTAGAAACACAATAGAAGGTTTTAATAACAGAATAATTAGCAAATGATGAGATTTAGTGACCTAGGAGAGATGTAAGATGAAAACCCAGAATGTAGATACGAACAATCGGAAACCGTGAATAGGAGGAGACGCTGTAAAGCAACACTGATAATAATGAAGAGTCGGCCAGAAACGCGCTCCCAAGGACGGAAGCAACCTCCGCGGCCCTCTGAGAGACTTATAATAATAGCCTTGTGGGGAGCCTGTTAGCATCAGCACTGGGTCTCTGGAGCATCTCAGAGAACAGTAATAAGCTTTCCATAGAGCTGACCGTTGCCGGGTGCTATTTTAAGCGCTTTAACATATATTAACTCAGTTACTTCCTACAACAACCGAAGAATTTGGTAAAATCATATCTACAATGTGTAGGACAGTAAGCTGAGGTGCCCCCATCCATCCATCAGTTCAGCAGACCTGTGAGTGACATGTTGCTGGGAGCTAACCACTAGTCAAATACTAGCAAGATCGCCCATGATGAGCAGGGCTCTGAGGGGCCTCCAGACGAAGGAAGGTCTGGTGATGCGCTTCTGAAAATCAACCAATAAAACCCTGCGGATCAGAGTAGACTCGTGGTCTGATATGAAGCCCTCAGAAGGAAGGGGTGGGCAGGCACTCAAAATACACAGGGGCCACATTAACCGTTCTCACAGGCCACCGGTTATGGAGATGGTGCAGAACCAGGCAACATTTTGCTGTGTTGCACATGGGATCACCAAGAGTCACAGCTGCCGCAAGATGACCACCAACAGCAACAACCGCCACGTGAGGCTCAGAGGTTTTAAGTATCTTCTACAGCTTCAGACCCCATGTTCTTGGCCCCGACGCTATAAGGCCCTTCATGCATGTGACTGGCATTTCAAAGGGCCACACTGAGAGCGAGGAGAGCGCTGATTGGAGAACCGATGTCTGAAAGCTGTGGAAGTTAAGAGAACCCGAAACACTGAATCCGAAGAAGGCCATCAACTTCCAAGCAGAAGAAATAAAAATCAATACAAAGAAAAATCATAGGGAAGCTGAGAAACACACACACACACACACATCACAAAAACCACCAGAAAGAGAAACACCATCCATAAGTGACTGATAGACTGGACGCAGGTTTCCATAAGACTTCCAACGAGGTGGCGGCGCAGGCAAGCGTGCTGATACAGACCCTGTGCACGGAGGAAGAGAGACCAGGAGAAGCTGACACGAACGGTAATCCTGGAACCCTGCGCTTCGGAGGAAAGAGCAGATTGAATGACTGGGAGGAGCTGAAAAAGTCAGCCAGAGAGAAGACAGATGGGTGAATTGTTGAATGGTCAGCTCGGCCCAGTCAGGACCAGTACAAGTGCCCACAGCAGTGGCTGCCACGGGAGAGGTGGGAGTCCCCTGGTTCCCACCCTCCTAGTGACTACAGGGGTGTCCAGACCCTAATCTCACCTACTCAGCCTGAGGTGGTGTACCACCAATACTCCTGGAGGGCACGGTGCGAGACAAGGGGCCTCTTGCCAGCCCCCCGCAGGGGCTAAAAGAAAAAACTCTTTCCGGAACAGTCACCAGACCTCAGGCACATTTGAGCCTGCATGACCTACTTCTGTGCCAGGTCCTTGGCCTTGGCTAGTAGGTAGCTCCGAGGAACCTACAGAAGAAGAGAGCATCACACACCCTCACCCTTCTCCCCATACTGGGTGCACTCCTTGCCTGAGGTGGATCCATACAGGGTATCCCAGTTCTCCAGTTTTCCCCTCTCCAATGGCTGTCACTGGCCCCATTCTTCTCCCGAGTTTTCTTTATTGTACTTTTTCTCTTTTTTTCCCTCTAGCTTTGTTTTTTGTTTTGCTTTTGTCTTATTGGAAATTGTCAAGGATTTTATTTTACTTCAATTTATAATCAATTCTCATGGAAGCAGCAATAAAAAGTCATCAAATCACATATTGCATTTGGAAAATCTGCTGCATAAGTCTTTTAAAAAGTGTTAAAGAGCGAATAGTCTGAGAACTTAAATTCACCTGAATCAAACCGTGTTACTTGTCTCTTTTTTTCTTTTATTTTGAATTTCTTTTTAATCATTTTATTGGGGCTCTTATCACAATCCATACTTATATCCATTGTCAAGCACGTTAGTACATAAATTATCACCATCATTTTCAAAACATTTGCTTTCTACTTTAGCCCTTGGTATCACTTCCTCTTCCTACCACCCACCAACCCGCCCTCACCCTCCCTCCCTCATGAACCCTTGATAATTTATAAATTATTGGGGGTTTTTAAAAATCATTTTGCTAGGGGCTCGTACAACTCTTATCACAATCCATACATACATCCATTGTGTCAAGCACATTTGTACATTTGTTGCCATCATTGTTTTCAAGACATGTGCTTTCTACTTGAGCGCTTGGTATTAGCTTCTCATTTCCCTCCTAGCCCCCATGAGCCCTTGAAAATGCATAATTATTATTTCATCATGCCTTACACTGTCCAACGTCTCCCTTCACCCACTTTTCTGTTGTCCATCCCTCAGGGAGGGGGTTATATATAGATCCTTGTGATTGGTTCCCCCTTTCGACTCCACCTTCCCTCCACCCTCCTGGTGTCGCCACTCTCACCACTGGTCCTGAGGGGATCATCTGTCTTGGATTCCCTGTGTTTCTAGTTCCTATCTGTACCAGTGTACATCCTTTGGTCTAGCCGGATTTGTAAGGTAGAATTGGGATCATGATAGTGAGGGGGAGGTAGCATTAAAGAACTAGAGGAAAGTTGTATGTTTCATTGTTGCTACACTGCACCCTGACTGGCTTGACTACTCCCAGTGACCCTTCTGTAAGGGGATATCCAGTTGCCTACAGATGGGCTTTGGGTCCCTACTCCACACTCCCCCTCATTCACAATGATATGATTTTTTGTTCTTTGATGCCTGATACCTGATCTATTGGGGGGTTTTATATGCCTTACACCAAACTTTCCATTTCATTTCTTTTGAGTTATTAATTTTTCTTTCTTGCTGTTATTTGCATGTGTTTCTATCTATGGTTTGTTGTTGTTGTAATTATTTTCTGTAAGGGCTGTTGCTTTTTGCCTCCTTTCCCCCCTCGTTTCCCATCCCACTCAACTGGAGCCACAACCTGTGCTGATATGGCTCAGCCATGAATATACCTCCTGCTGCCACCCCTACTGGGTGACCACCAGTTCCCGCTCCTATACCTCCTGATTATCATTAGATAGCTGAAAACACTGGCCAACCTGCCCTCACTCTGCTATATGAACCTTAAGCAGAAATGCGCACATTCTCTTACACCCTCCAGCACACAGGTGGGGAATGTAAGGACTTACCAACATACAATCATCAGTTAAATACAAACACATGTCACGTTGCCTCAAAGACAACAATTTCATTTCACAAGAAGAAATAAGATGAGTGGTTCCCAAACGTGACCATACACACACAGCACCAAACCCTGTCTCCTGCAGGAGAGGCTCGGGCGCTATCTGACGAGGAATCGAAAGAATGGCACTTCGACTCCCTTCGAGGGACTGAGAGAAAGATTAATGAAAGCGAGAATCCAGAGGAAGAAGACAAGAACAAACTGAAAAAATAAATAAAAACTTAGAAACTATAGAAACACAGTACATAGAAAACCCAGAAGACTGAGATTTCAGAAATAGATAATGGGTTGAAAGAACAAAGGATTAGAACTGAATCAATGAAAGGTCAACTTAGAGAACTTAACGACAAACTTCTCAGCACTAACCTGCTAGGGAAACAATTCAAAAAAGAACCCAAAACTCTTAAAGAAAGCCTAACAGTTACGTGGGGCACCACTAAGAGGAAGCGTTTAGGTGTAACTGAAATTCTGGAACCGAAAGAAACAACCACAAAATGGAGAAAATCACTGAAATAAAACCTCCCTCACACCATGAACTAATCTCACTGTCGTTGAATCAATGCCAGCTCACAGCTGCCCAGTAGGACTAGGTAGAACTGGCCCTGTGAGTGTCAAACAATCCTGTCTTCTGTGAAGCGGCTGGTTGTTTGAAACTGCTAACCTTGCGGTTATCAGGCCAATGTGCAAACCACTACACCACCAGGGCTTTGGACATCAGGCAGCTATCTTCAAGGTCGGCAGTTCAAAACCACCAGCTGCTCTAAGGGAGAAAGATGAGGCTTTCTACTCACACAAACAGGTACAGTCTTAGAAAGCCACAGGAATTGTACCTTTCCCTATATTATGAGTCAGAAATGACTCAATGGCAGTGAGTTTGCTTTTTTGGTTTAACCATGAATGGAGAGAAGATAAGCATTGAAGAAGCAGAATTAACCTCAAATAGGACAGATCTCAAAATGAAATCATATGCCATATCAGAACCAAAATTTCCCAAAATCAAATTCAAGGAAAGAATCCTGAGAGTAGCTCAGGAGAAACAAAAAAAGTATCTACCAAAGGGGAACAAATCAAACAAATCTTCAACTTCTCAGCAGAAAGCATGTAGGCAAGAGGCAATGGGATAGCATACATAAAAATGTGAATAAAAAAATTACCAGCCAATAACCAAATACCCAGCAAAAGTGTCCCTCAGATACACTGTTGAAATTAGGACATATCCACGTACACAGAAATGGAGGAATCTCCAACTTCACAAGAACAACTTAACAAGAAATAATAAGGGGATCATTTTGGCAGAGAACCCACAACAATAGTCAATGGCCTGAGGCTAAGGCAAATGAGGAACTAGTCAAAAGTCAGCCCAGACACAGAGGCATCCAAAATAAAAGTAGCCTAGAAGACTGAGATATTTATTTATAAAAAAAGACAATTACAAAGAAATAGAGTTTGGGGCATTTTCAAAGGGAGAAACTCAAACAGATTTCAGGTTAGAAAAGACCATTTTAAACTTGGGTAGAAATGAATAAATTACAGGGTCACCTCAAAGAAATGAAATGAAAAAAGAGGGAAATCATAAAGTTCCAGTGAACATTAAAGCAATAGCAACGGAGAAAATGACAAGGAAACTCATAAACAAAATGAACGCAGCACAAAATACTAGGTGGTATAAAGAAATGAGCAGCCTGAAAACACATACAGTAAAGAGGAGTAAACTCAGAGCAATCAATAATTACATTAAATTTAAATCCATTAATGCACCAGTCAAGAAACAGAAGAATGGTTACGCAACCAGGACTCATCAATATGAGACACCGCTTAGACACAGAGACAAAAATAGACTAAAAATCAAGGGATGGAAAAATACCTTTCAAGCTAACAGTAATGGAAAAAGAGTAAAAATGGCAATATTAGTTTCTCCAGAAATCCAAAGTCCACCATCAGAAGCAGAGACGAGCATTATATAATGACTACGTGATGAACCACACAAGAAGACTTTAAAGAAGAAGATTTAATTCCTTGCAGGAATGAACCCCTGGGTGTAGGGGATCGGGATCACAGTGTTGAAGGACATCAAAGTCAAGAGGCAAAACACAGTTCACAAAAACAATACTCCACATCCTCCGTGGGTAAGTAATGACTAGAGTCTTAAAAGCTCACAGTGGGTCTGTAAGGTGCAACTATGGATTCCCCCCCCCATCCAAAGGAAAGAGGAATGAGATGGCCCCCACCACTACCAACGGCTCTCAACGGAACCTCCTTAGAAGGGGCTGGGTATCTGGTACACCAAGATGTGAATGCAACATACCAGCATGAAGCAGGGAACCAGTGGAGGGCTGAGGGGCCGGCCCCAATCCCAACTACATGGACAGCCGCCCCTCCCCCCAAAAGAATTTACTTCAGAGAACAGCACTGAAGCTACAGCTCAGGGAGAGGGACCTGTCTGATCAGAGCACACGGGAGCAGGTGAAGGGGACGGAGAGAGAGTGGAGCACAACCTGGCCCACCAAGCCGTGACAATATCCATGCTCAGAACAGCCAGTGCACACACAGGACCATATGGGCAGCTCAACTATCAGGCACAACATCCTTCCCTGACCCGTAGTCCTACAAGGGACAACATTGGAGACACACTGTGGGAATTGCACCCAATCTGATCCCACCACACGGAGGCAAAACACTAAGGCCGTGTAACAGCAGCAAGGGGAGCAGAGCAAGGTAGTCCCAAGGGAATACCAAAAATAGACTTTGGGTGGAGGGCATGGCACCCCATCAGAATCAACCGGAAAACACTCCTAAAGGTCAACAAACAGACCTTGAACTATGTAGAGGCTTTTCTTTCTTTTGTCATTGGTTTTTTTATTATTGTTGTTGTTTTTAAATGAAGGTCCTGGGTATCGTGGGAGAAAGCTGTGGAATACAATTTAAATTCATAAAAGAAACCAGGTTTGCTGGTTTGTAGAGACAGGTAAGACCCCAAACATTATAGCCCTTAGTCAACCTTCAGTTCTAGAATTGAACTCACTACCATATTAAAATAATCAGCCACTTAAGCTCAGAAGAGCAGCATCTGGCCACGGATAAAGATCACAAGGTATAGAAAGAAGTAGGCATGGAAACAGGGAGAAAGTGGGATAGGGGATGGTACACTGAGGAGACTGCCCTCGATGAGTTGAAACAAAATGTGTATGAATTGCTGAATGTAAAACTGATGATCTATGTATTCTATAAACTTTCACCTAATTCGTAAGAAAGTTGTTTTGTCTTTTAATTTGTAAAGGACATTCCAATTGGGACCAGAAACCATGGAGTAAGGTCTTCAGAGAGATTTCAAAAATTAGGTGCCCAAGCACTAATGTTCCCTGTAGGCTTCCTAACCCCCACCCCAACTCCCGGTATCACAATCTCAGCGCAGCCTCCCAATCTAGACTAGACAAAAGCATGTACATCAGTACAGGCAAAAAATAAAACTCACAACACGTGGAACCCAGGAACAGAAATAGAGGTACCAAAAGGGTAGGGGTAAGCAGGGGAGAAGTTGGGAGGAAGGGGTGCACGATCGCAATGAATAGCACATTACCACACACCCCCGGTCAGGGGGAAGTACAACAGAAACTAGAGGGGAAGGGAGACGGCAGTCTGAGTGATTTTTGAAAATAATTAACAATCTACAATCTAACAGGGGGCCATGAAGGTTGGGAGGGAGAGGGGTGAGGGAGGGGGAAAAGGAGGAGCTGATCCCAAGGGCTCAACGGAAAGTACATGTCTAGAAAAGAACGGTGGAATACATGTACAAGTATTTTGAATATAATTGATGTGTGGCTTGTAACAAGAGTTCTAAGAGCCTCCAATAAAATGGAAAATAAATTTAAAAAATTTTTAAATTAGATGTCATTCCAGAAACCCTTATCATACTCAACTTTTAAGGTCAAAGTAATATATCTGAATAAACAAAGGCCAAGTAAGTTTACACAGGTCTTACCTGAACGCTATATTAATGAGATATATGAAGAAGTGGCAACTGAACCCTGAAAGGAGATAAGACATGGGGTATAAGAAGTAAGCAAGGTAACTGAAAACCCTAAAGAAGATTGGAATAGAAAGGAAATTCCCCAGTATAGTTCTGGGCATATAGGATAAGTCAACAGTCTCATCATTATACATAATGGGAAAAGACTGACAACTTTACCTTCAAAAGTGAAAATAAAACAAAACAAGGGTATATATCCAAGTCCACAAAAATCGTCTAAAGCTAATAGAGAAATTTAGCAAAGTTAAAGAATATAAGGCCAACAAATAGGAATCACTCCAGTTTCTGGATGCAAGCAATGAGAAATCTGAAAAAGAAAGTACTCAAATTCTCAATACCATCAAGTAAATTCCAATCATAGCAATCCTATAGGGCAGGTGGAACTGCACCTGTGGGTTTCTGAGACTGTAATTCTTTCAGGGAGTAGAAAACTTCATCTTCCTCCTGGGGAGCAACTGGTGGTTTTGAACTGCTGACTTTGCAGTTAGCAGCCCAATCAGTAGCCACTACACCACCAGAGTTCTGAAAGGGAAATTAGGGAAACAACTACCTTTAAAAGAACATCTAAGAGAATAAAACAGCTAGCAATAAATTTATCAGGGAAGTGAAGGACATACAATGAACACTATAAAATATTACTAAAAGATTTTTAAAAGACTTAAATAAGTGGCAAGCGGTTCCATGTTCATGAATTGGAAGACTTAATATTACTAAGATGTCAATGTTATACAAAGTGATCTACAACTTCAAACACAATCCCATTAAAAAATCCCAACAATCCTCAATTTTCTATGGGAAGGCAGGGGCCCTAAATTGCTAAAACAATGCAAGAGAAAAACAAAGTAGGAGGGCTTATACTTGCTAATTTTAAGACATACTGCACAGCCACTAGTCAGTACCGACCACCAAACAATATGTAGTTACAGTAATCAAAACCATCTGGCACATCTGACACCAGGGCTCAAGTAGAAAGCAAATGTTTTGAGAACAATGATGGCAACAAATGTACAAATGTGCTTGACACAACGGATGGATGGATGGATGGATGGATTATGATAAGAGTTGTACGAGCCCCCAATAAAATTTTAAATTTTTTAAAATAATAAATCCATAACTGAAGGGGGCAACAATCTGGTACTAATATTACAATACACATATAAAACAATGGTAAAGAACAGAAATCCAGAAATCTGTCCATACATCTATGGTCAGCTGATTTTGGACAAGGATGTTACATCCATTGGAAGGGGAAGAACAGTCTCTTCAGTAAATCATGCTGGGGAAATCAGACTTCCAGACACAAAAGCAAACCATGATTCTTGCCACACACCAGGCACAAAAAGAAATTAAAAACGGGACTTTAGGATCTGCATTCAGGAGGACCCAACTGTGCAAACAAAAACCGTAAAATTCTCGAGATAAGCAGGAGCACCACTATCAGGCCTAGTTTTCAACAATGGATTGTCTAATACAGTAACAAAAGCACAAAGAACAAGAAACAGAAAAAATAAATGGCACCTTATTAAGAATGTTCAATTTAAACAAGAGGAGCTACTATCAATGGCTCAAACAGAAAGAAAATGTTTAGGAAATGGTGGCAGCATCCATACGAATGTGTCTGATACAATTAATGTAGGACTGTTATAACACTGTAAGAGCACAATACAATAATTTTTAATACAAATTTTTTCATTTAGTTTATCAATAGACTACCAAAACCTGAAAAGGTAACTGGGAGAATATCTGAAGAAACCATATATCCAATAAGAATCTGAAATTCTCAGCTATCTAGCTGAGAAGCAACAAGCCCACCTGGAGGAAGCACACCGGCCTGTGCGGTCATGAGGTGTAGGCAGGACCAGGTAATAGACATCAGAAGATCCGAAACAAACAAGCAAAAAAACATTGTTGAGAACCAGGGGGGTTGGCGCAGAGACACAAAAGCCCATCTGTATGCAAAGGGACATTCCCTCACAGAAGGGTCACAAGGAAGGGATGAGTCAACCCAGGTGAAGTATAGCACAGATGAAACATAATATTCCTCTGATTCCTTAAAGTTTCCTCACCCTCCACCCCCACCCCCAACTATCATGACCCCAATCTGCTTTTCACTGCGGGCTAGGCCGGAGCATGTGCTCAGGTACAGACAGGAGCTCAGGACACACTAATCCAGGTCAGACAAACCCCTCAGGAACAGAAATGGGAGTAGCGAAACCAGGAAGGTAGGGGTTAAGTGGGGAGAGGAGTGAGGAAGAAACCATGGGAAAGGGAGACAGCAGTCGGTGTGAAATATGAAATTAAAAATAATTTATAATTTATCAAGGGATCAAGAGCATGGGAGGGGGTTAGGGAGGGTTAAAAAGAGGAGCTGACATCAAGGCTCAAATAGAATGTAAATGTTTAGAAAATAACAATGGTGACATATGTACAAATATGCTCAATACAATTGATTGTTATCAGAGCTGTAAGATGATCTTTTTAAAAATCATCTAAACTTCAAAATATATATAAAACTGAGACAACTTAGCAAGAAATACAAATAACCCAATCAAAAGATGGCAAAGGCCTTGACTTTTCACCAAAGAGAACACCCAGATGACCACTGCACAGGAAAAGATTTTCAGCATCGTTAGCTATCCGAGGTGCACACCATCCCACAATGAGACAACATGGCACTCTCGCTAGGCCGGCTGAGACTTTGAAAATAGAGAATAACAAATGTTGGCAAAGATGCGGTGAAGCTAGAATTCTTCTCAATTGATCATGGGAATTCACAATGGTATCCCGGTAGTGGTAAACACTGTGGAAGTGTCTCAAAAAACTAAATATAGCACTACCATGATGTTATTCTCACCAACAGTCCAAATCTAATCTAAAGCAACCACCAACAGAGCAAGGCTATACCCACGATCCACAGGGAAATCCTCACTTGCTAACCTAATAGGTGACATTACGTCAAAATATATTGCGACAAAACCATGCTGTTGATGTGGTGGTTGTTAAGTGCCACCAGTTTGGCTGCAATGCCCTTTTGACACTTGAACAAAGTGCTGCCTGGTTGGTGCTGTGTTCGAAGCCACTGTAACAGCCCGTCTCACTGAAGGTCTGCCTCTTATTTTGCTGAGGACGCTGCACATCAGCAAGCATGATGTCCTTCTCCAGGAACCTGCTCCTCACGCTAGCATGCCAAAGTACAGGCGAAGTCTTCCCATACGAGCTTTCAAGGTGCAGTCTGGCTGTTCTCATTTCAAGACAGATTTGTCCCCTCTTCTGGTAGCCCACAAGTGGATTCAATGTTCTTTGCCAATATCATTATTCAAAGGCATCAAGTCTTCTTTGGGCTTCCTGATTCAGTGCCCAGCTTTCATGTGCATATGATGTGATGGGGGTGGGGGTGAGAAACAACCCATACACCTTAGTCCTCAAAGTGACATTTCGAAGAGTTTGTTTGCAACCAATTTGCACGAGGCAATACATAATTAGATTTCTTGACTGCGGCTCCCATGGGCGTTGATTGTGGATACAAGTAAAATGGAATCCTTCACAACTTCCATCTTTTCTCCATTTCTCATGATGCTGTTTACTGGTCCAGTGGTGAAGAGTTTTTTGGTTTTTTATATTGTGGTGCAGTCCATACTGAAGGCCCAACACTTTGACCTTCATCACTAAAGGCTTCCAGTCCTATTCGCGTTCAGTGAGCAAGGTGGTGTCACCTGCGGGCCACAGGCTGCTAATGACCTTCCTGCTATTCTGAGGACTCCTTCTTCACAGCCCGTTTCTCAGATGATTTGCTCAGCACACTTTTTCTTGTTCTGTTCCAACAACTGCTTTTTTGGACTATGTAGATGCTGCGTCAGCATCATTAAGTGTTCTGGAATGCCCATCCATTGAAATGTGGTCCATAGTTTGGTATCATCCACACCGCCAAGTGCATTTGCACAGCAATAAGACAGAGGTAACTCGTCTGTCTGGTACTCTTCATTTAGCCGAGATGCACCTGATATCAGCACCATCCCTCTTTGCACACCACCTCTAATCCAGCTTCAATTCCTGCCATTTTTTCATTTTCTTCAGCAAAAGTTTATTTGTAGGCTATTACTAATATTGTTCTACAACATTTGCATTCTATTAGTCCATCTTTCTTTGGAATGGACACAAATATGGATCTCTTTTAGTCAGGTGGCTAAGAATCTGTCTTCCAGTGGTTTAGGTATAGACCATGATATTGGTACAGAGCATTATATCCATTTATATCTTAATTTAGATTTTATATCTTAATTTAGATGTTGAAATATCTAAATGTCCTGGGGCCTTGTTTCCCCGGTGTGTTCTGAGCCGTTCAGCCATCTTTCTTTGATACCATGGGTTCTTAATAGAATACTCCCACTTGAGATGAATTAAGTTGGTGCAGTGGCTCTTTCATATTTTACCCCTAAGTCCTTCAATATTACCAAGTTGAGGCTTACATTTTTTCCTTCATTTCTTTCAGCTTGAGTATGTTCTTACGTCTTGACTCCAGATATTTGAGCGTTTCATTATATACAGAACTAGCATCCACATGGCCCAGCAACCCCACTCCTAGGAGGCTTGACTTCCTCTCCCCAAAAGACTTGAAAGCAGCAACTTATGGATTTGTTCACCACTTTTCATGAAAGCATTATTTCCAATAGCTAAAAGGTAGAAACAACCTAAATGCCCATCAACAGATAAATGGACAAACAAAATGTGGTCCATATATACAACAAAATACTATTCAGCCAGTCAGAGAAAGGAGTTCTCAATACATGCTATGATATGTATGGATCTTAAAGCCCTTAGACTGAGCAAAATAACCAAGTCAAAACCCAAACTCATTGCTATCGAGTCAATTTTGCTGCCTAGAGGCCCTATGGGACAGAGTAAAACTTCCCCAGTGGATTTCTGAGACTGTAAGTCTTTACCAGAGTAGAAAGCCGCATCTCTTTCCAGTGGTGCAGGTAGTGGGTGGGTTTGGACTGGTGACCTGGCATTTTGCAGCCCAACCCATAATGTATTAGGCCACCAGGGTTCCTTAAGCCAATCACAAAAAGGATAAATATTGTATGATCTCCTTCACATAAAAAAGGCAAATGTAGAGTGACCAAAATTTATGAGTGGTTAAAAAAGGCAGGGGGAGAGGAGAAAGAGGGGTGAGTCACCATGGAGAAATCTCATTGATTAAGGATAGGGTTGTACAGCCCATTGCTATTACTGTTGTCAAGCTGAATTGATAAAAGTTAATAGATACATAAGGATAAATCAAAATGTATTGCTACTAAGGTTCTAGTTCATGCATGCGTGTGTGTGTGTGTGTGTGTGTGTGTGTGTGTACTTCATGTTTACTTCAAACAAAATGCAATGGCTGCAAACAGGTTCTCTCGTGACGCATTCAAGCACCTTTCAAAAAATGACCCAACACAGAGTGCTTCACACTGGGTCCACGGGACCAACTAAATTCCGGCAGAGGTCAGATCAGAGGTCATATAAAGTGTATTTGGGGATTATAAAGGGGCAATCTTGATAAATTTTCTAAAAGGACACTGGATGATCATGGGGCTTATTAAGAGGAATTTGAAGAAAATTGAAAACTGCACTGGTGAGAAAAAGGCCAGGAAAGTTGTACCCCCAAAATCTATTTCCTCAGCACGATGCACCTGCTCGCTCTTTGAGGGCAGCAGGGGCTGTCCTACAGGACTGCCATCAGGAACCCTGACCCCAGAGACCCCACAGTCTGATCTTGCACTCCAAATTTCTTTTTGTTCAAAACATCAAAGAAAATGTCAAAGGAATGTGATTCCAGTCCCTTGAGAACACCAAAATTACCATTTTTACGTGGCATAAATCTAAGAGTGCAGAATTCCTCAGGGAAGGGTAGAGAGGTGGAAATACCACCTTCGGGCATGTAGAGATAGATGTGGAGGCAATGTCAAGAAACAGACGCTTCACACTCTCCTTTTTTTAGCAAAGGGGACAAGGTTTATGATCTTGTAGCCGTATTTTTTGACACATGTTTACAACCAAGGAGCTGCAAAGGCTGCTTATGCACAGCCAAACACCTGGTGGAATTCAGTTCCTGGGCTTGGAGGTGCAGGGTCATGGTTCATGGCCATCCCCCTGAACGGGCCTGCCATGCTTTGTGCTGCTGGTCCCCCTCCTAGTTGGTTGCCCAGGGCCTGGGTCTTAAAAGCTTGCAAGAAGCCTTCCAAGGCACAGTTGGTCTCTATTCACCTGGAATGACAATAACTAATGGAAATACACACTAGAAAAAGATGCCGCTAACAATAGCGACGCAAACAAAAGAAAGAAATGCTTTGACAAAGACTTGGAGCCTCCTTGTGAAGAAAATCAGACCAGCATGATGGAAGGCTTGAATAAACACCAAAACATCCCAGGCTGTCCGTCATCGCCTTTGTTTCCCCATTTCACTTAAAAACAAACAAACAAGAAAATGAAGTACTACAGAGAAAACATCCAGAATCCAGAAATAAAGCTTACACAATTGATTTCTAACAACCGTGTCTGCACAATTAGATAGGGAAAGAACAGTCTTTTCCACAAGTGGGACAGGGGCAGCTAGACCTCCAGCCAAAAGAACAACGTTGGACCCTCCTCTTCAGCACATGATTAGCAATAATGTACAAGGGAGAGCTTCAAACTTCATGTGGAAAAATGAACAGAAGAGATAAAGGAATTTTCCATTCCCTGTGAGTCCCCTTATATTTTGGCTCTGTGGCACAAGGAGTTCCCTTATGTGGCCTTGTGCCCTGAGTTTGTTAAAAATCCAAACCCTGAGGGGAGATCTTCAAAGTAGACTGATATTTTCTGGGTAGACTGTAAACAACTTGATGCTTTGTTATATTTGTCTGGACTGGCCTGCTAATTGACAAGTCCTGAGTTGACTGGACTTGTAAGTAATCTAGGTTTGGTTGGGCTCTGATCTGGTTGTACAAAAGTGCCTGACACAATGGATGGATGGATTGTGATAAGAGTTGTACGAGCCCCCAATAAAATGATTTTTAAAAGGGGGGGTGGGAATTAGCTGGGCTCCAATTCGGCTAGGACGATTGGTTAGTTGAGCTTCACTCTGACCAAGAAAACCTCACCTTGAAATTGATTTAAAAAATGGCCCATACAAATGGCTAAAATAGAGTTTGGGGGGACCTCCTGATTACTAAGAGCCAGGAAAGAAAGCAAATCTTTTCAACACTGGGGCTCTCCCAGACTCGCTGTAAGAGCCACCACGCAGAGCAATAACACGGAAGAGCTATAACACTGATGGAAAGCGGAACCCAAGTACAGAGCTGGACCTGACAGCAACCAGAATGAGTGACAGCAATGCCCATACTGCAGGGCAGAGGCACAGTTCCACGGTACAGGCCCTCCTAGCAGAGGCTCCCTGCAGATCAGTCCCGCGCCAGACCAGAGCAGCAGACTGGAATCCACCGCCAAAGGAGGTGGCTAGCAGCCCATCCCACAGGGTGAAGTCTCTGGGGGTTTCCTGGGGAGTGAACATGAACATCACTTCCAGGACATGCAGGTCCCCTTTGAGACGTGAGTGGCTCTGTGCTGCTGGGACCTCGTGCACACTTTGCCCTTTCATTCCTTCGTTTGCATCCTTCCCTTCCCATCCTTCTCCATTATTGAAGTTGTTATCACGGAGTTTCTGGGAGTTTTGTGGCTGTTGCCATGAATGACCAAACACGGAAGAAAGGGAAAGAATGTCCTAACCCCGCTGATGTCAGAAATGGTGTAGAACCTAGAGCGCATTTGCATAATTGACCTGCGCCCCCAATCAGCTTCAAGGTTGATTATTATACTCAAAGTTATTCATGAAGTTACAGAAAATGTTGCCCACTTTAGACTCCAGGGAGACTGGGATCTGCTTTTCCCATATTCCCTGATATACCCTCAGTCTCAATAAATATCTGTTGGCTCAATAGATCAGCAGACTCAATAGGGTAGCATAATAGATATAATTAAAAATCATATTTCTGTACACTTACCCTAAAACTTACCTATAAACAGAAGCACATATCTATCAGCTATTTTTTGAAACTATAATGTACCTCTGTGTATCTGCTGTTCCCTGGAGCCACACTGGCTCCAGCTCATGACAAACATGCATAACAAAATGAAATCATGCTCCCATCCTCCAGCACCGTATCCGGCAATGTTTTGTTGTGGCGCAGAACATTTCCACTGGCTCGTTTTCAGAAATAGACTGCCCGGTCTTTCTTCCTACTCTGCCTTCGTCTGGAAGCCCCACTGAAACCTGCTCAACCTGCGTGGCCCTGCCTGCATTTGCATCACTGCAACACACAAGCCCCACAGAACGGCAGTGTGGTGGAGAGTGCATTTAGAAGAATAAAAACTGATATGTCACATGATTAATAATGAGGGGGTTCAACTCTGAGGACAGTAAGAGTGTGTTCATAAGCTGCCATCTTTCCAATTGTGGACTCGGGTACCAGACTAGACACACTAGCAGAGCAAAATCCTGGAGTGGTCCCACATACAAAAAAATTCTGAAAATTATCAAAATGGCATTTAAAAACCAGTAAGCAAAGACTGGCTGTTCAATAAATAACGCTAGAGCAACAGACTGGTCATTTCACATATGCAATAGAATCCTGTTACTTAGAAATATGTAAGGGCCAGGGGAAAGATCTGAAAAATCACAGGGAGAGAAGAGAGGCCTGCGTGAGGTGAGGTGAGAAGGGATGAACAGGAAGCTATCAGGCTCATTATAAGCCTTTTATTATGATGCCTTTTTAAACTGCGAACATGTATTACCTTGATAAAAAAGAAGTTACCTTAAAAAGCCATCTATAGGACTCCCCCCTATGAGAATGACAAAGACAGGCGGGTTCAAGGAGGAAACAACACCAAAGACTCCTAGGTCTGATAGGAACACATGAAAGATGCCCTGCTTGCGCACCTCTGGGCACAAACTGAGGCGGAGTTTTCTAGAAGGTGATTTATTTTCCGTATGAAGCATTAGAAGCCTGAAAGCTAGGCACACCCTCTGAGCCAACAGTTTCACTTCTGGGAATGTATCCTGAAATTACACAAATGTACTCAGCAAGAACGTTCACTTCAGCCGTCTTTAAAATTGAAAAACAAAAATGAAAATTCCCAAAATGTTCAATAGGGACATATAAACTTAATATAAATTATGATAAATTCATACAGAGTAATGCTGTGCAGGTGTCAGAAGGAAGATTGAAACAGATCCATTACCATGGAAAAGCCTTCATGGTATATAAAGTGATTAAACCGATTCTATTCAGCATGCATAAAGATTATTGCATTTCAATCTATCCATGAATATAGCAGAACAAACAGAGGGCAACATTATGAAAACTTCTTAGCCATAACCAAGCCCAACCTTCAGGAAATGATTGCTGGACCTGGGGGCTCGGGGGACACCAAGGTCAACTGCCATAGCATAAAGACATTTTGAGGCATTCAAATTTAGGTGTTGGACAGCAGGAATGAAAATTCCAGGGTGTTGAGGCAAAACACTAAGGGGGTGCAACAGAACAGCAAGGGAATGGAGCGGTGAGGTCCCCAGGGAATGCTGAAGGTGGACTTTGGGGACAGGACTTAGTGCCCCAACAGACTGGACTGGAAAACACTCCTAAAGGCCAACAAACAGTCCTTGAACTAACTACAAGCTTTTCTTTCTTGTTGTGTTTTGTTTTGCTTTTTTGTCATTGGTCTGTTGTTGTTTTGTTGTACGTTGTTCCTTGGTTTTGCTGTCTTGTTTTTGTGCATGTTATTATCTCCGCAGGTCTGTCTAACTATGATAGGCTGGATGAACAATCTGGAGGAGAAAACCATGGGACCAAAAGTTCCAGAGGGACATGGGAGAAGGGGAGGTGGGGAAAAGATAGTGGTGTTAAAAAAATCCAGGGACAAGGGAACAACAAGTGATCCAAATCAGTGGTGAAGAGGGTGTAGGACGCCTGGTAGGGTGTGACCAAGGGTAATGTAATCAAGAGGAATTACTGAAACGCCAATGAAGACTGAGCATGGTAGTGGGCCAAGAGGAAAGTAAAAGGAAATAGAGGAAAGACCTAAGAGGCAAAGGGCATTTATAGAGGTCTAAGTAAAGGCATGTACAACTGTAAATATATTTATATATGAGGATGGGGAAATAGATCTATGTGCATATATTTATAGGTTTAGTATTAAGGTAGCAGATGGACATTGGGCTTCCATTCAAGTACTCCCTCAATGCAAGAAATTGCATAGTATCTTCTATTAAATTGGCATTCTATGATGCTCACCTTCCTAACACAATCACTGAAGACAAAGCGGGTACATAAGCAAATGTGGTGACAAAAACTGATGGTGCCCCGCTATCAAAAGACATAGTGTCTGGAGTCTTAAAGGCTTGAAGGTAAACAGCGGCCATCTAGCTCAGAAGCAACAAAGCCCACATGGAAGAAGCACACCAGCCTGTGTGATCATGAGGTGTCGAAGGGATCAGGCTTCATCAGAACAAAAAAATCATATCATTGTGAATGAGGTAGGGAGTGCGGAGTGGAGACCCAAAGTCCATTTGTAGACCACTGGACATTCCCTTACAGAAGGGTCTCAGGGAGAAGATAAGCCAGTCAGGGTGTGAAGTAGCAACAATGAAACATACAATTTTCCTCTAGTTCCTAAATGCTTTCTCCCTCCCCACCACCCACCCATCCACTATCGTGATCCCAATTCTACCTTACAAATCTGGCTAGACCAGAGGATGTACACTGGTACAGATAGGAGCTGGAAACACAGGGAATCCAGGGTGATGATCCCTTCAGGACCAGTGGTGAGAGTGGTGATACTGGGAGGGTGGAGGAAATGTGGGGTTGGAAAGGGGGAACCAATTACAAGGATCTACATATAACCTCCTCCCTGGGGGGTGGACAACAGAAAAGTGGATGTAGGAACACGTCAGACAGGGCAAGATATGACGAAATAATAATTTATAAATTATCAAGGATTCATGGGGGGAGGGGAGTGGAGAGGGAGGGGTAAAAATGAGGAGCTGATACCAGGAGCTTAGGTGGAAAGAAAATGTTTTGAGAATGAAGAGGGCAATGAATATACAAATGTGCTTTACATAATTGATGCATGTACGGATTGTGATGAGTTGTATGAGCCCCTGGTAAAACGATATAAAAAAAAAGAAAAATCCAGGGTACGGTATAGGACTGATGAACCACAAAGCTATCCTCTATTTCTTTAATATTTCTTCCCCTTACTCTTATGGTTTTTATTTGTTTCACCTCATTAATCATTTTAGATTTGCATATGTTCATTTGCATATTTAAGATTGGTACATGAAAGCCGAGATAGATAACCCTTCAGAAAGGATAGCAGGAGTAATGGTTCCCTGGAGGTACAGGAAGAGAGGGGAATAGGGAGCTGACTGCACCGATGACTACATAATTCCACTTGATGGGAATGAACACAGAACTGCATGTGAATGAACATACTAGATCATGTAATTTATGGCAAAAGAAACCCAAAACACTATTATGGGGGGAAATAAGGGTTCCTGGGGGTGGAGTGGAGGAGGGAGGGATAAAGAGGAGCTGATATCAAGAAGTTCAAGAGGGGGGAAAAGATGTATTGATTGATTGTGGAGCAAGTGTACAATATTGCTTAATGTGAATGAACTATGAATTGTTCTGATATCTATAAGAGCTCCCAATAAAATGATTAAAAATTAAACAAACAAAAACATGATGGTGTTGGGGAAGCCTGAAAGTGCCCTGGACTTCCAAAAGGAAAGCAAATCTGTCTTGGAAGAGAAACATTCAGAATGCTCCTTAGAAGTGAGTGGCCAGACTTTGTCTCATATATTTCACATGTTTCAGGACGGCAGGTCCCTGCAAAAGAACACACTGGTTGGCCACGTAGAAGCTCAGAAAAAAAGACACGGGTTGACACAGCTGCTGCAGCAATGGGCTCCAACATGGCGACACGAGGACCCACAGGGTTAAAACTTTTTGAGCAGCCATCAAAATTACAAATATTGGTCTATCCGTCCTGATCAACGAACCAAACAAAAAAAATCCATGGCCATGGAGTGGAGGCTGACTCATAGCAACCCCATATAGAATTTTCCAAGGCTGTAAATCTTTATGGGAACAAGCAGCCTCATCTTTTTTTTTCCTCATGGAGCAGCTGATGGATTTGAACCACCAGCCTTGTGGTTAGCAATCCAATGCTTACCCTAGAGGGTGAGTCCAACGCTTACCACCAGGGCTCATAGAGCAAAAAAGAGGGAAGAAAAACAAAAAGTAAATTTGAGGAAACAAGGTCGAATACAACAGTCAAACCCCAACCTCTATGACCCTGAGACCAGAAAGATTAGATGATGCCCAGCTACAACTGCTGACTGCTCTGAATGGGATCACAATAGTTGGTTCTGGATAGAGTAGAGGGAAGTACAGAACAAAACTCAAAATAATCAGACGGGCTTGCTGTTCTAATAAAAACTGGCGGAAATAAAGACTCTAGCCCTCTGATAGCATTCAAGCCTGGAATGAAACTCATTCCCATGGCTCAACTTTCAGCTAAAAGGTGATCGATCACTAACATCCAGGCCCACAGGGCAGTGTTACCCAGGGATAACGTGCAAAAGGCAGGAAGGGATTGGGAAGGACAAATGGCGGCGTGTTGCTAAACTATGAGATTGCCATCAATGTCATGAACTATTGAACAGAAGACGACCTTGTTCTGTAAATGTCCGCCCAGATCGCAACTGGAAGCATGACTGCATGCGGTGTCTTTGTGTTGGTGTGTGGTTGTTAATAGCTGACCGTCGATTCCCGCTGCTGGTGGCCCACGTGTGCAGAGTTGAAGTGCTCCGCAGGGTTTTCACGGCTACGGCCTTTCACAAGCAGACCACCCGGCATGTCTGTGAAGGCACTTCAGGGTGGAAATGGAGCATTTAACAGAACTTCTGCACCACCCAGCGACTCCTTATATAAATTATGGATTTGGGTATATACAACTATCAAAACATCAAAACTCTCTCTCTGCAACAGTGAGTGGGTGCACCAGATCGAGAGGAATGGTGACATGTTTTTAACGTGTGCTCTTTTAGGGGACGAGGCTTGGCAGGCTCAGCCAACACTAAGGCCCCAGAAAGGAAGCCTTCCAATCTCTTTTTGGCAGATGGAGTGAGCCCAGGACAGAGGCCACAGCCAGATAGCACTGAGCCCTACAGGTCTGTAGCAGTGGCCTGGGGTCTTGCCGGTTCCTGTCCCTTTCTGGTCACGCACTAGACATCAGGCCCTGATCCTGCAGTGGGAACGCGTCCACCTTACCAATGAAGGCTCTGGGCCACACATTCTCCACAGGTCCCAGAGAGCCAAACACAGTCCACACAGACCACACAGACATGTTTTCTTTGGTCAGATTGGACTTGGTTCTGAATTTGTAAAGCAGCAAACTGGTCCCCAGATTTAGAAGGGAAGAGATTTCATAGAAATGTACAGCTGTTTTTGAGTATTAGGAACACCTGGAGCCCTGGTGGCATAATGTTTAGGTGCTGAGCTGCTAACCACGAGGTCGGCGGTTTGAAAGCTCTCAGGGAGAACGATGGGGCTTTTCCGTGCCATGAAGAGTCCCCGTCTCGGAAACTCTCACGGGGGCAGTTCTTTCTACGCTGTTCCATAAAGTTGCTGTGAGCGAGCACTGACTCGCTCCCTCGGTGGCAGTGAGTTGGTTTTGGTGAGCACACCATGTAGATGCTGCAGCTGGCCTTCTTTGGCTACTCGAGAGAGGAGACTCCAACGCCACACCAACACCCAAGGCCAACTGCCACCAGGCAGAGGTCGGCCATGCTGCCCCTCTCCATCTTTCTCTTACCTGTACTGACACCAACGGTCCCTCCCACGGCGCGCCACCTTCCTGCAGGTTTCAAGCATTTGTTGCCAAGCCCACTCAGAACCCACAGACAAAACCAATTAGGGGATCTCATTAGGGAGTTAACACGTCACCAGGTCACCACAAACAAGGATCAGACAACATTAGGGCTACAGCACGGCCCACAGCAGCACCTCTCCTCAGTTAGACGGCAAACGTCCCTCTCTCCGGTCCGTAGCCCCTCAGCCACACCGTCACTTGGCTTCTGCTAGGAAGCCTGCCTGCGGCTCTGCCCCAGCCTCGTCGTCTGCACTGCTCACCTGCTCCGCTCATGTCTCAGCCTCGCTCCTTAGCTCAGTCCCAAGGGCTCTGTGTCTCTGGCGCCTCTGGTCTAGGGCAGAGCTAAGGGAGAAGTCTCGGGGACAGGCTGTTGGTTTAAGAAATAGAAATTCCCAAAGCCAGAGCCTTACCTCACTTCAGACAGAAATCTTGAATGGGCGCCACGGGTGCCCTCCTTCCTGCGGGCCCTGGGCTTTCTCTGTTCCTGCTGCAGCCATGATCCCTATGGATAGTGAGCGGAGTGGCAACTAAAACTGACCAGTCCCTCTGCTGGCGTCCCATATGGCATATTTGCATAATCCCAACCAGTCTCTTGGTGGGAGTTACACAGACAGCTCACCTCACTCACGGCCATCGAGTCAATGCCAACTTACAGCGACCCTTTAGAACAGGGAGAACTGCCCCTGGGGGCTTCAACGCTGTAAGTCTTTACAGGAATAGAAAAGCCTCATCTTTTTCCCTTGTAGGGGCTGGTGGTTTCAAACTGCTGACTTTACAGTTAGCAGCCTAACTCGTAACCACTGTGTCCCCAGGGGTCCTCCATAGACGCAAATGGAAGAACCATATAAAGAAATTCCAAATCAACACACTGGGACACTTGGATCCCCATCCCTCCCTGCTCTGCCCCATAGAAGAAGCACCCAGACCCTTCCACGCCCCAACCTAAGACCTACAACATTACTTCTTGTATCTTGTAATACCTCTCACTCTGCCGTCAGAAGACCACCGAGTTTTCCACCATCTCAGCCTCCCGGTTTCTGAGCTATCTGGGTTCCCTGACTTTACTAGGAAACAAGATCTGCCGCTCCTCTCTCCCCCCGCCTCCACCCTCAGCTTGTGGAAACCAGTGCTGACACCCCCAGTGCCCCCACCCTCTGTTTGTCCTGCCCCTTAAGGGCATAGATGTTTTCTCAACATAAAAATCTCCTAGTTTACCTTTGAACCAGAACTAGGGACCCTGACTCCAGTGGAGGCCACCTTAGCTCAGACACAGGACCCTGCAGAGGAACAAAGGTCCTAGAACAGCAGTTCTTAACCTGTGGGTCGGGACCCCTTTGGGGGTTGAACGACCCTTTCAGGGGTTGCCTTAAGACCATCAGAAAACAGTCTGCCCACATGCAGATATGCCCACATACAAGTATCCGGTGTGAAGACTGTTACCCATGCTACATCATGCTTCAAGACAAAATTTCATTTATTTGTCATTAGAAATAAATATTTCACAATATATAATTACATTGCTTTGTGATTAATCACTATGCTTTATGTTCGATTTGTAACAATAAAAATACATCCTGTATATCAGATATTTACATTACGATTCATAACAGTAGCAAAATTACAGTTATGAAGTAGCAACGAAAATAAGCTTATTGTTGGGGTCACCACTACATGAGGAACTAACTGGTCGAGGCATGAGGAAGATTGAGGAGCACTGGCCTAGAAGGACTTCATCCCCAGCCTGGGGATCTAAAACGGGACAGAGAACCATCCACAGCCCTAGGAACTCGGACGCCAGGCGGAGAATTCTCAGGGCCATTGGTTTAGGAAAACAGAAAACAAAAGCCAGCCCTTGGGCTGAGTTCCCGGGAACTTCTGAAATGGAATCTAGCAGACAGAAGGTTTCTTCTTGAAACATGAGTGACAGCAGGAGAGGGCGGATGGAGAAGCAGGTGCAATGCCTCACTAAGGTGCTTGCTGGTCCCCCAGGGCTGGGGCTGGGGGGGCCCTAGTAGTGCTTCCAGATTGAGGCCAGGGCACTGGTCCTCAGCCAGTCACAGGAGATGACACGGGGCATAACCACAAGCAAGGAGGTCCCCTGACGCTGGGACAACTTGTTGGGGGCACCACCAGGCGGGGCAGCAGCAGGCATGCCTCAGCGCAAAGCGGGTCCGTAGTCAGGGCTGTGGTGCGTCCATTCCCAGAGGCCATGAGGGGCCTTTCCCAGAGAAGTGGTGGCCTGCCTTCACCATTTGCCATCTTGTGTGAGGCCACGCAGGAAGGGTGAGGAGAGGGAAGCGTGCGCTGAACATGCAGCCACAACACCATCATTTATTTGAAACAGAACATTAATTCCGGCTGTCATTAGAGTCCATTTCAATTTTGTAATAACATAAAAAGTTAAGAGTCTAATTTATTCATACAAATCTTGTTAGCATCCAATTTCCACATAATGTAACATATTACTTAAAAAGCTGACAAAGCAGGAGAAATTAAAAACATAAAAAAATAGAAGGAAAAAAGAGTGACCCATGGCTCTCGTTATCACAGCACCAAAGCGGGAGGGGGCAGGGCCAGCCGGTGGGCACCTGGAAAAGAGACCAAGGATGCTGTGGAGGCAGTCCGGGCCTGGCTCCCATATGGGGGGAGGAGGGGCTCCCAGGGCATCCCAGATTCCCCACTCTCCGCCAAGGGCTACCAGACCTCCTCCATGTCACTAAGTCCCCCATGCTGTCCCATGCGGCGTGCGGGGCGGGCTCCCCAAACAGCTCCCAAGCACTCTGCTCAGCAAATTCATCCCAGAGAGCCAGTCGCTCCTCTTAATTACACATCTGCAGTATTTGCATTAGATGGCTGTCACCCTGTAATTCACCAGCACACGGGTTTTAATTGTACATTAATCTTCCCCACCCGCCACTCCTCGGCTAGAATCTGTAACAGCAGCAGTTTGGACCACTGTGTTGTTTCCTCCACCAAAAATAGCTGATGGATGTAATTGTGCGTTGTCCCTTCTCCTCCTATGCCAGAGCTACCTGTGGTGTGCCGGCCCTGGAGGGAGGCGCCCGCCGGCACCCCGAGGCCACCTTGCGAGGTCACATTTGACTGTTTGGCAGCCAACATAAAATGTTAGAAGAAAGGTCAGTAGCAACAAGCCCATCTTCCAATTATCCACCAAGTGCTGCCAGCGCGGCCCAGGCCACGCATCTTATGTGGGCCCTGTGAGCATGCTCACTCTGGGGACGTCTCACCAGTGGGGACGCGGGGCAGTGGGAGCACCTGGGAAATCCACCCTGGAGGAGGTTCCAAGGTCAAGGGGAGAATCAGGAAGGAGAACGCAGAATCACAAAGCCCTGGAAGGCTGCCAGGGCCCCAGGAAGCTACATTTAGCATATCATTCTCCCAGCAGCAGGGTAGAAGCCTTAACTCGCTTTCTGATGGAATCTGAATGGAATTTGTTACAGGAACATTGTGATTGAAATATCACCAATTGGCTTTTCACTGACAACTCTGCTAGAGAAGGCAATTGCAATGGGAGGTGGGAGTGGGAGGGCGGGCCCCCCTGCCTGTTGTGCTCCACCACCGGCCAGGGCAGGTGGCCCCGTGCAGTATTTATAAAATCCACTGAAGCCCTACGCGGCAATGAGCGGATATCATAACATATATTTTCAAAGCGCCTTGACATTTCCCCATGGGATCAGATTCCCCCTCCAGAAGGCCCACCAGGCCTCGTGCTGCCTCGGTGGCGGGTGTGCGCATGCTCCACTCCGAAAACCTTCCAAAGCCGGAAATGAGTGCCGGGAAGAAAAAAGCAGAGGGTGAGGGCAGTGTCTCTTGTGCCACGAGACGCGGAAGTCCACCTTTCCTTGGTGGAAGATTAGCAGTGCTGTGGTCAGTGACGGAAGGCAGGGGAGTGGATAATTCTCATTGCTAACTGCAGCGCTGAAGACATGTGAAACAAGGGGGGACGATCGATGGCCTGCCTGACAAGGCTGAGAACCGACTAGGGTGAGGGGACAGGTAGCCACAATGTCTCACACCTCAGCCCAGGAAGCAAACAAGCAAAAGAGAAAAAAAAACGAGAGCAGGGCATGTATTTTCTTGGTGCCAAAGCTCTGGGACCAGCCTTCTTTTCCTTTCTGGACACCCTTGGACCAGGGAGCCCTGGTGTCATAATGGGTTACTCATAGGGTTGCTAATTTCAAGGTCAGGAGTTTGAAACCAGAGGGAGAACGATGAGGCTTTCTATTTCTATTAAGAGTTAGTCTTGGAAACCCACAGGGGCCTTTCTACTCTCTCTTAGACAAGGGGTCCTCAAATATTTTAAACAGGAGCCAGTTCACTGTCCCTCAGACCCATTGGAGGGTCAGACTGTAGTTTAAAAAAAAACTATGAACAAATTCCTATGCACACTGCACATATCTTATTTTGAAGTAAAAAATCAAATGGGCAAAAACACCCGGCGGGCCAGATACATGTCCTTGGTGGGCCGCATGTGGCCCGTGGGCCATAGTTTGAGGACCCCTGCTCTTAGAGGGTTGCTATGAGTTGGAATCAACTCAGTGGCATTGGTTTTTGATTGTGTGCTCGGACACACCTGGAGACCCATTAGGAAGTCGGCTTTCCCTCAGTCTGCTATGCAGGAGCATCGCCAGCTTCCCAAGGGCTGAGGCTACAATCACTTAGATGAGATGCAGGAGACTGATGCTTCCAAATGGCCTTGCACCTCCCCCTCATCCCTCAGGGCTCCTCCTCCTTCCTCTCATGCCTGTACCAGCTGCCATCCAGTTGGCACCAGCTTATGGGGCCCAGGTGTCCTAGAGCAAATCTGCATAGTTTCCATCAGGTTTTCAAACGACTGGCTTTTCAGAAGATGGCCTGGCACTTCCTTCAAGGCACCTCCGAGTGGACTCAAACACCCCACCCCACCCCATCTTCTGGTGAGTGGCAATGGCACTAACCACCTGCACATCTTCTACCCAGGTCTTTTGGAGGCAAAGCCATGGGTCAGGTTGGAGACCCCAAGTGGTGAGACATGAAACGGTGTGCATGAGTCGCAGGTGTGCCGGCCCCTGAGGCTGTGTGCCCATAAAAGGCAAGGTTGATGTGGGGGGTTTTGATGAACCCTGCCTGGTGTACCTCCGAAGAGAAGCTAGGTACTTGTCAAGCATGAAGCTTTATGAGCTGGCTACCTACAAACCCTGCGTAAAAGGTCCACACTTAATGCTGCTTTGGCAGTAAATCGGCGCGCTGCATGGGCCTGGCTGCATCAAATTAGCACGGACCCGTACAATCTTACTGGAAGATTCTACACATCTGCCAGGTCTTCACATCTGTTTTGGAGAAAACATCAAGGATCCCCGCCCACCCTTAAAATTTTTTTTTTACTTTGATAAACCTTTCATATTAGTTATCACAGAAGAGCATAAACCTTTCTAATCTGTCTTCCCACCAAAAAAAGGAAAAAAAAGGTGTTGTTTTTCCCAAACTGCTTTTAGCTCTTCCATTTTTGCACACCCGCCTCCACATCACATAAACAATGTGTGTGTCAGGGATTCATTTGTTGCCCTATTTTAAAGGGACTGGTGGGCTGCGGCGGGGACCCACCAGCCACTCTGTGAAAGACAAGCCACCGGCTGCTGTTAAAACTTGGCAGTCTTGGTTCTGTTAGGAGTTGGGATAGGCTCAATAGCAAGGGGATTGGTTTGGTGTTTTGCTCACACTGTCCATGCCCAGGTGGCAAAGTGGGTTCCATGTTGGGCTGCAACCCAACAGTTCAACTGTTCAAATCCACCAGTAGCTTCGAGGGATAAAGATGAGGCTTTCTGCCCCTATAAAGATTTACCCCCTCAAAAACCCATGAGGCAGGTCTACTCCATCCTACAGGGGGGTTGCTAAGAGGCAGAATGGACCCGATGTCAGGTCCGAGGACTGGGTTAGAGAGAATGTCTACCCACACCAGAATCAGGTTCTCCTTCCTGGTCTTTGGCATGCAGCCCCACCCCTCACTGTCTAGGAAGCCTTTCTTTTTTTTTTTTTTTTTTAATTTTAACAATTTATTAGGGGCTCATACAATTCTTATCACAGTTCATACATATGCATACATCAATTGTATAAAGCACATCTGTACAGTCTTTGCCCTAATCATTTTTTTCTCCTCTTTTCTTTTTTTACATTTTATTAGGGACTCATACAACTCTTATCACCATCCATACATATACATACATCAATTGTATAAAGCACATCCATACATTCCCTGCCCCAATCATTCTCAAGGCATTTGCTCTCCACTTAAGCCCTTGCATCAGGTCCTCTTTTTTTTCCCCTCCCTCCCCTTTCCCCCATCCCTCATGTGCCCTTGGTAATTTATACCTCGTTATTTTGTCATATCTTGCCCTATCCGGAGTCTCCCTTCCCCCCTTCTCTGCTGTCCCTCTCCCAGGGAAGAGGTCACATGTGGATCCTTGTAATCAGTTCCCCCTTTCCAACCCACTCACCCTCCACTCTCCCAGCATCGTCCCTCACACCCTTGGTCCTGAAGGTATCATCCACCCTGGATTCCCTGTACCTCCAGCCCTCATATGTACCAGTTAGGAAGCCTTTCTTAACTCAGCTTGAACCCTTATCGTGGCTTTATGCAAATGGCGCAGGCTAGATATCCTGGGACTGCCTTCCCTGCAGACAGGACACTCCTGACCTTCACAGGAAGAGCTCCCACTGAGTGGTCCATAAGCTGTCATCTCCTGCCTCCCTGTCTTTCCCTGCACTCCCTGCAGATGTCCCAGCCAGCATCCCTTGCCCTCCATCCCCAGACTCAGCGTGATCAGCCAGCTCATCATCGTACTGTTGGCACAAAACCCAGTTGTGCTTGGTCTCTCTCTAGCTCGCCAGGGCAATGACTGGGTCTGTAAACCACAAAAGCAAGCAACACAAGAAAGGAGGCCTCTCTGGGGGCAGGAGCGCATAAGGTGGTCACAGGCATGGCCCTTTCCCCTTCCTTTGAACAGAGGGCATATCATTCATAACAAGGTGGTATTGAAAAAGTGATCGAGGCTACATGGGGCAGAGGGGCTTCCAAACTTCTCCCCCAAACACTAAACTTACCGAGTCAATACTGACTCATATCAACCCTATAGGACAGGATAGAACTGCCCCATGTTTCTCCCAACAAGCTGCTGGTGGTTTTGAACTGCCAACCTACAGAGGAACCCAAAATAGATATGCCCACTCAGGATAAGGCTACCTATGCACCTAAATAACCAATTCTTGGGGCACAGGTGGGAAGCTATGGCTCCTGGGGAGACCATCACAGAGTCTGGGGCTAGAGCCCAGGACTCACAGGCCTTGCCTTTGTGCTGGCTTTGGGAAAGGATAGGTCATTCAGAGAAACCGCACAGACACAGGGCACCCTCTGGGGACCTAGTGTAAGTTCCAGACACACACGCACATGCACGCACACACGCAGCAGCAGCAACAGCTCAGGCCACACCCAAATCTAAGTAGCAGGGGTGGAAGAGAAGAAAGAAGCCAAAAGCAAGCCACTCATTCTGTGGCTGGCCCCTCAGTCACGGGTACCGATGGGAACTCGCTCCATGTGGGGACCTGTGCTATGCACTGAACATCCAAGGGGCATCGGAACTACGCCCTACACATGAGAATGTTACAATATGGAGATGAAAGTGAGTGTTAACATGTGTTGAATAATGGTTTTGAAATTCAAAATATCCTTGGCAAAAATATACTTGATTAGTCATCTGGGAAATAAAGTTCAACCGCAACGTGAGGCCTGTGTACCGTCACCAGCGTGGTTCATGAGAAGACCTGGCAACAGTGTTGCGAAGGACAGGGAAGGACTGGGAACAACCGGAATGCTCACCTAGGAAGGTAAGTCAGAAAGCATGACTACAAAAATCAGGGAAACCTTCCATTTTAAAAACGTCCTAAAAATGTGTCTCAGCTGATCCTCCATCTAGACACCCACACTTCTGAAGGGGATGTGGCCATCCCTCAAAGACTTCCCCTAACAGTTACCACAGCACAGTGGTCATGTTGGGGTTCTCCAGAGTCTCAAAGGGTGTTAATTTTCAGCCTTTGTTGAGTTTGGGGAACAAAAAGAAGGCTGAAGGGCCAAGATCAGGGCTGTAGAGTAGACGAGGTGAGGTTTGCCAGTGAAATTCTCATTGGACACACTTGCTCTCCTCAAGCCAGAAATAAGTCAGAGTCTGAATGGGGAAAAGATGTCTTCAGCACAACTCTCCTGGTCTTTTCCCCTCTCCAACAAAGTTTCAAATGCTGTTAAACTCTTCCCAGAGGACATGTGGGTGAAGGGAGACAACAGACAGCGCCAGATACAAAATAATAATAACAATGTATCATTGAGCAAGGCTTCACCAGAGTGGGGGAAGGGAAGGAGGGGAAAAAGAAGAGCTCATGCCAACTGCTCAAATAGAAAGTGTTTCAGAAATGATGACAGCAACATATGTACAAATGTGCTTGAAACAATTATGTTATAAGAACTCTAAAAGAACCCATAAAGTAATTTTTAATAATAAAATTAAGTTAAATTTTAAAAAAAATTTTAAGTACCATGGTCGGCCTGTGTCCATTGAGAAAAATCTCTCAAGATTGCCCCTCTGGGCACAATCTTTTAGCTGATGTCTCGACCTTGAATTTAATCAGCCCCAAAGATCCCCTCAGAAGTCATCGTTTGGATTGGGCGTTTGCTTGTTTGGAAAGGCACCCTAAGAAGAGCATTATAAGTCCATCCACTGAATCACAGAGACATTTTAAACACATTTTGTTTGGAATTAACCTGTACATGTATGAAGTGGGCCCCTGGTCACAAGACTTTACTCAACCGCATATAACTAATGGAGGGAATAAGTAAGTACAACCACTTTAGAACTCTTAGACAGCCCCTGTGAAAGACAAGGCACAACACATTCTTTCAGACTCTCACTGCCATCGAGTCAATTGCAGCTCAGAGCCACCCAATGGGACCCTATGTAGAACTGTCCCTTTGGGATTCTAGGCCGTAAATCTTTCAGACAGCCTCGCCTTTCTCCATAACAGCTGCTGGTGGATTTGATCTACTGGCCGTTCAGTTAACAGTCCAATGTGTAACCCACTGCAGTATCAGGGCATACTCTCCAAGGTGCATGCATATGTCCAAGAGACACGTGTGAGAAAGCCCAGGGTAAGGCTGTCCATAATAGCCCCAACACGGATGAATCTACAAGTATGCAGACCAGAAGCCAGACCCAGGAGCATACACAGTGTGTGATGACGTTTATATCCAATTTAGAAACAAGGAAAAGCCACCAATGTCACTCAAAGTCGAGATAGCAGTCACCCTTAAGGGGGCAGCGGCTAGAAGGGGACTCAGAATGATGTTCATGCTAATACAAAGATCCGCTTGGGAGGGTGGACACTCACTGCACTGGACACTTCCCATCTGCGTGCTTTTCTGCATGCATCTTGCGTTTGGTGTAAACCGTTTTAAAATGAACTGGAGTGCATGCAGGGCAGGGAGAAGGCACTGAAGGAAACTGCTTGGAAAAGTGGAATTGGAGGGGGCACCAGTCAAAGGGAACACACAGTCCCTAAGCCTTTGTCAGTCATATCACCAAGCAAAAAGCCCTTGACCTTCCTTCCATCCTAGACAGAGAGAAACTGAGCCTTGGCTGATAGACCAGCCACGAGGGGTGATCATGATAACTGTAGCTGCCACTTAAATGGGTAACAACAGAAGCCACTTCAGAGAGCTGTCCTGCTTAATGGCCAGCCCGTAAGAGATGAGGAAACCGCAGCCTCAGCCCACAGGGCATCCAGGCAGTGAGGGTGGGATCTGAGCCTGGTCTGACTTCAGGTGCCGGTTTCAGTCTGCACCCACAGGCATCGGGTGAGGGAGAGAGGAGGGAGGTGTGTGTGTGTGTGTGTGTGTGTGTGTGTGTGTGTTTTGGGGGGCGAGGTGTCCAGCTGGTTACCATGCTGTCCTTGGACACAGTCACCTGTGGAAGAGGAATTGGGAAGAGGTACATAATAGGCATAGATTGTGCTTTCAGAGGGATGAATTGCCGTGCAATTAAATTTGCAGATGAGGCCAACCCTCACCAGGTGAAACAACATCAGTGGATACGAAAGGCTAGGCTCTGACAGGGCACAGCAAAATGGGCTCAACAAGGAAAACGCAACCTCCCACAGCCACCACAACCGTAATCCACACGGAATGACTCTCCTGAGAAAACGGTGGAGAGGGTGCTGGGCAGCCATGGCGAGGTAGCCATGACCAATGACAGGACACTACTGGTCCCAGGGCATCTGGATCAGAGCATGACGCTTTACCAGAAGGTGCCATGCCTAGGCCCGGGGCCCTCCCACCTCCTTGACGCCTTTGTATAGGGCTTCAAATAAGATGTCCCCAAGCTGAGAGGGTGGGGAGAAGTAGGCCCCCGCGGTTGGAGCCGGCTCTGTCCAGAGGAATGAGTCAGTGAAGGGACCAAGGGCAAGTGCCAGGGCTCAGTCAGAGTACAAAGCACCTGCACTGCGGACTGGGTTCGGCGGTCTGCCTAACTCCCACACTGAGCTTCACTAGTGTAGACAGAGGACCTGACTCACCAGTGGGGTCAGCCAGCGTTGGAGAGTACCTGATGGGTGCCTCGGCTCACCCCATGTAGACAACAGGCCTCTGTAACATCCTGGGTTTGACTAATGTAAGCAGAGGTCCTGCATGACACCGGGCTCCATCGCCCAGGCCAGTGCCTGAGGAAGGCCTGCCTGCCTGCCCTGAGCTCAGCCATGGAGAACGGCCAACCCCAGCCAGAATGTGGGAGCTCTGAGCTACACTGAGACCCCCAGAGTGTGCAGCAGGCACAGACCACGTGGAGGCACCATTGCAGACACATGCATGGTGTGGTTCACACTGCCTGCTACCGAATAACTGCCAAGAACCTTCTCCATGGCCAGCTCTTTGTGGCCAACACAGCCAGGAGAGAGCGCTTTTTGCCCCAGCATTATTACCTGCTTGTGTTGGCACCCCTGGATGGCGGTCCTGCACACAGAAGGCCCTTGGTTAATTAGTATTGGAGTGCGGGGATGTCCCCTCCAGTGGCAGAAGCTCAGGGCGGTAGAAGGGTCTTGGTGCTCACAGGTTTGAGCAGCTGACCCTGGTCCAGAGAGATGCCTCAGTCCCCAAGAAGAGGCAGCTCAAAGAGGGGGGAGGGGGACAACTTCTCTGCCAAGTGTGAATCAATCTCTGCCCAGCTAGGGGCTGCTGGGATAGGGGCCCGCCTGCCCCTCCCTTCACTGATGAGCATCTGGGTGCATCCAGCAGCCCAGGAAGGCCAGGCAGCCAGCTACAGTCAACTTGCAGGTCAACAGCCCAAGGGGTCAGCCCGAGAGAGGCCTGGGGTGGTGTGGGAGGTGTGCTCAGGAGTCCATCTGTGCCTCCCAGTATCCTTTCCTTGGCACTTGTCCCTCCCGTCCCCGAGTCTGGCCCCAGCCAGGGAAGAGCTGCCTCTGGAGGCAGCGCAGGCAGAGTGAGGACAAGGTGACAACATCCTAAGCTGTTGCCTGCAGCTCAGTGGTCGTTGGACTCAGGGCTTACAGCCAGCAGTGTGGGCACAACAGGAAGCAGGGTGACTCACAGATATGTCCCCGCACCCCAGCCCTATAAGAAAGAGCCAGGTGGACCCAGCAACCACCGTGAGGAAGTTGGGGCTGAGCCAAGTAGCAGACGGCAGTCACAGGGAAGCACACCAACCTCAGGGGGCTGGGAGTTTGGTGTCTTAGCCAGAGCCCCGGGCAAGGGGGCAGGAGGCAAAGGAGAGAAAGCTGAAGATAAGAGAAGGGCATCAGGTAAGAGTCTTCTGTGGGGAGCAAGGTGGTAGCCATCTGTCAGACCAGGCACAGGTGGGGAGCCAGCTAGAGGGGCCAGGAGTGTAGTGGATGAAACACAGGCCAGACTACCTCTGGCAAGGAAGAAAATTCTAGAAGAATGTGGGTATCTGACTTGTAGACTGGGGTCAGCACCTGGCTCCACCCCCCCAGTGAAAGCCTGGTCCAGCTAGGAGGTGGGCAGGAGGCTGGCCCAAACCCCCTGTTCTCACTAGCGCTTAGATGCCTGCTAGGTGTGAAAGCTAAGAGATGCCGTCACCACAAATGGGAGGGGAAGCCCAGGGCTAAAAGGAAGGTGGAGTGGGTCTGGTGGGCAGGACCACAGAGCAGCTTCCTGAGGACCACTGTCTTAGATGACAGAACCCAACTGGGGTGGCACAAGGGACCCCTGCCACAGCCACAGCCCACCACGCCCCTCCTCCCTCTCCAAGCCTGTGGGATCCATGTCCCAAACACCCACTGCTCTTCAGCACCATGGTACAGTTCTCTTGAATTGCTCCCCAACCCCTACAGGAGAAAGATGAGGCCTATACGCCCTTTAGGATGACCAGTCTCGGAAGCCCACTTGGGCAGTTCTACCCTGTCCTAGAGGGTTGCTATGAGCTAGAATCAACTCGATGGCAGTGAGGTGTTTTATTGTTTAAACTACCCTAGAATGAGTTCAGGAGTCCTGATGTTGTGGTTACACATTGGACTGCTAACTGCAAGGTCAGGGGTTCAAAAGCACCAGCCACTCTGAGAGCGAAAGACAGGGCTTTCTACTCCCATAAAGAGTTACAGTTTTGAGAAACACACAGAACCAGTTCTACCCTGTCCTACAGGGTCACTATGAGTCAGAATCTATTCAATAGTAGTGAGTTGGGGGGGTGTTTAGAATAAATTACAGTGTGCGAAACCCACAATTGCCTCCCAGGTCCCCAGCTGACAAGTCACAGGTAGTTCTGTGAGGGCAAAAGTCACAACATTGTCCACAACTGATTTTTAAGTCTCACACCTTCTGTCACAGTGGTTGACCAACCACAGCCTACCAGAAATGGCCCAGTGTCTCCTAAGCCTCCCCGGGTCACCTCCACTTTGGGGGCATCCTTTTCCCAGGAGAAGCAACCGTCCTGCAGAAAGCACCAGAGTGCCTACTATTACCTTGCCCGGCCACCATGTGGGTGCCGTCCCCAGAGGACTTTGAGGCTCCAAGACCTGGAGCATGCTCCAGCCAACACTAGATTAATCTCCTGTCTACAACTCATTACCCTGCGATCAGCTGAAAGGTTGGGCTTTTTTTTTTTAAGTGTTTACTGACTCTAATTGCCAGTGGTTTATTCACTCACTCACTCGCATCCAGTCAATTCCACTTCAGAGCAACCCTACAGGACAGGTTAGAACTGCCCTTGTAGGTTTCTGCAACTGTAACTCTTTATGGGAGTAGAAATTCTTACCTTTCCCCTGCCAAGTGGCTTGTTTCAATACTACTGACCTTGCAATTAGCAGCCACCTTGTAACTTGCTATGCCACCAGTGAGGAGCTCCATAATCCTCTTCGCAGCCCTCTTGTTCTCATGCTGCCCCACCCTCCTCCGGAGATGAGGCACGCTGGACAGAGCTAAGAGAGGGGCTCTAGACCCCATCCAAGCTGGGTAGCAAGATGGAGCTTGTTGAAGTTGGCCATGGACCTCAATTAGACCCACACCTTCAGCCTCATCGGGCCGAAACCCCCAGAACACTCCACCAGAAATAACAAAAAACTAAAGCAGCGCCATATGCGAAACCACACAAAAAACAACCCTAGCTAAGAGCCGAGGAGAAGTCATCCTGTCATCAGGAGAACGTGACTTCCTTCCTTAAGGGAATGGAGGCAAGTTCTGCAACAAGCCTGCCAGGCATGCTTACAGTCCAACAGCCACACAGCAAAAATAAAAAAATAGTCACTGAACTTTCACAGACTTATTAGCTTACATAAACAGAGATTTGAATAAATGTTTAAAAAATGAAATTCCCTTGACACTCTGTAATCAGTAAATGTTCATTATGGAAACACAGCAAATATGCATGAAATTTCCCAAGTGGTATGCAGGCTATAAGATTAAAAACGGCATCTCAAACAGCAGGATGGGTTACCAAGGCGCCTCCTGCAGTCACAGTCCAGGGGACCTCGGGTGAGGAGCCAGGAGGTGAGATAGCCAGCTCCTCCACCCACCGGAGCTGGCAGCCGTGGGAGCTCCAGTATCTGACTCAGGCCACAGAGCCAGGAGCCCTCACACTGGCTGACTGCTGTCTCTATATAAATAATTAATCCCTGACCTTGCTGTAAGAATGCTTTGACTTTTTAATTTGGGGTCTTTAAAAAAAATCGATACCCAGAAAGCATAATTCACTCTCACAGCCTGATTCCAGGTAAATAAATAAATAAAGTGGTGCCAGGCACGTGTCCCATCACCAAGCCCTGGCGACGGGATGGGGTCAGACTTGGAGGCTGTCTGTGTTCAAACGCTATTAGATTATTGATCATCCCATTGAGGCTTCAGGACCTGAATGGTGGGATCCCTGGGGTGGGGTGGGGGTGGAGGGCGGGGCGCGTCCATCATTAAGAAACAGGGCAGCTGAAGGCTTCTGAATGAGCTTCCCCTCCCCCTCCCTTCTCCACAGCCTAGCCTGTCATATGTTGCGTTTTCATGATTTTAAAAAGGGTCTCCTTCAAGGGACCTGTTTAGTCTTTGGGACAGGGACTAGGTACAGGCCGTGACAGCTGGACATTTTTACAACAGGTCGAGGCTCCCGCTTCAAGGCTGCGGTCCAGACTGAGGGCACGACTTAGCAAAAGCCCCGCCCGTCCTACCATGCGCAGGGGTCAAGGTGAACTCAACCTGAGGCGGTGGGATCATAGTCTTACTCTTCAGCATTCAGTCCTCAGGGTGGGATCCTCTGTCTCCCTCCCCGACTCCCCTCTCTCCCCCAGTGCTCCGCTGCCACTTCCAACGTGCTGAGGCTCTGGCCGGACTAAGTCCGCTCCGAAGGGGCCTGGGTCGTCCGTCCACTCCCCGTAGTGGGCCAATCACGGCTGGGCGCCCATCTGGGAGTGCAGGGTACCACCGAAGAGGAGGGTCCCCTCCTAGAGGGTTCGAACGGGCAGCCCAGTAGTTAGTGTCACACAGCCACGGGCGCTGCAGGTCTGTCTCGCCAGCCGGGGGTCGGGGTCCGGGGACCAGGAGACAGGCCGTTCCGGGAAAGTTAGGGCAGCAACAACCGGAGCCAAGAGCCAGGCGCCAGCAGCGCCCGAACCCACGAGCGCGCCTCTCCGGCACGGCGACCTCCGGCGAGGCAAGAGCTGGCGTGCGCGTGAGCAAGAAGCTGGACTTGCGGCCGCGGCGGAGTCCCGCCGCGAAGAGGCTCCATCCCGCGCGGCCCGGCAGAGTCGCCCAGGCTCTCTCGCACGGCCGGACGCACGCACGAGCACACCTTCGCACGGGCCCTGACGCACACGCTCTCGCCTGGAGCACAACAGGCCAGCGCCCGGGAGAGGCGCGGGTGGGATGCGCGCGCTCCACCGCCGGGGACCTGCCGCGGCCGGGTGGAAGGAAAGCCAACGCAGCCTCAAGTCCCCCTTGCCCTTGCTGCCACCAGCGTGGCCTCGAGTCCCAATTCCTAGCACGCGGAGAAGGCGCGGGCGCCCCTGGCTCTCCAGCTGGGCCCTCGCCGCGCTCCCAGCCCGGCGCCCAGCACTGGCAGCCAGGGCCTGGAAGAGGGAGGGAGATCGTCAAGGACCCACCAAGCCCCGAAAGGCGGCCATTCGCAGACCTCGGCGGCCAGTGCGTCCGAGGAGCGAAAAGTCTAATTAAAGTTCCCGCAACTGGGGCCGGTCCCCAAAGTACAGCCCGTGCAAGCCCCGCACGCCCCACCTCGGCCCGTGGCTTCCTCGCCCCGCGCTGCGCCAGGTTGCAAGCTCGCGAGCCCACGCAGCCCCGGGCCGTCAGGGACCCCCTCGGAGCGGCCCGGAGGGGCCGGGAGCGAGTGCACGGCGGGGACGCCGTGGGGCAGGGGGCGCCGCGCACTTACCTGGCGTAGCTGGTGCTCTCGGCGGAGAGGCGCCTCTCCCGGGCGCCGTCCTCCCGGCCGAAGCCGCCGCCTCAGTCACCGGGAAGCAGGGAGGACCCCTCCCCCGCGCCCCAGCGTGGTCCCCTGAGGGGGTCCTCCCGCGCCCAAGGAGCCAGGTGCGGGCTGCGGGCGAGCGGCCGGCGGGCGGAGCGCGCGGGAGACGGCGAGGGAGTAGGCGCGGCGGCGCGTCCCTCCTCTACCTCCAGCCCCGGCAGTTCCCAGCCCCGCCGCACCGGCGGCCGCCGCGGGCCCTCCCTCCTCCCGCCGCGCCGCCGGAGCCGGAGCCGGAGCCGGCTAGCGCCCCGGGAAGGCTCCCAGCGAAGTGCGAGCGAAGCCTCCGGCGAGGCTGGAAATAGCGCCGCGCCCGCCTGGCGCCCCGCCCCCGGCCCCGCCCCGCCCCGCCGTGCTGGCGGCGACGGCAGTGGCCCAGCCGGGCGGGGATCGCTCCCGCGCTCCGTTCGGTCCTCCTGGGAGCTCGCGGACGCCGCGCCCCCATGCGCTTTGCGGCTCCCGCGGCCCGCTGGCACGGCGCTCGGAAGAAGCAGCCGATGGGTGCGGTCCCGCGACAGCGCGGGCAGTGGCCGTTAGGGCAGGGGCCTCGCCGGTCTCCTGGGTTCCTAATATCTAGATTCCCTGCTGCCGCTTGTCCCTTCCTTAGTTGGAGCGCACCCGGGTGCTGGCTAGGAAGAAGGACAAGGCGTCACCGGGGCGGTCTGTGGCAACCGCTAGACCCAGGAGTTGTTGCTACTGAACGCTGGGCTCTGGGGAGACAGACCCTTAAACCAGGGAGAGATTCCGAGAGATGCCTGCTTGCATGCAGCCCTGCGTGGGTGAGATTCAGCCAAGGCCTTGGGCCACCGCGGCCCCAGGAGCCTGCCGCGACCCCCAAATTCTAGGGTTCAAAATCCCCCATGACCCAGGCTCTTCCTCCGGGCCTTACCCATGAAGTCTGACAGGGTTCTCTAACCTAGAAATGAGTGGGTGGGGGTGGACAAAGCCAATCGGAGCTAACATCCCCCCAACACCCAGTTCATCCACACCCACACCCATCAACAGAATCATGGCCACTCCAGTCACATAGTATCAGATGCCTGTCCCCTGCTTAGGGACAGTCAGTGGCAGAGAAGGGAGAGCAGGCAGCCTGGCTTCTCTGAGGAACTATGAGAAGCTGAATCAGATCCGTCACTCTTCCAGATCTAACATTTTCTTAACCTGCAGGGGCACATTTAGTAAAAGAAAGTGAAGGATAGTTGCCCTTCTCTCTCCCTCCCTCCCTCCCTCCCTCCCTCCCTCCCTCCCTCCCTCCCTCCCTCCCTCGTGTGTGTGTGTGTGTGTGTGTGTGTGTTGCCCCCACCCCCACTGGCCTCCATTTTCTCTCTTGGTTTCTTTGCTTAGTTATCCTGACTCCAAAGGACTGACCCAGACTGAGAGACAAGAGTTGAGTGACCTTTGAGGGGCAGGCTAGGGGCAGAGCTACTCCCAAAGAGGCCTTAGGTGGTCATCTGCCCAGAACATCCCTGAGACCTCCTTAAATGCCTTGGGTCAGCTCAGAGCATCTGAAAGTGGCCCAGGAAAGGTCCAGAAGCAAACCAAGTGGTACCGTCCTGACCTGCCTGGAACTCTAGCAACAAGAGCCACCACACCTAACGCCATCTTTCCATGCTGACTCCGTAGGACAAAGTAGCACTGCCTCTGTGGGTTTCTTTTTCTTATTTATTTAGAGACTAACTCTTCATGGGAATAGAAAGCCTTGCCTTTCTTCTGGTGGTTTGCACTTGCAGACCTTGTAAACACTAAGCCACCAGGACTCCGGGGCAACAGCGAAGTCAATGTTATGATTCCCATTTTGGCAGATGAGGAAACAGAGGTGCAAGGATTTCACCTAGTTGTTGAAGGCAACAGAGACAGGGTCCAGGCCAGGTTGGCTGATAGCCAACTGGCATAGGTTTGGTGCTGGGGTTCCCTCTCCAGATCTCCGAGCTCAGAGACTATGTGGCCCAAGTGTGCTGCGTGTTATCTGTGTGTGAGGGGGGAGGGACAGTGTATGTGTGTGACTGAAACCACCCTCCCTCACCCAGGCAGGTACAGATTGGATGGCCTGAATGTAAGGGACAAGGACTTAAGTGTCAAGATGAAAAAAGCCATGGAATCTTTTCCAATCTACACCCACAACTAGCAGAGCCAAGCAAGAGGATAGAGGATGAGAAAAAGAAGGGGAGGGGGAGCGGAGTAGGAAAACCCTGGCCTTAACCTATGCCTGTGTTCCCTTGTCCCCAAAATATCAGCACCCTCTCAACACCTAGAGGCCTGGCCACAATTTGGCAGGGAAACTGACCAAGAGTCCACAGTATGCATTCAAACTTTGACCACTTCTGATTCTCTCTCTCTCTCAGGGGGGAGAGATGGGAGAAGGGTCCCCAGTCCCCAGCCCAAACTCACAGCCCAGAGCGAATCATAGCCACACGTACTTCCTGAGACATGTCTGTGCAGGCTTGCTTCCTCACTATCATGCTAGCCGGGCGGGCTATCTCTGCAGCGTTGCACATCTGTGCAGAGGTCCTCCTGGGAAGGGTGGTTTTTCATTAGCTTTTCCAACTGTACTTATTAGCACTTATTTGCATCTATTATTCAGGCAGCCACCGCTAGGAATCAACAATGCTGCACTCCTTTGGACATTCTCTACATTTTCAATATTTCACTCAGACTTCCTCCTAGTTTTGAGAGGCCTTCAGAAAATCCCCGAAGGCAATCTCAGCCTGCTCCCCTACACACACACACACACACACACACACACACACACACACACACCAAAATGCAATGAGTTTTCCTCTGAGATTTGCCAAGGGCTGCATGTCCTTTTTTGAAAGTCAATTGGTGTGTCTGCATTGAGGGAGGAGAAATACTGCAGATCCTGGCGTAAAGCCCTGCGTGCTCTCTTGCAGTGTTTGATGTGCATAGCTTCATAGACAGATGGGTGACAAAATTGGTCCTTTGTAGTCCAACTGCATGGCTAAAGGTGTGGGTCAACTTGTCCAGGCCACAATTCTCAGTGGTTTGGCAGTCAGTCCTGGCCTCATGAGTCTGACAGAATGGTGAGATTGGCTAGGAGCAGACAGGCCAGAAGAGGACTTTCCTCAGGAGTGTGGTCTACTTCATATATATATGCACATTCTGGCAAAGCTCTTGTGCTTTTTGCTGAATCTGGAGCCCCATCATCTAATCTTATCTTTATACTTGATGTATGACCTGCCAACTGTGAGGATCATTAGCCTCCGCAGCCTGTGAGTCAGCAGCCTGCCATCTTACCTGCCATCCTCAGGTTTAGCTACCTCTGCAGCCAGCAGTCTGTCATCTGCCTGACCCGCCAGTCTCGGGTTTATCAGCCACAACGGCTATGTGAGGCAGGAGAACCCTCCAACGTGACACCTGACCCATAGACACGGGACTTGCCAGCCTTTACAACCATGTGAGTCATTTCCTTGAGATAAATCTTTCTGAATAGATACCGATGTCAGGTTTACTGGTTTTGCTTCTCTAGAGAACACAGTCTAAGACCCCGTCTAAATGAAAAAGAAATCCTTGGCCCCAGAGAAGTTCAATGGTGACTGTTTGCTGCAACAGGGGTGGGAGAGGGAAGAGGGCCAAAGTAAAGGCTGTCTGTCAGCTACAGACAGTCCTGCCAGTCCACTGACTCTGGGCCCAAACCATTCCTGCCTTTGGGAAGGAAGTGTTGGAAAGAAGTTAAGACAGCCTCACATTTTGCTTGATAAAACCCAAACCAAACTCCCTGCCTTCAAATCGATCGCAACTCATAGTGACTCTAGGATAGTGTAAGACTGTCCCCTGGAGTCTCCAAACCTTCAAGGAATGCTTTAACTCTTTATAGAAGTAACTGTCACAACTTTCTCTCACAGAGCAGCTGATGGTTTCAAACCTGTGACCTATAGGTTAGCAGCCAGACACCATCAGGACTCCTTGTCCTTAATAAAAGGCACGTGGAAACCCACTGGGCAGGCTATGCACCTTGAGTCCTGTCTGTGGCTAACAGAAGAACCAGCGTACTTTTCTCCAGTGGGACGTGGGGGCCATCTGAAGTGGCCAGTCTGGGGATACCTTCTGTCTCCTGTACCTCATGGGTGGAATGAGGAGTGTTGTGCCTTCCCAGGTGCCAGGTAGGTGGTCTTGAGCACATCTCCTGCCCTTCCAAGTCTGTGTCCCCCTTTGGTAAAATGGGTACAATAGATGTTGCCCTGCCTTCCTTCCCATTTAGCAGTGAGGATTCTCAGGTAGGGGGGAAGGCATGAAAACATTTAGGAAAATTGAATCTGTGATTTCCAAGACACCTGGCTTTCCTGCCTTCAGCCAACTCAGAGCTACTTACAGTGCATTTTTGGCCCCGTACTGGTGTCTGCAATATTGTGACCCCGAGGTTTCCCAAAGTTAGTTCAAGCAGTCCACCAACACACCAACTGGTAGCGTGTGTTCCAAACAGGCCAGCTGCCTTCCCAGCAGACTCTGTCACCCCTTGAGTTTCTGAGAAGCTGGAGGAAATAGGTCACTCTGTTTCTTTTTCTGGAATCACCTGAAATTTTCCAGATGTTGGTCTGCTTGCATGAGCATCTCCTGCATTAGCAGTATTGCTGGATGTTCTGGCACCCCGTGTCTCAGGGGCCCATTAAAAAGAAAAAGAAAACCAAACCAAACTCACTGCCATAGAGTCGATTCTGACTCATGAAGACCCTGTAGGAGAGGACAGAACTGTCCCCGTTGGCTTCAATGCTATAACTCTTCATGGGAGTAGAAAGTCCCATCTTTCTCCCCAAAGGTACACACTACAGTTTGTTTGTTTTTTTAATTCCACCATCATTCCTCAAAGCAAAGGGCAAATTCCTCTTGTGGAGACATTGGACCCTTCATCCATTGTTGGTGGCATTGTACAATGGCACAACCACTATGGGAAATAATCTACCATTGAAATACCATCTCTGTCCCTGACATGGAGTCGCTTTTGACTCGTTGTGATTCTATAGGACACAGCAGGACTGCCCCTGTGGATTTCTGAGTCTGTAACACCATAGGCTTCAGCAATTTCCCTCCTGGCTCCATATTCAAAAGAGTTGAAAACAGGAATGCGAACAGATGCTTAGACACCGGTGTTCGTTGTAGCATGGTTCGCAAGAGCCAACGGTGGAGAGAATCTAAATATCCACCCACAGATGAAGGGATGAGCCAACTGCGGTACAGACGGTGGGCTGTTACTCATCCGTAAAAAGAAACGAGGTCCTGGAACATGCTATGACATGGAAGAGCCTGGAAAACGAGGTCCTGGAACACGCTATGGCATGGGAGAACCTGGAAAACAGTATTGCAGTCATGCAAAGGGGAAGATAGTGTGTGATCCCATGGATGTGAAATATCTACAACAGGCATGTGTGTAGGGACCATCATGTATTAGGTGGCTTCCAAGGCTAGCTGTGGGGTGGGGGCAAGGAAAAGACTCACTGCTTAGGAACGAGATTCATTTCAGGGTGAAGGGAAAATGGAGAAGGAAATAATAGTGTGGTTGAAGAGTATATGTGGTAGTTACATAATCTGGTGTCAATTTGAGGATTCAGAGTACATTCAAGAGGTAGAATCTAGCCTTTCATTCAGGTCATAGCCAATGAGGCCTGTGTGTGGGCATGGCCTTCTCCTGAGGATTCTGGGAACTCCTGTCGGCTTCCCTGGTGGCCAGACACACACTCTCTCCCTGCGAGACATTCCTATTGACAGCCACATGGAGCTACACTGATGCACCCAGAGCCCTGGAACTGGAGGAGCCACATGGAGACTCACACCAGTGCTGAGATGCTTCCACTGCCACTGTATCCACAAGACTTTCCACCCACTGGCCTGTGATCTTCCTGCCCTCAGCATCATTGCATGTGTTGCATGAGTCTGAAGAGGGACGTATAGACTGGTATCATATGCGCTAATATTGAACTTATGGATGTGATCTGGACTAGGCTGGGATCTTTTCTCAATATTCAATTGCTCTTTTATATCAAGCTCTTTCTGATATACACATATGAGTGTCTCTGGATTTGTTTCTCTAGTTAACCCAGACTAACACACACACTAAGAGACTAATTCTGGTGATTTATGCAAAGAAGAGGCTTTCTAGAAAGGGTAAATGGAATGCTCAGCTGAGATCACAGAAGGAGGCTGGCAGGGACCCAGCCAAGGGCTCTAGGACCTCAGGGCAGGGCTGTGGGCAGCATCTTGGGTCTCTAGGCAGAGATGTTCTCCACAGAACTAGAAGATGCCATCCCTCCTTGCCCAACCTGCCAATGGCCCTTTGGTCATCATGCTGCCTCCAGAGCATCAGAAATGACCTACCCATGTCACACACTGAGCTGAGAGCCAATTCCCTATTCCTGTGCAACCAGAGCTTTTCAATTAAACCAAAACAAAACAACTAAAAACACCACAGGGAAGGTGTGCTGTTGGCCGGTCTTTGAGCACCACAAACCCTCATGACCAGGGAGGGGGAGAGTGGGGCCATCAAAGGTGGGGAGACCACCACATGTCCAGTAAGCTCTGCACATGAATGGCGGAGAGTTTTATCGTCATGGTGAGGGAAAGAGTGTTGAAATTCCACATCACAATATTATTATAGTACATGTCACAATATGGTGTTATTTCATTTGGACCAAATGAATTCATGTCATGCAGGGTAGATAAGTAGGAATGGGCTTAGCAGAGGAACAACTATCTTATGTAGTATGACATCAAGTTGGTTCTGGCTCATAGCAACCCCATAGGACAGAGCAGAGCTGCCTCTGTGGGTTTCTGAGACTGTAATTCCCTCTCTCCATTTCCCCCCAATCCATTATTTATTTAGAATCATTTTATTGGCATATAATTCACATATAATACAATTCAATAGTTCAATCATATTAGAGCGAGTTTACAACTCAGATCTATCTAAATAAGATAGGCCAGATGAATAATCTGGAAGAGAAAACGACAGGACAGATGGTTCCGGGGGGACATTTGGGAGGGGGAGAGGGGGGGAAAGGAAGTGGTGCTAATAAACCCAGGGACAAGGGAACAACAAGTGATCCAAATTGGTGGTGAGAAGAGTATAGAAGGCATGATCAAGGGTAATGTAACCAAGAGGAATTAATGAAACCCAAATGAAGGCTGAGCATGATAGTGGGACAAGAGGAAAGAAACAGGAAATAGAGGAAAGAAGTAGGAAGCAAAGGGCATTTATAGAAGTCTAAATAAGCCATGTACATATGTAAATATATTTATATATGAGGATGGGGAAATAGATCTATGTACATATATTTATAGGTTTAGTGTTAAGGTCACAGATGGACATTGGGCCTCGACTCAAGTACTCCCTGAATGCAAAAATACTTTGTTCTATTAAACTGGAATTCCATGATGTTCACCTTCCCAACACAATCACTGAAGACAAAGCAGGTACATAATCAAATGTGGTGAAGAAAGCTGATGGTGCCCGGCTATCCAAAGATATAGCATCTGGGATCTTAAAGGCTTGAAGGTAAACAAGTGGCCATCTAGCTCAGAAGCAACAAAGCCCACATGGAAGGAGCACACCAGCCTGTGTGATCACGAGGAGCTGAAGGAATCAGGGATCAGGTATCAAAGAATAAAAAATCATATCATTGTAAATGAGGGGTGTGCAGATTGGGGACCCAAGACCCATCTGTAGGCAACTGGACATCCCCCTTACAGAAGGGTCTCAGGGAGGAGACGAGCCAGTCAGTGTGCAGTGTAGCAACGATGAAACATACAACTCTCCTCTAGTTCCTAAATGCTTCCTCCTACCCCACCCCCTGCCCCGCCAACTATCATGATTCCAATTCTACCTTACAAATCTGGCTAGACCAGAGGATGTACACTGGTACAGACCTGGAAACACAGGGAATCCAGGACAGATGATTCCTTCAGGACCAGAGGTGTGAGTGGCGATACGGGGAGGGTGGAGGGAGGATGGGTTGGAAAGGGGATGATGGGTTGGAAAGGATCTACATGTGACCTCCTTCCTGGGGGACGGACAACAGAAAAGTGGGTGAAGGGAGACGTCAGACAGGGAAAGATATGACAAAATAATAGTTTATAAATTATTAAGGGCTCGTGAGGGATGGGGGAGTGGGGAGGGAGGGGAAAATGAGGAGCTGATGCCAGGGGCTTAGGTGGAGAGCAAATGTTTTGAGAATGATGAGGGCAATGAATGTACAAATGTGCTTTACACAATTGATATATGTATGGATTGTGATAAGATTTGTATGAGCCCCTAATAAAACGATTTAAAAAAAGGGAAAGCAAAAAAATACTAAAACTAGAACAAATTTTAAGTGGGTCAAAGGAGCAAGCAAATGATAAGGTGGAGACTAACTCTTTAGGGGAGAAGAAAGCCTCTTCTTTCTCCTGTGGCGTGACTGGTGGCTTAGAACTGCTGACTCTATAGCTAGCAGCCCACGGCCTAACCCACTAGGCCCCAGAGCTCCCTAATGTGGATTTCTCTTAAGGCTGGAATGCTTTCTGTGCATCCGTGTGGATCCGAATATGATTGGGCTCGTTACAAGAAGTTCTCTAGAAGCCGCTTGGCCGTGGCTTCCCTTTCACTGACATCTGCTGTTCATTGAGGTGAAGATGAATAAGAGTAAGTCACTGCACGTCCTGAATGAAATGGCACTTCTTGTCAAACATTGCCTGGTTCGCAGGTGCCGGTTTTCCCCAGGTGGGTAAGGCTCAGCTCCCTTTCAAGGACCCCCGGGTCACCACCCGGAGGAGAGCAGGGGTGGGTGCACAGCCTCACTGAGTCCTCTGTGGGATCTGAAAAGGGTTGGGGACCCTATGAGGGCCGCACTTCCTCTCAAACTTGCCAGCCCAACCCTGCCTTTTCCAAATGCCTGACCTAAGATTATAAATCCGTTTGTTTCCTTCTGTCATGTGGTAAGAAAGTAGGGCTTAAGTATTTGTCTAATGCTCCCGGCTAGCTTAAAACCTTTTTCTTAAGTGCAAACTTGAATGCTATTCTCCATCGAATGCTTTGTACTAAAGCCTGGGTGTGGACATTCAGAGAAGGAAAACGGATTGCTTTGCACTCAGAGAGGAAAACAAGAAAAGCATTTTCCCAGGAACAGCTCAGAAAGGTCTATCAGATGTCACTGTGAGATGCCACGGGGACCAGGGGGGATGGAAGGGGGAGGAGGACGCACCCCTGAGACCTCCCTGCTTGGACTTAGAAATGAGACACAGAGGATACTCATGTGACACCTGCACAGGCAGGCCGAAAGGACCTCATTCCAAAGGAGCCTGAGGTCTGTGTCCTCAGAGCTGGGGACAAAGGGGTCACTTCGCTCCAAAGAGACTGTTGCCTGCTGGAGGAGAGACCCCTCGTTCAAAACCCTCCACACGCAGCCAGCTCGGCTCAAGGTTGCCGGGGACCCTGTCAGCCTAGGCAAGTGGTGTCCCCAAATTAGATGGAAAGACAGCAGCAGGTGTGGCCCTCCTTCCCAAAGTAGTCCTGAGCCAGTGGTCATTCCGCAATGTGCTGAGGGTAGGTGCACGCAGTGCCTGGCAGCATGAATCTCCCCCAAAGCTTCTCAAGGGCTGCATCTGAGGAAACAAAACCAGGAGGACCACACGCATTGGGTGGGATGGACAGCCCCACAGACAGACAGCCAAGAGCAGTGGATCAAAGAATGTGTGCCCCCAAGTCCTGCACCCACATTGAGCCCTGACCTGTCCCCTCTGCCTATTCTCCTGTGAGAAAATACCTCAACAGGAAATGCCTAAACTGGCTTTAGTGGGGGGCTCTGGGATGCTCAACCTGCCAGTTTTCTCTGAGGGAGCAACTGGAATGGAGGCCTAAAAAGGTTTGGTTCCTCAGAGGCTCCCAATTTATTCTTAAGACACAGAGAGCCAGCCCCCCACCCAGCTTTGTTGAGCCCTCCCCCAGAGCTGAGAAGGTAACCAAGGTGAGTGGGATTTGGAAGTGGATGATATAACCTGCCAAGCTAGGTAGATAGAGATGGAATGTTCCAGAAGATCCAGGTTTGTGGAGCATCCCTGAGAGCAGGATTGTTCTGAAGGAAAACCCTTGGACACCTGGAAAAATTAAATCATGTCATCATAAATAGCAGGCAGGTAGTGCAGAAAATAAGACAAGCAACTGCCACATCAGTGCTCCGAGAGCCCAGGGCACTTCATCCTGCAGGCAAAGCCCAGCAGGTCCAGTGATGCCCTGTCTGGTCTGTAGTTGTGGAAATAGTGAGACCATCACCTTGCTCTCGACATTTGTACTGGAGACATCTTGCTGCCAGTAGTGTTTAAAGTTGGCTTAAAAAAAAAAACACCCAAGCCCCCAAACAGTCCAAACCTCTGCTTCTCATACTACATAGAGGCCTGTGGCGTGAAGGCAATCCTACAGGTCCCAGCATGGACCCTGTCACAACCGGGCTCTGTTCCTGTCCTCAGACGGAGCTTCCTGCCGCTTGCTCTTAACAGCGAGGTCTTGGGCTCAGGCGATGTGCTTCTCCCTGTTACCCGTGCCTTGTCCCAAGCTTCAGAGGCGCAGGACCTGGGCCTGGCGCAGCCCCATTAGAGAAGTGCTGAGGGAGGTGCCCACCTTGAATGCCAGGTGGAGGCAGGTTTGAAGGGCAAAGCCCAACATCTCCTTTTGTAGGGATTTGGCCACCTGCTTCCAAGTACAGATCTGCTAATCAAACCCTCCTTAAGCACAACTGCTTTGCGAGCCCTGGCAGGATAGTGGTGCACACATGGGGCTGCTCACCTCAGGGTCAGCTAGTCGAACCCACCAGCCACTCCTTGGAAGAAAGAAGAGGCTTTGTGCTCCCGTTATGGTCTACAGCCTGGGAACCCCCCGCGGGCAGTTCTACTCTGTCCCACAAAGTTGTCAAGGGTCAAAATGGACTTGGCCATAGTGAGTGAGAGTCAAGATGTGGAGGAAGCAGAGCCAGCCGGCCAAGAGGCGAGACAGACTGTGATGGAGCCATGACAGGGTGGCTGGGTTGTGTGCCTGGGGGACAAGGGAGGGCCTCATGGGAGAGGTGGAATTTAACCTGCTCTTGTCTTACCTGGTGGCCTAGTTGGGCAACTACCTGCAAGGTCAGCGGTTCGAAACCATCAGCCACTCTGAGGGAGAAAGATAGAGCTTTCTACTCCCACAAAGACTTACAGACTCAGAAACTCATAGAGGCAGTTTGGCTCTGTCCTGTAGAGCTGCTGTGAGTGGGCATCAACCTGATGGCAGAAAGTTGTTTCAACTGGCTTGTCTTTACTGCAGGTATGCATCACACAACAGCCACACTCTGTTCTGTGAAGCAGAGCATTGTGGGATTTAGACGTTGTGCAAACACTATAGCAGAGCCTTAGGGGAGCTAGTTTCTGGTTGTCCTCGTTGCGCAGCTGTCTCTACTCCTGCTGCTGGAGCTGTAGGCTGAGGCTAGAGGGATGGGCTGAGGGGGTGGTAGGGGAAGGGGAGAGTGAGGGAGAGGAAGGTGGGGGTGGGGGGTAAAAGGGAGCCAGGAGAGAGAAGGGTACCCAGCCCCATGCACTGCTCCATTTGCTAAGCAGCCTGGGCCCCCACAGGTCCCACTGCTGTCCCAATCTGCCTACCCAGAGCTCACACCTGAAGCACCGTCCTCAGAACTGCCGGGTCCAGATGCTGGGTGAGTCTGGCTTTGGGCCTTTCAGACCATTAGGGAGGCATAAACAAAAGAAGACCTGCTTGTTCGCTAAACACAAAGCAGAAACCGCATGGAACCATGGATTCACATATAGTCCGACCAAAATGGAGGGGCACGTATTTGAGAAACAAAGGCTGGCACTGACGGGTAAAGGGCTCCAAGAAAAGACAGAGTCTACCATTATAAGATGGGATTGCTGAAAATTCTGGAAAACGGGTCTCAAGTTTCGGAAAGATACTGTCTGGAGGAAACAATTAATCAATCAGGACTTTTTGAGGTAGAAAAGAGGCTGTAGACAAAGAAAAGCAAGGTGCTTCATCTGTGTAGACTAAGAGATTTTCTTACCAAATTCTACTTTTGAAAAAAATATTCATCTAGTACTATTCCATTCCACGAGACATGTCTGCAATAGGTACACCACTGGAGTATTGCTCAGTCTTGGATTAGGTTCTCCCCAAAGCAGATCCAAGACAAGAATTCAGTGCGGGTTATTTATCTAAGTGATCTCCAGGAGTGTAAGGCAGGAAGGTGGGTGGGTGAGAGAAGGAAAGGAAAGGGGGGAAAAAAGATGTATTCATGAATGGGTTACTACTATGGGAAATTGGGGCTCACCATATCTGGGGACTCTGTATAGACGCATGTAAAACACACCTCAGGACTAGCCTACTGAAGTAGAGAGACTAGGGCATCTTTCCACTGATCCTCTTTCCTCGTTAGTGGAGGGATCTCTTGAGAATATTAAGTATTGTATAAGCAGCCCAATGAGCTTTGGCAGGATCAAGAAAGCCCTCGGGAGGGCAGAGAGATGCAGGTGTTTGAAGGTGGAATTGCTCCTGGGCATCAACTCCAGTGGGGGTAGGACCTGGGCCAGGGCACCAGGAAGGTCTACTACAATGCTAAGGTCAACACAAGATGCTCCACACAAACTTGACGGGGCCCAGTTTCCCTTGTCTAGTGTGAGTGCCTAGTACAGTATTCTCTGGGGCATTTCTGAGAAGACAGCAGCAGTCCTGGAGGCTGACTTTTAACCTCTTGTAAGCTACTAATACAAACAGGAAGGCCACTGAGAGCAAGACGGAAACCCTCGGGAAGCATCTACAAAAACTAAAACAGCAAGATATTAGTAGATGGCGCCACGTGGATAGAGATCGCCCTTGTGCTAATAGGCGGCAGGCAGAAATAAGGGGAAGAAACAGGATGTTTGACAGTCCTGGGAGGGTGCTGAGAGGGAGGCTCTCAGAGAGCACAGAGATGGTTTCAGAAAACCGCAGCTGCAACTGGAAAGGGCTTGTCCACTCCAAGAGTCTATAGGAGGGACAACTGGGGTGGACTAGGTTAGCCCCTGGGGACTCTTGTACCTGACAAGCCAGTCCTTCCTTCTAGAACAGGCGCCCACATGACAGAGAAACTACTGAGAGAAAAATAAAAAGTGAACAGAGTAGGGAACCACAGAGGAGAAGAAACAGATGCTCCAGATGATCTTCTGGAGAAATTTTTACAAACCAGGAAACAGGCTGCCACATTTTGAACACTAGATGAAAACCGCAAAACAGTTCTGGGAAACTGGAAAACCATCCAGAAATCCCCCTCCAAAACGCTAAGAAAAATTAATTTCATGTTTTAAAATGTGAGCAACAGGAAAGGCTTAAGATGAAGTTCCAATCAGATTTATTTTAAGAATAAAACAGAGTGGGGAGTAAAATAGCATTTCTAGTAGCTCACCAAATCCATGATTATTAAGCTAACTCTAACTCACAGTCATTCTATAGGGTCCACAACTAACCCATCCTTAAGGGAGAAGATGCCTCATTTTTCTCTTTGGAGCTGCTGGCTTTGAACTGCTGACCCTGAAGTTAGTAGCCCAACACTGACTCCACAGTACCACCAGAGCTCCTTTAAAGACAACAAAAAACACACTAGAAAGACAGATTCATAAAACCAATGAAAGGTATAACCTACTAGTGGTTGGCTTACAAACTTTCATAGGCGGGAACATATTCACAGGAGTATAGGATTAAGGTGTAGGTGTTAACTTAATTTCAACCATGAAGAAAATAATTATGAACAGGTGCCAGGTTGGCAAGGGTGGATTGAGGTAGTTAGTTTATTGTGTCAACGTGGCCGAGAAACACATGTGTGGTTAATTGAAGGGCAGAAGGATAAATGGCTCAGTGAGCCTCGCCTTTCTAGTTCTCGGGTCTCTTGCTTTCTGAAGGTCAGACCAGAATGCAGCTGCCTTAGCCAGTTCCTTGCTTCAGCTGGCAAGGCTCACTTCCTGCAAGACATCCCTGAAGAGAAGCTGCATGGACCTACCCCAATGTAGCCCTGAGTACTGGAGCAGCCATGTGGAGACCCCTGCCAGCGCTGAGATGCTGACATGTTCACTGACTCGGCTTTCCTCCTGCAGTCAGCATCATTGCGTCTGTTTCGTGAGATGGAGGAGGACTTTATGGATTGGTGTTGAACATAAGGGTTAATGGGTTAATGTTGGACTTGTGGACTTGGGCAGCACTGGATTGGGATGTTTTCTTGATGCGCACTTAACCTTTATATAAAACTCTCTCTCATACATGAGTCTCTATGGATTTGTTTCTCTAAAGTAGCCAGACTGACACATTAGTTCATGATAATGTGTACCTTAGGAGTGGGGCACTGGAGAAACAAGTCATAAGATGGAGAGTAGATGTTTGTTTGACCTCTCCCTCGTGGTAGGTTTCTTCTTTGTCTAGCCAGAGGTCAGATAAGCCCCACTTTACTCGGTTGTTTGGTGGGGAAAATATGGGAAGTATGAAAGTAGAAAATTTGTAAGCCCACACTAGCTTTGAGCCCACTTGTTTTTAGCCAAGCTAAAAGGCTCAAAAACAAAGGCTCGCTGCCATCAAGATGATTCTGACTCACAACGCCCCTCGAAGGGAGAGTAGAACTAACCCTTTGGGTCCTGGAGGCTGGAGCAGGAAGTTTCCTCTTTTTCCCACAGAGCAACGGATGCTTTTGAAATGCTGACCTTGAGATTAGCAACCCAACTCTGAATCCACTGTACCACCAGATCTCCTGAGCTGAGAGATATTGAGAAAGTAGGAACAAACAATATCAGTCGGAAATAGAAGACCTGGGAAATAAAAGGACAAACTCAAGAAATAATTAGATATAAACTAAAACATTTTCAGAAATGAAGACTAAACTGAAAAAAACATAAGGGTGAATAAACATGAAACTTAATGTCTTAAAAGAAATATAAGCTGGAAAAATTTGAAAAATTAAAAAGTCTAAAAGAAATAGACATAATACAAAGGATTCCAGAGGAAACCACAAATCTCAAAGCTAGGCAAAGAGCATCCAATACGCAGAGAATAGAAAAACCTGAAATAAAAACAAAGCAGAGAAACACAATAGACAGTAAACAAAATTATTAAAAGATTTTGAAGGTACTTATGGAAAGATCAGATCATGTTTCCAAGAATACTGACCCAGAAGGGCCAATCTCCAACTCATAATTTTAGTAAAATGATGGGACTTTAAAGAAAAGGAAGATCTTTTGTACGCACCACATATGCCAGAAGAAGATAGAGTATTATATTTAGGACACTCAAGAAAGCAAAATCGGAGCCAAGGAGTTTATATTGTAAAGTCAGGAAAACAGACTATCAAGCATAAAGGATATAGACAAACTCTTATCAGCCAGTACTATATTGTTCCCATGAATTCCTCCAGAGGAATCTACAGTAGAGCTTCAGTCAACCAGAATAACTGGACAGATATCATCAACAGGAGCATGTGACTCTTCAATCCATAGTTATGAAATTAAGGATAAATGAGGATTCCAAAGGAAAGGAGAACAGTGTGCCATGGTTGTAAGCTGTAACAATATAGCTACAAAACAATGATCCATAAATATGAGGGATAAGTCAATGGAAGGAATATATGGGAGGAAATCTACGGTTCTGAGTAATGAGTGATTGGTGGGATTGGTGTTACTATTCTGAGACTGTCCTGGAAGAAAGCAGGGATGAGTGTTGGACATTTCAATTCTCTCATCTCCTGTGCCCTTGAAAACTAGGATTCTTGGGTGAGGAAAACAATAGAAATTCAACTATTAGAGGAAGGAGATTAAGTAAACACCCCATATTCTAATGTGAATGGGAAGAATCAATATGCACTCAGAAAGCATTTTGGTTTTGTTTGGTTTTTTTAACAGATATTAAGTGAGAGAAAGAAATTCCAAAAGAAATCTGGATTTTTTTTGAGTAACAGCTGATTCTGGTCTGGGAGAAAAGAGTGAGCGGCAACCAGCAAGGTGGTTTCCAGAGATTGGAAGGTTGTATCAAAACCACTCAGCGACCACTGACACTCACTGCAGACTCCACTGGTTGCATATGAAACAACCTGAGCTCCGATAAAGATGATCATTGTAATGGAGGATAAAATCATCAAACATGCTTAAACCGTTAGTCCATAAAGTTGCTAAAGACATAGTCTTCTTCAGAGGATGCTAAGGAACTAAACTATAATCTTTAAAACTGATAGAAAAAGGGTGGGGGGAAGAATCCACTCTCTATTCCGCCTTTGCAGCCAAATGGCAGTGAAGCGGAAGCAACTCTGATTGAAGTGGAAGCAAACGAATGTTTGCAAGAGTTTCACAGTTTTGAACTCCCCCAAAGAATTAATAAAGCTGTCTTTTAAACAGCTGTGCAGCATTAGCTGTTAACATTACACACACAAAGAGGCAACCAGACATGAGCTAACTAATGAGAGATCATGACCCCCTCTATAGTCTTGCTAAAAAACTGAACCCAAGTCTGCTCAAATCTCTGGATCCAATTGCCAATTTGTGAGCAACGTTGCGCTGATTAGGGGTTGTAGCATTGGTTCTGCCTCACAAGGACCCTATGCATGACAGAAGGAAACACGGCCCAGTCCTGTTCCGTCACACCATCTTTCCTATGTTTGAACCCATTGCTGCAGCCACCGAGTCAAACCATCTCCTTGAGCGTCTGTCTGCATTTTATTTCCTGACTCTGTACTCTTCCAAGCGTGATGTCCTTCTTCCAGAACTGGTCCCTACCACTAACAAGTTCAAAGAAGGAGAAATGAAGTCTCACCATCCTCACACGTCTAAGGGACATTCTGGCTACACTTCTTCCAAGACAGAATTGTTTGTTCTTCTAGCTGCCCACGATGGTATCTTCAGTTTTCTTCACAGGGAATCTAGAGGAACATGTTGAATTGTTATCTGGAGTATCTGTCAGCAAAATCCAGGAAGTGGGAAACTCTGGGTCTGACAGCTAGGTTCTTCAAGAGGTAAATCATAAAGGGCAGAGAGAGGTGGCAAAGGAACTTGCAGGTTAAGAAACATTACCATTTTTTTTAAGGCAAAACTATACCATATACAGAGAAAGGCAAACTAGAAAGAAAGGGAATTGAGCTCGGTCAAAGTCAGACCTAGCGTCACTTGCAGAGAGGGCGGAGGCAAGTGAGGGACTTCAGGGGACATTGTACTATTATTCCTTGATCTGGACAGTGGTGCTTATACCTCATTAAGTTCGACATTTGTTTGGCCTAATTTTTCACAATAAAAAGTGTTGTTAGTATTATTATTACTGTCTTTAAGGCATTTCCCCAATCCTCATTCTGACTCTGATTTCCCAACGTGGTGCCCCAGGGCTCAGGAATGAGGGCATCATCTACTACTGACCCCCAGAAGGCCAAACACCGTGTCTGCCATGCCCAGTACTCTGTCCCCCGCAGCAGCTCCTTGCAGTGGGTCCTCAATAAATCTATTTGAATGAGTGCATAACTTAGAGGTCTCTGTTGTTGGGGTGAAAGATCTAAGGCCAGTCACATAAAAGACATGCCAACCTGGCCGCGGTGCCTCTGTTTTGAGTCAGCTGTGTCTGTATCTCCAAGGTCACTCTCTGGTCCACCTGGATGAGGGGGCTTAAGAGCTAGGGGACTTGCTAAAATCCCTTCCTGAATGCTTCTGAAGCAACATCAGAGGGGTCTTAGACAGACTAGAGGTGGGAACTGGACCATCATCTCACCTTCATTTGAACCACAGTTTGGGGATTCTACATCGAAGCAGGGGTGGCGCTTAGGGTGCATTTCCCATTGCCTGGGGAAGCACCGACAGGGACAGCTGTCAGGGAAAGCCATGACGACACTGATGGGTTCTGGGATGATGATGCGCCCTGAGGGCCTCAGGGAACGACCACGTGGGCTGGTTCTGAACACGTGGGCCCTCTACCACCTCTCCGTTTTCCGGTTCACTTTGCCAGCTCCTGAGGATCCCCAAGAACATGGAGAGGTCTACCTTCATCTTGGAAACTTAAAACTGGCATGTGTGGAGGATAGCAGATTTAAGGTGATTTTGGTGAAATTCAAACGTACCCAAAGTCATTGATAATTAATTGCTTCCCATATTCCCTTCCTTCCTAGTTTATGCTGTTTAGGGGTACAAAGGAGACCTCACATCTCAAAAATAACTTAATTAACATTTCTTATGCTTTAAACAGGACAAAGACATATCATCAGGATGAGGTAGACCGTTAGTAATGAAGCCATAATGGTGTCCGTGGATTCACAGCCACTTGGTCACGTAAATAAGACATGGAGCCCAAAGGGAACTGGCACAAAATCATGATTGGTTACACATCAGTTCATCAAGTGGGACAATAGAAGCAGGAATGGGATCATGATTGGGACATGTACATTCTGTTAGACAGAAGAGCTGACAAAATTGGTTTAGCGCCTCTGACTACCACAGTCAAGGCATAACTTATGACCATGTAGCCCCAGGAAGGTGAATTCTATCAAGGACATCCCCAGCAAGCCCCAAGGGAGACTGCCCCTTGTTAGCCTGGTCGTAGGGGTGGAGGTAATCCACTTTCCAATGCACTCTGCTTGGGGGCAAGACTGTTTACCACCCTGGGGATGGTCAGAGGAATGAAATGGAGACTTAATCCAGGCAGAGTTCTGCAAATGGATTTTGGTCTTGTTAGGCAGCTTAGCCTAGGGAATTGGGAAATCCATTTACGCATGCCCAGGAGAGCCAGCAAAGGACAAAGCTGGATTTTCCCGCTGGTGGGCTCTGATGGGCGTTACACCTGGAGCAGCCCACCTGAGCCAGGTGATTGTAATTCAGCCAATGGGATCAACCTGGGGTCATTTACCATGGCTCCCCGGGAACCCTTGAAAAGGCAGGGACCGGAAGGGAAAGGGTCTTAGCTTGCTTGTGCGGTCTGGTCGTCTTCGTGGGAGGGGAGAGATCCTTGCGTGACCCGGGGCAGTCTCTGCCAGGCCGCATGGTCAAAGGACTCCTATGGGTGCCGCGTAAAACCTGATGCTTCTTTGAACTTTCATTAAATCCACTTGAATCACGAGCCCGGCTTCGGCGTGAAATCTTTCTTGCGCGGAGCCAAGGACCGAGGCTGAAATCTAGTCTCGGAGAGAGAGACCTAACAGTCTCTTGTTGCTACTCATAGCTTTCTGCAAACTGGATGCTCAGAATGTAAGATCTAATTCCATGCCTATTTAACACAGACGGCAGCAGAGGCAAAGAAACTCGTCATTACCTTAGCTGGAGAGGACTAAGGACTCTTGAGAAGTGATATATCTGTTTTCTGTTTAACATTTCCTGAGCCCTAACCTTGGCCTTTGGAGCGCTACTTTGAAAGGGAGAAGAGGTGGTGCATGAGACAGGAAATAGTTTGCTCCCACTTGGCTTTTATTTACCACTCTTTTGTTTTTTTTAATCATTTTATTGGGGTCTCATACAACTGGTTTTTTTTTAATAGTTTTATTAGGGGCTCATACAACTCTTATCACAATCCATACATACATTAATTCTGTAAAGCACATTTGTACATTCATTGCCCTCATCATTCACAACTGCCCATTCTCCTATACATCCCTTCACCCCTTCTCTCCCTCCCTGCCAAGGTGAATTGCAGAAACCCTAGCGCTCCGAAGTCCCTATTCTCAGATCTCCGGGCCGCTTCTCCCAGAATCACTTGTTGTGACTCATTCAGTTCTAGAGAGCTTTGATGCATTCGCTGAGTAGCCGTCAGGCCCAGAAAGAGCAAGGCGCACCCAGACTATGCCTCACAGACTTATAGCCCAGGCCCCCTTGGTGATGAAAGGGTTGGTGGGACTAGCTGCTAGCCGACTGGATTGAGTTCCCTCCACACAACGGACTGACACTGTGGCTGCAACAATGGGCTCAAACATAGAGCAACTGCGGGATGGCGCAGGCCTGGCCACCACCATGAGTGGGACGTGACCAGATGGCACCAAACCACAACCGAGACCCCTGGGAAGAAAGGCCTGCCACTCGATTCCCAAAGCTCGTCAACTGGAAACTATGGAGCGATGGTCTGCTCTGACGTACCCAGGGTCCGACTCGACGCTGATCGAAGTGGCAGCAGGTCAAAAACCATCTCTGCCTCGTGGCTTCCAGAAGCCCAGAGAAGTGCCTTTGTCTGAAAAGAGGACAGAGAGCAAGAGGGTAGAAGAGGGAATACAGAGGATTAAATCACATTCCCTCAAGCAACCCTGTGGCCACCAGTTTAAGTACAGTAGCCCATTTGAGGGGTATGGCCCGAGAGACAAACTTTCTTTCCCTGCCTCGCCGGCGCATAATCCCCTGTAATGACAACCGGGTAACGAGGGTGCTGGCAGCAGGTGCAAAAGGTGGGTTCGCATCAATAGAAAATTCAATTCGAATTAATCTCTTCTCAGCCAACATAATTGAGTCTTCAGGGGGAACAAGAGGACTCTCCCCTGCCCCCACTTCTGGGCTCCCTTTGACAGGCCTGCCTGGCCCCCGCTGCGCTGGAATTTGTCTGGAAACAAAGGCTGAAGGCAGAGCCGACGCCGTCTTGGGTGGTGTGGGTTTGCTCAGGAGGCTTATTTCCATCATCAAGTTATTTCTGACAGCCAAGGCGCTGAGCTGCGGTCTCAAAGGCCTTCCCTTCGTATGTAAATCGCATCGGCTTTTGTTATTTATTTCTTAGCTCTTCTCTTTCCTCCCCGGCCCCCGGGTGTTGTTTTTTGGTTGTGGCTTTTTTTTTTTTTCTTTCCCCAAAGACATCACAAGGGTCACATCTCTCTCTGCTAGCATCTCGCTCCTCGTGTTGGCAACATGAGAAGAATTATGGACCGGGCTAATGGCAGAGGCCTGCGCGCGCGAGTGTAGGCCTTGTAGCGTCTCCGTCCTCCCGGGGTGAGGCAATCATTCATGCGCGGGCGACAGCCAGTTTTAAAACGATCTGTGTGAAACCAACAGGAAAACGCACGGAATTCATAAACCCCCAATCTGGCCGCAGTCTGATCTAGTCCTTCATTGCTTTCTTCTCCCCGAGTTAAATGGAGATCATCCTCCACGTTGAACAAAATGCTTTCAGCCTGATAGTCAAAGCAGCCCTGTTAATTAAAATGCTCCATCCACGCCGCTCTCCACTAGGCCTTTCTCCCAGCAAATGTGAGCCCGCCGAAGGACAACAAAGCCCTGGCTTCGATTGGGCCTTCATACCCACACAGGGCAACAAGCCGAGCAGAGGTGGGGGACCCTTCCCACAAGCACAGGGTGGTCGGGGAAAATGAAGCTGCAACTTTGGGGGCTTCTTTTGGGGGCAGGCCTCATCACATCTCCTGATCAGAATGGGTTGTTGGCTGGGGCGGGTGGTCTCAGGGTCGAAGATCATCCTCAGTGCCCCTGTTGCCAGAGAGCAAGCTAGGTCTCTGCCTAGTCCAGGGAAGGCCGTGAGCACCTTTAGGCATGGCTGGGACTGCCAGAATGCTCTGCCCTCCACTAGCCCCTTCACTAGACACTTCCCACCCACCCCACCCCCAATTGCCAAATCTAATCCTGGTCAGGAACTTAGGGCTGGATCTGCACAGACATCTGGGGTCTGTTCCCCTCCCCCACACACCCCCTATATAGTTATTCCCACCAAGTCAGAGACAGTTGCCCTGCTGGCATGCTTGTGGGAATCAAGGCCACCCAGTCAGCCAGGCCCAGCAGAAAGCCCAGAAGAACCAGAGTGAGGCATGGGATTGGGGCAACCTTAGTGCTCAGGTTTCTTGATGGAGTTTGGGGTTGGAGGGACAGAGGATTTCTGTGGGGTCTTGTCCTACCTCACCAGATGCTATCTCTAAAGGACTTTGAGAGAATCCCCCACTCCACAGATCAAACTCCTCAGAGAGCTCCTGCCAGTCCTCACTACTCAGCTCTCCTCCATGCCCCATGACGTCTGTCTGTCCTCTTCTTGCATGCCTGCAGTCCACCTGCTTCTTGTTGCCCGTGTAGGGATGGGTGGTCCCTGGTTCTGTGGGCATTGAGTGGGCTTCTCTCCTTTTTCCCAAGATTTATGCATTTGCCTGACTGCCTCTTGCTCTTTTGTTGCCATGGTGTCTGGATGTGGA